>NC_138213.1:5000-605000 GCF_964194415.1 Vipera berus | reverse complement strand
TGAACCGGATCTGGCATCCAGCTTTGCAAGAAAAAATTAAGCCAGTTTGGCCATAGCGCCACAGAAACCTGGAGCTGAAAGGGCTCTGTGAGGCCATAGAGTCTGACCCCTCCTACCATGCTCAGCGCAAGAGTCTAAATTAAAGCCTCCTTGCCTCCTGCAGTGAAGGTAGCCGACTCCTCTTTCAGGTCTCTGGTTCCATGAATGAGTCACTTCCTTTCTCTGTGTTGTGTTTGATCCCCAGGAGGGTTTGGGGCTTCTGGCTTTCCCAATAAATGAACAGCCGGGAACTTGCCGGATTGGCTGCTTCCTCCAAGACAGAAGCGGAGTGGCTTGCCTGGGCTTGAGTCCTCTTCCTCCCGTTTTGAATGGCTCGCCCCGAGGGCTCCCCTCGATCTCCACTGCAACCAGCTCAGCAGGGCTGTTCTCATCCACCTGGCACAGCCCAGAGGTGTCGCCTCCTGCCCCCCCATTGCCTGAGCACATGGCACCCGCCGCCCCCCCACCGGTGCCCATCCCTCACCCAGTATAATTGTCTTCTGTGGATGTGGAGCCTAACTCCTCTTTAAGCTCCCATCTGGCCCAGATGTTTCTCCATCTGCACCTTCCATCCACTGTCTGGCACCTCTGGGCCCCCAGGACCAGGCCTGGGCCCCTTGGCGTTTCTTGCTCTTTGGGTCCCATGGCTGGTTTTGCTTTGTGGCAGGGTCTCCCTCCCCATAGTTTATGGGCAGCCTTTGAAAGCCGCGGGGGTCTCTTGTCTTCTTCCTCTCCCCTCAGTCTCCGTTCCCTCCCTCCCAAAAACATTTTGTTCTTATCCCTGAAGATGGGAGCTCAGCTTAGGTGCGTGCACGCTCACACACACACATCCCTCTGCTGGAAGTCCTCTTGGCTCCCTGAGCTGCTGCTGGCAGCGAGCCCTGTCTTTAGAGATAATCCCCTAATTGCTGCCTGTGTGCTGGGCGCTGGTCTCCTGTCTCTGCTGGGGGTGAGGGTCCGCATCTCTGGGCGTCTCCTGATTGCTCTGCCCAGCTTCCCTGCTCCTATTCTCCACACAGCTCCTCAGCCCTGGGAGTCAGCTGAGCATAAACTGTGCCATCTGGGCTACTGTGCTCCTAGTTTGCAGGCGTGCCTCAGGTGCAGCTGTCAGTTTGGCCCCCGTTGCAGGCACGGGTTAAGCCTGGTAATTGTGCCCCACTTTTCAGGGCTGCAGGGCTGTGTTGGGATCTGCCTCGTGTTCTCAATGACCCCCCTTTGTTGTGGCGCCTTTGAGAACCGTTGTCCTCCAGAAGACACCTGGGGCTGGCTGGGTTCTGCCTTCTGCTTGAGGCGAAGTTCGTAGACAGCCATCTTGCTCAGACGGGCCACAGGGAGACTGGCCCCGAGGCATTCTGATGGAGGAACTGGCGTCCTACCGATGCCTTCCTTCCCGAGATGGTGGTGGGGAAGGGCATCCAGTCTCCGCTCCAAGGAGAGCCCTTCTGCCAGCCTTCAGAGGGACAAGCCTTGGGCCAAAATTGTCCTCATTTGGAAACAGCTGTGGGTGGGCATCAGCCTCTCTGCCTTGTAATTCTTGATCTTGGCAGGGACCCCATGTTTCCACGAAAGAGCCAGAACGTGTGGAGAGGGAGAGAGGCCAATTGGTAGCCATGGGACCCCCTCTTGTTGTAGACTTTTTTGCCCCGTGGCAGAGAAGCTGCCTGGATAGGCCCTCCAGCACCTTTAGTGATGGTGTGCAAAGTTAGTAAGAGTCTAAAATTTGTTCATGGCATCGTGGACCCCACGAGGACAGGTGCACAGGCAAGTGAGGTTCTCGCTGCTGCTCTGCAACGGGGGAGCAGCACCAGCGCATCCATCGTGGCCAGAAGTGGCTTCTTGCAAGCCACGGAAAGTGAAGGACGAGGCGCTCCGTCGCTATTGAAGGTTTTACATGGGGAGCTGAGTGGAAACTCATTAAATTCCTTCTTTGGGGATGCCCTTCTCTGTGTTGCTTCGCAGGGACAGAACAGCCTGTGATTTGGGAGGCAAGAGCCGTAATTATTGGTGCCTTCCAGCAGTTTCAGAGACTCAAGAAGGTGTTCCTGGCGCCTGGTCCTCGGCTTGGGGATGCAAGCTAATTTCATTCAGTTAAAGGGGGGGAAGGCAGCCGGTGCTTGAGGCTGAAGCGCTAGTTGGATGATTTTATGTGAGCAATTTACCGATTGTGCCCTGCTGGCTCAGGAAAGAGAACTGACGCCCGCTTTGCCCAAGAGGTGTCACTGCGGGAAGCGCGTCTGCTACATGGGAGGAGTTGCCTAGCAACACCCTCTCATGATGTCGGGGTCCCCGTGAGCAGCTCCTCCATCAAGGCTTTCCTTCCCCCGCCAAGGACCGAGGCCAGGGGGTCCTCCAACCCTGGAGAAGGCAGAGAGGGAGGGATGTCGGCCTACGGTGCGAATCACTGCGCGGGCGGAGGGTGCTCTTTGCCTTCCAGGCCTGGGATGGGTGAGCCCCATGCCTGCTCACAGACAACAGACCGGCTGCCTCCTGGCTCATCTTGAGCTGGTCCCTGCCCCTCTGGCTGTGGCCCTTCCCCAGCTGCCTGCTCAGCCGTGCCCAGGCTTGCCCCACCAGTCGGCTTCCCACCTTTGCAGGTCCCTTCTCACAGCCAAGAGCAAGCGCTGCTTCCGTCACCCGGCCCTTCTTTTTCCTCTTCCTTGCAGGAGATCTGGTCTTCCAGCACCGAGACAGGCTGATTCACACTTTCCTGCGAGGAGTCCGAGATCCTGACGGCTCCCTCAGAGCCAGCAGCCTGTCCAACCTGGGAGAGTTGTGCCAGATCCTTGGTTTTCAGCTGGGCTCCGTGGTCCACGAGGTACCTGCCCCATTTTCTTCTCCCACACTGGCCACTGCTCCTGCCGCAGCTGGGAATTTTCTGGCTCCCCGTGGATCTTCCTGCTCCTGCCTTGACTTTCTAGAGATCCACTAAGTAGCAGCAGCAGCCCAAGGGTGTGAGGGTCATGCCCCTCCTCCCAGGGAATGGAGGAAGGCTACACTTTACACATTTGAGTTTGTGCATGCACATGTGTGTGGACAAACTGGCCCTGGCCCTCCACTTTTACCAAAGCCACTCTGATATTAGGAGGTGGTCTGCCCTGGCCGCCCCTCGGGCAGAAGCATCCTCCTGTCATTCCCACGGCTCTGGCTGCAAGGAAAGGGCAGCAGGAGGGGAGGTGAAAGGCACAAGGGAATGCAAGGGAACTTGTTCAAGGTCTGCTTTGCGATGTTGGAACTGTGGCACCCTGTGTGTTGCGGATGCTGTTGTGGCAGCCGAGCCCTGAAGGAGTGTTCCGTTGTGGCTGGGCCTTTTGCCAAGGCTGCCCTGGTCCTCCAGCACGTGGGCAGGAGGTGCAACTTTCCAGCCATGTCTGTGCAGCTGAGGCTGTTTCTGGTGCTGCAGCAGGCCAGGTGCCAGCTGACTCAGCAGAAGCTCCTGCTGCTCCTGCAGTGTGTGGAGAAGGCAGACTGTCCTTGAGCCCAAGGAAGGAAAGATGCAGCTTGGGGGTGGTGGTGGAAGGCACAGTCCTCTGGCTCCCCTTGGCCCCTACTTGCAGATCTGGCCCTGGGACCAAACCACAGCAGAGCGGTGTGTGCCACCAGAATCACGACTGGGTCCAGATCTCTGCTGGGGAGCAAGTCAGCCCTCAGGGCCTTTGAGGGATCCAGAGATCAGTGCCTACTTTTTCTGAAGGCAAAGGAAGACCGGCTTTCACCTCTTCGCTCCCCTCTGGCGCCCATAGCCTCCCACTCTGCCTTCCTTAGCAAGGTCTGGAGTGCTCTGAGAGGCCCTGCCTTTCTCTCCGACAGCTGGCGTCCTGCTTAGCAGCTGTGGTCAAAACCGACCATGAAGCTGAGGTCCGTAGAGCCGGGGTCCACGTGGTGGTGCTTCTCCTGCGGGGGCTCAGCACAAAGGCGGTGGAGGTGAGACTCTTCTTCCTCCTGAGCAGGCCAGAGGCTACCCAGCCACACGCTGCCCTCTTGCCTTTGGTCCCTGCAACGGGCAGCTCTTCTGATGGCCAAAGAGGCTGGGGGTGTTCTGTGTGTGGGGGGGTATTGCTACCCTTTTGAGCCTATCCCAGAGGGGATCCAAGGACGGAAGGAAGGGGAAGGGGACTTGCTTACTGCTAACCAGCCCTTGACCACCAGCCGTTCCAGGCTCCGCCTTCACGGCTGGCTGCGCCCAGGGCAGGCACTTGGGCAGCTCTGGGGCAGCCTCTCCCTGCCCCACCGGCTGTTCCCTTGGCAGGGCTTCCCTGTAGAGGGGGAGGAGGCTGGCCGTGTCCTCCTGTCAGCCAGGCTTGGAGGAAAGGAGCCTTCTGGACATGCTACAGGGCTGGTGTAGCCCCTGCCCGAATTCCTGGAGGAAAGACCAGGACAGCCTTCTGCCCTTTGGGGGGCAAGTCTGCTTCCTTCTTTACAACAAACTAGCTTCTCTCGGTCCCTCAGCAGAGCTGCTGTGTTCAAAGGGTTCACCTTAACCGTCCCTGGCCAGTTCTGCTTTGTTGCATCCATCCCTGGTACCAGGAAATGCCACAGAAGAGGTGGGTTCGCCCAGCCTGGCGTTTACGGGCAGGAGATCACCACTTTCTTGGAACTGGCCCAGAGTAGTTTGCCTACACCTTTCCTCCAGAAAGGTATACAAGATTCATTAGTGCCATGCTGGCCTTGAAAAAATCAGGAGGTGGTGAGTTCTAGTTCCGCCTTAGGCGTGAAAGCCGGCTGGGTGACTTTGGGCCAGTCGCTCTTTCAGCCCAGCCCACCTCAGAGTTGCTGTTGTGGGCGAAATTGGAGGAGGTGATTTCCCCTCTATATATTTTAGAAAGGTGGAATAAAAACCTAACCCTACCAAGGCTGCTATTTTCCTGAGAACTCTTCTGATTCCTGCTCCCCTTCCCAGGTTCTCCACGGTGTCCTGCTGGACCTCTACCGCCTGCTGAAGTTCGTGGTGCGCTGTGAGCAGGACGAGGTCACAGTGCTGCATGCTCAGCTGGCCTTGGAGGAGCTGGACGGCCTCCTCAGGCCGCTCCTCTTCCCCCCACAGACGCTGCAGAAGAAGATTGAGATCCTGCCCTAAGGCTGCTGCTCCAGATGGCCACGGAACTCTGCCCATGGCTTTCCCTGGCATCTTCCGTATGAACTTTGCCCCTGTGGGGCGGACTCTGTATGAACTCGGCTTTGTTGCAGGAGGGCTCCATCCCCACCGAGAGAAGCACTGAAGGGGATGGGGGCGGATCGGCCGGGCAATAAATTCAGCCCAGCAGTGGCGTACCTGGAAAGGAGGCTGCAGAGTCCTGGGGCTGGCCGGAGGGTCGAATCTGAGCAGGGCTGATGACGCACCCTGGCTGGGAACCTGCCTGGCGGCCTCTGAGAGGCCTTGTGTGGCCCCAAACACTTCCTGGGCTGCGTGACCAATCACGCCAGACTTCTCGCTGGGAGGGGTGTGGCCCAGAGCAGGGGTTGGGGGCCCCTGAAGGCCCCATCAGTGCAGCTCCTGCACAGGGAAAGAGACCCTCTAGGAATCCAGGTTTCCCCCTCGGTCTCTTCCCCTGGGCCTTGCAGGGGCTCTGTGTGTGCTGCCCAATGCTGTGGCCCCCATCAGCGGGACGAGGGGGGGCAAAGTGGAAGCCGAGAGCTCTGGGGTCACCACCAGCCTGGGAGGCTTTGGGCCAGTTGTCCTCTGGCCCAGCCTGCCTCGCAGGGTTGTAATAGGGAACAGTGACAGCTGGGAGCGGTGGGAGGGGTGGCGGCAGTGCCAGAGGAGCAGGCCTCCCCTGGAGATGCTTTGAAACGGCCGACAGCCCCCGCCCACCCCCCAGGACGGCAGAGGGAGCGGCCGACCGCCCTGAGTCGCTGCAGCGGAGAGCTGTCATTGTCTGGGGAGCGTCTGCCGGCCGGTCCGCCCGGACCCTCCCGGAAAAGGAGGCGGTACCTGGGCCCGCGGCGGAGGGTGTCCCCGGGGCTGGCGGCGCAGCGGGCGGCTTCCCTCCCTCCCGGTTCGCCTGTTGCCGGCGGCGGGGCGCCTCTCCCGCTCGCGGGGCCGCTCCGTACTCGCCGCGGCCAGCGGGGCTCGAGAGGGGTCCGGAGTCGGGAAGGTAAGGCGCGCCGGCTGCACAATGGAGCCGCGGGGAAAGCGGCAGCTGCCCGCCTTCCAGAGCGAAAGGGGGCAAAGCTCTTGAGCGGCGCTTGGCGAGAGCGCGGTCGGCTGCCCTCACCCGGCCTTCTGGAGGCGGGGACCGGCCTCCGCCCGGAGGGGCTCTCTCCGTGCAGCCCTGCGGGGGGCGGGTGATTGGTGCGCAGATCCCTTTGGCTCCTGCGCGTCTTTGCAGCAGAAGAGAGAGCTGGAGGAAAGCCCCGGACTTGCGTGGAGCTGTGGTTGCCTTCAAGAGGCTTGGAATTAGTCCGAGGTGGGGGAGAGCGGAGAAAGGCGAGGCTGGGCTGCCTCAGGAGAAGCGGGTCAAGGAAGTCCCGCTGAAGAGGGAGCTCGATGCGGAAGGCGCCCTGCAGCTGCGGTCGCCCCGGAACGCCCCAATAAGCGTTCATCGGGCTGGTTTGGTTTGGCTTCGCGCCTGAGATGAAGTCAGCCGTAGTAGTTGCAACTCTGCTTTATGGTTTCGTGAATTTATGAACCCGGCCAGTGATGTCATTAGTAATCCGTGATTTAGGCTCATCTCCGGGACTGGGTCGCGCGGAAGGGGAAGATAGGAAAAGTAAGAGCTGGAGTTGAGAAAGAGCCCCCGGCAGAAGGAAGGAAAGGGAACTGCAAGCAGAGGAGACAGGCTGGTTCGCGAGGAGCCGGAAGGAAGGAAAGGTAGAGAATGAGGCCGGCACCTGCGTTGCTCCCCTGTCAGCGCGTCTCGTGCCTTTGATTCCACGGGCTTCCTATCTTGCCCGCTTTTCTGCACGCTTCCCTCCTGCGGAGAGGGCTGGGGGATGAGCAGCCTGTGCTTACAGAGGAAAAGGACGGAAACGTGAGACCGTTCGAGCCCCGGGCGTATTTCCGCCAGCAGCAGCTCTTGCGTGCATCGGAGGGACCCCGCGGTCCTCCGTTAATCGAGAACAAACTTTAAAGAAAACATCTGGAGCTCCAATCGCCCAGGTAGAGGAGCCTGGTTTCCCGGCCTCTCCCAGCGCCTCGCCTGTCTGCAGCCCTCCCAGGTGCTGTGCCAGCTCAGCGGCTCCCCTTCTCTGCCAAGGGGGCCGGAGACTGGGCTGGGGGCAGGGGTGGGTCGGTATAGTTACTGTGTGCGCTCTTAACTGGAACAGCGTGGGGAGAGTGTATTTCAAACACTTGGGTTGTAAAAAGACAAAATTAACTTTCTGGAGCTATTGTAGAAATCAGAAATAGACTTGGAATGAAGCAGGCTTGACTTAGATAATTCATGGAATTATAAAGTTTATACTCTGACAATTTGTGGGGTAGGGAAACAGCATTCTTATAGGAAAGGGTGTTGAGCAGTGGGACAATGGGGAATCCAAAAGGGCCTTTTTTGAACACGGTCCAGGGCTTGTCTGGCAGAACATAGCTGGATTCTTATTTATGCTTCAACTGTGGTTTATGGAACAAACCATAAGAGCCAGATTCCCCCAGTGTACTAACTCAGAACCAAGAAATGGCATCAAACCGGGATATGTGAATCAGACCTTGGAGTCTCTTTGCAGCGAGAGGTGGAAGCTCATAATTTCAACCAAACAAACAATCAGAATAGAGCTGGAAGGGATCTCGGAGGTCTTCTAGTCAGCCCCCTGCTCAAGCAGGAGGCCCTATACCATTTCAGACAAGCAACTGTCCAGTCTTTTAAAAAAACTCCAGTAATGAAGCACCCACAATTTCTTTGGAAGCTGAGAGGTCCTGAGCTGTGATTTTAGGAAAGGGAGAGAAGTTCCAGCACTCATCTTGTGCAAGGCCCAGAAGTAGAAGTACTGGAGGCTCTGTTGGGAAGAACATTGAGCTCATCAACTTAAGTTCTGTAATTATCTGCAGGGTTCTTACGCTTGAGAGGGAGGGCAATGAATCTTCAGATTCAGTGGGAACCACTGTGGGTCCTTCAACTCACATTCCATTGTCTGTTGCCCGTTAAGGCTAGCCGGTGCCTCTTCTCTCCATAAACAAGCATTTAAAAAGGGACTTATTACAAATAAGGAGCTGTCATCGCCTAGTGACTGCCTAAGGGAGGTGAGACCTAATTCTGGCTATGGGTGCCAAACCGGGTAACCAACCCTTCCTCTGCATTCTTACACTTTGTTTCCTTCAGGGTTAAACATTGTGCGTTTCCTCCTCTAGCATCAATCTGCTTGTTTCTCTTCTTTGCTGACACTTCATAAGCACAGCAACTGCAGCTGAGGGGTGTTAGCGCTTCTCAGGGGATGATTGATCTCAAGAGGAGAGCCTCTCACGTTATGGGAAGCTTGCTATGCTGTCCAGATAAGGGAAGCCATGGGGGATCAGCCAAGCCAAACTGAATCTGGGCAAACCACTCTCTTGCTTACGAGGAATCTGCTCCTTCAGAGGAACAATTTGTGCATGGTTTGTGTGAGATTAGGACACAGAAGGGATTCGAATCCAGAGTTTGATTATGAAGTGAGCAGGACTTGGCCTTCCCCAACCACTTATCTTCCAGATGTGCTGCATAGGTGTCCACGATGCCTGCAAGCTTAGCATTTGGGGACATGGAAGGATGTCTAGAAGAGCACCATTTGGGGGAGCTGGTAGATCCTCTCAGGAGAACCCATATCCACCTTGGCCAAGGAGTCTTTGGGCCAATTCTTTGCCTTGAGCAGATCAAGGCAAGGCGTTGGCTTAAATTCATTTTTATGCAAAGAGCAAAAGGAAGAAGGCAGGGAGGGGGGGAACACAATCTAATAATAGATTTGCCTGACTGGATTTTGAACTCTATTCTTGATGCAGATCTTTCCACTGTAATTTTACGGGCATTGTGATTTCCTGGGAAACTTCTGCAGTCGGTAGACCTTTGTGCTAAATTTATCATATGAAATTAATCTCCACGGTTATTTCTGCTACATCTGAAGGCAAGGGGTGTGAACGGGATGTGTGTGTTTGTGCGTGTAGGTGACAGGCAAGCAAGAACAAGATCCAGTGAAGAAACCGCATTGCAATTAACTGTTCCTGCTTTGTGAGAGAAATGCTGCTTTCCCCCAAAAGTGCTTCTTTTAACCAAGCAGGGCCCATCTGAGCCCAGAGCCTCTGGAATGGGGCCACCTGGACTGTGGGCTCCCACACAAAAAGCAGCACCTGGAAAAGGAATCATCCAATTGGGAAAGGGCCTTTGGGGACCTTCCTGGACCTTTGCTCTATCCCAGCCCTAGTTGAAAGCTATTGGGGAAAGGGGGGGGGAGAGAGAGAGAGAGAGAGATGTATGAAGGCTATGGAATCTGGTGTCAATTTGTAAGGGCATTTGGTTGGTCTAAGCAGTGGCTGGGGGCAACTGCCTAGGCTCCCCAGCATTTGCACCTTCAAACCAGCATAACAGGACCATCAGAGGCCCCGGCAGCCTTAGTTCCCCACCCCCTCCCACCACTGAAAAGCAACTAGAGGAGTGTTGCTGACGGCTTTCATCGCCCTTTGCTGGAAAATTGCGTGTTCTTGGCGGCGCCTCTGATCCGTATCTCGAATGGGGTCTCTCTGGATCAACGGATCGCTAAATTGGGATTTGCACAAGAGCCGCTCTAAGCCTGCGAGGGAGTAAAGCGCAGCCCGCTGGGTGCCAGAGAGAGGCCCTCGGAGCCGATCTGCGGGGAAGGGGATCGGGACCGGTTTCCTCCGCCTGCCCAGAGGTCGCTTTCCCCCCCCCGGACAGCGCCGGCGGCAGTTCCGCCGCCTCGAGGCAGGCGGGCTCATGGAACGAAAAAGGAGGCTGAGCAGGAACTCCAGCGGAGCCCAGCCGCCTTCACCCTTCCTTGGACCTGGCCGCCGGGACCGTCCTCCCATCCCGCATCTCCGGAGTTGCGTCGCCCTTGCGCTGCCCAAACCTTTTTCCCACGGAAAGCGCGCCTATGGCAGCCCCTGCTGGACCCCGGGGAAGGGCGGGGCGGTGGGCGAGAGCACCTGCAGAGAGAGGCAGGTCACGCTGTCGCCCCTCCTCTTGTCCTGGGAGGGGGCTTCCCCCCGACGGGGCGGGGCGGGGCTGGGCTGGCTCTAGCCTCCCGGGTCGGGCGCTTTAAAACGCCGCGCTGCTCGGAGTCCGAGAGAGAACGGCACGGCACGGTGGGTCGCGCTCTGGGAAGAGGTGGGGAGGATCCCTGGCCGGACCCCGCTTGTATTCTGGCGGGAGGAGGGAGGGAGGAGGGAGGGGGGAGGGCGCTCTCTACACATGCTCCTCGGTGGCCTGCAGCTCCTTGGCACTTCAGGCGGCGACTCATCTTTTTCCTCGAGCGATTCCGGGCAGGGTTCAGGAAGAGGCGCCTGGGTGGCACCATGTCCGGGCTGCATGGCAGGATAGGCGACAAAGAAGGACATGTCGCTGACGACGGAGGCGGCGGCGGGAGGGAAGGGCGGCGCGGACCGGAGAAGAGCGAGCAGGCGGGCAGACGTGTTGCAACTGCTCGCCGTCCCCGTTTGCACCGGGCCGCCTCAGAGTCGGCTCCGTCGGGCTTCCTGGGAGCGGAGTAGAGCAGGAAAGGGCAGTGGCCGTGGCCTTGCCGCCCTGCTCTGTCCGGACCCGAGAGCCAGCTCGGAGCGGGCGGCGCTCTTCTGTATCGCTCCCCTCCCCGTGTCTGGGATGGACGGGCTTGTGCGCGGCGCAGCTGCTGCGTGTGTTGGGGGCTGCCACGGGTCTCAGGAGCAGAACTGGGCAAGCGCCCCTCTCTCCTGCCTGCCTGCACGGAGGAAGGGCCCGCCTGGGAGGAATGCAGAACCCAGCTCCGGGCCTCCGTCAGGACCGGGAAGGAGCAGCGGTGAGAGTGCGGGTTCTTGCCTGAAGCGGGGTACACGGATGGGGTTGGAGTGCGCACCGCCATGGGTGAGAGGTATTACCAGCTCTGTAAGCGGGCCTCTCCTCTTCTTTATGCAGATGCCCTTGAGCCTCCCCACAGCCCTGCGTGTTTCGGGGACCACCCTCTTTGCCGTGACGGTGCTGGGGGGCATCCTGGCTGCCTATGTCACAGGGTACCAGTTCATCCACACGGAGCAGCACTACCTGTCCTTTGGGCTCTACGGAGCCATCCTGGGCCTCCACCTCTTCATCCAGAGTTTCTTCGCCTTCCTGGAGCACCGGCAGATGCGCCTGGAGGGGCGACCTCTGAAGCTGCAAACCTCGGTGGCCCTCTGCATCGCTGCCTACCAGGAGGACCCAGACTACCTGCGCAAATGCCTGCGCTCCGTCCAGCGCATCTCCTTCCCCAGCCTCAAGGTGGTGATGGTGGTGGATGGCAATGGGGAGGAGGACGCCTACATGTTGGACATCTTCCAGGAGGTGATGGGCTCAGAGCAGACCAGTTGCTACATCTGGAGCAGCAACTTCCACGCTCAGGCGGTGGATGAGACAGAGGGTGGCCATCGGAAGGCCATGCAGCACATCCAGAGCCTTGTCCGCAACCACACCCACTCCTGTATCATGCAGAAGTGGGGGGGGAAGCGGGAGGTCATGTACACAGCTTTCCGTGCGCTGGGGGACTCAGTGGACTATGTGCAGGTGGGTGCCAGCATGCAAGGCCTTCCTGTTCTTTCTCCTCTCTGTCCTGCTGCCACCCCCACCCTGGCACCCAACCATTGAAGAAGAAAGCAGGTGTCTTGTGAATGTGGAGCCCGGGTTAAAAAGCTGGGTCTCCTCAGCCCATTGGACCTGGCAAAGAGAGGCACTTTCCCTATTTCTCAAGTGGAAGGGACTTCTTGCCAGAGACTGCCAGCAGATGGCGCCCTTCCAGCCCCCCTTCCTGCCCCTTGGGGCTGGGCTCATCTTTCCCATTCACATGTAAAAGACACGGGCATGTTCACACTCTTGTGCTGACCGACAAGGAGAAGATTTGCTGCATGCCAGTCCCTTGCTCTGTGTGACAGGCACCATCTGAAGGGACAATCTGTGCATGTTGCTGTCTCTCCTTGATGCACTCTTGTCTCCTGGTGGCTTTTCAAGCCTTGCCAAAGGGGAACAGTTCCTTGTGTGTAAGTCTTCCCTTGGGCCACGATGGTCCTTTCTCCTGGGCAGGTGTGTGACTCGGACACTGTTCTGGATCCTGCCTGCACTGTGGAGATGCTCCGGATCCTGGAGGAGAACTCTCGTGTCGGTGGTGTTGGTGGAGATGTCCAGGTAAGGTGCGAAAGCTCAGGGAGCACGGGGGGGGGGGGGTCCCAGGGAGAGGAAGCTTCTGTTTCTGCCCAGCCCTGATTTCTGTGTTGTTTTAGAATCTGGCCCTTCTATTTAATCCTGGATATTTTGCAATTCTATGACATGCTTATTCATGCTCTACTCAGCCATTGCAAACTACAGTTGTGACTTAGTGTTGCATGCAATCCTAGCTAATTTATTTAATAAACAATTATTAAACCAGAAATAAATGCAAAGTTTGAGCAGTCCTCTCATGGAAAACCGAGTTTGGAGGAAGGACCGGTAAGAGCAGGACAGCCCCAACGCCTCTCCTTCTCTCCTAGATCCTCAACAAGTATGACTCCTGGATCTCCTTCCTGAGCAGCGTGCGGTACTGGATGGCATTCAACGTGGAGCGGGCCTGCCAGTCCTACTTTGGGTGCGTCCAGTGCATCAGTGGGCCCCTGGGGATGTACCGCAACTCCCTGCTGCAGCAGTTCCTGGAAGACTGGTACAACCAGACCTTCCTGGGAAGCAAGTGCAGCTTTGGGGATGACCGGCACCTCACCAACCGTGTCCTCAGCCTGGGCTACCACACGAAGTACACGGCGCGCTCCAAGTGCCTGACGGAGACTCCCACCCGGTACCTGCGCTGGCTCAACCAGCAAACCCGCTGGAGCAAGTCCTACTTCCGGGAGTGGCTCTATAATGCGCTCTGGTTCCACAAGCACCACCTCTGGATGACCTACGAGTCAGTGGTAACTGGCTTCTTCCCGTTCTTCCTCATTGCCACCGTCATCCAGCTGTTCTACCGTGGCCGTGTCTGGAACATCCTTCTTTTTCTCCTGACGGTGCAGCTGGTGGGCATCGTCAAGGCCACCTATGCCTGCTTCCTGCGGGGCAACGCAGAGATGATCTTCATGTCTCTCTACTCCTTACTCTACATGTCCAGCCTCCTGCCGACCAAGATGTTTGCCATCGCCACCATCACCAAGTCTGGCTGGGGCACCTCCGGCAGGAAGAGGATTGTGGTCAACTTCATTGGTCTCATCCCCGTCTCGGTCTGGGTGGCCGTGCTGCTGGGCGGGCTGGCGTACACAGCCTACCGCCAGGATCTCTTCACGGAGACCGAGCTGGTCTTCCTCGTCTCAGGGGCCATCTTGTACGCCTGCTACTGGGTGGCCCTGCTCACCCTCTACCTAGCCATTGTGGCCAGGCACTGCAGCAAGCCGCAGGAGCAGTACGGCTTGGCCTTTGCGGAGGTGTGATGTTGCAGGGAGACAATGGATGGAACCCGAGCAAGAAACTCCATGGACCAGCACTTTCCCTGTGCGGCTGAGCCTTGGGAAGGGCTGGCCCCACCTTTCTTGAGACAGCGTTTCATGTGGCTCGCCTGGAAGCAGCTGGCAAACTCAGCAATATGGAACACTTTGCTCTGTGTGTGTGTGTGTGTGTGTGTGTGTGTGTGTGTGTGTTGGTGATGGTGGGGGATAAGCAGGGTTTCTGCTCCAGAACCACCCCAAGGGGCTGGCAGAAAGACCCTCTTGGACTTCATTGAAGGACCTTAGCAGCAGCTCACCTGCCCTCCTATGCAAACAAGACATTCCTGAAGGGGCTGAAGGTGACCTTCTGAGTGGGTGACAGTGGTGGCTTTCAGAGGCAAAGCTTTGGGGGAATCACTGTCGGGAGACATCGTTGAGGCTTCTTGGGGGGAGGGTGGCTCTACCCAGGTCCTCTCTGGCAATGCTGTCTGTAGGAAAAGCCAGAGGGTGTCTCCCGGTCCTTTCACTGCAGGAGTAATGGGGTGGGGTGGAAGGGGCTGGAGGAGGAAGGCCAGAAAGGTCCCTTTGGGGAAAGAGCCCTGAATGAGGTGCCCACCAGAAAGGGAATGCCCCCTCCCCTGCGTGGCAGCCAAAGAGAGGAGCCGGTTGCCTTATGGCCACTCCGGGTTTCCCACCATTTACATGCTTTTGAGCACATGGATGACGCCTGATTTAACAATGTTTAGGTGGGTTTGTTCCTGTCCGCAACCCTGCGGTTGTAATATTGTGTGCACTATTAGGACGTTCTACCTCTGTCCACACCTCTCGTCCTCGTAACTCTCTGGGGCTTTTCTATAAATTCACCCCTGGTGCTACTTCCACCTGGGAGGGGTCGAGGGGCAGCAGGGATACTTCACAGGCTCCCGTCCTGTTCTGGGCTTAAACCGCTCGCCCTTCATACACCTTTCCTGTCTCCTCCAGTAAGAAGGGGCTGGGGGGGAACGCGCAGGGCTTCTAGTTCAGGGCTGGTGGAAGCTTTTACTGCAAACAGCAGCTCCACTGAGAGGGAACATGACACCCCCCCCCCTTTGCCAGCTTCCTGCTTAGCCAGCATCTGAACAGGTGGACACCAGTTTGCTCAGCCGCTCCCTTGCGCAGAGCCTGCCTGCCCTCTGCTGGAGTTTAGAGGAAAGGCAGCTCTTGCTAGTTTCAGGCCTGAAGAGGATTCTTAAAACTGAGAATTCTGCATGTTTTTACATCTTCTTTGACGAGCAAGTTTCTACATTTTGAGCAATATTTTTAAACCGTTTCAGAAAAATTTAGACTTTTCTGGAGTTTTGTACATCTATTGCCAAATTGTGCTCTCCTTTTAACAAACCCCAAATGGCAAGACAGCCATTTGTCTGGAATGGTACCGGGTCTCCTGCTTGAGCAGGAGGTTGGACTCCAAGGTCCTTCCAACTCTGACAATGTTCTGTTCCGTTTAGCTTATCAGGAATATGGGTGAGCTGCAAATAAGGCCTGCACATTTAAAAGAATGCCAGTTAAGTTCCATGGACTGAGAAGACCTTTTATAATGCCAAATTCTGCTGAACATTTTGGTGTTGAATGCACTAATACAGCTTTTACTGATCTGCTACCGTCTAGTATGGACTTCAATGCCCATGATCCCCAGCCAGCAATGAAACTCTGGCACATCTGGAGAGCTCTTTGCTGGAGAACTAGCGAAGCTTCACAGGCCGGCTGAATAAAGCTCTCCTGGGTTCTGTACATGTTCCTTGCTAATGGGAGCTCCTGGTAGTAGCTGACACCCAGACTCTCCAGGTGCTGCACAGAGGACTCTTGTGCTTCTGCCCCATTTTATGGCGCATCCTCACAACTCTTTGTGTCCTCAGAGGGCAGCTGCATTGACTCAGACTGGTGAACGGGTATCACAGCATCTCTCGTTTAGTCTACTATGGGCATTAATTTCTGAACCAAAAAAAGTATTTATGTACACCCTTCTCCAATTAGGTGTATTCCTGCCTTCTATAGAACATTTTATGTGGAGAAATTCATTCTGTAACTAGATATTTTGCAGAACAGGTTTGATTTACAAATTTTTGCTTCTGATATGCAGTTTGAGGGTTTTGCCAGAAATGAGGAAATAGTCTGTTTGTGGTTTTTTGTTTTTGGCTTGAAATGCCGAATTTGCCAAGCCATCAAGAGGACCAACCCTTTCCTTGGTACACATCCCAAGAGCCTTCAGGCACTCACAGGGTTTCTCTGCAATTCAACAGAGCAACAAAGCTGACTCCTGCTTCAGCATCTTTGCCCGGGCCATTTCTTGCTATGCCCAGTGTGCCAATTGATAATTTTGATGCAGAGGAAGGGCAATCAGTGGTCCTCAAAGGTGGGCAGGAGAGGGAGGGAGGGAGGTTCTTCCAATGCTGCCATTTTGCACAGGCCTCAAGACCACAGCAGGAGGAAATGCCAGGTGCAGAGGCTAAAATACTTCACAAAGAGCTGCCTAAGGGAAAGGCTTCTCTCTCCAGGCTGGCTAAGGCCAAAGCATGTTGGGGAGGAGAGCCAGGATCCGGCCCCTCTTTTGGCTGGGCTTCCTTTTCGCTCTTCTCCAGCTCTGCTGAGCTTCAGCTTTTGTAGGCTGATCCTTTTGGGCTCCTGATGAATTTTAAAAGTTTTTGTATTCTTTGGTAATAACACTAGTTGAACACTTAAAAGTTCTCTGTAAGTGTATTTATTTTTTACTTGCATTTTCACTTTTTAAAAAGAGGTTTGAGTTTTTTTTTATTAATTTGGAACAATAATAAACCTTTGTAAACAGAGGAGCCTTTTTCTGTCCCTCCCCCCCCCAGGTTAACAGGATCCCAACAAACCGTCCCCTTTCCGCGGAAAATAGACGGGCGCCCAAATGCCAGACTGACAGCCAAAGAGCACCAGGGAGGCCCCGCCGGCGGGACTCAGGCCTTCTTGGGCGCGCTGGGGACGATGGGCTTGGGGCGCGTTTTGAAGAGCATCTTGGTACGGATGAGCGCGGCGACCTCGTAGGCGGCGGGGCCGGGAGGATCGCCGGCCGCGGCGGCCCCTCTGCGCAGGACGGCCACGGCCTTCTCCAGCCGCACCGCCTTCCCGTAGAGCACGTGGTGGCCCACGATCAGCACCGGCACTCCCTGCGGGGCAGAGCGCGGGACGGCCAGGAGGGTCAGCGGACGCCCCCCGGCCCCGGCCTCCCCCCCGGCCCCGCACTGACCTCCTGGGTGAAGTGCAGGTCCCCCAGCAGCCTCCCGGCCAGCCCGCCGCCGCCGCCGCCGCCCCGCGCCTCCAGCTGCCCCTGCAGCTCCAGCAGCAGCCACTCCGCCGCCGCCGCCTCCCCGCGCGCCGCCCTGCAAGACGGAGCCGGTCAGGTCGGGGCGGGCCCCCCCCGGCGCCCCCCCCCGGCGCCCCGGGACTCACCGGCGCACGGCCAGCTGCACCATCGCGCCGCCCCCTCCGCCGCTTCCGCTTCCGGGCCAGCGAGGCACGTGGAGTCGGCGGCGGCCATGGGCGAGTTCCAGGTGCACCGCGCGCGGCTCTTCGCCTTCGTGCCGGCCGGGGTCCGCTGCCTGGCCGCCCCCGCCGCCCGCCCGCCCCGCCGCCTGGCCGCCGCCCGCCTGGACGGCGCCGTGGAGCTCTACGACCTGCGGGCCAACGGCGCCCAGGAGAAGGTGGGCGGCGGGGCGGAGGGCGCGGGCGGGGCGCGCCGTCCGTCCGTCCGTCCGTCCGGTCCCCGCCACTCGCTCCGTCTCTCTCCCTCCCTCCCGCAGGTGATCCCGGGCCACGAGGCGCGCGCCCCGGAGGCGCTGTGCTGGGCGGCGGGCGAGCGGCTCTTCGGCGCCGGGCTCGGCGGGGCGGTGGTGGAGTTCGACCTGGAGCGGCTGCGCGTCAAGTCCTCGCTCGACGCCTTCGGGGGGCCCCTCTGGAGCATGGCGGCCCACCCCGGCGGCGCGCAGCTGGCGGTGCGCGGGGGTCCCCGGGCCCTGGGGGCGGGGGGCGCCGGGAGGGTCCGCGCGTGGAAGGGCGGAGGGGCCGGGGGAGGGAGCGCGGGTGCTCTACCCGGCCGGGGGGGGCTCTGACGCTGGGCTGGTTTCCGCAGGTGGGCTGCGAGGACGGCTCCGTTAAGCTCCTCCGAGTCGGGCCGGATCGAATCCAATTCGAAAGGCAGCTGGACCGGCAGAAAGGTCGGGGGACGGTGGTCCAGAAGGCGTTTGCCGGGGGAGGGGAAGGGGCGGGAGAAGCAAAAGCGTTTGCTTTCGGCGCTAAATGTTTAACTTCGGGCTCCAAGTTGAAAACTAACAGCTGAAACAGGACTATAATTGTGCTGCTTTAATTCTTTAGCGTTTTGCCCAAAGTTGTGATTATGAGCTAGGTTCCCAAAGTCAACAACTGGCCTGTTTCCACTGTACAGTGTTGGAAGTTCCAGGCAGGAGTTCAGTGGCTGCCAAAGGCCATCCCACCCTGGGCAGCTGGATTTCTCCGTCTGGGGTTGGGGAAACAGCATTACCTGGACAGTTCCAGCCTCTGGGGCTGAGACCCTCCCCCCTTCTCTCACAGAGCGCATCCTCTCTCTATCCTGGCATCCTTCTGGGACCAAGATTGCAGCTGGCTCCATTGACTGCTTCTACATCTTTGATGTCGAAACTGGTAAGTTCTCCGGCTGGTTTGGACCAAGAGAAGCAAGCAATGAGCAGGAGCACCTGAGAGGGACCTGCCTGGGCTGCCAAGGGAGTCTTTGAGCCCCTCTGATGGCTTTCTTGACTGCTCCGGTTACACCCGGCAGAGGCAGTGTCAGTATTCTTAGTCATTGGAGCCTGTTCTGGTCTCATGGTGCAAAAGGTCCTGGGTTCAGTTTCTGTAGGTGTTCTAAAAGGAGAAGTTGGTGTCAATCAGGGCCCCCAGGTAAGCAAAAAAGGCTAGTGTGGTAGAAAAGAGTTTTCTGTGGCTTTGTTTGAGCAACTGTTTCTCCCGGTTGCCTTTTAAGTATGGCTGATTTTTAATTGCCGCCGTTGAACATCCCTCGTGCATCTTTCTTAGGGCACATCAGCCAGCGGATCCTGGTAGAAAGGCGTCTGCAAGCCCCTCCCAGCCAGAAATGCCTGGTGTGGGGCGTGGCCTTTCTTTCAGATGGCACAGTGGTCAGTGTGGATTCTGCTGGAAAAGTGCAGTTCTGGGATTCGGTGATGGGCACTCTGCTCTCCAAGCATCCCATCAGCAAAGCTGCAGTGCTTTCCGTGGCCGTGGCTGAGGTGGGTGAGAGTTGCAAAATGTGGGCAGTTTTGCAAATCCTGATAAAAAGGACAGGAAGAAGCGTCTTTGTCCCATCGGAGTATTGAATATTTATTCTACCCTGATGCAGTAGGGCCAGTAGTACAAACAAGCTGCCAAAACCCAGATTCCCCCTAAGGCCTCGTCACATAGAACTGGAGGATAGCTTTCCACCCAACCAGACTAGCACAAGTGCCTTTCCCTGTAGGTTGCTTCTTTCTGGAAAGGAATTCTTGGGCATTTTGTGCTGTAAGTCCA
Source organism: Vipera berus (assembly GCF_964194415.1). Classification (NCBI taxonomy): domain Eukaryota; kingdom Metazoa; phylum Chordata; class Lepidosauria; order Squamata; family Viperidae; genus Vipera; species Vipera berus. The sequence continues at coordinate 585,880 of NC_138213.1, read as the reverse complement.
GCTTGACATGCTGAAGTTGCTCACCATCGAGCAGGAGGAAACAAAGGGCCAGCTGCGTCTCTCAGCAGGGCCTTCTCTCAGGCATCTTGCTGGGGACATAATTGGCCAGAGGGAATCTGAGCCTTTGTGGTCTTTGAGGTTCACGGCATCATCTTCTCAACCCCTGGTATTGCCCGGTTTTCTTTAGGCAGAAGACAGCATGGTTGTTGGCACATCGGAAGGGATGGTATATCAGTTCCAGCTGCTACCGGTGAAGCTGGACAGCTCTGAGCGCCAGTGGATGCAGACGAGACCCTTTCGGCATCACACTCATGATGTGCGGACGGTGGTACACACTGCCACAGCCTTCATCTCTGGAGGTACAGTAGGGCGCCTAACTTCTAGGTTGTAGCTCAAGGTCCTTCATAAGCAGAAGATGGGCAAGGAACACAGTGAGGTAGATGAGACCAGTTGTGTTCCTGACTATCTCCCCATGTCTGGTGGCATTTGGGTAGCTGGGATGACTTTACGCATTGCTCTAAGCCAGTAATGGTGAACCTTTTAGAGATCGAGTACCCAAACTGCAATCCCAAGCCCACGTATGTATCGTCGGGTGCCAGGTGGGCATGGCCCATTGGGTGGGCGTAGCTGCGCTGGTAACTCCAGACAGGGTGGGACTAAAAAGTTCAATCAATTCCAACTTTGCAAGATCTTTTTTTCCTGCGAGAAGTTGAAATTGATTGATTGAACCTTTTTTTTTTGCACATGGCGGAGGCCTAAAGCGAAAAGGTTTTATAAAACCCAGCTAAAGGGCTAGGACTGGGGTGACTGCGTGTCCCCACACAGGGCTCTATGTGACAAGCGTGCCATAGGTTTGCCACCACGGACTTAGCGTTAGGGTTACGTCACCATGAACTCATAGAGCAAAATGGACATTGTCAACAAACTCGGAGTGCTTGGCTACGGTTAGGAGGGCACTTATTTTTCTAGGCTGCCCTATTTTATGTTTCCTGGTAAAATACATGGGAAAATCCCATTGGAGGAAAATTCCACTTAGGGTTAGGGTTAGGTCACCATGAACTCATAGAGCAAAATGGACTTCGCCAACAAACTCGTTATGGTTAGGAGGGCACTTACTTTTCTAGGCTGCCCTATCTGTTTCCTGGTAAACTACATGGGAAAATCCCATTGGAGGAAAATTCCACTTAGGCTAGTGATGGTTTATTCAGGAAGCCTGGACATCTTGGCTCAGATAATGAGAAGCCAGAGGCCAGAGTGCTTTGGGGAGATGCACAGAGCCCGCCCTCACAAGGCACGCTATCAGGCAATTGTCAAGAGTGGCTTTATGAGCCATGTGCCATTCTCCTCTGGCAGGGCTGGATGGACAACTTGTGATCCGACCCCTAATGGAGAAGGTGGAGTCGAAGTCCTATGATGCTGCCCTCCGCACAATCACCTTCCCCCACGTGAGTATCCGGACTGCGCCCTTCTCCTGGGCTGAGGGGGAGCTGTTCCCCCTGGAGAGAAGGGTGGGATCCTGCAGCGATGGGGCCAGCTGTCTCCTTTGTGGTACTTCAGGTGGCTTTTCCCTTCTTGCAGAAGCGCCTTGTCTCCTGTGCCAGGAGAGCCCGGCTCCTCCTCTTCCAGTACCCCCAGCACCTGGAGCTCTGGCGGCTTGGCACCACAAACTCCTTTGGTGAGGATGCGCATGGCTTCAACATGCAGATGATGGGCATGGCAAAGAGCACAACCTCCCTGCCTCTTTGGCAGTCGCAGTAGGACTGTTTTGCCATGTCCTGCCTCAGGTGGCATCTGGCTTTCTGCAAGTTGCCTTGTTTCTTGTTGCAGGAAGGCCTGGTGAGGTCCTGCCAGTGTCCTGCCCCCCCCAGAATCTGCTCCAGCTGAAGGCCAAGGTGAGAAGCCGTGATTTCCTAACCCTGGCCCTAATCCTGCACCTGGGGCAACTCTGTCCAGCCCTGGTTTGGCATTTCCATCCTTCGCTGCCTTCTCTGCTCAGAGGAAGAAGGGAACGGGTGTCTTAGGAGTGCCCCTTGAGGGGTCTATGCAGCACGTTGGTGGGTCTGGAGAATCCCTCCTGTTGCGGAGTCAGTTGCGCAGGCTCTCCTTGCTGCACTATTATTGGTCCTCTCACTTCATCGAAGGGCCCAGAGCACATCCGCAGCAGCTGCGTCTCTCCGTGTGGCGGATGGATCGCCTACTCCATAGCTAGCAGGTTCTGCCTGCATCGGGTTCAGCTCGTCAGCGACCAGATTTCCATCAACAGAGTGAGTGAGATCTCCATGGTGTGGGGGGAGCTGTGGGTATTCAGCCAGCTGGCAACGTTCCCGGACTTGCTCTGGTGGGCTCAGCCACTTGCATCAATCCTGGTTTGTTTTCTTCAAGGTTCGCAAGACTCCCAAGCTGAACGGCTCAGCCCACCACCTCCTTTTTTCTGACGACTCCACCAGCCTTTTTCTGGCATCAGATCGGGGCTGCGTGCATGTGCTTTCGCTCTTGCAGTCAGGGACCTGCAGGCATCTACACACACTTCGCCCAAATTCGGGTAACAGCGGTTTGTTTTAGATGCAGGCATACTGAACATTCTTGCAGGAATAGCCAAATGTTTTCTGCAGATGCTCCCAGATGAGAAAGATAGGCAGCAGTTAGCTGGCCTCTACAGCAGTTAGACTTGCTGGAGGAAATCAGAAAAGCTGCTCCAGCTCCAGATCTGTGTCTCCCTGCAGAGACCTTGGAAGCAGTGCAGCAGCTGGCGGTGAGCGCGGATGGCAAGTGGCTGGCTGCAGCAGGGGGAGACCGGGAAATCTGCGTCTATAATTTGGGAGACACCAAGGTGAGCCCAGCCACAGACGTGGCAGCCAGAGACCAGATCTGCTCTTAGTCCCGTTCCGCTTCCTCTTTTTCTGGTCTGGGTCTTGCAGCCAGTACTGGCCTCTCAGTGCTGCGTTTACTCTGCCTTGGGTTGGCTTGGTGGGAGCTGGCTCAGCCACTGACGAGTCCAACGGCCTCTGATGGAGAAACCAGCCCTGCAAGTGGGGAAGGCCAAGGCAGGCTCTCCCCCTTATTCCACTGCGCCTTCCTTCCCCAGCTTCACTGCACTGTGCCAGCATACGAGTGTCCAGTGACCGCAATGGCAATCCATCCGCTGACCAATAACCTCATTGTTGCACATTCAGATCAGCAGGTAAGGGCTGCTCTTCCCTAGATTGGCGAAGCAGAGTTGGCACACACAAAGGTCTGCCTCCAAGAACTGCCTCGGGCAATGCCAGTTGAGGGCAGTGTTAGCCTTACTCAACCATCCTTTGTGCAGACTTTGGCAGTAACCTGCTGCTCTTGGACCCAGGAAAGGGGCAGCGGGGGGGGGGTTCCATTAGGGCAGGGGTACGCAACCTCGGCTCTTTTATGACTCGTGGACTTCAACTCCCAGAATTCCTGAGTCAGCTGACTGAGGAATTCTGGGAGTTGAAGTCCATGAGTCATAAAAGAGCCAAAGTTGCCTACCCCTGCATTAGGGAGTCAGCAGCCCAGTCACCATCAATCCTAGTTAGAGCAGAATGTTCCCATTAGAATTAGCTGCAGTTAACAGGCACACCCTGCATTAAAGTGCATCTTTTGCCAGAGGACAACCTGCTCTGAATGCAGCACCGGGAAGGGAGGAGGTGGTTCTCGTGCTGGGATGGGAGCCATCTGGCTTCAGAACAGGATCTGGGGAGGGGAGGGGAGTCACGCCTCTCTCGCCGGCTTTCCTGCTTCCAGGTGTTTGAGTTCAGCATCAAGGAAAGAGGCTACACACCCTGGAGCCGGAAGCTGCAGCAGCTGGGCCTGCACAAGGATTGGCTGGAGCGGGACACACCCATCACCCACATCGCCTTCCGCCCTAAGCATTCCTCCCATGTCTTGCTGCACGACACATACATGTTCTGCATCCTGGACATGTCGCTGGTGAGTAGATGGTGGGTGGGACTGAGTGTGGCTCTCTGGCCTGCAAGATGCAGAAAGGCTCACATTCTCTGAGCCAAGGTTGCCCATGCCTCTCTCTTCCCCCCCCCCCTCTGGCTGGGTCAAGCAAGGTGTTCCCTTAGATGGGAAAGCACCGTTTGTGCCCAGACATCCTGCCCCCCCCCCCCAAAGTGGGGACTTGGCCTGCTGATCCCACATCTAGACGCACTGGGTGGGGCGGACTAATTCTGGAATCCAAATTGGTGTTTAGCACCACTTGGCGGTTCAGCCAGAATGTTACTGATTTGGTTACGGCTTAGTACAAAGTGTGAACCAGGCCACTGAGACCCGTTCAGCAAAACATGCCTTTAGGGTGCTGTGCTTTAGCTCGGACAGTGACTGCACTCGTGGTGGTCTAATTTGCTCCTCCAGCCACTGCATGAGGACGCTGCGGCCTCAAAGAAGCCAGCGCCACATGTGAAAACAATCCAGTGCGGTCACGGACGGCCCTTCAAGATCTGCAAGAAGTTCCAGGTGGGTCTTTGGGCAGCGAGCTTTCTACGCCAGGAGAGAAGGGGAGGCCTTTTATGTGGGGCTGGGTAAGCAGCACCTGCAGAGTAGGAATCTCCCCGCCCCCAAGTTCTGCAAACCCAGCCTGGAAGGTTACTTTGTAGTTCCAGGGGAGAAGTTGGGCCCTTGGATTAACCAGGATCAACGGATCCGGTAAGTGTTCTCAAGTAATCAGCTTGCCAAAGAGGAACGGGGATGGCCACTGCCAGCAATGGTTTTGGGGCATATTGGACAGTTTGGGAGAGGGGCGTTGTGCCAGCTGCTGAAGCCCGAGCTGAGGAGCCCCTGGCCCATTAGTAGAACAGAAGGGAGGTTGCCATCCTGTGCCTGAGCCAGGGAAGTTCTCGTGGAAAACAGCCGTTTTCTTCATCAGAAGGCCAGGCCTCTGCAAGGGACGGGGCCTGTGTTCACACAAACGCCCGCCACAGAGGACAGGGACAGTGTTCTGGCAGCCCAAGGGGAGGAAGGGGGCCATAATTCTCCCCTTCTGCCTTTGCATGAGAGATGGAAGCAAAGGGCTGCAGCTGTTGGGCAGCTGCAGGAACAAGATGGTGTTTGGCTCCTGTGGGAAGCAGAGAGCTGATGGCTTCTGTGTTGCTGTGTGTGTGTGTCACAAGGTGGCAAGGCACTGTGAAAGTCCAGGGGGGCGGGTAGAAGCCCTCTTGTGGCTGGCAACGCTGGGGAGCTCAACACGGTTGCATTCTTATCCCTGCCAGGCATGCAAGGTGAAGGGACAGTCAGCTGTGCCAGCAAAGCCCCTTCTAACTTTACTTCTTGTTTCTTCTCTCCTTGCCCTTCCCATCTGTGCTCCCCCTCCCCAGCCTCTCCTCTTTGTGGATTTCCTGGATGACAATTCTTTGGTGGTGACGGAGCGGCCGCTGATGGACATCAAAGCCCAGCTGCCACCACCCATCTATCAGAAGAAATTTGGGACATAGGTTTGGAAGGATTTTTGCAGAGGCCATCCTTCACTGAGAGGCTGCCTGTGCCCTTCCCTTCAGAAGCAGGGGGTTGCGTGGCCAGAGGAGCCGCTGCCATCCTGTGTCCTGGAGGTTACCTGTTTTTCCACCGTGGCCTGGCCGGGAAAGAGAGGAACCACTCGTAATGATTAACTTCTTGTGCCTGGGAGCCAGGACCACTCGGCCTCTTCACTCAGCACCAGAAGACTTGTTGCTTTTCTCTGAGCTGTCCGCATGAAGACTTGCAAAAGACTTACTTCCCATTTTATGCACAGCCTGTTGGGGCGCATCCCTTGCCCACAAGAGTGCAGCCTGGCTGGGCTGACCCTGCAGCCGCATCGTCTCTGGGGAAAGCCTGCTGCTGCGTGTGCCCAGCAGCCAAGGGGCCAGCAGCCTTCCTGCTGGGTAAATGGCTTCAGGGCCGCCCTGGGACGCCTTTGCTCTGCTGACGCCAGGCGCAGCCTGGCACTTCACTGCTGCCTCCAGCTCCGCCTCTGCCAGACCAGGAACCCTGATTTCCACCCGATCAAGCCAGAACAGCAAAGTCAGCAGTGAGGGAGGAGGCTGCCTTGACCTTGCTTTGTTTTGTGTTCCTCCAGGAAGGGAGGGAGGGAATTTGTGTGCGTGTGTGTATGCGCGCAGAGCCTCTGGGTCCCTGCATTTTCAGAAGGCGAGTAGGGCCGCAGAGGCCACGAACGGCCCTTCCGCTGCTGCTCAGTGGAGCCTGAAGGTCCTGTGTCCTCTGCTGGCTCGAGAAGATCCCTGCCCCTCCCTGCCTGGTGGCCAGTGCTGACAGCCCCTCCCCCCTTTCCAGTCCAACCGGGGAGCTCTGAGTTTGGCTACTGCGGTGACCAATTCGGTAAAAGGAAGCCTCCCTTCCTGGTGTACAAAATGTTTACACGCTCCTCTGGGACGCTTAAATAAAAATCCCTCCAGCTGCTCAAGGCTCTTTCTCGGGCTTCGTGGGGGCGTGAGGCTTTTTGTTATTGACAGCTGTAATCCTGGCACACTTGCAAACCGTTTCCGAAGTTGCTTGGGCTCGAAGTCTTCCAGACGGTAGTTAGGGAATGGAAGCGAGCCCCGAGTGCGTGCCAACGGGAGAATCGCGGCTCCCGCTACCGCCGCTGCTGCTGCTGCCGCCCCTGGCTTGATCGTCGGGCGAACACCTGACCGGAGGCGCCCGGCGGCCCCGCCTTTTGGGACCCCGAAGCCTCCAACGGCTCGGGCGGAGGAGGACGAGCCGGCGAGGCTGATGCCGGAGCAACAATTCGGGGAGCGCGAGCTCGCCCCCCTCCCCCCGAGGCTGAAGCCTGCAGCTCAGCGTCCCCCGTGCTGGACAGGCTGGCTTCGGGGCAGAGAAGCCGCGCCTTCCTCCCTCCCCCCGCCCGCCCGGCAGCCGGGGACCCCGCGGGCCTCCCTGCTTCGGAAAGGCTGCGGCCCCGGAGAGTCCCGCCGCGCTCCCGGGCGGGGGCGGGGGCGGTGCGGGGGGCCGGCAGCCGCCCCCTCCCTGCGGCTCACGTGACGCGGTGCCCTTGGCACGAACCGGCGGGCGGGCGGGGCGGGGCCAGCCTCCCGCGCCCTGCAAGAGGCCCCGCCCGCGCCACTCGCGGCGCCTCGGCGGGTGCGGGATGGCGGTGTGGACGCGCGCCCGCAAGGCCGGGCTGCTGGAAGTGCTGCTGCGCGAGCGCTGGGTGCGGGCGGTGGCCGAGCTGAGCGGGGAGGCGCTGGCGCTGAGCTCCGAGCCGGAGCCGCGCGACGGTCTGCCCAACGGCGCCGCCGCCGCCGCCGCCTCGCCCTCCGCCTCCCCCGAGCGGGGCGCCGCCTCCCCCTGGCCGCCGGGCTCCGGCTCGCCCGGCCCGCCTTCCCCGCCGCGGGGCTCGGCGCCGGGCTCCCCCCCGGCCGGGGTGCGCCGCGTGCGGGTGGTGAAGGCGGAGGCGGGCGGGCTGGGCATCAGCATCAAGGGCGGGCGCGAGAACCGCATGCCGGTGCTCATCTCGCGCATCTTCCCGGGGCTGGCGGCCGAGCGCTGCGGGGCGCTGCGCCTGGGCGACGCCATCCTGGCCGTCAACGGCGTGGACCTCCGCGACGCCACCCACGACCAGGCCGTGCAGGCGCTCAAGCGAGCCGGCCGGGAGGTCCTGCTGGAAGGTAAGCGCCGGCGCTCTGCACGCGCCCAGGGGCCGCGCGGCTCGCGGGATGGGGTGGGGGACGGCCGGCCGCCCCGTCGGCACGTGAACCCTCCCCGCGGCCCGGCGGCTTAGTCCCGGGGCTCCACGGGCAGCCGGTCTGGGGCTGCGGGGAGGCGGCGCCCGAGGCAGAGCCGGACACCTGGGTGCCGCTTGGGCTTGGCCCGAGGCCCCCAGCTGCCCCCACCCCTCCGCAAGCAGCTTCGGGACCGGCGCCTCTCGCCCGCTTGGCTGATGAAGGAGAGGGCGTGGGGGCGAGCGCAGCCCCCCTTCGAAGCCCTAATTCGACACGTCGTCGGGAGCGGCTGGACCTCCGCTCGTCGCTCAGTCAATCCAACGACGGGAAACGGCGGAGTTTCCTTTCAAACCGGAATTTCCCACTTCTCGTTCCGCTTTGGGCCAGGCTCCGGGAAGGGCAGAGCGTCTTAGGCCAGCCTTGCAGCCCCCTCAGGCAACCCGATTAGCTTGCCCAGAACGGGCTAGGAGCCGGAGATGGGATCACGGTCAGTGGGGCGCCTCAGGAATTCCCAACAGGCCTCGGTGCGGTCTGCTCCTCCGGTTGTTGGTGTGGGAGAAGCGGGTGCTGTCACCTCGCCCAGCTGCAGAAGGCAGCAACTTTGATCAAACTCCAGGGACAGCTTGGCTGTCAGGATGCTTTCTCCGGAGGGGAAGGGCAGCCTCTGAAGGCCCAAAGCCCATCTTCTCTCTTGGTATTAGATGTCTGGCGTGTCGTGTGGGGGGACGTTGCAGCTCCTGGAAGCCCCTGGGAAGTGGAGGGCTGATCGCCCTGCAGGAGATTGGACGGGTGGGTCATCTTAGCACCTGGCAATGCTCTTCAGCCTCTCTTTAACTGTCGTTCAGCTTCCGCTATTAAGAAGTGGGGCAGCCACCTCTTTATCTGGGGCGTGATTCTGTCTCTGGGAATGCAGGGCGAAGGCTGTGGAAGATGTCTGCGCCACACAAGGGGTTGGCGGGGCTGCTGCCATGTACAGCTGTCGCTTTCCAGGCTTGGTTGGGGCATTGCTTGGTTGGTTGGGGCTTCGCTCCTTGGCCTAGATGCGTCTTTTGTGGGTCCACTAAGTGGTCCCACAGGGGCAGGGTGAGCTCCCTGCTGTAACTCATAGCCTCTGACTATCCAAGTTTGGGTGCCAAGGGATGACCCTTCTGGGAGTGGACGCAAAGAACAGCAATGCTGGAGACTGGATTTCGGGAGTAACCAAAGCAGCATTTTTCTGTGCTGCTTCCCCTTTTGCAACACAGCCTACCTTTCTTCACCTCTCTTGGACAAGAACTATTACCTCCCCCCTTCTGCCCCATCAGCCCAGGAACAGAAAGGAAAGTGGGGCTCTTTGTGGGAAGTCTGCAAAAGTGTTTGTAGTAGCAGGGACTTTAAAGGGGACCCCAAATCTTGAGGAGGACTGTCCTTCGATAGAAGGCTGGCCTTAGTCTTTGCTGACCTTTGGGAGTCAACAGGTGAAGCACTTAGGGCCTTTCTGTGCATCGGCCCCTCTGTTGGCCCTGGCTTTGGGGCCAGGCTTTTCTCTAAGCCTCCCCACTTCACGCACTGCATACAGCTGGGGGGGGCTCTGCTCAGGATCTCTCTCCCCAGTTTGGCTCACCACTTTTTCTCCTAGTTCCTAAGCCCTGTAAACGTGTCTGGCTGGGAAAACGTCTGGAAAAGCAGCACCCCCTTGAGGGAGGGTGGTGGGAAGGGTGATGGGAGGGGGCCTTGTGGGGAGCCGGGAGGTCCCACCCGGCCCTCCCTCCTTCCGGCTTCCCCTGCTTGGCCCTCTGGGAGACCTGCAGGGTCTTTGCAGCTGAAAGGTAGCTGTGGACTGAGAGCAGGGGGCGTTTCTTCGGGGGGGGGAAAGGGGGGCTGTGCTGTGCATTTCTTCCCCCCCCATGCAAAATGCCAAACGTTGTGAAAACGTCCAGAAAGCCTCCCCCCCCGTCCCGCTGAGCTGTGGCTCTTCCTTGGTTGCAGCCACTCCGGATGATGGTGGCTGAGGCCAGCCGGGCTCCGTCTTCACGGGAGCGAATGGGGCAGCCTCTGAGGGCCACCTCCTTAGAGAAAGAAAGGTTCCTGTGGTTGCAAGTGGAGGTCCTTCGAACCTTCCTCAAGAGACCAAGAATTTGGACAGCCTTCGGGGTCACTGTTAGGGCGGTGAAGCCCTGAGACCAGACCATCCTCTGGGCCTTTTCAAATTGTGGCTCTGTCCAGGTTGAGCCGCCTTTTTGAGTCATTTATCTTGGCTCCTCATGGGCCAGAAGAGTTTTCTTGAGAGGCCTAAATGTTTCCGTTCTTCCACAGGGTCCTCTAAGCCCCTCCTCTCTCCTGCCTTTCAGTCCAAGGGGCTTTTCTGGGCTGCTGAATAAAATGCTTTTGCTCTTGCAAACCCGTAACAGGGTGACCAGCTCTGATTTATCCTTCCCAGCTCCTGAGTCATTGGCTGGCTGGGGAGGAGTGCAAAGGCCTGCTGGGCAAAGGAGGGTAGGGACGTTTTATGGATGGGGATACTGGAGAGCCCACATCTGGTAGCCAGCTGTGGAGCTCCTCTTCTGTTGAGCCATCCTCCTAGGAGGGGCCTTTCCCATCCACCCTGCTCCCTCTGCCTCCCATCCTGGGGTGTGTGTGTGTGTGAGCCTGAGCTGCTTGGCTGGAAAGCTCCCCCTGGGCCACTGAGGCAGCTGTATGTGGCTCTGACCCTCCCCCTGCCCTCCTTTGCACAGGCCTGGAGCCCCACTGGACAGGCTGGGAGCTAGGACAGCAGGAGTGCACAGGCAGCCCCCCCCCCCGCCACTGGCCCCTGTTAAGGATGTGCCCTGCTGCCACTTGTACAGCTGTCCTGGTTGACAAACAGCTGTAAATACCTGCCCTGTTCTTGCCTCATTGGTGACTTGAGGGAGGACTCTTAATGTTGGTCCTTCCAGACAGAAATCAGCTCCTTTATTTTTAATGTGCTCCCTCGTCTTTGGAAGCTGCCCTTTCTTCAGACCTCCCTGGACATGGTGAGGCCCCTCCGCCTGGCAGAGTTGCTCAGGAGAGTTGAGTTTGAACAAAGAGCTTCGAACGTTTGGCAAGCCTCCCTGCCTCTTAGGGCTGCAACGTCTGGATGTGCATTGCCAGCCCGTGATGGCAAGCTGATCCCAGGAATGCGGAGCTCTCCTTGTGTGCCAGGGATTTGCAATGGGAAAGAGAGACGGCATTTCCCCTGTCCTTGCTTCAACCGGAGGTGGGTGAGAGAGCAAGTGGCTGGTGCCGGATGTCCTTTCCTGGTGCCCCCAGGCCAGCTGCTTCCTCTCTGCACATAACCTTGGCTCAGTCCTCATCAGGAGACCCCAAATGACCATCTGGGACAGATCCTCCTGGGGAGAGCAGCCCAACAGAAAAATTGTTTGCTTAGGTCATTAAAGCTTTCTTTTCTGCTAAAAAGTGGAAGTGGTTGTGTTTATTTGGAAGTTACTTCTTCACCACTCTAGGACTGCTGTTCCACTAGCTGATCTTCCTAAAGGATTAGTGGAATTTTGAGAGTTTTCTTAAGGTTTTGTTTAGCACGTACTGGAATTTTACGTAGCTGCCAGGCATGTTTTTGTTTTGCAGGCTGGGGCTCATGTTTATCAACTGCATCTGTTTGCAGATAATTGATCCACATTTGCATTCTCTTTTTGGCATTGGCTCTTTGCATTGCTTCTGACCAAGAGCTCGTTTAGCCAAACTTGTAAGCAGACATAACAACAGCATGTTTTCAAGGCTAACCCAGATTGTGAGCCGTTTGCAGCCAGATCAAAGGCCTCCTCTAGTAACTGCATTTTTGCTACCCCAGAAACCACCCATTGCTGCTGCTGCCTCTGGACCTTCGCCCTGGGGGCAAGTAAAACTTCCCTGCAGCTTTTCCTTTCCTTGCTGGAGCCAAGATGTCTCCCGGGTGCCAGCTGCCCCTTGCAGAGAGGGATTAGAAGCCAGGCTGTGCACTAATCCTCTCTGGACAGCAGCAGGGCGCAGAGTTGATTCCTGAAGAACCACCTTGGGTGGGGCTGCTCTCCTTGCCAGGCAGGACAGCTGGCCTCCCCAATCCTCTTTGCTGCTGCCACCGCTGCCTGGCAGGGCGGGCCGCATTGAGCTGCTCAGAAGTGGGGAGCTGGGCTGAGGTTGGGCAGCGCTGTGGGAGACCCTTCCTCTGGAGTAGAGCACCAGGTCTTTGGCTGGCTGCTGTGCTCTTCAGGGGGGCATCCGGAAGTCTCGCCTGCCCCGTTGCCTTTGCGTCGAGCATCATGACGGGTCCCGTCAGGCAATGGTGGTGGTGAAATGGCCGCTCCTCAGCCTGGGAGTAGCTGCAGGCAGAGGGCAAAGGGGAGAGAGGCAGGAGGCAAGGCGGGATTGGCCTTGCAAGAGCCCATCTTGGCAAAACGCTCTGAGGCTTCCCTGAGGTCACTGCCTGCCCTTCCTTCAAGGTGAATCCAGCGGGGGAGAGCGGGTCAATCGTGGACCTGGGTGCCGGGGCGATATGGGGCTGCTTTCTGCCCAGCCGACTTCCCTGGGTTCAGCCCATCGAGGGGAGCCCCCGGGGGGTCATTCTGTGGGGCCTTGAGCATCAGGACGGGAAATGCTCAGCCCCTCCCTTCTCGGCCTGCTCTTAGTGAAGTACTTGCGGGAGGCAACTCCGTACATCAAGAAGCCGTCGCTGGTGTCCGACCTGCCATGGGATGGGGCCTTTCCGCACTCTCCCAGCCTCAGCCTCAGCGAGGAGTCTGGCTCCCCAAAGCACCAGAGCGCCCCCCAGGACCGCAAAATCATCCCCTTGAAGATGTGCTATGCTGCCAGGAACCTGAGCATGCCGGACCTGGAGAACAGGTCAGGGGGTGGGCAAGCAGAATGTTTTGCAGGGCAGCAGTTGTCTCCTTACATGAGGACTAGGAACCTGGGCTGGCTTCCAGGGTGGATCTAGAAAGGTCCTTCCCAGATCCTTTCAAGGTTGCAGCGCTGCAGCCTTCTCACGGAGGGGCGGGCGGCCAAAATCCGATGCCTGTCTGCCCCCTCCACCCAGAAGACATGTTGTTGTTTTGGAATGGATGGTCTGGTTATGCAGAGGCAGCCCACCCTCTGGACATGGGCCTGTTGTGCCCCGTGCACCCAGACCGGCCTCTTGCACAAGAAGGCTCCGGGGCAACCCTGGCAGCTATGGCATTGCAGCCGGGAGTCCTCCCGCTAAGCAGGGCTGTTTTGGGGTGGCAGCAGAGCCTGGCGGAGAGCAAGAGTGGTGGATTCCCACTTGGGTGCCATCACTGGAGTGCCCCCCTCTTTCCCTGGCCATCAGCCAAAAGGCTTCCTGGGGTGGGGGGGCAGGGACAGAGTGTGAGTGTCACAGGTTGTTCCTCTGCCCTGCAAGATATCTTGACTCCTCTCCAATGGGTGTGGAGCAGTCTTGGCTTTGGGCGTCCACAGGATGCAGCCCTGATCCCTACTGGGGGGGCAGGGAGAGGAGGTTTGGGCTCCAGCCAGGCAGGCAGACCGGAGGAGGCAGTGCCAGCCATCCCTGCTTCCTCTGCTCCCTGCAGTCTTGGGTTTCAGTACATATGGCTGCTCCTGAGAATTTAGAAGGTCGGTGGGAATTGTGGATGGGGAAGCTCCCTGCCAGCCCCAAACCCAAATGGCTTTTGCAGACCTGGCTGCCCCCAGAGCAGTCTGGCCCTCTCCTGGGTCAGTGGCCCTTCAAGGCCCCTTTTGCCAGGCCCTGAATTGAGTCGAGCGTCCTGTACAGGTGGCTCTGCTGCCGCCTCACCACAGGGGGAGGGGGCCACACTCCTCCCCTGAGAAGAGCTGGAGGGGTCAAAATGAACCTGGAAGATCAGGGATGGAGTCCCCCCCTCCTTTCAGTGGCTCTGCCTTTTCTCTGCAGGCTGATTGAGCTGCATTCACCCGACAGCCGGAACACCCTGATCCTTCGCTGCAAGGACACGGCCACAGCGCATTCGTGGTTCATGGCAATCCACACCAACATCATGGCCCTCCTCCCACAGGTCCTGGCTGAGCTCAACGCCATGTTGGGGGCCAGCCACACGGCAGGCAGCAGCAGGGAGGTGAAGCAGATCGCCTGGCTGGCTGAGCAGGTGAGCCCCTCGCCCAGCACCTCTGTAAGGCTTGGTTTTCTCTGGCGGACAGCCGGGGGAGGGGAGGGAAGTGATCTGGCCGGGAGGCCGCTGAAGCCTTCTTTGGCCAGGAAGTCACCATCCCCCCCCCGGAGCAACCTTCAGGTGCTGCAGAAGCATCTCTGACCACTGGCAACTCAACAAGGTGTGTGTGGGGGGGGCCTTATCTGAATTTGCTCCTGGTCATTGTAAGCAGCTCTGCCACAAGGGTGGCTGTCTTGTCCTGGGCCCCTCTATGTGGTCTCTCGCTAGGCCTAGGCCCCAGCTTCCCAGTGAACACCTCAGCCCACCCTTTCATCTCTCTCCGCTTCCTGCAGGCCAGACTTGACGGCGGGCGGCAGCATTGGCGGCCGATCCTCTTGGCGGTGACAGAGAAGGACCTGCTGCTCTTCGACTCCGTGCCCTGGACAAGGGACGCCTGGGCCTCTCCCTGCCACAGCTACCCACTGGTGGCCACCAGGTGGGGGAAGCCACCACTATTCTCCAGGCTCAGGTCACGCAGAAGGCCTTCCGGAAGGGGAGGGGGCATGAACACCTCCCTGGGAAAGTTCTACCAGCGTTAATTTTGGGACTTTCCTTCTGGAGACAGGAAAGTCCCAGATTGCTTCCTGCAACCAGAAAAGCAGGCAGCTGTTTCCCCTGCTCCCCTGCGCCAGGTGAAGCAGAGCTGCGGGGTGTGGGGGGGGGGATTGGCTGCCAATTCAGGCAGAAAAGCCTTGTTGGGGATCTTTGCCTGCCTTCCTCCCCCTCCTCCCCCCCCCCCCCGGTCCCCCAGGGCTGGCCTCAAGGCTGCCAAAGAGGAAAAGGCTGCACTTGCTCCTCCCGTTTGTTTGGCTTCGGCCTTTGTACTTGGCCTGTGCAAGAGGAGGCTGGCACTTTCCCTTGTGCAGGGGAGAGCGAGGGGGGGGGGCAGAGGGGAGGGCTTTCAGGCCTCCCCCCACAGGCTTCTGCATGGGTTTATCAGGAGGCTCCAAGGAGGGTTGGGGCGGCTGACAGAGACTTGGTGAGACTCTGTCAGGTTGACTCTACGGTGTCCAAAGTCTGCCCCAAAGTAATTCATCTGCTAATGGGGTGCTGCTCTGTGGCCTGTCTACTCCCCCAGCTGGGGTTCTTTCATGATCTTTGGTGAGGAGAACAGGGCGCAGTGGGGGTGGGCTTCAGGGAGAGTCTATGCAATAGGGAAAGGACCCCCCCCCAAGTATTTCTGCAATCCCTCTGGGACGGGGGTGGTGTTATTCAGAGCAAGTCACCCCCAGTTTGCAACTGCTGCTCCTTCGCTCCCCCCTCAGGCTGGTGCATTCAGGCTGCAGGTCGCCCTGCCTGGGATCAGACCTCACCTTTGCCACGCGGTCAGGCTCTCGCCAGGGCATCGAGATGCACGTTTTCCGTGTGGAGACCCACCGTGACCTCTCCACCTGGACCAGAACCCTGGTGCAAGGCTGCCATGCTGCTGCAGAGCTTGTCAAGGAGGTCTCCGTAGGTATGGCCTGGCTGCCCAGCCTTGAGGACCATGGCCCCTCCTCTCTTGAACCCCTGGAGGAGGCCCTGCTGGTCAGTCTAGCAAACGGGATGGAGAGATTATGCCCACCAGCTACAGTGTTGGCGCTGTTGACAGCAAGAAGGATGGGAGTAGATGGTGGGGTGGGAGTCCCTGCCTTGAGGAATTGGCAGCCTAAGGTGGGTTGAGCAAGTCCCAGCCTCCAAGGCTCTTTGGCCCAGGCATTGAAGGGAGAACCCGCTCCTTTCATGTGGCCACATTGCCCAGGCTGGGCAGCGCTGGCTAACAAGCAGACCAGGCATCCCCTGTTGAAGTAAACATTTTACACACGCACACACACAAACACCGCCATGCCTGCCCTGGTCCTTCCAAATCAACTGCTGCTCTCCTGGACTTGAAGGGCAGAAGATGAGGACCAGCTCTTGACAAAAAGAGCCAGGCTGGAGGTGGGCAAAGGAAGCCTGAGCCCGGTTGACCCATGGGTGGCCCTCCCCTCCTGACCACGGAGGGTCTGCTTTCTGTCTTTTGGCCTAGGCTGCATCTGGAACAGCCAGGACATTCGGCTCACAATCCACTATGAAAATGGCTTCACCGTGTCCAGCGAGGGAGCTGGTTCTACCAGTATCCTCCTCCGATACCCTTTTGAGAAGCTGAAGATGTCTGCTGATGATGGGGTCCGAAACCTGTATTTGGACTTTGGCGGCCCGGAGGGGGAACTGGTGAGTGGCTGGTTGTGAGTCGTAAGGGGAGACCCATCGTCTGGCGACGTTTGCCTGAAGAGGGGCTGTGGATTTAGGCAACTTCCTGCAATTCTGTTGAGGAATAAAGGAGGAGGGCCTTTTGCTCTCACACCCAAGGGAGAAGGAGACGAGCACAGAAATGATCACCAGCCATAACTAGAAAGCCACCTGAGCTTGGAGGTTTGGCTACACCTGGGCCATGACTTTAGTTTTGTGTGGGATGAAGGGGTCGATGCTGCTCTTTGAAATGGCAGGGTATGACTGTCTCTCCCTCCTCCACAGGCCCTGGAGCTGCACTCCTGTCCCAAACCCCTGGTCTTTGTCCTGCACACCTTCCTGTCGGCCAAAGTGACCCGCCTGGGCCTCCTGGCCTAGCCACAGCCGCCGCCGCTGCAGCCGCCACACCTGGTTCCTGGCCTTGCAAGGGTCCCATATGCCAGCCTCAGTGCCTTGACTGGACTTAGAACGGTCCCATCTCTCCCCTTCTGAAGGGTTCTGGGGAGGCTGCAGCCATAAACCCTTTGCCAGGGCAGGGCAAGCAGGAGCCGTAGAAGGAGCAATTCTCTGGTGGGATCATGTGAAGCCATCGTTCTGTTCCACTTACCAGATGTGCCTTTTGGTGGAGGCTGGGAAGAGAAAGGAAGCCTCCTCCCAGAACAAGCAAAGGGTGCCTTGTGTGCCCAGCTTGCCCTTGACGTGCCCAAGTCGTGTGCTGCTGCTGTGGGAGGGTCAGAGAGAGCCTGGGGGTTACTGTGCAGTTGCTGCCTGGTTCCAAATCAGAAGCCCCCCCCCAAAGGCTGGGGAGCTGCCCTCTCACTCTGTTCAAGAGTCCTCTCCAATTCTAGTTTTAATCCCAGAACCAGTAAAAGACACGGCCTTAGCTTAAGAGATTCTTTTCAGCATCAGAAAAAGTCTGATTCAGAAATCAGCACAAGGAAAATGTTTGAGTAGCTTTCTTTGAGCATCTCCAGCTTGCTATGCAGAGCCTGTCTCCCTTACTACAAAAGGAGATGCTCTTTGAAGCAGGTTGACTGGCTCCCTTCCCCATTTTGACATTGACTGTTACACTAGAGCAGCCTGAATCATAATTTTTACTATTTATCTTATCCCAAGCTAAGTGAATGTATTAAGGGGTCACTTATAAAAATACTCAGCATCAGCTAATGCACAGTCAGTAAGGAGGCCACCACTAGCCTCAAAATAGACACTTCTTTCCCCCTCAAACCCAGAGGGACCCTCTTGTCCCTCTGCAACAAAAGCTCTTGATACAAAAGTTGTGTAATCTCCCCAAACTCTTGGGCACATCATCAGTGAAAAGCAGTAGTGGCATTCAGTGTTTCTTGCTCTCCTGAGGAAAGAAATGAAACTAAACCTTGAGTGGTGCCCTGGTTCTTGTCTCGGAAGAAGCAGGGAGCCCAGCGGGAGGGGGGGAGTCCATGGGATGTCCCCAGTTCTGGCTCCAGTGGAGGGTGCGTGAAGGAGGTGCTTCTTGCCAGAGAGAAGCCCACCTCTACCATCCAAAGATTGGGGGTTCAGGCCTCTGTCTTGGGACTTGCAAAGAGGGCTGGGCTGGGATCTTGTCATGGGGCCCAGGAATAGAACTAGAGGTTGTTGCCTCCAGGGCTTCTGGTATCTGTAGTCTGGGATGGGTCTTGGGCATCAGTTGGAAAGGGAATAGCCCTCTCCTCTGATCTTTGAGGCTCCATCCGTTTTAGACCTCTTGGCCCAGCTGAAGGAGGCTTCCTGACCCCTCCTGTGAAGGATTTGGGCTCTCTAGGCAGAAGAGGAAGGCTGGCACTCAGGCACTCGTCCTGGATGTCCAGCTACTCTGTTAGGGCTGGAATTTGGACTGCAGGGCCTATTCAGAGAAACCTCAAGGCCAGTAAGGACCGTTCCAGGCCCTTTTCTGCATTAAAAGCCAATATTTAATGGTGCTGGAGTCTTTCTGAAGAGAACACCTTTTCTCAGTCACCTTCAGTTAAGTGTAACCAGCTTCCCTTCCTTCCAGGGCTGAAGGAGTTGAAGCCGATAATTTGCTGCTCATGTCCAGTGACCAGGCTCCCATTCAGGGTTGCTGCCAGGGGCACCGTTACATGTTTCAGAAAAGGGCCCCTGGTACCCACGTGGAGGTGATCTAAGGCTGTGGGCATTTGCTGCCTGGGGGGTATGAATGTATAGCATTGAAAGAGGAAATCTGGCTGGCATTAGCAGGTTTTCAAATGGTGCTTTTATATCACGGTGATGAACTATTATTACCAAATGGAGACAAAAGTTTAACAATACGGGTTAGGAAGTGCAGCTTGACCCGTCACATTCTCACCCTTTTTTACACAGCACTTTTCCTAGCAATGCCAGATTCGGTTTTTCAGCCCAAGGATGTTGTTGCAACTACACGAGGCTGCTCCACCAAGAGTTTAGACCCTGAATTGATGTGGAGCATAGAGCTGGGTTAGGAGACTCAGTTCCATCAGGGGAGAATTTGGGGTGGGAGACCAGCCGATTTCAGGGTTTTCTTCTTGCTAATGTTTTGTGGGCCCAGGAAAGACTTTAATTCATTAATTACTGTGGCGCCTCTTGCCAAGTGGATATCTTTGTTCAGTGGCACAAGTGACTCGCTGAGGTTTCCCATCTTCTGTCAGATATCGGGAGTTTACAGATAGGGCAAACACAACTGTTATAGGCCCAAAGTGCCAAAGAGGTCTTGAAATTTTGCACAGGAATCACTACAAGTGAGTGTCTGTGTTAATGCTGTGCACAGCTGTATGTCTGTGTGGGTATGCTGTCTGTTATAATCTAATGTGGAGTATTGCAACAGAGATACGCCATCACAAATCTTAAACCAGCTTTATTTTTTTATGCTTTGTACATGGTATTTATACAAGGACTTGCTTTTCCAATTATTTTAAATACAATTTTGGGGGGTCTCCGGGTTCTCAAGCGGCAACATTTGGACCATGTCAGATCTTCGCCAGCAGAGAAATTCTTGCCGGGCTCTGCAGAAAACCTGGGTGCTCCTGGCCGAGTTACACTCTTCACTGTATCTCATTTTACATTACAATGAAAAGCAACGAAGGGCAGGTGTATAATAAAATATTATTAGTTTTAGCCTCTACTGCTTCGTGTCTTTGCGGGGAAGCAAGAACTTTAACCCTCAGCAGTGAATTGGAGGTGGGGGAAGAAAAATGGAGAGGGGGAGATGGAGGCAGATGGCACGGGAGGCGCAAGAATTGGGCACCTCCCTGGTCCCCCCCCCGGAGAACGGAGCCTGGGGCCCTCGGTGTCCTCCCCGAAGAAGGGGGGAAGAGCTGCAGCGGCGGCCCTTCTCTGCGCTTGGTAGGTCGGGGTGGCACGACGACCCCGCGAGATGGACCAAGCCGTTCTGCCCGCGGCGAAGCGGCAGCAGCAGCGCGCAGGCCGCGGACTACGACTCCCATCGGCCCGCGCGCCAGCCCGCCCCCGCGCGCTGCTGTTCCCGCGCCCGCCCGCAGGGGCGCTCTGCGGGCCAAGGCCGACCCTCCGCCGCCGCCGCCGCCGCCCTCCGCACCGGAGTCCCCGCCGCCGCCGCCGCCGCCCGGGCCACAGGGATGCGATGACCACGTCCGCCCTGCAGGTGCCTCCGTTGCCGCCGCCCGGGCCACGCGCGCTGCTCCCGGCTCCAGGCCTACCGAGCCGCCAGGCGACGGGCCCGCCCGGACTTCGGCTCCGGGGCGGCCGCGGGCTCCGCCTGCTCAGCTTGCGCGGTGGACGCGAACTTCTGCGCGAAGCAGCGGGGCTCGGAGACGCCCCCGGGAGGCGCGCCCCCCCCCGTTCAATCGCGCTGCCGCGGGGCCTGTGCGCCCCCCGCCCGGCCTCCCTTCGGTCCGGGACCCCCGGCGAGCCCGGCCCGCTCCCGCCCCGCAGTGGCTCCCGCGGGGTCTCCCCGGCAAGAGCGGAGGATGCCGCGAGGAACGGGCGCCGCGGAAAAGCCCTCGAAGGCGGTCTCGGGTGCCGAGCCCCGAGACGCGGCGGGAGAAGAGAAGAGGGCCCGCCGGGCTCCTCCCCGACGGCCCCCGCCGCCCTCCTGAGCGCCGCTGTCTTTCCAGAAGGCCATTGACCTGGTCACGAAAGCCACGGAGGAGGACAAGGCGGGCAGCTACGCGGAGGCGCTGCGCCTGTACCAGCACGCCGTGGAGTACTTCTTGCACGCCATCAAGTGTGAGTGCGGGGCGCGGGGAGGGCGCCCCCAGCAGGGCCAGCTCCGAGGGTGGAAGGGGCCCCGGGTGTGCCCGCCCCCCGCCCATCCAGCCGGTCTCCCCTCCCCCTCCCTCCCGCAGATGACACGCACAGCGACAAGGCCAAAGAGAGCATCCGGGCCAAGTGCGCCCAGTACCTGGACCGGGCGGAGAAGCTGAAGGACTATTTGCGGAACAAGAGCAAGCAGAGCAAGAAGCCGGTCAAGGAGGCCCAGAATGACAGCAAGGGGTAAGGGCTGGGGGGGGATTTCCCCCCCCAAGGCTTCGGGGAGGTCACCTGGGGCCCAAAGCCAACCGGAAAGCGCCTACTCTGCTCAAGGCCGTTGAATGTCTTCCTCTGCAGCAGCGACAGCGACAGTGAGGGTGACAACCCGGAGAAGAAGAAGCTGCAAGAGCAGCTGATGGGTAAGCCAGAAGGCCGGGGGATGCCCTGGGGGCCTCGGACACCATGCTGCTCTGCCTGCGAGGGAGGAGGTGAGCGCTGGGCTCAGGTCTCTGGGGCAAACTGCCTTGGCTGCAGGTGCCATCGTGATGGAGAAGCCCAACGTGCGATGGAGCGACGTAGCGGGCCTGGAAGGGGCCAAGGAGGCCCTGAAGGAAGCTGTCATCCTACCCATCAAATTCCCTCACCTGTTTACAGGTGAGGCCTGGGGGTCCCTCCCTGCATTCTCTGGGAAGTTTTGGGATGAGTGAGACCATCTTCTCTTCTCTCGGCCAGGCAAGCGCACCCCCTGGCGTGGGATCCTCCTCTTCGGCCCCCCGGGAACTGGGAAGTCCTTCCTGGCCAAAGCAGTGGCCACTGAGGCCAGCAATTCCACCTTCTTCTCCATCTCATCTTCAGACCTGGTGTCCAAGTGGCTGGGGGAGAGTGAAAAGTAGGTGTGGGAGGCAGAGCTCGCTCTGTGGGGTATTGGCCCTTGGAGAAATGGGTCCAGGGGTGAAATGAGGCAGCCTGGTGGATCTCCATAGGGAGTTTGCTTCCACCTGCTTGGGCATCCTGCATGTGGGCCAGTCTCTGCAGGCTGTCCTGACCCTCCCCTCATTCTGCCCGGCTTCCTCTTCAGGCTGGTGAAAAACCTCTTTGAGTTGGCCAGGCAGCACAAGCCGTCCATCATTTTCATCGATGAGGTGGACTCCCTGTGCGGCTCCCGCAATGAGAACGAGAGTGAAGCTGCTCGCAGGATCAAAACAGAATTCCTGGTGCAAATGCAGGGTGGGTGATGGGGATGGGCGCCGGGGCAGCAGTCCAGCTGCTTGCTCTGACCAGAGTGGCCACTACTCTCAGGCCAGTGGCCAGACGGGGTCTGCTCTCTCCAGAAAGGGTGACATGGGGCACTTTTCTTTTTTCTCAGGTGTTGGGAATAATAACGATGGCACTTTGGTCTTGGGCGCCACCAACATCCCCTGGGTACTGGATGCTGCCATTCGGAGGAGGTGGGTGATAGCAGTGTGTGCGTGGGTTAGTTGCCATCACATTTTGTATAAGTGGAAATAGCTGAAATTCAGGTCCACAGGGAACAAATTGTAGTTCTCTGAGTAAGAAACAGTTAAATGGGAAAAACTTATGTTCCCTTCATAAGGCAGTTCCACAACCTCACACAGCAGATATATTTTGTGGCTTTTAAAGTCAACATTAGATGATGTGTGATTTCCACTCTTCATAGTTCTGACTATAATGCTGAGCTGTGTATGCCGCACCAGGTGCAGCACATAGCCCAGCTTTGGCTGGCTGCAGGCAATCCCCCATGTGAGGCCCAGAACAGGCATCCTGTAAAAATATCTTCATAGACAAGTGTCGTCCATGTAGTCCTGAAGTGAACAGGAATTGAGGTCCGTTTTATTTACTACTACAAAGAAACAAAAATAATCTAAACTGGGTGGACTTTGGATCAAAGTCTAACCTTTTTACTAACCTCTTGGCCAAATGCAGTTAGCTGAAATCATCAGGGGCAGATGGAGGAGTGGGGTTGACATCGGCACACGTCTCAGTTATTTAATTTAATTTTTTTAATTTAATTTATAGCGATGGGCAAAAGGGTGGGATACACACATGCACGGGGGCATACACATGCCACACAACCCAGCATTGGAGATTGAACCGTGCATTCCCTCCTTTGCACATAGGTTTGAGAAACGCATTTACATCCCACTTCCAGAGGAGCTGGCTCGTGCCCAAATGTTTAAGCTACACCTGGGCAACACACCCCACAGCCTGACTGAAGCTGACATCCATGAGCTGGCCCGAAAGACAGACGGCTACTCGGGGGCTGACATCAGCATCATTGTGCGGGATGCCCTGATGCAGCCAGTACGCAAAGTGCAGTCAGCCACGCACTTTAAAAAGGTGAGGCTGGCAGGGATCAGGGGCCAACTACTGTGCAATATTTTGATGCCCCCTGGCGCAAAGCAGATCTCTTTGGCCATGAAAGGGATGAGCTCTGCCCACATTTCTTTGTGCTGGTTCACCCATTTCCTACCCACCTGCATCCATTTCTTTATGTGGGGAGGATTACCTGAACACGGCAGGCATTGTCCCCATCGTTCAATGGGAGGAGTTGGACTCCAAGACTGGAGCATTGCCATGACCTCTGAGGAAGGCCTCTGGTCTGGCAGGAGAGCTCCAAGACCGGCTCACTCCCTTTTGCTGTCTTCATCATGATCTTGGACCGCTGTTACTGGAGAGCAGAGGTTGATTGACAGGTGGCTTGCCTGCCAGCCTATTCTTTTCCCAGACCTGTGAGTTAGACGCTGACTCTGACAACCCTCCTGATCTGCCTACTGCTTGCATCCTTACTGCAGGTTCATGGACCGTCTCGCACCAATCCTGGTGTGCTGGTAGATGACCTGCTGACTCCTTGTTCCCCAGGGGATCCTGGGGCCCTTGAGATGACCTGGATGGAGGTGCCTGGAGACAAACTTCTGGAGCCCTTGGTCTGCATGGTGAGTGGTTCCTCCCCTGCCCTGGCTTAGGCAAAACTCTGCGACAACACACCCAGTTCTTCTGTGTGGAATGTGGGTCCACAAAGTGGGACTGAGCACCAAGCTAAGTGAGGGTATAAAACAGATGTCAAATTCAAGGCCTGCAGACAGATTCGCCCAATGAGGGGTTTAGATGTGGCCCTCAAGCAGACTAGTAGGAGAAGGTGATTGAGTATGTAGTGCGGTATGTGTGTGACCTGAAGCAGCGCTAGTGCTAGAAAAGCCTGGGGGAGTCAGCAGGAGCTGCGGTGTTGCTGAGGCTCTGCTGAGGCCCCAGGATTGGCGGACGTGGCTCCAATTGATCGGGGCTTCCGGGGGTCTTAGGGATGGTCGACAGCCATAACCTGAGCTGCCAGGGACCCCAGAATCAGTGCACTCGGCTTCAGCTGATGAGTGCTGTGTGAAAAAACCTGCCAGGCAGTGAGTGAATGCATGAGGGAGGAGAGGATATAAAAATAAGGATTTAGGCGGGGAGGAGGAGTGAGGGGAGAGAGAAGCCGATAGGGAGGTGTCGGAGGGACAACCCTGAGGGAGAGAAGGGGATATCGACATTTCAGGACAACGGTAATGCTGATGCGGCCCTCAATGAAATTCAGTTTGACACCACTGGTATAAAGCATCAATCCAGCCCCCCCCCTTATGTTGGAGGAAATACTGCTAAGATGCTGGAGGCTTGGGTGTTCTGAACGTTCCCTCTCTTTGCAGTTAGATATGTTGCGCTCGCTGGCCACCACTCGCCCCACGGTCAATGCAGAAGATCTCCTGAAGGTGAAGAAGTTCACAGACGACTTTGGCCAAGAGGGTTAATGCTGTACCTGTGGGACGCCCCATTGTTAAGTGGGAGCAGCCAAGGGCCCATTTTCCTGGCCAGGAGCAAAACAGGCCAGAAGTGGCTGGTGGACTCTGCCATGCAGAAGCTTCATTCTCCACCTGTCTCCGCAGGGGCATCTCTGGCTGGGGATGGAAGGGAGTCCACTGGGGGTACCAGGGCATAAGAGCAAGCCTGACTCGGCCTGCTGTGTTTTTCTTCCCTTCAAATACCCCATCTTTGGTTTTTTTTCCCTTTTATTTCTGATGCTTAGTTTCAAAAATAAAAGCAGCCCAACTCCCTTCTGCTCCCAGCCATTTCCTCAGCCCTCCACGCTGTGAGTCCAGTTTTGCTCCCGAAAGAAAGGCCTGGGGTTCTTCACCAAGAGCCTTCTTTCCTTCTCCAGTGCTGTTGTGCGTCACCTCAAGTTCACTTGGGGAAAAGGGTGTCATTCCGTCAAACTTGTATGATGCTATTTTACTGGGTTCTGGTAGGTTTTGTAAACGTTCAGTTTCTGTCCACTCCAAACCCCTTTTGTTCTCAGAACAATTCTCCCTTTCAGCCTTTGGTGAAGGTCCTCCGCCTTCTTTGCTTTGCTCCTGGGGCTGGAGCAGCCGGAAAGTTCCACCTGCCTACCAGATTACTTTGCAAAGGAGAGAAGTATTGTGGCTTGGCTCCCAATGACAGGACACAGGTGGGATTCCCTGAAAAGCCTGGACAGGTCCCAAGGTAGCTTCTCTCTGTACCTGTGGCCAAGGAGAACTGCCTTCTACAATCAGAGCTGAACAGGCAGAGTGATAGGTGCACACACACCCATGGCTGGGGTCAGGGTGAATTTGTGCCACAGAGGCAAGTACCCCACTGCACTGTGGTTAATATAATCTGCCACCTGCTGCTTTAGGCCTGCCTTGTACTTAAGAGGGCTGAAGGACTGTTTTTCCCCAGCCCAGCCCACATGTAGATTTTAAAGTGATGGGTTGTACGGAGATGGCTTGTGAAAGAATAAAGTGCTGGAAATGAAGGCTTACAACACTTATTTTTTTAACTGAGTTTACACAGAAATAGCAAGTTAACGTTCACAGCAAGTTCTAATCCTGCAAGGCAGCAGAGGCTAGGCTGCTGCTTGTAGCAGGTGGGCACCCCACCGATGAAGCAGCTACCTCCCTGGCTTAAAAGGATGCGCTTATCGGTTGACCTTGGCCCAATGCAAGCAAGTGAAAGTCCTGCTCTCCATCTTGTCGATGTAGAGGATCCCCTTTATGTGGTCCATTTCGTGCTGAATGATGCGTGCTGCGAAGCCTCTGGCTTGCCACGTGGTCTCCTCTCCAGCCTCGTTTAGTCCTGGTGGGGGGAGAAAAAGCCCCACAGCGGGGCCCGCTTTGGGATCCCGGAGGCGAGCAGGGCACCGTGTCCCCTGCGGCCGCCTGTCCTCGCCCCCGCCTCACCTGAGACCTCCACGCCCATGTGCCGGGCGACCACGGCCGAGAAGCCGGGCAGGCTAGCGCAGCCCTCGGTGAAGTAGCTGGGCCGGCTGTCCAGCACCCGCACGGCCGGGTTGACGAAGACACGCAGCGGGAAGGGGACGGCCTCCAGTGCGCGCAGCTCTTCCGGCAGCGGCGGGCCGCGGAACTCGGCCACGAAGACCTGCAGCGGGACCCCCAGCTGGGGCGCACTCAGCCCCACGCAGCCCTCCCGCCGCATCACCGCCACTAGCCGTGAGATCAGCCGCTGCACCTCCGCGCTGCCCACCCGCCCCGGCTCCACCGGCGCTGCCACGCCGCGCAGCGCCGGATCGCCCACCAGGCAGACGCGCTGGAAAGGCGGCTCGCGCGGGCTCAGCAGCCGCCGGCGCAGCTTGCGCCAGCCGCCGCCCAGCTCCCCCCAGGGCCGATCCGAGAAGGCGAGGCCGTGCGGCCGGCACGGAACCAGGCTGGCGCGGAGGATGCCCCGCAGCCCGCGATCCCAGCTCCGCGCCGCCATCGGCCAGGCAGAAGAGCGCCCCCAGCGGCAGGAGGCCTCCCCTCCGCCGAGCGCGCCCATCCGGCCCGGAAGTGCTCCTTGAACGGAGGCTGCACAGTAAGAAAGGTGGGAGGTGAATCAGATCGCGCAAGCGCAGATGGAGCCCCACGGGCCGCGCTCAAGCTCCTCCACCCTCCTGGCGAGGGGCAGTGGGAGGGGCGAAAGCGCCTCGCGCCCACAATCAAGTACTAGAGCGGAGAAAGGGAAACGCCAACTTTATTCTCACAGTTCTTCCCTTGCCTCTGAGCCCCCAACCTTCCCTTCCTGCTTGGCAAAGGAGGCCGCCAGAAAGGGCACCTGCAGCCAAGCGCTGCCCTCGCCTGGCCAGGGGAGAGTGGGGGATGCCCACAGATGCTCCTTCAGCAGATGAGCCCCAAATCCTCCACCAGCTATCCCGTGGCGGGAACCACACTGAGCGGCCGTGTGTCCTCAGAAAGGGGGCCCTTCTCTGCAACTGGAGGAAGAGAGATGCCGGGGCTGGGATCTGCTTCTTCCTGCTCTGAGCCAGAGAGTCCCAAGTCCAGGGGAAGTTGCAGGCACTCTTGGGCCAGCCCTTTCTCGGCCAGGGGGAGAGCAGTCTCTTTCTTGGGGAGGACTGAGCCCAGGAGCTCCTGGATCGCCTCCTCATTTACGCAGGCGAGACCTCCATATTTATGGACCTGAGCAGCAGGAACACCTAGCAGGACAGGAAACAAACACAAAAATGGGAAACCACACACTTCCATAAATCCTAAATCCCAGAGGAGGTTCCTTTTCCAAGTCTGTGATCCCTCCCGGGCACCTATGCACATCAATCCCTGACAGGCCAATCGTCCCAAAGTTTCTTTTTCCAAAAGGCAATTAGACGTTCTTGGTGTTCAAAGAAAATACAAAGAAAGCACAGCTGCCATTTGGAAAAAGCACCTTTTGGACAAGCATGAGTAGGGTGATTGAGAATCTCCACAGACAAGGGGCCGGTTCTAGCTCCAAAGAGCAATTAAAGTGTGGCCTCACTTCCACCAGCTTCCTTCTACCGCTTTCTGCAAGGAAGTAAAAGTAACTATACCCAGAATCTGTGCAATTTGGGCTAGAGGGAAGAGGAGCTGGAGACAGCGGTTGAGGTATGGCACCAGGTCTTCCAGGAACGCTGTGCAGAACTGAACAAACAGCTCTTGCTCTTGACTGCTGAATGCTGCTGCCTCTGCCCGATGGAAAGCCAGAATGATCTTTACACCCTGGTGAGAGAAAAGACTCATTAGAAGTCTTTGGTTTATAAATTCAGAGCAACTGGATGAAAATTACCTACTGAAAATTCAGATCATGAATTATCTAACCAGGCAGTGCATGACACTACTAGACAAAATCCACTAGCTGCAAAGAGACTATGAGAGATTCTAAGGAGCTCAGCTTAAAATGGGAAGAATACATTCAAGCTTCTGGAATAGCCATTAAAATAATTATTCTTATCACTGAGAAATACAGAATATTTTATCCAGTCTAAGATAGAGAGCAGTACCTGGCTGAGCACATCCTCCAGGAGAGCTGCCACAACTGAGGCCAGAGCGACAGGACAGCAGAGACGCAAATCATTGAAGGCCATCAGGATGTTGTTGAGCAAGTGCGCAAGGGGGGGAAAGTCTAGTAGCACCAGAGGGGGCTGCAAGGTGCCTGGCTGGGCAGAAGGCATTGGCACAGAGATGGCACTGCCCAGGAGAGCCGGCGTAGAGATCAATGTGTAGGAGTTCATCTCTTCTTGGAACTGGTCTGTGACCTCCTGCATAGCTTTCTTGAAGGTAAGAAGCACCACATGCTGAAAAATGGGAACAAGCTGGCCCCGGAAGTCCGCCCCTACCCGGCTGAAGGACAGGCCAAAGTACATGCACTGACCCAGCAAAGAGTCAAGGTGATTGCCCACACCACGTTGTAAGTCTCGCTGAAGAACGAGCAGAAACTGGGAGACTTTCTGCAGCACCCACCCATGGAAGATAGCACTCTCATTGAAGGTGTCTTTCCCCAGGGGCAGTACCAGCGGCTCTTCATCTGCAAATATGGCACGATACTGCGTGACAATGTCAAAGAGATGCACACGGCAGGCCTCTATCGTTTTTGTGATGTGCACATAGGGGTCATGATCAGGAACAGCCGCAAGGATGGAGCGCAGCCAGAAGTCTCTTGCTTGCAGGAATGTGATGCGCAGTTCAGCCTCTGTGAACACATCCATGCAGCGCAGGTAGCCAATGACACGCAAACAAGCGGGTAGCTGGATGTTGGTGCGTAACTGCTGGATCAGTTGAGTAAGCATGAGCTGTGTGGACTGACGCACCTCAGCCACTATGCCCTGGGAAGGAAAGAGAAGCCGTTCTTACTGGGACAGGTGCTCTGAAAATAATTCACAAAACCATGCAAGAGGCATACCCCAATTCCAATTCACAACGCCACATGGCCCTTTGGACTCACTGTTGTAATATTGCCATAGGTGTGCTCTGGCAGCATTTAGGCCAGCCGGCATGAAATGTCTACGCTGAGACGTGGTTGTCTATGGTATATTTGAGCAACTCACGTAACAAAAGGTACTTGGTCCTAAATCATCCCAAAATTCTCAGTATAAAAGCAACCAGCATTTTACAGATGGAAAGAAAAGCCGTAGAAGCCCCAACACTTTTTACCACAGAGGAACCACAAATGCTTCGCCTTCTCCCTCCTCTGAGCTGGAGTCCTGCTTCAAGACTAAGGCCATGTCCTCTCCTGCCTTCACCCCAAGCCCCTCGGGTCAAGTTCACAGCGAGCAGAGGATGGAAGTTCAAAGCGGTTCACCCACGGGCCATCCCCAGTGGTGCCTGCACCTGGATTACAGGGACGCCAGCGTGCTTCTTCTCCAGGCGGCGGACGTAGGAGACAAGCTCCAGCGCCTCCTCGTAGTAGCTGTTGCGGACACAGGTGTCCATCAGCTGCGGGATCTCCAGCACCTCCAGGATCTCCGTGTGGCGGTTCAGCGTCACGTTGTTCATCCGGCGGCTCTGCGCGATCTGCTCGGCGTGGCGCGTGAAGCCCCTGCGGGAGAAGGCGGCGAGTCAGCGGGCGGGCCTGGTCGGCACCCGCCACGCCTCCCTCCGGCCGGGACGCGGCGGCTCACCGGCAAGCCTCGGCGAAGGGCGGCAGGCGGTCCAGCAGGCGGCCCAGGCCTTGCTCGATGCCGCCGAAGCCGCGGCGGGTCTCGGCGGTGCACTCCGCCGAGCGGATGAAGGTCTTGTAGTGCGCGAAGGCCAAGGCCCGCGTCTGCGCCCCCAGCTGCGCCCGCTCCTCCGCCAGCCGCCCGGGCTCCCGCCGCAGCGCCTCCAGGCCCAGCCCCGACAGCGCCGCTAGGTAGGTCGGCAGCTCCGCGTCTCCCGCCGGCACCCCTGAGGGCGACGCGCGAAACAGCCAGGCCAGCAGGCTCGCCTCCTCCACGTCCGTTCCGCTGCCCGGTGCCGCCGCCTCCGAGGTCGCCATCGCGGAATCTACGTGGACCAGGAAGTGATCGCTATGGCAACCGGGGCGCTGGGGCCCGTTCGATAGCACTTCCGACTTCCGTCCTGGCCGCTCTATTCCGAAGGTCTCTGGCGCTCTATAGTCCATGAAGCAAGCGCGGATTGGATGTTCCTGCGGTGAGGCCGCTTCCGGCCCTGGGAGCAGCTTCCGGGCCCGGCCAGGCTTGGGCGTCGTCACGCGGCCGCGCTGTCTCTTGCGCTGCGGGCGGAGGGGCGATGCGGCCGCTGACGGAGGAGGAGACCCGCGTGCTCTTCCAGAAGCTCGCCCGATAGTGCGTGCCGCGTGGCTTGTGGGCTGGGCTGGGCTGGGCTGAAGGGAGGCCGGGCGCGGAGGGCTTAACCGAGGCTCTGCGGGACTCCCCGGCCGACTCTCTCTGTTCCCTTCGCAGCGTCGGCGAGAACATCCAGCTGCTGGTGGACCGGCCGGACGGCACCTACTGCTTCCGCCTGCACAAGGACCGCGTCTACTACGTCAGGTCGGCGGGGCCCGCCGGTGGCCAGCGCCGCGAGGCGAAGGAGGGGAGGGGGTGGCCTTTGAGCGGGGGTACTCCCCCGTGTGTAACAGTCGACGAACCTGGATTGGAAGGGAGGTTTTTGTACGTTTTGTGACTTTTATACCGATGATTTCAGTGGCTCCTCCAGGGTATAAAGGTTGAGGAGGGCTGGTCAAGAGGGAAGCCGATGTCCTCCCCATCTCGCCCAGTCCAGCTTTAAAGAGGGACCAAAGCAATGGCTGACCCTCCATTTGCCCCAGAGGTTTTGAGATTGGCCCACTGAAACCTGTTCCTAAACTCCCTGGTGACTGTACTCCACTTTGTTTTTCAGCGAGAGACTTCTGAAACTAGCTACAAATATTCCACGGGACGGTCTGGTGTCCCTGGGCACCTGCTTTGGAAAATTCACCAAGACCCAAAAATTCCGGCTCCATATCACTGCCCTGGATTACCTCGCCCCTTATGCCAAGGTAAAGATGAGCCAATGTCAATTTTATTTCAGAAGCATTTTCTCTCTTTTCCCAAGCGTGAGGTTTGAAGGATCTGAGAGAAGATGTTTGTCATGCTCCAAAATGAAGAATGGGAGAGGGCCAGAATGTCAACAGGCTTGCCTTGGGACAGTGAGTAACATTTTGACTGCAAGCGGTCAAAGACCAGCGAGGCCTGGAAATGAAGCAGCAATACTGTTTAATTCAGTGCAAGAGGCGTAAGAGGTCATTTTATCATGCAAGGAACCACTTCTTGAGGCTTTAAAACTCAGTGGCTTATTCTGTTTCTCTCCTACAGTACAAAGTCTGGGTGAAGCCTGGGGCAGAACAGTCTTTCCTATATGGGAACCACCTCTTGAAGTCCGGTCTGGGGCGTATCACTGAGAGCACTGCTCAGTACCAAGGAGTGGTGGTGTATTCTATGGCTGATGTCCCTCTGGTAAGTTGTGGCAGGTGTTTGGATTTGGGTGGGTCCTGATACAAAGAAGAGTTGTATTATTCACCTTACCCTCTTTGTTTCCTGCAGGGATTTGGGGTGGCAGCCAAAACCACCCAGGAGTGTCGAAAAGTGGATCCCATGGCAATTGTAGTATTTCACCAAGCAGACGTAGGCGAGTACATACGGCATGAGGAGACACTGACTTAATAAACAGGGCTGAATTCCTCCTAGCACTCTCTGTCAGCTGGAAACCTTAAAAACTGTGCTCTGCTTTGGATTATTTAATGCCTCTTTTTGTGCAATCTGGAAGGACTGCTGATTGATGAAATATGAATGTTTCCCAGTCAGAAACATGTAACATGTGACCAGTATCTGCCTGCTAGTTAAACAACTTGTAAAACTTTGGGATGAAGCTATAACTCAGGTCCCCAACCTTTTGGGCACCAGGGACCAGTTCCGTGGAGGTTTTTCCGTGGACCGGAGGGGGGCGTGATTTTGTGTGCTGCCTGCATCCCTTGGATGGGGTTTTCTTTGTGCGGACCAGTTGCTGGCATGCCGCAGCCCGGTACTGGTCCACGGACCGGGGGTTGGGGACCCCTGCTATAACTCTTACTCAAATTATCTGATGTTATTACTTTGATTTACACATGTTGAGCTCTAGGAGATAATAAAGATGCCATTTCTGTTATTTTTAGCACAGTGAATGCATTTGTTTTACCTTTTTAGCTGGGCAGTTGCATCTCAAGACAGAAAAATTATGAAGGGGACAATTCTGGTTCCATACACATAAAAGATGTCCCTGTTCTATTTGGATAATCATCTGTCTCAACTCTCTTGTTACAGCATAGTGTATTTCAAAAATTCAATTAATATTTATTTTCACGTATGCTGATGTTGCTCCTAGTCAGTCAGTTCACCTAAAGAGAATTGCAAACATTGACAGAATTCTTTGGGTTTATTATCCTATTAGCAAATTCCAGCCTTGAGAAGGGTATGAATAACTCACTCCTTGTCT
The DNA here is from genome assembly GCF_964194415.1 of Vipera berus. NCBI lineage: Eukaryota > Metazoa > Chordata > Lepidosauria > Squamata > Viperidae > Vipera > Vipera berus. The sequence goes on along the minus strand of NC_138213.1, from coordinate 553,864 downwards.
TTGTAGCCAGAGGTGGGACCCTCCTCCTGCTTTGGGGCTTGGTGTCGCCTCCTGCTGAGGTTTCAGCATCTGGGCTTGTTGCTCGGCTGCATAGCGAAGAGCCGCTTGAGAAAACAGAGCTGAAGGATGCCAGAGAGCACAATGGCCACGCTCTGAGCTGCTGACCACCAGTTCACGTAGGTGTAGTTGGACTGGAGAAGGTTGAAGTCTGTCCTTGACCTCATCCGAGCAAAGTTGTAGTAGCGCCACATGTGGAAGATATTGGTCAACAGCTTGGTGGTGCTCTTCTATTTTGGATTTTAAAAAAAATCAGATTCAGCTCCTGGCATTTAGAGGAAGAAGAGCACCTCCCTCTTCCCCTTCCTAACTAGCCAATAAAGGCAGTTACCTGCTACTTTCCTTTCAGGCCTTTAGACTAGATACCTCAATTGCTTCCAGGGTGCCGTTGAGATCCGTCCTCTTCAGCTCGGCAGTTTCTAGATCAAAGCCTTCATAGAAGACTCCGAAGTCGAGGTACACTTGCACGCTTCCAAAATGGTTGTATCGATTACTCAGGCATAGCTGGTAGAAGCCTGTAAAGAGGGAGAATTAGGCCAAGTTTCAGGGACATTTTCTGTGATGCTGCCCTCTTCCGCTGCACTGGGTAGGCGATGTACAGTAAAGGACAGAAGAAGGAAAGTTGTGTCCATGCTTAAATCTGCTTTTCCTTCCAAACATACGTGTGCTGTCAACCTTTCCTAGCAATTTCCTAGTTGTTTTCTATCTCCAAAGCACAAAAATACTGAAACAGGAATTCAATGCAGGGGTGAGATTGGAATTGGATTTGGTATTCAGCTCTCCTTAGAATTAAAAAAGGTTATATAAAGTAAGATTTCTCCATTAAAAAAGCTATGAGGACCCAAAAGAGGCTCAAATAGTATGTTTGGGCCAAAAGTGGAGGATATTTTCATGGAAGAATCTGCAACAGTGGCAGATGCCACTCTGCCAGCCTCTGCTTGCTGGCGTTCTAGCAATTGAGGCTTTCACATACTTGGGGGAGGGGGGTAGATGAATCGGACTCCCTAAACCAGGGGTGCCAAACTGCCGGCCCGCGGGCCGGAGCATCACAGAGAAACCGCGCCCATCCCATTTTCGGCAATGGGAAAAAGTTCCGATACGTCACGAGTTTGACATGCCTGCCCTAAACTATGACTAACAAGCCCAAGTGTTGTCTTCACGCAACACTGAAACAAGGACGGTGGCAGCACAGAAAATGGTGTCATTGAAGCAGCTTTCTGGATGGGGCTTTGGGGCAGAGCCAACAGTGGGGCACCTGTCTCCCGAGTCGGGAAGTTGATCTGTCCCCGCACATCCTGGGAGGTGCCAAGGTGGAAGCCACTGGGGTCATTCACAGTTGCTAGGATGTGTCTGTCATGGCCAAGGCCTGAAGTCCACTGCACCTGGAAGCAAGAGCGACCAAGTAAAATTGGGAAGGATCAACGGGGCCAATGACTGTTGCTTCCTGGGTCCAAGTGCCTTGAAAGTGGCTGAGTTGGTTTTAAATCACAGGTTCCCCCTGCAGGTGCCTCTTGCCTGCGAAAGAGCTCCAGGGGTCTGCACTGGGACACAAGCTACTTGTATGGCAGGGAGAGAGCACTCCCCCTCCTTTCCAAGCAGCATAGAAACTCAGGTGCTGGTAACAGGGAGTCCTCATGTGGGCAAAGGCTGGGCTGGGTGGTGGGGGCATCCTCCACTCTCACAAGAGGCAGGGTGGAGATCCAGTAGTTCTGGAGCAGGTCTGCTCCAGCTGCTTCCAGGCATATCTTGGCAGGCATCTCTGCAGGATTCCCCCCTCCCCCCTTTGCCTGGTGGACTCAGGTGTACAAGGGACCCTCCCTTTCCAGGGTGGCTAGGTCTCTGGGATCCACTGAGGGAAGATGCTGGGCAGAATCCTGCTGGAATAATTTTGGGCAGTACAGCTGTGGGCAGCTTTTCTACTGCTCACAATGGGGGCTGCCAGGAGGGACTAATCCTGCAGCTAGACACAATTGGTGAGGGCTTCCCCCTTTGCCTCCTTCCCCACGGCACCCACCTCATAGCTGAAGTAGAAGGAGCCATTTTGGCGTGCAAATTGCCAGAGGCATTCAATGCCACCTGCAGAGATGACAATGGCAAAGTCATACCAGCCCCTCATGGGGGAGAGAGGCTGCTTGTGGGACCCCCCTGGCTGCTTCCTCTCTTGGCAGTGGGCACGTTGCAGCCCCTGAAGCAAACCCAGGAGCCCCACCATCTGTAACAGGGCAAGCATGTTGGCAAACGGATGCCAGCTGGCTGTGGGCTCTGTGGAGGAACTGCAACCTGGCAGTTGGCTGAGCTAATCATTAACAGAGCTGCTCCTGGCCAGCACTTTGCTGGTTCAGGCGGAGCAACCTGGGGAGGGGAGGGGCCTGAGGGACCCCTTGGGAAGCTGTGCCACGGCCAGAGTGAGAAGGCCTCCCTTCTCAGGGTGCTGTGCCGATTGCCTGGGGACCTTCAGCTCCAGCAGCTCCTGGGCTAAGTTGCTTGCTCCCTTTTGCTCCACAAAGGCAAGGGGGTGACCTTGCCCTCCTGCAGCCTGTCAAGCACCTCAGGATGTGGGACCACCGAGCAGCTGCCGGCTCTCAGGGCAGCAGGGTGAGGAAGGGCTGTTCATGTGGCTCTCAGCTGAAGGGTAGCAGGTGGGGATGGGGCTTCAAGACTCCTAATTGATTTCAAAGGATGGCACAGAAGCAGAAATGTGATGCTTCTCTATGCAGCCCATTTTTAACAGCTTATTTATGCCTTTTCTTTCCTCCCTTGGAAAAATGAGTGTACACATTTAAACTTGCATCCTTGCACCCCTGGCCTGAAGGACACGTCACTTCCCCAAGAACAATGTTTCCAAGGAATTGGCCAGATCATGGGAGAAAGAAAACATGACTAAGTTTATGTTTGGATTAAACACAAGAGAATAAACCCCTTTTCACTAGTGGATGATACTCTGCCTGCAACCAGATAAAATCCACTCGGCAAGAGGGGGCTGCCCATGCCGCTCCAGGCACTTCTCCCATCTGGGCCCTCGGGCACCTTGTGGGAGTGAAGAACATTAACCAGGGCTGAGTCTCTCGGACCACACAAACACCTTTTGCTGGAAAACCCAGTTTTATGTGGCTGCCGTATTTCATAGATACTGGCATATTCTATATAATGTTTTGACTTTTATTATCTTGCTTTGATTATGTTGGCGTGCAGTTCTTTTTTGATGCTTAGTTTGCTGTTGACTGATGTCCTGATTGCTATAAAAGAAGCTTCCTGGACTGCAAATTATTCAATACAAACATTTTATTACCTATTTTACATAATATATTTAAGGCAGGGCGACACCTAATGCGATAACTTCAAGGCGCAATCTGTCCTCAAATTCAGTTTAATCCCCGTTTCTTCATTGTTCGCCAGCGGTCCTTGATCATTACAGATGTACGATCCTTAAAAGGATAAGTTTGAGAAATGGCTTTCCAGTTCCCCTCCCCAAACTTCTCCACACCTTCCTTGATCCATTCAGACTCTTCTAAAGACCACTACGAAAGGAACAATGCAAACCATCATGAATAAGCAGTGGCCACGGCAGAGCAGTTCCTGAGCAGCAATTTCCCACATTCCTGCCCTATCAGTGGCAATAATTATCTAGATAGTCTAAATTATTTTTAGAGAGAAGAAATGGGCAATGATCAATTTGTTTTGTTTCAGAGAGTCTCTGCCTGGGTTAGGTTACATTACCTTCTTCTTAGCCCCAGAAGTGCTGGTGCCAACTGACCACTCTAATTCTGAAAGGAAAAAAGGAAAAGGAAATCACTTGCAGACGTTGGCAGGCATAAATATGGCCTGGCAATTTTTCCTGCCATATGCAGCCAGAGTGATTCTACCTTCCAGGACACAACATTGCACCAGAAACGCAAGTGGAGAGGATAAACATTCCCTTCAGGCTTACTGGCAGAGTTTAGGGCAAATACATGAATAATGGACTCACGCTGGTCCATGAACATTTCGTCCTCATCGCTCCAAGATTCCTTGTCTTCCTGAAGAACGGAAAGAGCCGCTTGTTTGGCCCCCCTAAAGCAGAAAAGAAAGCCCGATTACAGGTGAGGCCCTCCTGGGCTCTGACAGCATCAGCCACGGTCAGCCACAGAGGCACACATTGACAAACATCCAGGGGACGTTGTTCTTACCCCAAATCACAATAGGAGTTCAAAAATGAGTTCCTTCAATCATCCTGATCCCCGCCCAGAGGGGAATAGCCCTGCTGGGGCACAGCCCTTCCCCTTTAGGGAAGTGGCTATGGCCAAACCCTGCAAATGCCCGAGGAGATCTGCAAGAAGAAAGGGCACCCAGTGCAAATATTTCCAAGACTGCAGCACTGCCACCTCTCCTAACAGAGACCCAAAGGGAGCCCTCATCCCATACCTGGAACCTGGGGGTGGTGCACTTGGGCGGCTATCTTCGCACTCTGATGACTGGACCTCTAGAGTCACAAGTGGCTTCAGAGCCAAATGCCTTTCAGGGGAATGCTTGAAATGTTCCCCCTTTTTCCACAAGAGCATGTTGCTTATAGAGGGCACAGATCTGATCTTCTCCAGGCTGAGAAGAGCCGGGACAGTGATGTTTTCCATATTCTGGCATTTAGCTCTGGGGGAGCCGGAAGGCGAGAGTGGCTTGGAATAAGTCCAGTCAGTCTTGTCCAGTTGCAAGAAAGCCTCCTCAGGGTCTGGGGCATCAGAAAGAATCTTGAAGGCTTCTCTCAGCACCGAAAACACGTAGAAAGCCGGCTTCAGGCTTGAGGCCCTACAAAACACAAGAACCCCAGACGAATATTCCGTGAGCTCTGCCAATTTCTATCCAGCTCAAGGGCAAGGAGGCCTCTCTAGGTGAGGCCACTGCTGTGCCTCCTTCACCAGGGGAAAATGTCCACTCATATTTATAGAGATCCCTGAACGAATAGCGTTGCTCTAACATTCCTTTGCCCAATTTTCGCAATCTGCAGCCTTTGTACATGGACTCTCACGCCAGAGAGGACTTACTGCGATGAGTCGTTAGAAGGCGCAGACACGGGGGCCGTGGCAGTGGGCTCTGCTGTCCCTGTCGCTCCATCCACCTGTGTGGGTGCTTTGGTGGGCTCACTGGCAGCCCCCGCACAACCCAAGACTTCACGTTCATCCAGTGCTGGCAAAGATTTTGCTGCTGTTTCTCCGGTTCCTGCTCCAGATTCCGGCCTTCCTCCTGCCTCTGGGGCCTCGCTGAGTTTTCCTACTCTCTCTCCATTTGCTGTCCTCGAGGTCTCGGGAGCCTCTTGTGCAGCCCCTGACACAGCCATTCTCTCCCCGTTAGCTGCTGGGCTCTCCTTGGACTCCACGTGATCATCGCAATACCTTTTTGCCATCTTAAATAAAAAGCACGAGAGTCACCACAGGTGCAGAATCCAGACGAGACTGTATTTGCTTTTCCCACACAAAACTATTACTGAGAAAAACTGAACTCCTGTGTTATGTTAATATCTTGCCACTGCTATAACTATACAATTATTACAGTTCCTAAGTTTCTATCCAAGGATCAATTTTTAATATTGTATTTGTAGCACTATGCGGCCATTGAAGTAATGATCAAAGCATTAAGGCGAAACGTGACCTCAAACCAACACTCACCACAAAGAGACATGGCTCAGAATCGTCCAAGTAAGGTTCAAAGAAGAGAAGAATCCGCTGCTGGAAAGCTTTGTAGGAGAACTGACAGATGGCTGGATGAGAAGAGTTTTTCTCTTGGATGATGTGATGCAAAATAGCCTTAATTTGCTAGCCAAGGAAAAGCAGCAGAGATCCACATCTTTGAAGGGCCTAGAAGGGTGAGCTGACTGCCAATCCACAATGCTCTAAAATAGCCATAATTATCAGCCAGATGCCTGCTGTCTTCTCCCCCTTGAGAGAAGACAGGGATCCAAGAAAGCCACTGGCTTTGCGAGGGAAGGAAGGACACCTCACTGGGACGTATCCAAAGTGTTCACCTTGCTGCTTGGGTCCTGAGACAGGTACTTCTTTAAGATTTTGTTGGCATGTTCATATTCTTTGTTCTTAATACAGGTGATAACAGCCTGAAGCAAAAAAATAAAAGTAAGAATGCAAGCATACCTTTTGCGGCTTTCTAAACAAAGTGTTTTCCGGATCTGTTTTACGTGGCCCCCCCAGTTAAGCCCTTTCTCCAATTCTGAACTCAATGGACAGAAAGTGGAGACTGAGCCCGCGGCAGCTCCCTTGCTTCCATTTTCGGAGTCTCGCTCAACATCCAAGGCCTGCTCCCTTGGTGGTTTCGCTAGTTAACTTTCATCATCAGAGAGTAGCCGGCCTTCCTATCCTTTTCTCAAAGTGACAAGAGTTTCGTAGCTATTAAATCTATACAAAGCAAGTCAGGGATATTTGTAAATATAGTTAACGGTCAGTTTTGAACTGGAAAAAAGAGGAAGGGGAAAAGTTGGTTTTGTATTACTTCTAAAACAATTTCCCTGGTGTGGCCCCCCCTTGTCCTGCTTAAAAAGAGTGACCATCATCCCCACTGAAATTATTGTTGACGAAACAGTCATCCTTACAGCCTCCTTTATTCTTCTCTTTAATTCCTCCATTGTTTCCATGTTGATGTGGCATTCCTCTCTGAGCTTCTCCAGAAGGGCAAGCACACTTTCAACAGGCGTGAGCCCAGTTTCTGAATCAATGGCCCAATCTAAAGTAAAAAAAAAGAGGCTTGTTACTTTTAAACTACGATAGCACACCCATACGCTTGGAAAAATGGAATGTACATTTCAGAGGTACAGATGCTTCATTTGTAAGCAAAATCCTGTAATCCACAGAATACGGGCAACACATCCACAAGGGCTTGTCCTCTTTACTACACCACTCTTCTGCTAAGCTACTATAACCTCTGTTCCTCCAGTACTACTTCTCTTTGTGAGTCCTATTTCTGGAGAACAGTAACAGTAAATTTTCCTTTGGCTGCTTCGGACTGTTTCCATTTCCCAAACAAACACGGGCGGCCTTCCCTCTCAGCCCCCTCCCGAATTCCGACCCTGCCCCAGCCAGCTGCCCCTGCTCAGCTTGAGAGAGCCCCGGCTGAAGGAAACGGGCACCAGCCGCCCAGGTGACCGCCCTCCTGCAGGCAGCCCGTCCCTCAGAGACCCCGCATCCTGCGCTTTGGCCGTTAGACTGAGATCGGAGCGTGCAGAGCCCCTCGAAGCCAACCGCGCCTCCGCCGCAAGGCCCAGCCGGCCCCGGGAGCGAGCTAAGAGGGGCTGGGCCCCGCTCACCTTCCTCCAGTCTGGACAGGATCTGGATAATCCGCAGCTGGATCCGGATCGGCTCCTCCAGCGCCACCGGCCGCGCCAACACGGCTGGGGGAACAAGGCAGAGGCGGTCAAGCGGGGCCGGGCGGCTGCGAGCACGCACCCCCGGAGCCAGGTCGGATTTCGTCGCGGGAGCTCCGCGGCTCTCCTCGCGGCCGGCCCTCCCCCCGACGCCCCCCGCTGCCGGGCCTCCCGAGGCGACGGCGTACCGGTGAGGACATCGCGCAGCTGCCGAAAGCCCTGGCTGTTCCCGGCCCGGAAGGCCCGCAAGGCCTGGTGGGCGTAGAAGAGGACGGCCCAGCGGTTCACCGCCGCCTCCAGCTCCATGCTCCGCGCCTCCGCCGCCTGCTCGGCCGCCGCAGCGCTCGCCGTGGCCATTCCCGCCAACGTGACGTCACACGCGCGCCGGAAATTAGGCCTTTTTCCGCGCGCCTCCCGCCACCGGACCACATCTCCCAAGGGGCCGCGAGGCACCCTCTGGGACGCAGGCGCAGTGAGCGGCTGAGCCTCCCCCAACGGCTCGGGGGCGGTCCAGCCCCCCCCAGCCGATGCGGCGGGGGACGCGTTCTGGCGACAGGCCTGCGCGGCCCCGCATTCAGTCTGCCAAGAAGCCGGATTCCGGCGGGGATTCCCTGCCGGTGCCCCTTCCGTAGCAGGGAAAGGAGGCGAGTCTCTTGGTTGTGACCAACTTCTGAGATTCGTGACCCCCACTGGCTCGCCACCCTTGGGAGCAGCCTTGGTACATCTTCTACGCCCACCAGGTTAGACCGGCTGCATGTTCAGTAAAGAATTCAAATTACCCCAAAAGGCAGCTGTCTAGCTGTCACATGAACATAACCGGGTTATTCTGTCCCGGAGATGTTGGCAGGGGCAGAAGAACCAAAAGCAAAAGTGTTAAATGGTTGGCGGCTTTGGAAATTCCTTTCAGCCCAGTGTTTCCTTGATCATGGGAGAAAGAAAACATGACTAAGTTTATGTTTGGATTAAACACAAGAGAATAAACCCCTTTTCACTAATGGAGGATACTCTGCCTGCAACCAGATAAAATCCACTCGGCAAGAGGGGGCTGCCCATACCGCTCCAGGCACTTCTCCCATCTGGGCCCTCGGGCACCTTGTGGGAGTGAAGAACATTAACCAGGGCTGAGTCTCTCGGACCACACACCTTTTGCTGGAAAACCCAGTTTTATGTGGCTGCCGTATTTCATAGATACTGGCATATTCTATATAATGTTTTGACTTTTATTATCTTGCTTTGATTATGTTGGCGTGCAGTTCTTTTTTGATGCTTAGTTTGCTGTTGACTGATGTCCTGATTGCTATAAAATATGCCCTTACTGTGAATTACTCAACACAAAGATTTTATTCTTTAATTTACATTACATATTTAAGGCAACAGCTAACTCAATATATTCAAGGCATGGCAACAGCTAACTCAAAACATTTAAGGCAGAATCTGCCTTACATTAAATCAAGTCTTTTCATTGTTCTCCACCTGTCTTTGATCATCACTGGTGTGCGATCCTTAAAAGGATAATTTTTAGAAATGGTTTTCCAGTTCCCCTCCCCAAACTTCTCCACACCTTTCTTGATCCATGTAGTCTCTTCTGAAGACCACTGCAAAAGAAGCAATGGAAGCCTTCATGAATAAGCAAGAATGGAAAAACTCATTTGCAGGTTCTTTCTGCTAAAGAAAAATTAATAAAAATGTAGAAAATGGGGAAAAAAGTTCCCAGGCACTCTGTGTGCCCATAATATTTTTAATTTTATATTGCCTAAAACAGGGGCCTTCAAACTTGGCCCTTTTATGACTTGTGGACTTCAACTCCCAGAATTTCTCAGCCAGGCATGCTGGCTGAGGAATTCTGGGAGTTAAAAGTCCACAAGTCATTAAAGGGCCAGGTTTAAAGGCCCCTGGCCTAAACCAAAACTAGTCTACACTGAGAAGATACAAACTTTGCCAACTCTGAGGGGAGCTGAAAAAGCTGGAAACAGCAGCAGCCATAGCAGAGCAGTCCCTGAGCAGCAATTTCCAACATTCCTGCCCTATCAGTGGCAATAATTACCCAGATTGTCTAATTATTTTTAGAGAAGAAATGGGCAATGATCAATTTAGAAAGTCTCTGCTTGGGTTAGGTTACATTACCTTTCTCCTAGCCCCAGAAGTGCTGGTGCCAACCGACCACTCTAATTCTGAAAAAAAGAAAACAAAATTAGCACCTGGAAGTCTGAAGAGGTTCACAGGCACAAATATTGCCTGGGGATTTTTTCTGCCATACACAGCCAGAGTGCTTCTGCCTTCTTGGGTCAGACATCAGGTGGTTTTTGCCAGGACAACTCTGCACCAGAAACGCAAGATAGGCAGGTGCAGCCTTCCTGGTGCAGAGGCTGCCCTCCCCTTTGAAGTGCCAGCTTGTGCCTCTCAAGGCTTCAGCTATCCCCACTTTGGCAACTTCTGTTCCTCCAAGCTCTCCCCAATCAGCAGAAGGCACGTGGCCAAGATGACCTTTTTCCTGGCTTAGAGGAAATCAGGCTGAGGCACCAAACATCAGACCCACAGGGCCCAGGTTTCTGCAGCAATCTCCACTCACGCTGGTCCATGAACATTTCGTCCTCATCGCTCCAAGATTCCTTGTCTTCCTGAAGAACGGAAAGAGCCGCTTGTTTGGCCCCCCTAAAGCAGAAAAGAAAGCCCGATTACAGGTGAGGCCCTCCTGGGCTCTGACAGCATCAGCCACGGTCAGCCACAGAGGCACACATTGACAAACATCCAGGGGACGTTGTTCTTACCCCAAATCACAATAGGAGTTCAAAAATGAGTTCCTTCAATCATCCTGATCCCCGCCCAGAGGGGAATAGCCCTGCTGGGGCACAGCCCTTCCCCTTTAGGGAAGTGGCTATGGCCAAACCCTGCAAATGCCCGAGGAGATCTGCAAGAAGAAAGGGCACCCAGTGCAAATATTTCCAAGACTGCAGCACTGCCACCTCTCCTAACAGAGACCCAAAGGGAGCCCTCATCCCATACCTGGAACCTGGGGGTGGTGCACTTGGGCGGCTATCTTCGCACTCTGATGACTGGACCTCTAGAGTCACAAGTGGCTTCAGAGCCAAATGCCTTTCAGGGGAATGCTTGAAATGCTTCTCTTTCATAATCTGCATGTTGCTTACAGAAGGCAGGGAACTGTTCTCCTCCAGACCAAGATCACACTGGACAGTGACATTATTTATCTTCTGGCGCTTAGCTCTGGGGGAGCCGGAAGGCGAGAGTGGCTTGGAATAAGTCCAGTCAGTCTTGTCCAGTTGCAAGAAGGCCTCCTCAGGGTCTGGGGCACCAGAAAGAATCTTGAAGGCTTCTCTCAGCACCGAAAACACGTAGAAAGCCGGCTTCAGGCTTGAGGCCCTACAAAACACAAGAACCCCAGACGAATATTCCGTGAGCTCTGCCAATTTCTATCCAGCTCAAGGGCAAGGAGGCCTCGCCACTGCTGTGCCTCCTTCACCAGGGGAAAATTAAAATGCCCAGTTGGTTTTGGCCGCCTGGGAGGTAACGGGGCTGGCTCCAGGCAGTTGTCAACGCTTCTTTGATGGAAGGTGTCTTCCCCTCCGCCTTAAAAGAGGCGGTGGTGAGGCCCCGCCTCAAGAAGCCTGCTCTGGACCTGGCCTACCGTCCTGTCTCCAACCTTCGCTTTGTAGCGAAGGTTGCCAAGTGTGGTGGTGCGTCAGCTCCCACAATTCCTGGATGAAGCGGACTATCTGTAACCATACCAGTCCGGTTTCAGACCCGGCTACAGCACGGAAACGGCATTGGTTGCACTGGTGGATGATCTCTGGTGGGCCCGGGACAGGGGTTGTTCCTCTGTCCTGGTCCTACTTGACCTCTCAGCAGCTTTTGATACCATCAACCATGGTATCCTGCTGCGACGGCTTGAGGGGTTGGGAGTGGGAGGCACTGTTTTACGGTGGTTCTCCTCCTACCTCTCGGCAGGGGGACAGAGATCTACCCCGAGGCCCCTCACTTGTGGGGTGCCTCAGGAGTCGGTTCTCTCCCCCCTCCTGTTTAACATCTATATGAAGCCGCTGGGTGAGATCATCCGTGGCTTTGGGGTGAGGTATCACCAATATGCAGATGATACCCAGTTGTTTATCTCCACCCCGAGCCAGCCAACCGTGACGTGATGTCCCGGTGCCTGGAGGCGGTGCAGGTCTGGATGGGAGGGAACAGGCTCATGCTTAACCCCTCCAAGACCGAATGGCTGTGGATGTGAATGTCCAAGTTCCATCTCTTTTGATGGGGGGGGAGGTATTGCCCCCCTCAGAAAGGGCTCGCAACTTGGGTGTCCTCCTGGTTTCACGGCTTAATTTGGAAGATCATCTAACGGCCGTGACCAGGGGGGCCTTCGCACAGGTTCGCCTAGTGCGCCAGTTGCTCCTTTTTGGACTGAGATGCCCTATGCACAGTTACCCACACCCTCATCATTTCTCGCCTGGATTACTGCAATGCTCTTTACATGGGGCTGCCCTTGAAGAGCACCCGGAGGCTTCAACTGGTGCAAAATGCGGCCGCGCAGGTGCTTAAGGGAGTATCTCGGTACTTCCATGTTTACACCACTCCTGCGTGAGCTGCATTGGCTTCCGGTTACCCTCCGAGTGCGATTCAAGGTGCTAGTTATAACCTTTAAAGCCCTACATGGCTTAGGCCCAGGGTACTTGCGAGACCACCTGCTGCCATTGTCAACCTCCCATCGTCTGGTTCGCTCCCACAGTTGGCCTCCTCAGGGTGCCGTCGGCCAGACAATGCCGGCTGGCAACCCCCAGGGGGAGAGCCTTCGCTGTGGGCACGCCGACCCTCTGGAATGAACTACCCCTGGAGCTGCGGACGGCCCCCGACCTTCGGTCCTTCCGCCGTGACCTGAAGACCTGGTTGTTCCAACAAGCGGGCCTGGACTGACTACAGTTTTTAATTAGGCTTTTTACTGGGTTAAATTGTCTTGTATTTATTGCATCTATTGTTTAATTCTTTTTTTAAAAATTTACTTTATGTTTTTTAATTTTTATGGTTGTGAGCCGCCCTGAGTCCTCAGGGAGAAGGGCGGCATATAAATTTAATCAAATCAAATCAAATCAAAATCAGAGCAAAGACAAAGATCCAATCAAGGAAACGTCTCCTTGTGGAGTCATAGGATCCTCTTTGGGAAAAGATGCTTATCAGCCAGAGTAACACCCCAAGTGCCATTTCATGCACCCTGGAACACCTACCAGCCAGCAGATGATTGCATCACAGTGACCCAAAGCAGATGTAGTAACCACAATCACATTCATCCCCCTCCCTTGCATCTCCTGGCACGTTGCACTGCTAACCCTTCCAACCCAACCCCAAATGAGAGCCCCAAAACATAGGCAGGGAAGAGGCTAAAAGAAAAAAGGTAAAGGAATCTCTGTGGATTTTACTCTGCTGGTCATTGCCAACAATAGGGCAGGGCAGAGACTGAGGAAAGCCAAATGCAGTTTGGCAGTGTTCATTTAGATCCTGCTATTAAGGAAAGGGCCTTACACAGCACGCAACTCTCTCCTCTCTGTTACAAAAGACAAGGCTCAGCTGTTCCAATTGTAAAGATTTGATGGACTGCTTTAAAGTTACTTTGAATATGGTTTATGTCATCCCCCAAATTACGACACCGCCCCAATTTAAATGTCCACTCATATTTATAGAGACCCCTGAACGAATAGCGTTGCTCTAACATTCCTTTGCCCAATTTTCGCAATCTGCAGCCTTTGTACATGGACTCTCACGCCAGAGAGGACTTACTGCGATGAGTCGTTAGAAGGCGCAGACACGGGGGCCGTGGCAGTGGGCTCTGCTGTCCCTGTCGCTCCATCCACCTGTGTGGGTGCTTTGGTGGGCTCACTGGCAGCCCCCGCACAACCCAAGACTTCACGTTTATCCAGTGCTGGCAAAGATTTTGCTGCTGTTTCTCCGGTTCCTGCTCCAGATTCCGGCCTTCCTCCTGCCTCTGGGGCCTCGCTGAGTTTTCCTACTCTCTCTCCATTTGCTGTCCTCGAGGTCTCGGGAGCCTCTTGTGCAGCCCCTGACACAGCCATTCTCTCCCCGCTAGCTGCTGGGCTCTCCTTGGACTCCACGTGATCATCGCAATACCTTTTTGCCATCTTAAATAAAAAGCACGAGAGTCACCACAGGTGCAGAATCCAGACGAGACTGTATTTGCTTTTCCCACACAAAACTATTACTGAGAAAAACTGAACTCCTGTGTTATGTTAATATCTTGCCACTGCTATAACTATACAATTATTACAGTTCCTAAGTTTCTATTCCGAGGATTGATTTCTAGTACTGTATTTGTAGCACTGTTTTCTTATTGTAACTATTTCTTTGCTCTTTAAATCTTTCCTTTTACCTGGAGACTTTACCTCTTTAGCTGAATCTATTTACATTTATGCTTTTGTGTTAAGCATCAGATGCTAGACATGTATCTATGATCACATTAGTTAGACTGAACAGCTGCTGTGGCCATTGAAGTCAAATGAAACTCATTAAGGCTGGACTGGCCTTAAAACCAACACTCACCACTAAGAGAAATGGCTCAGAATCATCCAAGTAAGATTGGAAGAAGAGAAAAATCCGTTGCTGGAAAACTTTGTAGGTCAAATCACAGATGGCTGGATGAGAACAGTTTTTCTTTTGGATGATGTGATGCAAAATTGCACTCATTTGCTAGGCCAAGAAAAGAAGCAGAAATCAGCATCTTTGCAAGGACCTAGAAGGGGGAGCTGACATGCAGTCTGCAATGCTCAGAAACAGCCAGAGACACAAATGGCAGTCAAATGCCTGCTCTCTTCTCCCCCTTGAGAGAAGACAGGGATCCAAGAAAGCCACTGGCTTTGCGAGGGAAGGAAGGACACCTCACTGGGACATATCCAAAGTGTTCACCTTGCTGCTTGGGTCCTGAGACAGGTACTTCTTTAAGATTTTGTTGGCATGTTCATATTCTTTGTTCTTAATACAGGTGATAACAGCCTGAAGCAAAAAAATAAAAGTAAGAATGCAACCATACCTTTTGCGGCTTTCTAAACAGTGTTTTCAGGATCTGTTTTACGTGCCCCCCCCAGTTAAGCCCTTTCTCCAATTCTGAACTCAATGGACAGAAAGTGGAGACTGAGCCCATGGCAGCTCCCTTGCTTCCATTTTCGGAGTCTTGCTCAATATCCAAGGCCTGCTCCCTTGGTGGTTTTTGCTAAATAACAACAACATAAAATGATGATGATGATGATGTCTTAGAGCAGTGTTTTTCAACCACTGTTCCGCGGCACACTAGTGTGCCGCGAGATGTTGCCTGGTGTGCCGTGGGAAAAATTGAAAAGTAATTATAAAATACTTTCTTTGTGTTTATTTGATTCCTATTCAAGAGAATTACTTTATATATAGTCAATATAGGCACAGAGTTAAATTTTTTAACATTTTCTAATGGTGGAGTGCCTCGTGATTTTTTTCATGAAACAAGTGTGCCTTTGCCCAAAAAAGGTTGAAAAACACTGTCTTAGAGATCTTCCAGTCCAACCCCCTTCTTAGGTAGTAAAACCTAGATCATTTCAGAGAAATGGTTGTTAAGAAACAATGCTCTAATTTAATTCATTGCACATTCATTCAAATGTCAGCCTTATTTTTTGGAATGGCCTTTTCTGTCAAGCAGATTTAAAGCTGCAATGTATACTTGCTAGATCTCACTGGAATATGTAAGTAAGCTTTAGTCTACAAGTAACATGCGCAGTTATTACCCTATGGCTGTTTTCATAAATGTGTTAAGTCATGCTTTACTGAATTAAATTTGTTGGCTAGACTTGTCCTACAGAGGATTTCATGCCTCACCAAATGTGCAATAAAGAGTCTTAAAATAACCACATTTTTGCCTGGTGCAGTATAAGAATCTAAAGTTGCATTAATGCTGGTTCATGATCATAAGAAAAGGTAACTTTGTTTTGATGCTACCTCTTTTCCTGGGCACTGAGACCCCCCTGAAAAATACCTTTAGGAATGATATCTAAGGGCAACAAGATGCTTCAGAGCACTTTCCTTGGACTGAGTGGGTAAGCTTGGAAAGAGGCATCTTCTTTAAGGAGATGCTAACAATGCAGAGGACATGCCCTATCTGCTCCAAAATCCTTTTTCAGCTTTCTGATGTACAACAATGCAAACAATTCTGAAAACGGACACTGGGAGATGTCCAGTGGGAGATGGTTGGGAGTTAAAGTTCCCCGGGGGGGGGTGTCATTCATTCAGAGAACATCAATAAATAATTGTGGCTTAACACAGACCATAAGCAAGATCATAATGTTAAAGCAAGGTTTTTCATGAAACTGAGGAAAAGGTACCAAAAATTAAATTCAAGGTTGGATGGTAGAACACTTTTTGGCTTCAGATCTGCAGGACTGTATAATCCTTTCACAAGAGCCATGTGGTATGAGAGCATCTACTGACTGCAGAAGGTTGGGGATTTCTGGCCTGGCATGTTTGCAGAACCAGCATCAATGGATTGGCAACCTATGAGGGGTCCTTGGTGCTCTCTGAGCCTGGCTGCCTTCCTGCAGCATCAATACCTAGTTTAAGTAATGAAATATCTGCAAGAAAACAACCAGGTTCAGAGAGCACCAAGGACCCCTCATTTAATAATAATTATTATTATGACTAATTATTCATCTCAACAGGAGATGAAACAGTCATCCTTACAGCCTCCTTTATTCTTCTCTTTAATTCCTCCATTGTTTCCATGTTGATGTGACATTCCTCTCTGAGCTTCTCCAGAAGGGCAAGCACATTTTCAAGAGGCGCAACTTCAGCTGCTGAATCAATGGGCCAATCTAAAGTAAAAAAAAAGATTGTTATTTTTTAAACTATGGTATCTCAGTGCGGATACATATACCCACCCATACACTTGGATAAATGGAATGTACATTTTAGAAGTACAGATGCGTTCTTCAATTACTTTATGAGTAATGGTAGAATAACCCAATTAAGCAATACAGCATATAATTCTGCAACTGACAGGGATCTCTGAACCCACCACAATCACTCTACTGCTCAACACAAAAATTTATGAAAAGTGGCTGTTCAATCCTCATCTGAGCTTGGCCTGCATACACTCACTACCTCCCTCAAACACTGGTTCTAATTTTAAGCTATTCTTATTGTTACAGAGACTTTGTTGAAAACGTTTATGTAGCTGCCCACCTTATAACAAACTCAGGGCAGCTCCAATCAAAAATTAAATCATCAAAACCATACTTTCCTCTGCCCTCTGCACCCATCAGCCCCTTTGCCTACTCTCCTCCTCCCACACAGCAAAGGAATCCATAACCTCCACCTGCAGACAAATTAGGGGTAGGGAATCATCAATCTGCTTTAGATGTGTTTCTGGCAAGCAGTCAGCACCCCTGCACGGTCAGATTTTCCTTGCCCCTCATGAAAAGCAACTCCCCCGACTCCTTGCAGCAGACATTTCATTCCCAAACTAGGTAACATCATCAGGGCTATCAGCACCTGAAAAAGCCAAGCTCAAAGAGCACTAAGGGCCCCTTATTTCTATCCTGATCTACACACATTTTCCTTTATCAGAGAGGTTTTTCCTAACATTAGGCTGAAATCAGTTTTTCTGCCCGCTTAATAAAATTATTTCATGTCTTGGATTCTAGATCTTTGCTTTCCCTTCTCCTCATCCCTTGGACAACACACTTCCAGATTTTTCAGACTCTCTGCATAAGTTTCTAGTCCCCTGCTCCGATCCCATTTTAAACGCTAACCGCGCCTCCGCCGCAAGGCCCAGCCGGCCCCGGGAGCGAGCTAAGAGGGGCTGGGCCCCGCTCACCTTCCTCCAGTCTGGACAGGATCTGGATAATCCGCAGCTGGATCCGGATCGGCTCCTCCAGCGCCACCGGCCGCGCCAACACGGCTGGGGGAACAAGGCAGAGGCGGTCAAGCGGGGCCGGGCGGCTGCGAGCACGCACCCCCGGAGCCAGGTCGGATTTCGTCGCGGGAGCTCCGCGGCTCTCCTCGCGGCCGGCCCTCCCCCCGACGCCCCCCGCTGCCGGGCCTCCCGAGGCGACGGCGTACCGGTGAGGACATCGCGCAGCTGCCGAAAGCCCTGGCTGTTCCCGGCCCGGAAGGCCCGCAAGGCCTGGTGGGCGTAGAAGAGGACGGCCCAGCGGTTCACCGCCGCCTCCAGCTCCATGCTCCGCGCCTCCGCCGCCTGCTCGGCCGCCGCAGCGCTCGCCGTGGCCATTCCCGCCAACGTGACGTCACACGCGCGCCGGAAATTAGGCCTTTTTCCGCGCGCCTCCCGCCACCGGACCACATCTCCCAAGGGGCCGCGAGGCACCCTCTGGGACGCAGGCGCAGTGAGCGGCTGAGCACCCCCCCTCCCCCGCAAGGCGCCTGGGCAGCCGGGATGCTGGGGCGGCGGCAGGTTGCTTCTTCCCTTGAACGCCCAGTCCCAGGAGGAGCAGCCCGGCCTTTCACGCCAGACAGGCTGCATCCTCGAGTTGCCGGCAGGCAGCCTTGGCGGGGCACAGCGCCCGGTCCCTCTCTGGGCTTGGCAATAGGCGGTGGCAGGCGTTGGTTTCCCTGTGCGCCCCGCCAGGAGCAGAATTATGGCCCTTCTGGCTGCACAGAGGGGGGGTGGGGCGGTGCAGAGGGTCCGACAGCCTGGCGAGATTCCTCACTGCCCCCTCCATAGCTGGGAAAGCAGGCGATTCTCACGTTTGTGACCAACATGGTTGACCACAAGGGATGCTATGCCGGGGACCCTTTTAGCCCCATGTCCAAAGGTAGCAGTGCCCCTGCCACGGCTGCCATTTGGCATTTATATCTTCCTCTGTAACACATTTGGTAGCAGAATGTGCCCAGGGAAAGAGCGTAGGATGCCCAGCTCAAGGGGCAAGGCTTTGGGACTCCCTGGGAGAGGAAGCAATCCTCTGAAATCAGATGTGCCACAGGAATCATCCTGTGGCCTCGGGGTGCAGGCAAGCGGGTTGAGATGAATTGGTTGTGCTGTGTTCTAAAAAGAGGTACTGGAGAGACCTCCCAAAGTGAAGGCCTCAGGTTTCCTTGGGTCAACCTCTGGAGAGCCAGATGGCCTCTGTGGTCTGCAGCTCATCTGCGGCCCTCATCACAGAACTGCCTGCAGCAGGGACCCCTCCTTCCTGGGCTGTACGGTGGAGATGGGGGGAGAGGCTTTCACACAGATATAACTGAGTAGAAGCAGATTCCTCTGAAGGAGGACAGAAAGCCCTGGTTTTTGTTCTCTGTACTGGACAGAGGTAACTGCAGTTACCATGCCCGACATAGCTACAACTTTGGCCACAGCACAGGGAACTTTTGTGGTGCACTAATGAAAGCATTTTCTGTTCTTCCTGCAAGATCTGCCTACATGCAGCCATTGGGGAAACATCTCTTCAGAGTAAGAGACTCCATGTTCCCCTTCCCCTGAGGGGATGTTCTGCAGTTGGAGCACAAGTCATATCCGTGTCATAAAACTAGTTTCGCATACCTGTTCCTGTGCCCAAGGTGAACCAGTTGTGTTTGTGAGGGATTTCACCATTTTAAAATGGAAACGGAATACTGCCAATACTTTTTCAATTACCTTTAACGCTAAATCATGGAGGGGGAAGCTAATCGATGCCTCTGATGTTTCGCCTTTGGCAGCAGATTCTTTTTGCAGATAAGACTGCACAGATGAAGGCAGTTTTCTTTAATATGCAGTCTTAGGGATATTGATGGTATCAGGATGTGGGGATAACTACTTTAAGCAAGTAAAATGACACATATAACAACACACCCTTCCCCCAGAAAGCTTGTCCCTCTTATTCTGATCTGATGTATACCATGTATGGCCTTTCTCTTTAAATCACACAAGACTTTTTTAGACTTCAAGACCAGGTTCAATCTGCTTTTCTTCCTCTCCCTCCTTCCCGTTCTCTGGAAATGCTTCTCTCAGTGGCCAAAGGCTAAGAGGGGCAGGATGATCCCATCCGAATTCAGCATTCCACTTGGGTCCTGCTTCCCGATTCACCCTCTCCTCCCTGGCCACATACTCTGCTGCTATCCCAGCCTGTCCTTGCCAACACTGACGGGACTGACTTCAGGCCTAGCTCCCTGTCGACCTCTGGATCCTCCGTGGGATGCTGGTCTCGTTTATCCTGCATGGATCTGGTGAGAGGCTGAATGCTCAGCTTAGTTTCTCCCCCCCCCCCTCTTCTTCTCTACTTCAGGCTGGGTACAGCAAAATTTCAGAAGGATCTCCAAGGACTTCAAATTGCCTTCCTACCTCTCATGCTAGGCATTCTTCCCTCTTGTTAGCTCTTCTTTGTAGACCAGGTGAAGAAGCAGATATGCTGGGGATTCTCCATAGAATAATACAGTCCAATAATTAGTAGATAATTGAAAATCACATTTTTAAACTATTAAAACTTCAAGATATTAAACTGAAGCAGGACAATTATGGGGCAAGCCCCTATCAGATATCTGTTCCTCCATTGTTTACACTTTCAGCAGAACCAACTTAGTGCTGGGCAGGGTCTTTGATTCTCCTTCTGCACGAACCCCCTCCCACCACTTGCACCACCTTTGTACCCAGCAGCTATTCAAGGAAAGGGAGTTAAATCCTTCAGTGTCTCCTGGGCATTACAGAAACTCCCTCCTCAGTCACTCACTGCAGGAGGGGGAGGAAATGCCAGGAAGCCCTTCGGAGAGCAAGTGGAAAATTAAGGGAAAGTGAGCAAAGGCACTTTCATGCCATTTAGGAAAAAGAATAGCATTTAAAAAGAGGAAGTTGGTTTTTCACCTTTCACCCTACAAGTACCAGATGCTGAGTTTACACTGTGGGGATTATCACAGGCAGCTCAACTTTGGTCATAAGTTAATACTTCCACTAAATATATGTAGCTTATGAATAATTTTTAACTGGATGATAAATTGTTTATGACAGTTTTAACAGAGAACAATGCATTTTAAAGGGCACAATGTAGAAAAGATGCTGCATGATTTTATGATCACAATGACAAATTTAAGTATTTCCCTTATGTTTGAGAAAAATGTTCTTCTCCATGTTACAATACGAAGACTGCCATTGATGCAGCCTCCCTTCCTATTTCCCTCCCTCCTCTGGATCTGAGTTGCCATTCATACCTCCCTCAGAGGAGATGAGGGATACATCATGTCAAAAGGTAAATGAAAATAATACATGTATGTTAAAGTATCCAGAGGGTTCTTATTAAAGTTCTATCCATCCTACCAGAGTAGGGACAACTGTGAGATGACTGCTTGTCTCCTGCCGAGTGTGCTGTCCAGAGGAAGCTAACTGGAAGCTCAGCAATACCAAGATCTTGGTGTACATGACTGAGCCCTTCAGAAGTGGATTGTTCTCAGGACTCAACAGCTCAAGGTGTTCTGACCCCACCAGGGAGCACTGGCTCCAAGTTTTCGCTCTGTTTGTGTGTGTGTGAATGAATGTTAAGAGAGAGAGATTAAATATGTGTGTGAAGACATACAGATAAATAGACAAATAGTGGAATTGTCTAAACCTGCTTCCCAGCCTCGTTTTCCTGTTGGTCCTGGGCAAGCAATGCCTGAAGAACATGGCTTGTTCTCCAAGAAACAAAGGCCCGTGTCCATTCTGTTCATCAGCCTCCAAGGATCTCTTGGCATGCCTTAAAAGAGAAGAGGTGGGGAGTCACCAGGCTGATGTTTCCTCATCCACAGTCCCCCATGGTGTCATTAGTGGGAATGTCTCTGCTTTCTGTGTGCCAAAAACAACAAGGGCCAGGAAGAAGCAAATTATGCTTCTTGTTTGGCTTTTTGTCTTGACTGCCTGATTTATGAGCCTCACTGCAGTGATTAGAGATGAAAGAAAACATTCCAGGAGAAAGATCTGCACATTACAGCAGTCTCCTGTGCCTGGCCTTTTGCACGTTACTGTAAAAGTGAGAGGGAAGCCACACACACACACACACACAAAGCCAGGAAAATTACAAGCACCCCTCTCGCCCCCACTGCCATCAGCAAATGCAGATATGCCACAGCCAGGCCTTGTCTGGGCACTAACTTGGCTGGAGCTGGGGCACAAGAGCCAAAGGCAGCACTGCAACCAGCTCAAGGAGCAAGCAGCATGTCTCCAGGCATTGCAGTAACAGCAAATGACACAATATACTTGCCAGAGGAGCCCTACAGCATTAGGGTAACCTGTGAGCCTTAGCCATGCTTTTCATGCTCCTTCCTGTTATGAGCCACGGTTCTTGGTGACTACATGCTCTGGTCCATGCAGTTTTCTGGACAACATTTTGGGAAGGGGGCTGCCAGTACTCTTTTTCAGAATGATTTCTAATTCGAGAGACTAGGCTGAAAAGAGAGGGGTCAGATCGGTCCCTAAGGGAGGACTAGAATTGAGATCTGGCTGTGCTTAGTCCAGCACCTTTGACCACAACACTGAATACTGACTGGTTCTTACTGTGCTTACTTTCCAGTAAACCTCACTCACCACAGATGAATGTGTTAATTATTTTGGCCAGATATCACCAGCCACAGTTCTTTGCTATAAGGTCATAATTGGACTTAGTAGCTGAAATGCAATGGCAGATGATAGTTCATTATCACACTGAGGGTGTTGGTAAAACCTGTAGTGTAGGAAAAAGACCCCCTGGCCACCCTTTTTTGCACCCTTGCTCTAAGAGATCCTCTTCTGAAATGCTGCTATGGAGTCCAGAAACCATTGCAGATGTCATGGAGGGAGTGTAAGTGGGGATCAAAGCTCCTGTATTCACACTCAACTGAAATACATATCCGAAGGGTTTATGCATTGAACCATTGAATGAAGGACACATAGACACTTGTAAAACAAATCTGTCTGAAAGTCAGAAGGGGATTCTTCCAAATTCCATCCATGTATAATGAGCTTTCCAGAAGCTCAAGGTAACGCTTGTGTCACCTTTCAACAAACGAAGGGAGTGACCAATTTACCCTACCTACATTTTTTGTTTTTATTACCTCAGATAAGATGGAGCCACCACACAGATAGGTCTGCATTGTGATTGTGTATCTCAGGCCTATCGTTATCTCCACCCCATTCCAACTCTCTGTAACTTCATGGTAAATAAATGAAGAAGCTGCTGGGCTAGCCTCCAGCTCATGTGGCCAAACTTGCTCGACTGGAAAATAAAGAGAAGTGCACATTTCCTGTGAAAATGACGGCTTTCCACACAGGCTGTCCCCCACCCGAAAATATTTCCCGTGACTGACAAAACAAAGAACAGGAAGGCAAGACTGTCCCTGGGGAATAATCAGATCATATTT
This sequence comes from Vipera berus, assembly GCF_964194415.1. Classification (NCBI taxonomy): domain Eukaryota; kingdom Metazoa; phylum Chordata; class Lepidosauria; order Squamata; family Viperidae; genus Vipera; species Vipera berus. Next base: position 531,138 of record NC_138213.1, on the reverse strand, counting down.
TACAGTTGAATATATTGCATGGTTCATATACTTTTCATATATGAGCCTGCTGGGCCTGCTTTCTTTTCTACCCATCATGCTCAACAAAGAGCAGCCACGTGCAGAACGTTGAGATCCAGGCTTTTAGATCATCGCTACATTTTCTGAAATAAGGATCATTTGGCAGGCTAATTCATATTCCCTGGTGCCCAATGTAATTTAGATATTTATTAATTTACATAGCTCCCCAATCTCACTGGAGGCAACCCTGGGCAGCGGCCAATAAAGCAAACCATATGTATGTATGTATGTATATATAATTATAATTATGTAAAATTATATATATAAACATAATACCCTAAAACACCAGAACACCTCAAATCATTGGTACAACTCCCTACATCCGGGAGATTTCTTGACAGCTGCTCCTCCAAAAACCTGGCAGGTTACAGAGAAAGCTCGTGACCGCCAGAATTAAGACATTTGGAAGCGGGAGGTTCAATTCGATGTCCCCGTTTCCTGAACGGTGAGCCAGGAAACGGTTTTCGCCAAGGCAGCTCTCCGGGCTCCAGCGCCCGCATGCATCAGGCGGAGGTCCGCCAGGGCGCACGGAGGGTCGGGCTCCCTGACATCCGGGTCTCCCCTCGGTGCTCGCCCGCTAGCCTGCCGCAGGAGGGACGCGCCAGAGGGGCCCAACTCTGGCCCGCCACGACCCGGCTTGGCTCGCTCCGGACTCGGCCGCGCCGCCTCGGAGGCCTCCCGGGCTGACAATCGGCGGCCATCCAGCAACGTCACTTCCTTCCGGAAGGCCCGGATGGCTCCGCGCCTGATTGGCTGCCTCGCGGCGCGCGCGGGGCTGCTATTGGCCGAGCGAGGGGAAGGGTCGGCGGCGGCGGCCCGCGGGGCTGAGACCGGTGAGGCGGGAATCGCGGATGGGGACGCCCGGAGAGCGCGGCGGCGCGAGGCCGGAGGCCGGCCCGTTTTTCACCTTGGCCGAGGTGGCGAAGCGCAGCACCGACCGGGAGGCCTGGCTGGTCATCCGCGATCGCGTCTATGACGTCACCCGCTTCCTCGACGAGGTGGGGGGCGCGAGGGCGGCCGGAGGCCAACGAGGCCGCTGCCGCTGCCGCGGGCCCCGTCGGAATGGCTGGATCGGGGCCCGTCGCCCCCGGCTCCTGGGACGCGCCAGTCAGCGGAAGGGCCCCCGGCGCCGCCTTCTTGGAGCGGGCAGGCCGGGAGAGCCGTTTCCTCGCCCCCCAGAAGGGTCTGGCTGGCTGAACGGCCCTCCTGCAAGGCATATGCAAGCCAGGCCTTTGGGAGGTAGTGGGGGGATTTGTTATATTTAAACTCACATTGTTGCATCGCAGCAAATTCTGTATAGCGGTTCAAGGTTCAACACTGGACTGGCAGCACAGTCACTTGAAGGAAGGAGAGCAATAGAACCGAAATCCTAAATGACACAAGAGCTCCTTGTTTTATTTCTTTTTTTATAGGAATATCTTCAACTGTCTTCTTGCTTGAATATATTACAGGCATGAAAACAACTAATCACAAGGTGAAACTATAATAAAATTATAACAGTTCACAGATTGCTCAAATGGTAGAGCCACCTAATTGCCATGACTGTACTTAAAATTATCATCTTCACTTCCTCTTTTACTGCTTCATGTGTTGAGGGGTGTATTTAAAATACCTTAGCAAATAAATAGTTTAGTGCTGAGGATAACATAAGGTCCGCTGCCAGCCAGCTCTCGGCCAAGAGAGCATCATAGTTGTTCTCAGGAGGGTACCCAGGGAAGAGCTCAGCAGCCTGTGACCCAAAGTGAGAGTTTAGAACATTTGCAGGGCAGAGAAGGGAGAGGCTAACTTCCACTTGTAGTCCTCTGGCTGCTGGCTCTGGAGCCTTTGCCACTCCTAAACGGTTGTAAGACCACGGAGCCAGGAGGGCAGAACTAAATGGGAAGTTAGGAAGCAAAGCTGAATTGGCACCTGTTTGCCACCTCTTAGCATGCTACTGGAATGTTATTATGCTGCCTGAAATATCCCTTAGCTCTTGATTAATCCAATTTCTCAATCTTTTTGTACATCCAGGTATGCCTCTTGTTGAGCTGGATTATTTAAGGCATCAGAAACAACAGCCTGTAAGGAGTACCAGGAATAGAAGTCCTTGTGACATCCTGGCCTCCTCCAGTGAACTGAAAGTTAATTTAAGAAATTTAAGGTCAACTTACATTGTGAACTGCCCAGAGTTTGGTGGCACCAAAATTGAATCATGTAAATGAATAAATTAGCCCGAGAGCTTGCAGAGAAGTCTGAGCTATGCAGAGAAGTCTGTTGAATGTCTTGGGATAAGTACCCTTCACTTTAGAGGCCACAGAAGCAAAGGGAAGAAGGGAACTCAGTTGCTAAGGGTGCAAATGGAGCCCTTATTGTCTGTTGTTCATGTCTCCTTACTTCCCCCTATGTCCACATTGCTTTCTGTATTTCTCTGGGTAAAAATGTGAAATTTGCCACAAGGGGAAACTAATGACGTCAATCAGAGATTATTCCCTTAACCTCTGCTCCCCACCTCACCCTTGGAGGAGTTTTACCCTGGGAGTAAAATCCACCGCAGGGTTCTTTGCAGTGTGCTGTGGGTGTGTCTGGGCATGTTTTGCCCACTTTGCACTCACTGACCCGACAAGCTGTCTGGCTCCTGTGCTGCTGTCAGCTGATGGTATCTGCTCCCTGGGGGCGGGGGAGGGGTGAAGGAGGAAGTCAGACATCAGTTGGAAAGATCATATAAGTAGCCTTCTCAGCAGGCTGGGTCATTTGTCCTGCTGCCCTGCCATTATCCACCTCAGTGGGCAGCAGTTCAGCCAGAGGGAGGCCATCTCTGCCATCTTCCTGAGGGAACCAGCTAGGATTGATTCTGGGCATTCAGCCAGCAGAAGACCTTCCTTTGCGTGCCTTGCTTGGTGGTTCACAGCAGGCAGCCTGACAACCTGCTTGCTAAAGCTCCTGCCTGCATCCAGCACCTTAGGAGCACAAAGAATTTTGAGCAGCTAAGCCTCAAGCAGAATAAAGAGCTGCTGTCACCCTCAAAATATTAGGGACAAGAATAGGCCATAGAAGTCTTGCAAATTTCCTGAAATAGAGAAGTGTGTTCAACATACCAACATTAATCTGTCCAGAGATAAGAAAAACAAACTCCTTCCTGAGTAACTAGGAACAGCATGGGAAGGCATGTCAATGTGGCTGAATTGCAGCTCCCACAATCCTTTGTTCTGGCCATATTTCTGTGGACAGATGGGTTTTAAATTTAGATGCTTGGAGGAGACCACACGTCTATAATTGCAATATTGACAGTATCAATCTAGGTGCTTGGTTGACGAAGGCTGTGTTTCCTTAAGCTAGTTCCCATAAAGGACATGACATACATGTTAATTTACTTCAGAGAGTTTCTGTGGAATTCAAAGGGCTTGTTTCTGAATAGACTTCAATAGGGTTACATTAATAGAATGCAGGCCTTTAAAAGTCTACTAGGAAATAGGTCCTGTTGCTTCCATTTAATGGATTTTACTTTATGGTAAAGTGAAAAATAATTTTTTCCTCAGTGAGAAAAATCTTGAATGCTTGCAGTTCCCTATACCGTAAGATAGAGTGGTCATTCTCTGTTTGCTCCTCTTTCTCAAACTTTCTGTCCTTTTTAGCATCCAGGTGGAGATAAGGTTCTGCTTGAACAAGCTGGTAGAGATGCCACAGAGAGTTTTGAAGATGTTGGCCATTCCACAGATGCTAAACAAATGCTCAAGCAGTATCTCATAGGAGAGATCCATCCGGTAAAGTTTAATTCATAAAATAAATTTTGGGTCCTTGTGATATTTGTGTTGAAAGGTTTCTCCTTGGGAAGCAGCTCCTTTTTTGAGTCCCCGTGCCTCAGTGGCCCTGGGAGCTCTTCTTCCTTTGCTTGGCTTATCTGAGGATGCCTGTTTAGCAGGCCAGGCCTTCTCCACAGAGTCTCCCCCTTGAGTTACGTGCAGGTTATTCAAGTGAAGTCAGGCTTAGCAAGGAGAGATGGATGGTCTCACTCGCTGGGTTTGATGTCTTACCCACATCTCTCCAGAGGGATCCTGAAATAAATGATATGGATCAATCGAAATGGATATAAAAATGAAGGGAAGATGCCTTTGGTCTTTTCCTTTATCAAAAGACGTTTCATTTTCTGGATGGTATTTTTCCTTCAGGGCAGCGAAGGCCTTAACAGTGGTTATCACCATAGATGGAAGGGGAGCTGTGATTTCAATTCAATGTATTTTTTTAGATTTTCTATGCAGAATTGATGCTTCTAAGTATATATAGGTAGATTTATTCTATTCAGACTTAATATTGCATTCATTTCCTGTATTTTAAAGTCATTCAGTTCTACCCAGCAAAATATTAGTTGCCACCAAGCTCCCTGCTGACCCACCTATCATCAGCCCATACCCCTCTTTAGGGTCTTCGGTGGTTACCAGGGAAGTCCATCATTCCTTTAGAGGAGGCGGTTTTTCTCAGATGTGTAACGAGTCTCCCCCTTCTTTCCCCTTTTCCCAACAGGATGATCGCAAACCTGATGCCTCCAAGGTAAGGCCAATTCTGGTAATATATTTTCTGTTTTATTCTAGCAGGGAAGCATCCTTCAGTACTAAATTAAAATTTACTGACAAGGAATTAAAGGGCGACATCAAAGAATTAAAGGCAGCATCTTTGTCGGTAAATTTAAATTTTACACAGAAATAGTTGGTCGCAGAAACGACTGCCTGTGAAGACTCCTAGATTGGGGCTGAAAGGCGAAAGCAGAAGCAGTATGGTCTGTCCCATATTTGGGTAGACCAGGTGGCTCTGATATACCGGTCTCACAGGAAAATACTCATCCTTCAGTACCTGAACAGATGCTGTAAGAACAGAAACGTGTTCAGCTGAGTGAGTTGTTTCACGCGGCAGAGGTGCCCTGGGGGGGGATTACCCTTGTACCGCTGGCCAGAATGCTTCAGATCAAGGCAGTGGCTTTGTTTCCAGAAGCACAGATCCTCCTGACCACAAGGCTACTGATTCATGAGTTGTCAGCCGCTCCTCTTTTCTGCAGGTAGCATCTTTCTGCCCTGCAAGGGATGCCGCTTGTCGGTCTTCCACCTTGGAAGAAAAACTGTTCAGGTACTTGGGGACCTGCTGTGACTGGACGTGTGTCTAGAGACAGCAGAGTTCTGACTGCCAGCTCTTGGGGGGCCTCCAAGAGAAAAGGACTTTTATCTTTTTGTCCTTTTTGTGGGCCTCCTGAGGGGATAGACAGATCCTTGGCTGAATAGGAGAAAGTCCTCTGGGGCAGAGATCCTTGGGTAAGGCACTTGGCATTTGCTGGAGGAGCCGGGACTTCCTGTTTCCTCTTGACTGCTCTGTCTTGCAGCAGAGGGAGTATGAGGTGGTCTTGTGGCGTGCTCCGATACAGTCACTGCGCTGCAGGGTAGCCCTCTTGCTGGAGGCAGCTGAGGGACCTCTTCCCTTTGGGTAGAGTGCCATGTGGTGAGCGGAGTGCAGCCTTTTGCAGCAAGGGAATAAAAGCTTTTCTGCAGCTTAGCTTGCAGCCCAGTCTGTAATTGCCCTATTTTGCCTCTCCCTCCCCGTCTTGTGTCAACAAAGGCTTGGGATGAGCAAGATGTCCCAGCTTATAGCTCACTGAACTTGTCCTGAGAGAGTCATCAAACTTTCAGCTGCCGTGGGTGGCCTTGATTTCTCCTAAGGGGCCTGAGGTGCGGCCAGAGCTGAAAACAACCTTGTACAAGAGCCCCTCCCCATGAGTGATATTGGAGGCTGTAAACCTTTCTGTGGGCCTTTCTGTAGCTTGTGATTCTGGGGGAGAACAGAGGCTTGGTGGCATTGCTCCTGCAAGGATAAAGTCTCCCAGGCTGGAAATTTAATGGGAAGAGAGGCACTGGGGTAAATATGCCTGCCTCATTCTGGCTTGGCAGCTCAAGTGGTGCCAGAAGCTTTGCAGGGTTTCCCCGCTTCTCTACCTGCTTTTCCAGAGGCACAGGAGGGGTTTTACCTGTGGGGAGACCCTGGGCTGTGTGGGGAAACACAGCGCCCTGATACCTGCCTCTTGAGAAAAGGCTCCCAGGCCCTGTCAAAACCCTGCTGTGGGCTCTGCTGCTCACTCCTTCGAATCAGGTCTGCTGCGTTTAGGCGGCTGGAGGATGAACTGACCGTTGGCTGTCTTTCTTTTTCCTCTTCTGCAAGGCTGTCCAGCTGCCCCTTTTTACAACCCTCACTTGTGACAGACAACCTTTTAGGTAACAGCCAGCAATTTCCCTGAACAAATCCTGTCTTCACTTTGGGATCCAGGTAGCAGCCATTGTGGATTCTTTGGAGACTCTTCGCGGGCCAGGAAACCCCCTTTGAAACCTATCCTCTGTGTGTGTTTTGTTTTCTTCTTTTGCCAGGCCTAATCGAAGGGCTGCTCTTGCGTGTTCCCTTCCTTCCTCCCTGCTTGCTCCCTTTCTGTGTGCTCAGCTAATGCCTGTGAGTTTCAGGAACCAGTGACATTTACCAGCAGGGCCAGTAATACGATCAGAAGTGCCGAATCCTGTCTTGGGCTTTTTGAGAAATGCTTTAGCTGAAACCAGGGAAAAAGTCCTGAGATTCATCCTCCCGCAGTGGGGACGGGAACGTAAAGAGGTTGAGATCCAAATAGATGCTTGCATCTGCCAGTCCTACGGAGGGGGCTTATGGTATGATGAACCAGCTTTAATTGGAGGCCAGAATTGCTTTAAAGGTTACCTTTGACATGACTGTAGGTGGCCAATCTCTTTGAGATCTCTTAGGTGGGATTTGGTTGGAATTGAGGCTAACTTTGGGTTGATGGCCTGCTGGTTACGAGGTGGACATGTCCTGTCACGGGAAGCAAAGCATGGTAGCGATTCTGCTTTTTTTCCACCCAGAGGCGCTTTGTCTGTCTGTCCTCCTGGACTAGCAACAAGGAATGGAACTGAAAGTCAACATACTTCCAGTTCTGCCATTGATGTTTCTTCCCAGTAACGCCTCCCAGGGAAATGTGGGGACAAGTCTTTTCTTCTGGGAGCAAGGCAGGAATCTCAGCTTGGCTTCACCCAATTCCTGAACCTGCTGCCTTTCCTGATGACCTGCCCTTCCCAAGGGGACTGCCCACACAGCCAGCCTCTGAATGGCAGCCCCTCCCACCTTTTGCCTGGAAGCCAGTTCTCTCCTCCAGCTGGTGCAGAACATCTCTTGGATGTGGTCAGCTCCACTCTTGAACTGCCCTCGCAGTTTCTCTGTCTGAAAACTACAGCATAAATCTTCCTGTTGCTGTGTCTTTGCTTCATTGCCTCTGGGGAAGATGGCAGAGATGGCTGGGAAGTTGGAAGGGCTGTCTGCAGTGCGCTCTAAAGTGGCTTTTCTCACCTTCCGCTTTGGGGAAATCCTGGGCCCAGAAAAAGGGTCCAAAGCAATGCCTATGACTGCAAAGTGCCAAACCCCAGAGCAACTTGGTGTGCCAGGCCCAAGGGATAAAGGCAGGAGAAGGGAACAAGGCAGGAGATCAAGGAAACAATGGCTGTGTTTGCACAACTTGCTTAAATTGGTTACCTAATTGGCTTGTTTTCTGACTGCGCCATATATGGAATCATAAAGTACAGACTTAGGCCTGGTTTGCAGCACAAGGTAAAGCTCAGACTATAAAAGAGTTGGAGTGCTTTCTGCTCCAGTTTTGAGCAGCAGGATGCTTTTGTTGTGAAAACTGTTATCAAACCAATTTTGATACAAACCTAGGCTTCTCACGAAGGCTTCTATGTTTACACTCTCTCTCCCCTCCTGTTCATGTCCATTATCTGTGATGAATAACAGCCCAAAAATGTGTCTCTGACTTAATTGTCTTACTGCTCTTGCACTGGGATTATCTGTTGACACAGTGAGTTTCTGTTTGTTCGGCTGGGGCCTTTTCGGCCAGTTGTGTGGGAAGGTCTCCTGCACCTCCCTTTCTGAAGCCAGTGATCCTCCAGCCATTCTGCTCCGATCAGCCTTTCCTCCTTCTCAAGGCCATGGCTTGGATTTCAGGACTGGCTCTTCTCTGGAAATGTCTCCTCTTTGCATGGGGCCTCATCTCCTGGTCCCATTCTTCCTACCGACCTGATAGTTTTTCCTAAAATGAAAGGCTGTTGACTCACAAGGCGAATGCAGACTGTTGCTCCTTCCTTTGTTCTTTTTCTCTAGCATTTATGGAGGTGGGGGTGAGCAGAGTGACACGTCCTGATCCAAGCCATATAGCTTTTCAGAAAAACAGCTATTATTTGGGCTGAAAAGGAAAGGAGTTTTGTCTGAGCTGCCATTCTCTCATCCTGGGGTTTGTGTTGAAGGTCTCTCATGTTGTAACACCCCCCCCCCAAATAAATTCTTCCTAAAGCCTCTTTTGTTTTCCTTTGAAAAAACTGCCTGTTTTTGATTGGCACAGCCCCACTTCTACAGCTAAAAAATGGTCTCTTTTATTTTTCTGCAAATAACAGACGTGATTCACTGTATCATCTACACACAGGACAAACTGGAAACATTTCTTCTCCACTCAGGTCCACAGCAAATAAAGTCATGAGCTGTAGACTGCTGTAGATACTAACAATTGATACAATTCTTGCATTGAGAAACGATCTCTTGGGTCCTGCCTGCCCCTCCAACTTCTTCCCCATCCCCATCCTGGGATATCCTTTGCATCACTCTGCTGTCCATCAGAGCGGCTTCTCTCGCCATCTGCTTGTAAGGGCCTGGCAAGGAGGGCAGCAGTACAGGTGGTTAGCTTCCTGTTTGGGTAACTTGCTGCCTTCTGTCTTTGTGCAAGGAGAAGATCCTCCCGTAAACTCCTTGGAGCTGGTAGGACAAACAGGGCCGTGAGCCAAAGAAAAGGTTAAAGTCATGCTAAATGGAGTCCCATTAGGGAGTTTGATGTAACCTTAGTTTTTCTTCACACCTGACTGAAGGATTTTGCCTGGGAACAGCCGGGCTGTTCTGGGCAGGCCTTCTCAGAAGGCACCGTGTCTAAACCTTTCCAGGAGGGCCAGTAAGGGACTCATTAACAGGTTGGAGCGTCTCTTTGTTGCTCAGGCCATGCCTTCCTTCAGTCCTCTGTGGATGAGGCCTGTTAACCCCCTTGAACTTCTGCTCTCTCAGATTCTGAACATGGTCAAGCTCTTAGGACCAGGCTGATGCTGAATGCAAGGTTGCTCCTAGCAGAAGATGGGTGGGGGGGGAGTACAGTGGCAAAGACCTCAGCCAGCAAAGTGGAAGGAAAGAACAGGATGGGCATCTGGTTCTTATGATGGGCTGGGGAGTATTGATGTTATCCTTTAGAAAGGCCCCCTTTGCCTGTTGGGGAGAGTGATGGGACGTGGTGATCTACAGAATAAATGGGGAGGTGGACCAGGGGAGGGAAACTTAAGACACCCCCCCCTTCTCCCCAGGGAGTGAGAAAGTTGGGAAGAGTTATCTGGCTCTCTGAGCAATTATCAGCTTAACACAAGGATGTGCCTTTTATCTCTCCAGGTTCCAAGCACATTCCATGAGTCAAGGTACAGTATCCTTACAATATTGTAAATCAAAGAAATGCGCTCCCTTTGTCTTTAAAAGCAGCCTCTGGAAATGTGTGTCCTCCTGTCTCAAATGGAAGACTTACAGGCATTGTGTAGCTAGTGAAATCTACCTCCCTGGTGGTGGCAAAGAGAAGAATGTTACAGTTGGCATCTTACAGCTGGTACTTACATTAGACCCTTACAATAAGTATAATGCAAGTGTAAACATGTTTTACATTTCTCCGATAAGTTTAAGAGAATTTTCCTTAGCAATCAATAACTGGTGGCCATCATAATACTGTGCCATGAAATGGGAAATTCTGTAGCGAGTGTCAGTGTCAGCAACATGTGGCCACATCGATTGGCTGAACTGTGTAGAAGAGACCATGTTGCCCCAGAATGTATTTATGCTAAGAAACTGAAGAGTTCCAGAAATACAGCAGTTGCAACTGTGAAGAGGAACGGAAGTGCTGGGCTGGACATGTCAGCCTTCTTGCTTATGATAATTATGCACAAGATGTTCCTGTATGCAGGGGCCGCGGGGGGCATTTTACCTCTGTCACCAACATTCCGTCTTGCATGTAATAGTCAGAAGTTCTGAAAGCAGGAATCATCTTTCCATTCACGGAAGCATGGCTCACCTTTTCTTTATTGCTTGTTCCTCAGCATCTGGACGGTCTGGCTGATCCCTATCCTGGGAGCCTTGGTTCTGGGCTTGATGTATCGTTACTACATAACGGATGGGAAATCCTCCTGACCTGAGTCTGCAAGAGTTATCTGCACCCACGTCACTCCATTGACAGCTGTAGATGTTTTCTAACTTCTGATGGCTTCCAGATGTCTTTCACTTCTATCCATCAGTTTAGTGCCTCTGCTACCTGCAAAGCCAACCAAGGATCTAGGAAAACCACCATCTTTGCTGTAAATTCCAGGAACTGACATTCCACTATGATGTGCTTTTTCAGGCATCGGCTACAAGTCATTTTTATTTAACTGGTTCTGATGTAGAGTGGCAGTCTCCGCCTTTGCCAGCTTGTCCTATCAAGCACTGTTAGCAGCTGGTAGGCAGCCACGTTTCCTATGAAAAATGATCCCACCAGCATCTGCCAACAGGGCTTGCTTGGGAGGATTTTCTGTAGGCTTCTCTTGTACTTGGATTTCCAACTGTTAATTCACTGTATTTTTAATTGTGGTTTGGTTTACATACCGGTTTCATTGTATGCCTTCTGAATTGGCCTGTTCTGTAATAAAAGTTTCTCTAGACCAGCCAGATTAATTTCCTTGACATGCCCAGCTGACCAAGTGGTTCTTCTGCTGTTGGTGTATTGTTACGGGAGGGGGGGAAGAGAGCGAGCGAGCTGTTGGCTTCTCCATCAGTGTAGGACTAGAGCCCTGAGCTCAAGACAACAGGGGCAGGGCAGGGCTTGGGCCAGATTCCAGCTAGGCCAGCCCAAAGCACCAAGCCCAGCTGCAGATGGGACCCTGTGAGTTCTAGGCCAGCCTCATTAGGCCTTGTGTGGCTCAGCTGGAATCTTGGCAGAAGGACCAGATTGGTGACAGATAATTACAGAAAACATCTCTGTGGCTGCTAAGAGTAGATACTGAGTTGTTGGTGCACAATATGAGGTCAAAAAATACAGCAATTTGCAGTATGTTTTGTGAAAAGAAGGTCTTTCTCATGAGGGCAACACTTCCCAGAAAAACCATGGAATGTTTGCTGAAAGCCACTGAGCTGCACCTCTGCGTTCTTGCACTGAAACTAGTCCTTCTGTAACTTAAGTACTGGTGAGGCGGCTGGCTGCTTTGAACAAACGTTTTCGGCATCTATGGCTGCTAGCCAGGTTATCGGTCTTGGTAGGTTAGGATTTTACTGGACTCAAGTTGTCTTTCCTGAGCCCCTGGCTCTGGATTGTTTTGCAATGATTCCAGCTTCTTTGAAACTGGCTTTCTAACAGCCAAGACCCGTCAGTCACACATACATGAGAGCCTGAAGGATTTGGTAACGTCAGTGCAAAAAAATGCACCCAACCGCCAGATTGGCCCTAGGGGTGACTGTGGGGTCCTGCTCAGAGGCTGCATCTGCTCTTGTGGCTTTGTTGAAATTGGCTGATAATAAAACAAGACCCATGCATGTCTGTCTCTTTCCCTAAATCCAGGGTTCAAATCTTGTCTTGGAAGCTGATCCTACTGGAATAAGGGTTATGATGGGAAACAGGCAGCAGCTGTCTGCTTCTGAGAAAAGGGTGGGCTTCAGCAGGCTTATCAGTCTGGAGAAAAGCCACACAGGGAGCAAAACCTGCTGAGACTTAAGCCTCCCGCAGAAGGGTGCCGCGTAAGCTTCCTCAGCAGACCCCTGCTCTTGGCACTCTTAATAATCAGATAAGGGGCCGAGCTGGTTGGTTGAGAGTCAAAATATAGACCAATAGGAGTCAATTAAGCAAGTGGGTTTGGCAGCAATTCAGTAACGGATCCATTCTCCCCTTGCCAGCTGGTTCCTGAGCTCTCTGCATTGGTCTTCAGTGCCCTCTGCCAGGCTTGAGGATGGATGCTCTGGCCTTGACTGAGTGGCTTTCGGAATTAGGACAGACCATCTTTATGCTAAGCCTGCCAAACCCTCCCAGTTTCTGGAAAGTCCTCCCCCTCCATAGATGTCTGCACTTGTGTCTCTTTCCCCCTCCCCCCCCACTCCTTCCACCAACAGTCCCCAGTAAGGAACATCCATTTTGGGGTACCTCCAGGTTCAGTCGCTGGCATCTGCTGTTGGGTAGGGAAAGATCAAACTGGAGACGAACCTTCTCTTCCTCGAATGCTGAGCAGCCGTGGCCAATGGACTCTTGACTGGCCTCCATAATGGACCAACCTGGGGTCTCCCATGATTTTGCACTGGTCAGTCTTGCACAAGAAGAGGTTCAAAGCAAAGGGGCCATGCAGCACTTGGGGTGCAGTTTGGATGGCCCCTTCTCAGAGCCACAAACTTGGCTGATCTCTGAAAACTAATATGAGCCAGGATGGGAAATTTATTTACTTACCTTATTTATAGATTGATGCAATTTATAGGCTGCCTGTCTTACCTCCAGGTAACCCTGGGTAAGAAATCTCCAGGAAAGGCTGCAGGCTAGATTGGAAAGTGCAAGCCGGGCAAGGCCAAACCTCAAGCTGAGGCGAATTAAATTAGTCAGGGAGATGAACAGGGACAAAGAGGAGGCAACCCACTGAGCTCAGCAGCGAAATTAAGCTGACCATCTGAGTGGCTTTGATGAGGCTCATGATTCCTGGGAGCCCTATTCCCGGGTCTGTGCCAAAGGAAGTTCTAAGCAAAAGGGTTGTGTAGTGAGTTCTTTGGAGGAAGTAAGCGAGACGAGAGGTTGCGAAGAGGAACAGAATGAATCAGAGTGCCACGGGGGAAGCTGGTAGACACAGGGACCCCTACCCGGAGGCTTAATCTTGCCCCCTTTGGGTACTCAGTAGTAAACCCTCCTGCAAGGGAAAGTGAGAAGAACCCCACAAGGAGGAAGACTGGGTCAAAGGCCTGACACCTTTCGGAGCGGTCCTTTTGGGGCAAAGCCCAAAGCAGCATGTGACCGTCTGCACTGTCCAGCTAGAGGTTACAGGGCCTCTGGTGTTTTGTTTTGGATTCCCCCCCCTCCCCACCCCAGCACTGGTCTAACAGGTGTAAAGCTGCTGTGGGAAACAAGGATGTTTACTCAGAAGTGAGTCCTGCTGTATCAAGTATGGCCTCTTGTGCAACCAACGTGCCAACAGGCCTTTAGTTCTTCTGGGTAGATCTGCATACCTGCCCTGAGGGATTTACAGAGTAAGCCAAAAAAGCCTAAGTAGGATCCACCTGCCAGACCTTCCGGCTGAGGAGCAAGATTCCACCCCCTTCCTCCTCTTCACTCCTTCTCTAACCACTTCTTGAAGGCTCACACTTCCATACGCTTGCACTCTGCCTGGAAGGGTTTTAAACGAAGTGATTTGAACAATTTTAACGGGCAGATTTTTGTAACCCAAACAAACCAATTTAGCCTAAGGTGTAATGGATACTGGAGGGTCTCGGTCTAATGCAAGCCCTGCTTTTAAGGCCAGCTTGGTCCACCGAGGTGGGGGAGGTGAGCAGGCCTGCGGACGAGGTCTTGCAGAGTTTGGCTCCCCGGGTCGGGGTTCGGGCGGAGCGGTCAGGCCGCCTCTTTCTCCGCTGGGACGCCAAGCGAGGCCCAGGGAGGCGGCGCTGGAACACCGGGCCAGGCGCTCTGTGGGCGAGGCAGGCCTGAGCTCTTGGCCACGGAGCAACAGGCCAGGTTGGAAGCCGCCCGCCCAGCCGGGAGAGGGCTCCGCGCGCCGCATCCGAGGGCAAAGCTGGCCGCTCGGCCCTCGCCCCACGCCGGCCAGCACGCGGCGAGGCACCCGGCGGGCGCGGCTCCGGCCCCGGCCGGCCGCCCGCCCTCGAGGGGGCAGGGGTGGCGGGGTCCCCGGCCCGGCGGGCGGGGGAGGGAGGGGCCTGCTCACTTCCGCCCCCTGGCCGTCCGCTTGCGCCGCGCCGACTGGCCGCCGATGCCGGCTTCGCGGGCGGCGCCATAAATAGCGGGGCCGGGCAGAGGCGGCGCGCTGTTGCTGCTCGGCGTCGAAGAGAGCCCGACCCCGACGGGGCCCCAGCCGATTAGGCTCAGCGCGCCGGCAGCGCCTGTCATGCGCTCCACCTTGGCCCCCGAGAGCGCCCTGGGCGCGGGGCCGCTGCACGCCTGGCCGTGGGGCGCCGTCGGAGGGAGCGCGGTCTCTGCCGTCGGCCCAGGTAAGACCGCGCCTTCGCCGCGACGCTCCAGTCAGGGGAGGAGGAGGGGGCGCCGCCGCCGCCGCCGGGTCCCCTGGCGCTCCGGCGGGGGCGGGCTCGGCAGCCCCGCGGGGCCAGGCGGTCTGGGCGCCGGGGCGGCAGAGTCGGTCGGGGCGGCGGCGGGGAATCTGCCTCGCGCGAAAGGAGCGCGGGAAGAAGGCGCCCAACCGGACAGCGGAGTCCCCCGACGGCTTCGCTCCCGAACTAGACTGCCGCCAGCCGTCGCCCCGGGGCGCTGCAGAGGTCCCAGCCTGCGCCCCGACTGCGCCCAGCTTGAGCGGCAGCGCAGCGGGGTTGGGGATAGGGATGCTCGGCCTACCTTCCTCCGCCCGCAGAAGGGGCTGCCTCCCCCAAAACATGCAGCCCCGCCGTTCGTTGCTGGCAGAGAAGGAGGGCTGATCGCTGGGGCCAAATTCCTCGAATTCGGGGATAGGGCAACCTTCAGCTTTGCTGGGTTCTCGGTGCCAGCTGGGCTCTGCCTTGGAGGGAGGTGGAAGAGAATTCCTGGTCAGGGTTGAACTGGGGGGGTCTTTGGAGCTCTCCGAGCTTGGCTATTTTCTTGCAGATGTTTCGGTACCAAACTAGGTAACGTCATCATTAGAGGAAGAATTTAGGCACCTGTGCTTGAATTAGATCCTTTGATTCCAGCACAAAGATAAATAATTCGTGGAGGAAGGGGCCTGATCGTTCACCTCCTTCCTTATGGACTCCTTTGACAAGCCTGACGTTGGGAAATCAAAGGTGCTCCTTATGGACAGGAAGAAAGGCTCCATTACCTGGCTACGTACAATCAGTATTGCTCAGTACGAACAATTGAAGGGCAAATTTTTATACATATATATTTTGGTCTTGGCTGGGTAAAATTAAGTGACTTTTGCACCTGGGAGGCTTTGATGCTGTGATTGAACACCTCACAGGAAACCAGATTCTCCTAATGGGTGTCATTTTTACTTTCTTTTTGGATTGTGCTAAATGTCATGTATTTAAATATTCCCTCTGTGACATAATAGCAAAATTAAAAACTGACCTTAAAGATAAACGTAAGAAATAATTAAAACCATGCTGTCTTATTATACGATACTGGAATATACTCAGCCAAATCAAAGACTTTCCATGTGAAGTAGAGACCAGCCCCCCTCTCCCTTCAGTGGGTTATTTGCATCCATCAGTTGGTTTTTTTCTTAAATAAAGGCAATGTCCCCATCTTGTGCATGTATTTATACTCAGTATGAATTATTGAAAAGGGGCAATGGAATTGTCAACATATTTATTTATGTAGGATTTAAACGATAGGATGATGGTGAGGTTGCTATTCATAATACTTCTGCCTCCTGTTTTCCCTGCCCGATGAGCTTGAATGTTCTTTGATTCTTTCAAAAGAAACGTGGTCTTCCACCCATCAGGGCTCTCAGCATTTTCCCACCTGAGCAAGGTTCCCTTTGCCTGGGCTAACATCCAGAACACCTGGAAGTGTGAAGGAAGAGGGTTGGAGCCAATGCACAAAGTGAAAGCTGCCACTGACCTTTTCAAAGACAACCTGTTTGGAGCTGATACTTGTGGCTGGGAGGATGGCTCCCACCTGGCCTCATCTGAGTAACTTGTGCTTGGCCTAACCTGCCAAGAGGGCAATTGGTGCAGGGCCAGTTCCACTGCTGAGGCAACTGCCCGCCTATTCCTTTCACCACACCAAGAGGATGTTGGGTGTGTGGAATCGCACAGGCTGAATCCCAAAGACACACCAGCAGCTCCCGAGTCCCTCCCATTCAATCACTGCTTCAGAGGTGAAACAGGTCCAAAGATGCCACGGGAGGCAACTGGGACAGAATAAAGAGCTTACTGTGGATGCAAAGTGGAGCCCAGAGGTGGGAGATCAGTGCCCCCTGGCCACACCCTCCCTCCTTTCCACCATAAAAAGGATGGCCCTGTTTCTGTCACACCTGTCCAGCAGTGGAAACCCTGTTCCTAGGCAAGAGTTTGGGGGGGGGAGGGGAGGAGCAGTTTGTTTACTGCCAGTTTTTATTTCTGGCAGTTGCCCCATGCTCTGGGTTTTTATTGTTTGCTTTATATGTTAGAACAGAGATCAGGAGGCGCAGCTGGGGTGTAACAAGCAGCAAACACGTCCTTTAAAGATGGCTGCACTGGGGGGCAGAGGTTGCTTCAATCTGCCACAAGCCTTCCAACTGGGCTTCAGTAAAAGACGGGTGAGCATCAGAAAGGCGAAGGGGGTCATCACGCAGGTCTTCCTGGCTGTGGAATAGCATGGGCACGTCTGCAGCTGGAGGCAGGGAAAGTTTAGCCCTAACAGCCCTGAACCTAAGGAAGACAGAGTGTGAGAAGGGAGGGGGAGAGTGCGGAAGGGAAGCATCTTGGCCTGTTGCCCCACTTTTCCTGAGCCAGCAGGGAAGGCTGTGTTGTTTAGAATTTTTGTATGTTTGTTTCTCTTATATGCATATGTCTAGGTGGAAAATAATCAGTACAGGAAACAAAAAAACCATAACCATAATTAAAAATATCCCAATATAAAGAAGAAAAATCAAGGCACTATATACTAGTGTGAGTATCCTCATCCTAAGGATGGGAGATAGGCCAGGTTACAGCAGTTTTCTGGGTGGCTAAGAAGGTTGAGGTACACCTTCTCGATCCCGTAAGGCTGCACCAACGGGACCTGGAGCTCCTTGTCAGATCCAGTGCAACAGGCAGAGATGTCTGCTGGTCTTCTCACTCTCCACTGAATTTGCTCTCCTATCTGGCCAGATATCAACCCTCCCTGTCACTTACTGCCAAGACAGAGTTAGACTCCATGCATGATGGCAGGGATTCCAAAAGACCTACCTTGTCTCCTCCTCACTTTACCTTCACCTGGCCAAGAGCAGCGGAAAAGTGAAAGGTGAGCGTGAGGCTGGAGTTGAGCTTCTCCCTGGGCTGCCATGGTAGCCTCAGCCTCTGTGTCCACCCTGTCCTTTTGCTAGGATCCTGCTGGGAGAAGCATCTCAGGAAATGCCGGCTGGCTGGCCCTGAATCTCCTGGGCTGCTGACAGATTTGCATTCTCTTCTGCCTTATTTTTCCACACGATTGTTGGAAAATAATTTACCTCCTGACTCATGATTGCCGCCTATTAGGAAACACCTGCTAATCTCTCCCAGCCCCTAAATAAAAAAGTATTTTATAAATGAACGTTTTAATCTAAACCAGGGGTGTTAAATTGCCGGCCCATGGGCCGGACGCATCACACGGAAGCCATGCCCACCTCATTGCCGGCAATGGCAAAACTGCCCCGTTATGTTGCACGATGTCACGTGACATTGTGAGTTTGACATGTCTGATCTAAACCAATACATCTGAATCCTCCCATCTACCTCTTGCATACAGTAGTGTGTGTGCCTTCAAGTCAGTGTTGACTCTTAGCAACTGACAAGTGACGGCAGTTTTCTTGACAAGGTTTTTCAGAAATGGCTTCCCAGGGCTGAGCAAAAGGGACTGGCCCAAGGGCAGCCAGCTGGCTTTGTGCTTAAGGCAAGGCTAAAACTCATGGCCTGGCCTGATGACTTCACCACTACACCAAACTGGCTCTGTAAAGGAGCCATCACTTCTGCATTTCTTTTATGTGTGACTGAGGTTCCTGCATCTCCCTAAGGCTCCAGGGGTGTCAAACTGCTGGCCCGCGGGCCGGATGCGTCATCAGGAAACCGCGCCCACCCCATTGCTGCCCATGGAGAAAAAGCTCAGATACATTGCATGACGTCATGTGACATCGCGCGTTTGACGTCTGCCCTAAGCCCTTATGGTAGTAAACCATGGTTTATGGCTGAAGCTTGTGTGAAGCAGGCCACTTTGGCTTGTAGTGTTGCTGATGAGTGCATTTTGGTTCAGCTGGGTTTGGCCAGTTTAGCTTTAGAGTGGCTATTCTCAACCTGCTCTCCAGATGTGTTGGATCACAATTCTCATCTAGCTGGATTAACGTGTGTGTGTGTGTGTGTGTGTGTGTGTGTGTGTGTGTGTGTGTGTGTATAGAACTATGTTCTGTATGTTTTTTTTAAGTCAGGGATAATAAAATTTGGAAGGGACCTTGGAGGTCATCTAGTCCAACCCCCTGCTCAGGCAGGAAACCCTATACCATTTCGGACAAATGGCTATCCAGTCTCTTCTTGAAAACCTCCAGTGTTGCAGCATTCACAGCTTCTGGAGGCAGGTTGTTCCACTGGTTAATTGTTCTAACTGTCAGGAAGTTTCTCCTTAGTTCTAGGTTGCTTCACTCCTTGACTAGTTTCCATCCGTTGCTTCTTGTCCTGCCTTCAGGTGCTTTGGAGAATATCTTGACTCCCTCTTCTTTGTGGCAGCCCCTGAGATATTGGAACACTACTATCATGTCCCCCCTCGTCCTTCTCTTCATTAAACTAAAGGTCCTTTTACCTTTAAAGGTTCCCCTGCGTTTCTAGGGGCCGGTGCTCATCTCCGTTTCAAAGCTGAAGAGCCAGCGCTTGTCCGAGGACGTCTCCGTGGTCATGTGGCCGAAATGACTAGACGCCAAAGGCGCACGGAACGCTGTTACCGTAGTGGTCCCTTTTTTTCTACTTGCATTTTTACGTGCTTTCGAACTGCTAGGTTGGCAGAAGCTGGGACAAGTAACAGGCGCTCACTCTGTTATGCAGCACTTGGGATTCAACCCACCAAACTGCCGACCTTCTGATCGACAAGCTCAGCGTCCTAACCCACTGAGCCACCGCGTCCATACCCAATTCCAGCAACTGTTCCTTATATGTTTTAGCCTCCAGTCCTCCAATCATTTTTGTTGCTCTTCTCTGTACTCTTTCTAGACTCTCAACATCTTTTTTACACCGTGGTGACCAAAACTGGATGCAGTATTCCAAGTGTGGCCTTACCAAGGCATTGTAAAGTGGTATTAACACTTCATGTGATCTTGATTCTATCCCTGTTAATGCAGCCTAGCACTGTGTTGGCTTTTTTAGTTAACAAATGGTTGTCCTTTGTGGAAATACCATTCATAGCATTATCAAAATATTATATATTTAACAATATACTACTGGAGAAAAAATAAAGTTTCCACAGCCTGCAAAAGTAAATGGTTCCAATGGCAGCAGAATGGTGCCAAACATTTTATTGAACAAATGACATTCTTAACCCGATTACTGAATTAACCCAGGTTCCTGGTTCAAACAGTATGCAGAACTGTAAATTAACAAAAAGGAGTTTCACAACCAAGCCAAAATATCACAGTCCAGCCAAGGCAACAGGCACCAAGTTAGTGACAAGATGTGGAAATGCAGGCTTGCCTCCGTTCACCTGGCTAAGCAGGATTGTGCGGACAGCCTGTAGATTTGTGGCTGCTCCAGTCGTGAAAACAGGCTTGTTTTGGTCTCACTTTTCAGAAGTGGAGCAAAGTTGAGAAAGGCAGCCCAGGGAGACAAAGCGAAGGCGCTGAGGAAACCACCCGAGACAGAAAAGCTGGTGGGCAGAGCGGGAGAGGGGTCTTTCAGGAAGGGCACCCAGCACTCGGGGAGCGTCGGGAAAAACCAGTAAGGGCATTCAAGACATCCCACCGTGACAGAAAGGGGGGGGCTGACAAAGGGAAGCAATTTTCCCCCAGCGGGGCCCTCCTGCTGCCGGGCGGTACGCTGGCTCCGATTGGGCCGGGGTCCGGGCTGCTCCCCTGGCTGCGATCCCCCGCCCCGCAAGGACCAGCCCGGGATGCAGCTTTGGCCGACGTCCCGTTGCGCGCCACTGAACGAGTCGGCCTCGATGGCGCATCCTCGCGGGGGGGGGGCTCCAAGCTGGCGCCGCTCCCCCCCCCTTCCCACCTGGGTGCCACACCTCCCTGCGCAGGCCCCACCCCTTCAGCGAGGGGGCAGTCCTCCCACCGCTTCGCCCGCCTACCTCCGCCTGCGGGGTGGGGCATCGAGCAGGCTGATTTCCGCGCCGCTCCTTCCGCGACGCCTCCCCGAACAGTTCTAGGGGCGCAAGCGCAGAAGCGCTCCTTCGTGCTTCGATCCCGCCCTCCTCCTCCTCCCTAGGCACGGCAGACCTGAGCGCACGCGCGCTCCATTTCCTTCTCGGTGCGCAGAGGTCGAAGGATCCCGAAGGCCGAGGATTTCCCCGCGTTCTCGAGCGCAGCGCATGCGCCTTGCAGTTGTCGTTGGTTTCTCGGTCTCCCTCCGGCCGCCGCTGGCGCGCGGAGCCGGGTGGCGCATGCGCAGTGCTAGGAACGAGGGGGCGGTCCCGCTGGGCGGCAGCCACCGGATTCCTGACAGGAGCGGCGCCCGCGGAGCCGCTTCCCCGTCGGCCCCCGCAGCGCGGCCCCGGAGCGGCGATGCCCTCGGACTTCATCTCTCTGCTCAGCGCCGACCTCGACCTCGAGTCGCCCAAGTCCCTCTATTCCAAGGGTGAGTCGGCCGCCGGGGCCGCGCTGGGCCTTCTCGGCGAGCAAGCGGGCGAGCCGGGCCGCCGCAGCCACCGCCGCCCGGGCCGGATTGCGGGCGGCCCGAGCGGTTGGAGCCTCGCGGCAGGCCAGTGCCTTCTTGCCCCGCGGATCCGCCTGGGGGCCGGAGGCGCTTCCCGAGGGCGGGGGAACGTGGTCCGAGAGGCGAGGGGGGATCTGGTTGCCCCGAGCTCGGCTGAATTGGGCCGCGGCTGAAGGAGGCCGGGCTGGCCTTGGCTTCCTTCGGCTCCAGCGCCGGAAAGCGGCAGCAATACCCGAGGAAGAGCGCTGTGGCCAGCTTGTGAACTGATAGGTTGACTGACTTTCTAAGAATATTTTGTCATATATCCTTTTCTTTGTTCCCTTTTGTATGGAATGTTCTTTAAAAGTCTGTTATTACAAATAGCGCTAGTTGTTAACTCTTTAGCAAAAGTTACTCTGACAACCACAAATAACCTTTTATTTAATTTAGATCAGTGATACCAATTATGGTGATAAGAGCGTGTGGTTGTGATAACCAAGCAAATATAATCTTACAATGTATTTGCTTTCAAAAATAATTATGAAAGAATGATAGTAAATATTATTAAGACATCCTAACCTAAATCAAAATGCTGATTGTTGCAAATATATTGAATGTTGTATGTTGAAGTATTATCATTTTGTAAATAAATTTCAATAATTTTCATAGAAGATCTACGTAAATATTTCTAAACACATAATAGCTTCTATAACATTCTTCTCAAGTTTCTCATAAAATAGGTGCTTTGTTATCATATGAAAGGTAACAAAACTAGAAAGAATACATAAATTATCTAGGAACAAGCAGGATTTGAAAGTTTATGTAACAAATTCATATGTGTGTACATGCACACAGACACCAATATGTAACATTTTATATACAATGTATGCAGTCTAAATTCCCTTCCCACCTTGGTGGGTGCTCTGGGTCTTCCTCAATCTTGGATACTCCACCAGAGACCTGGGAATTTGAGGATCCTGTGCAGTACCTTAACTGTTCTTAACACCACACTTCTCTGGAGAGAAAGCCCTGAGGTTGCTTCTGGGATAGATTGGAGCCTCTCCCATCTTAGGAGCCACAGCCCCAAATTCTATCATTGCTGGGATTGCTTTGGTCTTCCTTTCCACATCCTCTTTAGTTGTTCCTTCAGGCCCTGGTACTTCTCCATCTTCTCATACTCCTTCCTGATATTGCTGTCACTTGAGACTGCTACATCTCTCACCATCACTGTGTTCTGGTCCTCGTCTACTACCATGATGCCTGATTGATTTACTAGTACCTGCCTGTCTATCTGGATCTGGAAATCCCGCAGGATCTTAGCTCTCATACTGTCCCCAACCTTCTATGGAATCTTCCATCTGTATTTGTGAAGGCCTAGCCCATACCTTGTGCAGATGTTCCTGTACACAATATCAATTACCTGGTTGTACTGTAGGTGTATGCTGTTCCTGCCTGCTGCCACCATGTATTGGACTGTCTGTGAGGCCTCTCTGCATAGTGTGCCCCTTGGGTTTTGTCTAGAGTAGTAGGCCTCTGTTTTTGTGGATCTGATGCTTAATGCCTGTTCTGCTGCTATGATCAGTTCTTCAGTGATGTGTTTTAATTCAGCCCTCTCCTGCCACTGGTAGGATTTCCCAGAGTCTGGCAACTCAGCTGTCTGTCGATAGTACATCTCATCAGGATCTCTTTTGTCATGGCAGTTCCTCTGGTTGATCTCATTCTGTATGTGTGAGTGGCTATAACATTTGTATATATTTAGCGTAACATTATTTCACCCAAAAGACAACAATAAAACAATGCAGGACTTTAAAGCATGCCTGTCTTTCATCTAGAAGTCAACACAATTTAAAAATAGACTAAAGGAATAATGTAATGCTTATCTAAGTACTTACTGTAATACATGCTTCATCTTCATTGTCATGTGCTTAAGGCAATGTATAGTGTAATACTCTTCGTTCTTGCAATGACCTTATAAAATAGATTATGGTAAGAGACAGTGATGGCTCTCAGTGAGCTTACTGGCTGAATGGAGTTTAATTTTTATGGTCCTAAATTTGTACTTAGACCACTTTGGTCAGTTGCTAGAATTAATATAACAAACTAAATAATGCACAAAAATGATTAATATGGTTTAGACTGCAAATTTATTTTGTGGCATTGATGTGGTTCTTATTATAGAAGGAAGATTGCAAGTCAAAGATGTGGCAGGAAACCAGACAAATAAATGGTAGTGGTGGAAATTTATTCATCTTGGCTGCCGCAATAGATACAAAACTATTGTATTTCCTCCTCCTCATTTTGCACTGGATCTATTATCATTTATAACTTATAATCATGGCAGCCATATGGATTTAAAAACTCCTTGTGTAATAACATTTATAGGAATGTACAATTTATTTATTCAGTGGCCTGCTGCATTCAGTAATTACTGGGAAACATAATGATAAAATATTCTTGTTTTAGACCAGGCATGTCAAACTGCCGGCCCGTGGGCCAGATACGTCATGCCAAAACTGCACCCACCCCATTGCCAGCAATGGGGAAAAAGTCGCAATACGCACGACGTCATGTGACATCGCGAGTTTGACATACCTGTTTCAGAAAATTGAAGTTTAATTTTGCAATTTATATGAATAATTGATCCCTGATTCAATTGCTCATAACTGTAGCTTTCAAATTTTTAAAAGATAAATATGAAAGCCAAATACAGAAGCATTCCTGTCTAACCAAGAACTGTGGCATGGCAGAGAAATAGCATTGATGGACTTTCTGAAGTAGACTGTGTTTACTACTGAACAGACTATAAACTGAGAAACATTTCAGTAATAGCAAATCTATTTATAGTCATCTCTACTGAGAATTTGGCAAGGACTTTCTGAGTATGGGCATTATTGGAGAACAGAAAGGGGGCTTGGACAGGATCTGAATGATTCAGCTTTAGGCATATGCACCTGGTGGTTTGCCCTAGCAAGGTAGAACCATGATTAGAGAGTCTCTCGCTCTTCTTAACCCCCCCCCCCCAACTTAGTCCAGAGACATGAGAGAGATTTGGCATGGCCCTTAGCAAGTGGGGAGCCTAGCTGACCTTGACTGATATTGAAGGCCCAAAATAAAAAGGGTTGCATTTCTCTGCTGATTGGATAGGAGACCCCGAGGACACTTCAGGACTTCAGTTTGGGAAGTTGAGAAAAATACCTGCCAAGAAAATTAGCAATGAAAATTTATAAAGTCACCATAAACTGAGCTCAACTCAAAAGAGAGTTTGTTTATCAAATTTATATGCCGTTCATCACATGGTATGTTTTTTTTATATGAAAGAAGGCTAGCAGTAGATCATGATTAGAATGTGGTTGATTCTCAGTTTACTTTCTCTTCTGCCAAAGTTTTAATGCCTGCTTTTAAAACCATCCTTGCTTTCTAGTTTACATCTAGAATGTGTCTCTCCCTCCCCCCCCCTTATTCTTGGCTGCTGCAATCCTTTCAAAGGTTAATATACAACCAGTATGTTTTCCTGTAATTTTTCCAAACATGGTGAGATCTACACTTGAAGCACAACAGAAAAAAAGAATATTGATTTGCTAATTGACAGAATAAATATTCTCTAATAATTGCTTCTGAGTTTAATTAAGTCACCAAGTTGGGGGAAGGCCTTTCTTATACTAATCTTAAAAGGAATAGTTATTGGCCAGCAGAAGCTTATAAATATTGGCTTGGCTCGCTAACAGCATTCTTTGTGATTGTCACCAATCCTCTTTTCTCTTGTGTCCTCAGTCATGCACAGTGGACTTTGGAAAAAGGCAGGATCATCTTTCATTTATGCAGGGCTTTAAGAAGATAAGATTAAAAGCTAGCCCTGCTGCCATTCTTCCAGTTTGTTTCTTGTTTGTTAATGATCATGGAATTAGAACATAAAAACAGAAAATTTAATGCACCCATCTCGAGGAGCTGGTGAATGCATTTGTGGATTCTTGTTGTTCAACCTGTGTGGTTCGTGATTCATCTAGTGATGAGAGTAGAATTGAGATTCACATGAGTATCTCTGTATATTCCTCAAAAGAATGTACTATAATGGTATAAAGTGGATCTAGGACAAAACATTGAAGTGTGAAACTTTTTCATGTGGGATTGCTAACATTCATGTTTAGTTGAAACTTTTTCTGATACGACTTACAGTGGGATAGTTATACTAATCTGATCTGTCAAGTGGAAAAATAGATTTTATGAGAAATGTTGCATTCTTCCCTTCAGTTTTATTTTCCAAATGGTATAATGTTTTAATTTGAAGTACTGCTATTCAGAATATCACAGGCCTTTTTCAAAAGAAAATTCAGTTATTAATTTACTATTTGAGGACTCAAGTTTCAGAATGATTTAAGTCAATTCTTTTCCCCCCCCATTGGATGTGGCTTAAAATACATGTTAAATTTCTCAAAGACTTCACTCTGCCAAGCTACCCAAACTGAAAAATTGGTTGAACATTTCTAGGCCTTATGTGATTGTCTCATGG
Source organism: Vipera berus (assembly GCF_964194415.1). Taxonomy (NCBI): domain Eukaryota; kingdom Metazoa; phylum Chordata; class Lepidosauria; order Squamata; family Viperidae; genus Vipera; species Vipera berus. The sequence goes on along the minus strand of NC_138213.1, from coordinate 505,781 downwards.
GACTGTGACACTGAAGGAAACAAGGAAAATGTTGTTTGTGATTATGGTAGTGATTGTTTCATTTTTCTCTGTAATCTTTCATCTTGTGCAGAGTAGGTGAGGTGGAGGAGGATCCATCCTGCTGTTCAGTGGCTGAGCTTAATTCTCTGTCCTTGGTCAGCATGCAGGGCACCAGCCCACATTTTTTTCCATATACTGAAGTCTTGTACAAGGGTTTATTTAATAATATTGCATGGAGAAAGTAAGTAAAGCAAAACTTGTTGTTCATTTTGATTTGAACTACAAATTAACTCAAGGCTTTGCTTCTGAGTCAGACTCAAAAAACTACTGGCATTTCTGTTTGAGAGAGGACCTAGAAAGTAATCCATGCATGTGCAAATTGTTTTGGCCTCAGTGGAGTCTGTAGGAACATAATAACAACAGTGATGGTTGTTATATTAAATTATTGGTTATTTTTTTAAAATTGAAAATAGGACAGATTGATGGGATAAATTAAAATAGCCCTGTATGATCATACTAATGATCTAATTAAACAAAGCTCATTAAAATAGGTAGAACATTATACTATATACATAAATGTTAAACAATGTCCTAAATAATTGCTTGTTTAGATGGGATCAAAATTATAGTGCACATTTCCTAAATCAGAATTTTTTTGTGTGTGCTACAGGAAATTGGTTGTAAATTAGTACACATATTGAGAGAACCTTTCATGAGAATCAGATTGTACAAAAGAGAATATGATAGAGTAGAACAGAATTATTTCCCATAGAAGAATGGACTTTAAAAGTTTCCAACCTGGCGGAAATGGCAAAGATCTCAGCGTACTTGAAAGACCATTCGCAACAGAGATATATTGTGGAGTGGAAAAAATGGATTGATTATATCCAGAATAAATATGGGACTAAAAAGTTTCATTTAGCATTTGAATAAGTATTGATGTGATATTTATATTGGTTGTAGTTATTTTTTAAGAGTTAAAGTGCGATAGATTTAATAGTTTATTGTTGTTTGCATATGGTAGATTATGATTGTTTGTACTTTTATACCTTGTATTTAGCTCTGGGAAGTCGGGGAGGGGGGAGGGAGGGAGGTGTTGGGGAGGGTTGGGAAGAGGGGAGGGGGTTGGGAGGGGTTTTGTTTTGTTTTGTTAAAAATAAAATGTACTGTAAAACTTTTCAATAAAAAAAAGAATTATTTCCCATAAACTTCTATTTTTCTGGCACAAAGCATAATTAGCTCTCTAACATTGGGGAGTAAATAAATGAAAGACTGAATCAAAGGTATTCGGTAATGCTTTTAACTGTTAGCATTTTTTGCTTTTATTTGTGATACAAAAATATGTATCTTTGTTCTTCTAGGCTTAAAATATGCATGTCTGATAACAATTCTGGTTTTTCATATGGGAGACTAATGACCTCTGACATCATTACCTTTATTTATGTTTTGTTATTAAATAGTAGTGAGGATTTTGTTTGGATCATAAATGCGTCTATTTCTTGTTTGCAGAATCAGTCTATGATCTCCTCCCTAAGGAGCTGCAGCTGCCACCTTCCAGAGAACTCTCAATAGCATCCATGAGTCAAACCAGTGGGGGAGAAGTGGGTTCGCCCCCCCCAGGCATAGTTGCTGCTGGTAAGTACTTCTTTTGGCTTAGAATAAGATTTTAATACCTATGAATATTGTTGAACACATGAGCAGTGCTGGAAAAGTTTGCAGATATAAAAAAAAAATAGAAGCAGCACTGGAGATGTTGTTGGCCACTATATCTTCTACTTCAATCCTTGCATGCCTTTTTAAAAACATGGTAATTGCTAAATTATAATTGAGATGGAGTGTTAAATATACCTCCAACACACTATTTTTGTTAGAGAAGAATTACAGAGAATCAAAGTACTAGCTTTAATTAAATCATATTCCTTATAATTTGAACGTTTAGTTATTTAGGAGGAATATGAAGGGACATCAGCTAAATAGAATTTAAAATTACCATAAATTAAAATAAACTGAGAAATAATTTGAAAGTCTCCTAATTAATGTAGGTTTTAAAGTCTTTTCTCCTATTTTTGTCTTTATTTTATATTATATGAGAGACTGTTGGAGGGAGTTACCTGGTGCAAGGCTGTCTTGGATAGTCTTTATCTTGGAATCATATATATTTGGAGTAGACTCTTTTTCATAGTTCTATTCCAGATTGCCAGGATTTAGAAACAGGCTGCTTGATTTTTGAAAGGATAGGAGTTGAGTTAGGGTAAACACTTTGCAGCACTGCTCACTATTAATGTATTTGAATTTTTTTCCTCATGAAATCTGTGGATTTAAGTGTAGATCAGGAAAACTAGTCATTAAATTCAAAGAAAATTTAAGCTAAAAAAGTCCTGAAGCATACTTTCCTTTGATCTATAAAGTTAATTAAACAGAAAAACAGCTTTAAGAACTTTGGAAAATGCTAGCATTTTAAACCCACAGATCTTTAATGTTTTTCATGTTTGAGCTCATCTTCAAGCATTTGAAAAATTGGCTTAGGAGAACTAGTTGTCTGTTACTTGTCAGCTTTGGTTGTCTGAGTCAGTCCAATTCCTTTCAAAAACTGAACATGTGAGTTTGTTCTAAAGAAAACCAATATGTGGTGGTAGATTCTCTTGCGTTTCTCCTCACATTGAACAGCAAAGTCTTTCTAAAGATATGTATTGTAGTAGCAGAGTAGAACATAGTTGTGTATGTAATAGAGAGATTTTTCAGTACTATTTTCCAGATAGTTGGCAGAGAAGGAATGTTATTCAGTATATATTGGTTAAATTATTTGACTAAGTGGTAGCTTGTATTTAATACCTTTATTATGCTCCCTAAAATATGGGATTTAGTAGTAATAATCTTGGTATGCTTTTTAAAGAAAGATCATATATTTATATAGCAGGGCTAAATATAGGAAGGTTTAATTCCAAATGTTTTATGCAGTGGAAAATTAACTTGCCCACAAGGCTGGCTTAAAAATTGCAACCTTGTCCTGCAAAGAAGAATGAGTACAGATGATAACGGATGAAAACTGGAGAACAAGAGAAATCTCCTACGATGCATACCAAGACTTTTTTTAAAAAAGTGGGGAGTGTTACAATCATTTAAAAACAAAGAATAAACTGTATCTTGTGTGTGATAGGAGCAGGACCAATAAAGCATATCTTTAAACTTTCAACTAACATTTGAATACTGTCTATACTAATGACAGTCGTCTTTACATTTCATTTTGGTTACATACTGAGTCCTCCACCCTGAATCAGTTTTACTGTCGTCATTGACAGATGAAACAATGAGGGCTGATGAGAACTATTTCTTTATTTAAGACTTAGCTTCTTTTGTTCTCTGCTTCCCTAGCCTTAAGGTGAGCCAATATCTGGTTGCAAATCTGGTGGCCCCAAGTCTCTTTCATTACTTCAATCAGGGGTTCTGGAACACATTAACAGGTTACATAAAAATCTGCATCAGTAAACTTCTGATTTCTTGAGGAACAGGATTGGCTGAGCTCAGGCATGAGGCCCTACAAGAACAGACTGCTAGTTCTGCTACTATTGATTGGCTTTTAATTTGCAAATCCATCTAAACCAGTTTAAAGCTAAGACATGGAAATTAATCTGTCAAGAGCACATTTAATTGTTTTAGCATAAGAGGAATGCTTCATGTTCATCATTCCAGATGTAAGGTGGCTCCTTTATCAACGATCAACTATCAGTTGACAGCTGTCTTTACATGTTAAGCTCTAAAGAGATGCCTCTGTCTCAAAGGCAGAGATCCATCAATAACCGTAAAGGAGCATACATTGATATTGGATGCACTACACGATATGGGACCAGTGTGAAACTAGAGAATGATCCCTACCCTCCATCTCTGAGAAACAGAAGGAGAAGAAGAGGAACCCGTGTTAGTTTGCCTAAAAGCCAGGAGGAAATGCTTGGATATCATGTGGCAGCCATGGCCCTGGCCAATTCTTCTGTCATTTTGCCAGTGAGTGTGTGAAGAACTGGCGCACCAGTTCAGCTTCTAGTATGTATAAAAATAATCTAAATAAATCTCTACTAGCTAATCAAAATATATGAAAGAAATGTAAAACAGGAATAATCCCTGGCTAAACAGAAAAAAATCATTCTTGAGCCCATAAAGAGATAGGTGGCTGGAGTATTCATTAAAGAAAGGGAAGATCCATCACTGGGTTGAAGATGCAAGATGGGCTTCCTGATAAACTCCTCTAAAATTGTATCTTGAAAAAATTGTGGTACCACAGATTCTGCTTTCTAGACTGCTTTTCAGTGCTTATATAAAATGCAAATTAAAAAGTAGATGCCTTTGAGTTAATTTTGATTCAGGAAGATTCCACGGACACATCTAGATAGTTTACCTGACGTGAATATGAAAAAATTGCAATCTTGGGTTGTTTTAACTTCTCAGTTTAACTTGCAACTCTGATGTTTTCTGGCATCCTATGTCTAAATATTAACCAGGCTTAGCTTTGCTTACTTTTGAGCTCAAGTGGTCAGAGTGTAGCCATTGAAATCACAATGATTTATTTGTTACATTTATTTGCCACCTATCTCACCATGAGATTGCTCTAGGCAGGGGAATATCATGTAGATTATATTCGCTTCAGTCCCATGGATTTTACCCCTCAAACTCTAAACAAGCCTAAACCAGGATGCAATATAGTATTCTGCTTCTTCTTAGCATAGGCCAGGTTAGCATGTCTGTGACAAGAAGTACACAGGTATAATTGTAATTTTTTAAAAATATCTTCCCAAAGTTGCTGGGGTTGTGCATTTATTTAATAATAAATATTGAATTGAAGTATGTTTTTTACATTGATGCCAAGTAATATCCAGAATGAGTCCTACAAATTTCTCATTCTAATAGTGTTTCAAAAATTGGAAAAGCACGGTTTGAAAGAGGAGAAAGTAAGTGAATCGCTTGATGGTGAGATAGGTGGTACATTAATTAAATAATGAATAAATAGAAAAACAAAAGATCAAGCACAACTTCCTCTAAGTGATTTAGTTTGTGTTGGAAATAAGAGCCCATGATGGATAAAGAGCTATCAGGCCTGCTCCTCTCCCCAATGCCTGATGGCGAAAACCAGTTGCCAGGGCTCTTCCTGGAGAGAGTTAGAGAAGGGGGTTCTGTCCCTCAGGAATGATTTCCCTGAGCTCCTGAACTAAACATTTTTGTTGCTATAGGAACTGATATTTGGATAAATATATTAGCTATCAGGCTGCAGTGGCTTGAGTAGCAGTTGCATTGTTTTACTAATGCTTACAATAAGTATGCTAAGGATAAAGCTGCCTTTACAAACATCAGAAAAACGGGGGGGGGGATAAGTGTTTCTGTTCCTGAGGTAAAATTCAGTAAACTAAGAATAGCACGGGGTGGGGGGTTTCGGGGGGGGGGGAGAAGGCAGATACTTGCCCTCTCAATATCCGCAAGGCATAATGGCAGCTTCCCAGAGCTCTGCTTCAAACAGGGCTGAATACTAGTCTGCTGGTTGACTGCATCTAATTATCATTTTTGATTGTCAGACTTTCTAGTCTGAATTGATGAACATGAACATCCAGTTAAAGTTGCAGGTAAGACATAACAACTTGTGCATCTGTCAGTACAAATATTAAGTTATTCTGTGTGTCAAACAGATTGGATTCTGATTATTTAAAAATGCTGCTGAGGCATGTAAATGTAATGGGAAATTTTAAACTATTTGGGCTATAATGTAACTGACTAATCTATTCTGAATCTGCATTCAATGTTTAAAGTCAATGGGGTTGCTTTTTGCTATTGCTGGGATGCTAGTTGTTTTCTCTATTAATACCCTTAACTTGCATTCTAGCTCCGCCATTCAGAGACAGGCATCGGTGGTGGGTTGTGTGCTCTCAGTAGTGAAGACAGATAGTACCAGAGACCCTTAACCCATCCAATCTCACCCAGGGTGTCTAGGTCGGTCTCGTTTCAGACTTCTTCATCAGTTTCTCTCCTCTCCTTTTTATTTTGTTTTATAAATAGTGGATTGCCTTAAGTTAACCTCTAATAAAGCTTTTGACATTGTATCCGTAAATGAAGCTGGAGAAGATTAGTAAGCCAAAGTTGGCATGAAGGTATGGAAGCAGATTTGCAGCCACTTTGTCTGTGACTTTGACAGTACAAGGTCTGGTGTCCCTCTGTCTTTACTTCAGAACTTCTAACTTTTTCTTTACTGACTCTGGAAAGTCCACTCGCCCAGTAATGGGGGGAAATTGTAGCCGTCAAAAATAAATAAATCAAGATTCCTAAAGGTTACTTGTATGGAATGAATCTGCCCTAACCCCTGTCTTAGGGGATGCTCACATTTTCTCTTCGGTCTCCTGAACAGTGAAGAGTATGTGGCAAATGTCTACCGTGCTTCATTCATTGGCTGCTTGTGCACCTATTGTTTTGCATGGGAATGCTCAGAAGGACACCTGAGACACTGGGCCCTACCATCCTTCTACTCTGGTAAAAAGCAGCGACAATATCTTCTTATGGCTAGGCTTGTGCTTAGCTTCTTGAAAACCTTGTGCCTCTGAAGGCCTCCCTCTCAGAGTGCTAATGCAGTAAACCAATACTTTAAGCTTTGCCTAAAGGTAGCCATTTTTCTCTGTGCCTGCCAAAGAGCCTATGAAGGAGAGAAGATTTTTATAAACGTAAGCCTTCCGAGAGGGAAGAAGACTATTTCACTTTATCTAGCAACTTGAACAGCAGTAGCATATTTGATCAGGCCAGTTTCTCTGCTTCTGCTTCTTGTGTTCTTAAGATCTCAGTTTCATTGCTATAAAAATGCACTGGGCATTTTTGGAAGGCAGTGAGTGTATCTGTGGACAAGGCTCAATACTGTTTGGAAGTCGCTCTGGTTCCATAATTGTAACACAGAACAGAGAAGATGCTTTTTGTATGGTACTATGCTGTTTTGTTTTTCTGTCTGCTTGCCTAGAGGCAAAATAATAATCTGAACAATGCTACTAAAATTGCAGACGTTTACTGTGCCTTTTTAAACGATAAGGTTGTTTCAATTACAGAATGGATAGTATGAGAGTACCAAAATCTTTCAGTAAGATAATTGGAGGATTTAATTATAAAAAGTTAACCATTTCATTGCCACATTATGGTGATGCTCATAAAAATATTTGGGACATGATTATAATTGTAAAAAAGAGTTATCTTTGTTGATACATAATCTCACATTTCACAGAATGCATAAAATTAGCCTGTCCAGCTTCAGTTTTATTAATAATGCAGTTTTGATACTAGAAATTAACTTATGTCCTAGAAATAGACAGTTTTTGGTCATAATTCTTCATGAATGTCAGTTTTGAAAAGACATTTTGACTGTCCTGATTTGGGATTAATTTGTTTGTGAAGCTACTTCAGCCTCAACTGATCAATCAAGGTTTTGCTATTACATATTAAACATGAATTCACATAACATCCTAAATTTCTGCCATATGAAAAGTGACCATTCATTCTTTGCTGGGTTGTATCCAGTACCTTAAAATGAAGTCTCCGTCCTGGGTTACGCTCTTTTCTGCTTAGTCCCTGTACAGGTAGTCCTTGACTTACAGCCACAGTGTAGTCATTGTGTGAGTCATCCTGATTTTGCAACCTTTTTTGCATTAAGTGAATCTGATTTCCCCCATTGAATTTGCTTAAAACCTTGAAAGGTTTTAAATGGCAAGCATGTGGTTCCGGGACTTTGCAACTCTTATAAATACATGCCAATTGCCAAGCAGCTAAATTTTGATCATGTGACCGCAGAGATGCCGCAATAATTGTAAGTGTAAGGACCGGTCATAAGTCACTTCTTCATAGCTTTTGTAACTTCAGATGGTCATTACACAAATGGTTATAAGCTGAGGACTACTTGAATATTATAATTACTGTGCTTAATTGAAGCAACTAAACTTGCTCATTTTTTAAAGCTTTGAAAGCCTCTAATTTATATCTTGACCTAGTTTATTATGAAAATCAAGCAGTTTGTTTTATTTGCCCTGATCTACCCAAATTGCAGCCTGAAGCACAGGGCTAACAAAATTTTTACAAAAGCAAAGCTGGCTCTCTTGATTTCTTTGTGTATAAGCAAAGTCATTTTTTTCCTTTTCAAATATCATGTAAACTAATATTTTGGAGGAGTTACTATTTATTTGTAAATATGCTTCTCATTTTGTGTTAATATTGTTTAATAAAATCTAATAATCATTGTGTTTCTTGAAAAGAATTTTATTTTCACGTGGATTCCCTCTGCAGGGGATTAATCTGGCATAATAGTGCCAGTGTGAATTTGGGTGATTGTGCTAATTCCCTTTTTAAGTAGGGAAATGGGTCATTCTTTTCCAGAGGTGACAGTCTTTATCTCACAGATAAAAATGGATGCTAAGCTAACAGACTGGTCAAAACACCTCAGTCAGTGTTTTGAACAGTTTACATCAGAGATGAGTTGGTTTTCCTACTGACTCTTATCTTATGTAAAAATTCAAAGATCGTCACATTTTGCATGGGTTTTACAACTTGTAGAAAGTATTGTTTATGCCAATGTAAGTTTATAGCATTCTTTCTGCATATATTTTATAATTCACACAGAATGTCTAATCAAAGCAAGCTGCATAGCTGAGTGAGTGAATATTTAAAATATACATTTGCTCTGTTTTAACAAAGTTCACTTTAGAAATGTCAACTTACTCTAACTCAAAAGTGGCTGCAAATCAGCAATTATAGTCACTGAAACAAATTTTTAAAAATTTTTAAGGAAAGCACTGTATTAATGCATGATATAAAAGGATTTTTTATAATTAAAATGCAGTGTTGAATGACTGAATTTATCAATTTCAACCACTGCATTTGTTGAGGCACAAGCTGGAAAATGGAACTGGTATCAATCAGTGCTCTAGATTATTTCAGCAATTGTCTGGCAATGGAATGAGGAATTCTGAGGGATTACCTCACAGATAAAGGTTCCTCTCTGAATTATAGCTAAAGTAGAAGATTGATTATGATTTACTCTTAACCTGTATTCAGTTTTTTGATGATGTACTAGTATTTTTACTTAGCCCAAACTAACCACAAAGATAGATAACCAAGATGATTTTCTGAATGATTTTCTTTTTAAAAAAGATTGTAATACTTTTAAATAATCAGACTAAAAGCTGAGTATACACACCACACTTATTCCATTTGAGGCCAGTGGCACTTAAAAAAGTATTCTTTTGCATTAAGAAAAATATTGCCCTAGAGAAAATACTGCTCTCAAATTCAATGTTTCTGCAATTTATTTGATTTTGTGAGACAAGTTCACATCCAAAGTTAAGCTTTGTTTTGGTTCTTCATTTCACAGCATTCTGGAGCATCTCCAGAGATGTTCCAGAGCCCATTTAACTTCAGCAGTTATCTTGGCTGTGGTAGAGAGCTCTGCCTACCCCTCTCTCTTACTGCCCCCCCCCCAAGAGCATTGGGTCTTTCAGCTGAGGGAGCTGAACCAGCTTCTCTCATCTTGCTTTCCAGAACCAGGGCACCCTCCAAGTTAAAACCTTAGCCAATGCTTTTTTTTTGAAAATTCATAAATGACAATTGGTACCAGTTCCATTTATTGCTGTTCAGTTATTTTATATTTCATTTCTCATTTGGTAATTGATATCTGGAATAATCAGCAGCTCTATTCTCATTTTTTTCTCATATTTTTATTCCAGGATTTGCCTCTGAAGCAGGGAGTGTCTGCATTAAAAATGACCTGTAGTTCTCTGCTTCATAGGTTAGAAACTTATTTTAATACTTCATGGCTAAGCACAGTCCCAAGTTTTTGAACATTTCAGATGCTGAGCAATTGGCAATAATGTGGCCTAAAATGCACATTCCTGGGGGTTTCTATCATTTTTGATAAAATGGCTTAAATTCATAGTCCAGATTAGGCAATGAAAACACCTTTGTTTGCTTGCAACCATTTTGTGACTTACAGATTTTCTGAAAAGTCTGATTGCTACTATGCATTAAAATGAGAAATATAATTTGGCTATCTTTTCTGAATACTTCTGTGTTGCTTAAGCCTTATATTACTTGAAGCACTTAAATTCCAAAAAAAAGCCAAATTCTAAAATGTTAATTTGGGAAAAGAATCGCTTCACCAAATCATGCTACTTCAAAGGGACTGCTATAGCCAGCAGAGTTGGGATTAGGGACCCTGTATTGACTTGTGGATTATGCACCACAGATGCTTCTTCAGCTCCCTCTTCCTCCGTGGGCGGTGCTTGCAGCTCCTTTACCACCTCTTCCGGCCCCACCATTTACTCTACCTCAGTCACTGACAGCAAAGCTATGCAAGTGGAGGGCTGCTCCTCAGCCATGGGGGTAAGTAACCGTGGGGTAAGTGACAAGCAGTTAACCAATAACACAGTCCAGCAGCCACCACAGTCCACCCCGAAGAGGCACACAGTCCTGTACATCTCGCCACCACCAGAGGATTTGCTGGACAACAGCCAGATGTCCTGCCAGGATGAGGGGTGCGGATTGGAGTCTGAGCAAAGCTGCAGTATGTGGATGGAAGACTCCCCCTCTAACTTCAGTAACATGAGTACCAGTTCCTACAATGATAACACTGAGGTGCCACGTAAATCTCGTAAACGAAATCCAAAGCAGAGGCCAGGGATCAAACCACGAGATTGTGAAGAATCGACCATGGATATCTTTGATGCTGACAGTGCCAAAGCGCCTCATTATGTCCTTTCTCAACTCGGCACGGAGAGCAAAAGCAACTTGAAAGCAGGAAATGGGTTGGTATCTGCCTTTATGTTCTATCAACATATGTTAAAGCAGACAAAGTAAAAATATAACTTTGATTTTTCTCTAGAGTTCAGCTCATATTTTCACTGAGAAGGATGGGAGAGCTGATATTTTGAATCACATTTAAATGGTTTCTTATGCTAAATGTTTTGGCCAGTTTAGCAATCATTGAACAGGAACAGTTGACAGCTTTTCCTTGTGGAACTTGATTAGTGTGTGGGAAGTTTTTCAGTAAGAAACAGGTTTAAAACAGAGTCCTTAAAGTTGGAATCAGCTCCTGCATATTTTCTGCAACAGAGATAATTTTGGGGACTTAAGTCCATACTTCACTTGCTTCTGTTTCACTCTGCCTCAATTAAAGGCAGCTGATTTTGAACTTTCATATTCTTTCTAAAATGTTAAGAAGAACCAAATTTGTGTTTGTGTCATCTCAGTTCTGTAATTGATCTTTCAGAAATAAATCTCTATCCTGTTTTGCTCTGTGCTTCTCAGTTGTGTGTATGTGTATGCGTAAATGTTGCCTGCAGCCTGCTTGGGTGGTGGTATCTCATCTCTTCATTTAATTGCATCTCGAGTTAGAAACTCTGGTTTGCATCCCACTTCATGAGTGGAAAGTGCATATGTGTATTATGGCAGGGAATTGTTGATTTTCTACCCAATGGCAGTTGTCGCCTTCCTTTGGAATCCAGAGGATCACAAGATGCTCAGTGTTGGCCATGGGCAATATGAGGTGCATTTGCCTGAGAAATCAGTGCCCCCTGTTGTAGCCTATTGCATTGCGTAGAAGTCTAAGTGACACTAGTAAAGAATTCTAGTTTCCTGGGAACAGGCAGCACCCTGGGGCGCCATATCTATTGCATTGGGCATAATTATTTAATTTTCTTTTAACTTTTGTACCTTGTATTTTCAATATTTATTGCCCTGTACACCGCCCTGAGTCCTTTGGGAGAAGGGTGGTATATAAATCAAATAAATATAAATATTTTGTTTGGTGCCTCATGTCGGCCAATAAATGTGGAAAGCTCTGGTTATAAGTTATGTGTATTCAGGAATCTAGCTTGTTCAGTTCTTTACAAGCCAGTGTTACATGCTTAGGTCAAATCATGGCTTCTTGCTCTGAATTTTAACAAGGTGGACAAGCATAGATTTGCATTTAAGAAGACGGAAGCCATTGGCTGGATGGTCAGGGCTTGTTACCTGTGCTGGTGGCAATAGAAGCAGTTGGGCCATGGGGTGGTATATGCTTCCTCATACATCAGAATTTTTACCACTCTGGCTTACTGCATGCAAATGTGGACACAAAGTCATGCAGAGAAATCTTTTGAGTTTCTTGCCTCTTTCTTTGAAGGACCTCTCTTGTTTCTTACAGAAAAGTCTATTTCATGTTATCCTTGAGTCACAAAATATTGATTTATGGAGGAAAAGGATTTGCCATGTAAAGGAAAAGCCACCTTGCTTTGCCTTCCCTGTTGTCTGGTTCCATACTTGAAATACCACTTGGAGGAGATAGATCATAAGAGACTTTCCAGAGTGAGGTTTGCTACTAAACAGCTTTCCAGGATATTATTGTGGAGGCCTTATTATACAATGTGGCCCATAGTCTTATATGACCTCACACAAAATTTATAAAAGCCCTGCAAGGACAACATTAAAGTGAAAACTGCTGGTTCTGCAGATATCCACATTATCAAAAGTCTTCTGAGTATATTAAAAGAGGCCACTAGAAGGGATGATTCTTCAAGAAATAAGTTCATATTCTGAAAATTAACACCATAGTCCTATGAATGTCAACTTAGAAATCAGCCCATTGAATTGATGCTGTTGACTATTTTTGTAGAATAAATACAAGGAGTCAGTGTTTTTAATTTTTTTTCCAGAACTCAATGCACTTCAACTGCTAAATAACTACTAAAATATAGTACTGGGTTAATTAAAACAAAATGCCTTCCTATCATAGAGATTCAGAGGCTGCTTTATACTATGTCAAGTTGTGCAACGCTTCCGTATTTGAAAGGGGAAATGTGGTTGGGCATGCACTAATCGCTTTAAATGTGCCTTTCCCCAGGACTGTATTCTGGTGTGCACACTCCGAATCACGAGTGTCACTTGGATTCAAAGTGTTGCACAGCCCTGGTATTTTCCAAGAACCCCTGGCCTAGGGGAATTAGGAATTGGTGCTTTTTTCAAGGGTTATCTAGTGAGTTTTGTGGTCAAGCAGCAGAATGAATCCTGGTATCAAGAATCTATAGTGCATATGAAATCTCTGGTAAATGAAACCTAATTGGGGAGTGGGGCCGATTCTTTACTGATTGCAGAGATGGGGATGATAAGCTATTCATAATCACGATCAATTTATCAATGTTATTATCTCAGAAGGCAAAAATGTGCAATACAATTCTGTAGAGCAGATTCTGGAGCCCTAATGCTGAGCTTCAAAGAATGCTCCTTTCATGCACATTTGGGCTTCTACTTGTGTCAGAGTTCCTACTTCAGATGACAGGTCCCTGAACCCTGGCTGGAGGCATCAAGAGGTTGGGGTCTGCAGCAGAGGGGCTGTTTGCACAACAAGGCCTTCTGAAAGTCAGATATTGAATAATGCAGTTTTACGTTCTCTAAAGAAGGATGGCGGGAATTCATTTGTTACCCACTTCTAAAGCAATAAAAGCCAATGGAAAAGTGCTGCCTATATCCTGTAGCCTGCTCTTATATATTTGCAGATATTTTCATAAAATGGGAAAGTTTGTTGTTTTTAAAATGCAATTATTGTCTAAACCACTTTTAGAAATTAGAACCCTGTGCAACTGCTACTATGTAGCCTGTAGTAAACATTGAATATATTTGTTGAGCATTCTTATTGGAGACAATATGAGTTTTATTCATAAGTGCCCAAACAAAATAAGGCAGAATTTCGAGTTTAACAATATTGCATGCTGTGCTTGAAACCTGGAAGTTGACTTGTAAAATATAATTTACTTCATAATACACATATTGTTCATGAAAGACTAGCTAGGAGGCTTAACAGCATGTAACAGGAACACATTGCACACATGTTTTGTAACATACCTCGCCCAGTGCTGGTTGTCTCTGGAACAGAAATAGAAACATCAGTTTCTTGTATTTTGGATGCCTGATAGACCAAAGGTATCAGGCAGTAAAGAACAACAGAATGAGATGCTAAGATCCTACTCTAATTTAATGAAACTTTGCACAAAAAGCCAGCTTAGATTTTCAGGCCTGGTAGGATGCTTAGAGAAAAAAAGGCAGGGGACCAAATGGTATAAAATAACAAACCACTATCATCCACTTGGTCTTGGAAGGGTCCTGCACAATCTATGGCCCACTTACAGGCTAGCAATTACTGTAACTGTTCCTGATCTTGAAGCTAGAAGTGTCATGATAAAACATTTCTGCATTCGGGTGGCTGGGATACCTGGACCCGAAACCTAGTTGACAGAAGCTGTTCCCTCATTTTTACTGTCCCAGAAGTTAGGGAAATAACGGGTCAGACTTGTTTGTGACATCCAAAGTCAGGCTGAATAGTTATTTTCATGGGTTCCTCCAGGGTTTATTCAAACAGGTTTTACTTATGGAACTCCCCTTGTGGTGTAACTTTAGCCGGATCATTTTGCATTTATTTATTTCTTCCCATGGGGAGACAGGGCAGAGGCTCTAAAGCAAATAAACCACTCTGATCTGTTGCCATATTGCCTTTGCAGACTTGCACAATCAGGAGCAAAGCAAGCCTGAAGCTTCATTCTAGATAATGCAGAAATGTAGCTTTTCACTTTGAATGCATGGTGTTACCAATGGGAACTAATTGCTATTTTGACTCATTTACTTCTGAAAAGTCTTATTTATGTTGCCAGTAGAAAAATAGGCATGTCTTCAAATAGCTCTGGTGAAGTGCATCAAATATAGTTTTTTCAGCCTGGTGGCATGAACTCTTCCCATTAATATATTTGTTCTCAAGGAAAGAAATAAATAATTGCAATCCAGCTTACGTAAATACCACAATGTCAGTTTCTCTCATTTTAAAATACATGGAAAGTGCCATGTGAATGGGTCAACCTGATATATTAAAAAAATTCAGCATCCTAAACGTCCACAGCCTAGATAGCTGTGTCACAGTCAGTGCAGTGCTGAAATTAATTATATTTTAATCTAACAACATTGGTTTGGAAATTTATTTAAACATATACTTTCCTGAAGTATATAGCAATAGGGCCTAGGAAGCCTTTGGTCTAGAGATGGTAAGGATTTGTTTTAACCAGGTTGAACATATGCTATGTAAAATGTTCCAGGAACTGGCATTTCACACAAGCTGTTGAATTCAGGCAGATTGTTTAAATTGCTTATGGTTAAAATATAACTATAAATTTTGTCCTCTGATTACTAGTTAAAATACAGGTTTTTAGGTTTCTGGCTACGTTCTTTTAATGAAATGACACAATTTTAGTGAAAGGGAGGAAGAGGAATGGTGCAGGTCTGCATGTATGTCTCTGTGTCTCCTGGTTTCCTAGCCACTTTGCTTGTTTGGAAGGAATGTTTTTGGTAACCTGTGTACTAATCTGCTTTAACACCTCAGAACCTCAGAAGTCCCCAAGGCGACTGGAGGGAAGAAGTGCCCTATGTTGTGTGGTCAGTACCTGAGTAAAAGTGAAGGCAAAGAGCTGAAGATCCTGGTACAGCCGGAGACTCAACACAGAGCTCGCTACCTCACTGAGGGCAGCCGAGGCTCAGTGAAAGACAGAACCCAGCAGGGATTCCCCACCATCAAGGTATGCCAGAATCGGGGTGAGTAGCTAGAAGGCCTGGGGGCTGCCCTTCTCCCTGGCCTTACTGAGTTCCTGAGAGCAGGCGAGTCAGATGTCACTAGAACTTAGGTAGACAGCCCTCCGATCCTCAGGTTTGTGGTTACGTTGTTGTTCCAGGCAAAGGAATGGATGTTTCTTGATTTAAGACAGGGAAGCCTTTCTAGCTGGATGGAAGGTGTGTAAATATAGAGCAGGGGCTGCTCTTGGCTCTTCAGGTTTAAATGACTGCACAGAGCACCATCTGTGTGGCCTCTCCTGAATGAAAGAGGGTTACTGTTGCTGATTTTTCACCTCAGTCTCCTAGAGAAAATCGCATACAGAGATGGAAAAAAAAGTGATGTCCCTTAGTTGGTTCCACGTATTCATTGACTTTGCACAAAGAATAGAGCAGAAAGTGAAAAATAGACACTTAAACAAGTTAGTTGTCTAGTAGTTTTTTCTCTGCAAAATGAAGATGTGTTTCATTTAATTACAAGCTAATATTTAGATCCCCCAGATATATGCACAGTTTCTAAAGAATAATATTAAATTCTTGTGGTTTCTGACTTCATCATAAGCATTTTTCTACAAGAAAGTATAATATATAAAAAGTCGACTTGAAAATGCTTCCTTTTCAGAAAGAACATTTTTATATATGATCAAAATAGGAATACAATAAAATCAACTTGAGGGCTTGATAGAATATAACTAAAAATATCAAGATGTTTAAAATTCAAAGAATTCATCTGTTCTGCTCAGTAGAGGAGGACTGTTAGTACCAGCCAGTGTTCGGTATTCAAAAAATGTTTGTGCTTGCATTGTTGGCAGATTAATAGTGCTTCACATGGTCCATTAAGTCTTGATTTGTGATTCCAGCTGGAAGGTCACAATGATCCTGTGACGTTACAGATATTTGTGGGCAATGACTCTGGCCGGGTGAAGCCCCATGGATTCTATCAGGCCTGCAGGGTCACAGGGCGGAACACCACACCCTGCAAAGAGGTGGACATCGAGGGCACCACGGTCATCGAAGTGGGCCTGGATCCGAGTAACAGCATGACCCTGGCGTGAGTCCCTTTTCATTGCCCCGCTGCTGCTTTTCTTTCCCTTGTTAGACCTCTGTCCTGCCTCCTCTCTGGGAACAGTTTCCGGGTGAAGAATGTCTTTGTGAGAGCAGATCTGACATTGGGATTTTTATTTATTTACTAATAAGATTTATAAGGCCGCCCAACACAAACAATATTACTCTGGGTGGTGTTAAACCCATTTTTGGCTAAAACTACATTTATTTGTAGTACATTGGAGTATGGCTGTTCTTTGGGAGGATTTCTGTCCCCTCTCAGGCTGCCATGGGAATCAGAAGGAAAGCGTCTGGTCTCTCATCGTCAACCTGCAGAGGCTTCCTTGCTTTCTGGTTATGATTAATAGCTTTCCACTTTATCAGCAAAAGTGAACAACTCGTCTGATGATGATGATTATTATTACACACACACACACACACACACACAGAGAGAGAGAGAGAGAGAGAGAGAGAGAGAGAGAGAGAGAGAGAGAGAGAGGCTTTGGGTAATCTGTATTCTGATTGCTCTTGACGAAAATGCCTTCCCATGATCTCTTCTGAAACTACTTGAACTCCACAGGAGCAGTCTGTCTGTCTCTGTCTCTGTTTTTCCACACAAGCCTTTCACTTAGGGCCTCTCTGAACCTAACAGAACGGGATAGGCAAACTTAGTGCTGGCTCTGAAAATAGCCACTCTTTTGAAGTCCTTCAGCGAGCTCTACATTCCCAGGCATAGTGGCTGTCACCTAGAACACTGCAAGTCCGTGTTTGTAAGTTGGTCCCATTTGACATCTTATACTGAGTTAAATGCTACGTTTTCCCTGGGATGATGGATTTAGGTGAAGGAGCTTTTAGCTGGGCCCTAAATTCTCCTTCATTTGGGAAATGTAAAACTTGCTTGAGGAAAGCCTGTTTTCCAATGCTGCAGTGTATTTATTTACAAATTGTTCATTCTTACAAGAGGGAAAAACAAAATAGTTTCAAAATGGTGATTGGTTGGTCCATTGATGAGCATTCAGCCAGTTGACAAAATTCCACACAGTAAAAACAGATCTGTACCCTGAAGTGAATCAGTAATGCCATTTCTGTTTCCTTGTTTTGGAATATTGTTCCTTTCTACGTTTAAATCTATCTGCATATATCTGTAGAGAGAGGATTAATCTTAGTGTTGCTTGAAAAGTGGGGAGGGAAGCTCTTGGATTCTGGATGGAAACAGAATAACAGAATTGGAAGGGGCCTTGGAGGTCTTCTCTGCCCTGCTCAGGCAGAAAACCTGATACCATTTCAGACAAGTGGTTGTCCAGTCTCTTCTTAAAATCTTCTGGTGTTGGAGCATTCACCACTTCTGGAGGCAGGTTGTTCCACCGATTAATGGTTCTGACTGTCAGGAAACATGGTGGACTAACCTGTCTCTGCACTGTGGGGACCTCTCCAAGGCAAAGACTGACAGCTGGGTACGGGGCTTGAGATAGCAAACTTCTCCAGATCATCTGAGCTGCATTGTCGGTATCTCATTCTATATAATTGCATATTGTGTGGCAAGTTAAAGCTCTTTGGACCTTTTGTTTATAATAAAGAAATCAGATTGTACACATTATTTTAGAAGCCTGGGAGTTTGGTGGCATGTAAATTTAATAAACAACAACAACAACAACAACAACAACAACAACAACAACAACAACAATAATAATAATAATAATAATAATAATAATAATAATAATAATAATAATAATAATATGACTTGCCTGTGTCTGAAAAGTCATGGGAACATAGGGTGGAAAAAGTTGTCAAGAATGAGAGGGTGAAGATCTTGTGGGACTTTCGAATACAGACATATTTCCATTTGGAACACAACATGCCAGATATCGCAGTCGTAGAGAACCGAAGCGTACAGTTGATTGATATCGCTGTACCAGGAGATGCCAGAGTCTTAAGAAAAAGAACTGAAAAAAATTACGAAATACCGCGACCTGGCCATCGAAACTGCGCGATTATGGATGAAACGTGTTAACAGTGATACCCATTGTCATCGGGGCACTGGGAACTATGTCCAAAAACTTTGCAAAATACATCAAGAAATTGCAGCTTCCTGCAATAACTCCAGCAAAGTTACAAAAAACTGTGCTACTCGGAACATCTTACATTTTAAGGAGATACCTGGTTGATACCTAGGATGTTGGCAGCAACCTGTGTCAACCATTAGTGCCAGTCAATTTGAGTGTTCAGATGACTGAGTTTCATGTTTTTTATTATTATTACTATTACTACTACTATTACTACTACTACTACTACTACTACTATTATTATTATTATTATTATTATTATTATTATTATTATTATTATTATTATTATTAAATTATTATACTATTTTCCAGATTTAAAAACATTGTTAGGTGATTCCAATACTTTTACAAAAACTAGCCTCTTTTGAATGAACTGTTTCCATCATTTAGCTGTCCTTTATGTCCATTGCATGCAATGATACATTTTCATCTCATAAGTGTCTCTTCTATTTTCACCTTTTATTGGTGGAAAAAAGAATTATCCAGCAATATCTAGTGATGGTCTATATTACATAGTACCATATTTTCCAAAGTCAGGTTGAATTCTTGATCCTCTAGACATCCCAGGTTTTTTACCATCACAGCTCCAGGACATTGAAATTAGATGGTGGTTGCTTCTGTTGTCACTGCAGACCCACTACATCTTTTGAAAAGCTTGCCACTTCCCATGTATTGGCAGGACTAAAATAATGCAAAAATTAATCCTATGTTGCTAGGGTGGACTGTGTTGGAATTCTGAAGTTGAGGAATGCAGATGTCGAAGCCCGAATAGGCATTGCTGGTTCTAAGAAAAAAAGCACCCGAGCCAGACTGGTTTTCCGTGTCAACATCCCGCGGAAAGATGGTTCTATTCTAACGCTACAGACTCCGTCCTCGCCCATTCTGTGCAGTAAGTGACAAAGCCAAATTGTGAGGCAGGGCCCCTAATGACCAAAGCTCCCTTACTTGCTGAGCTATCCTGCTTCTCTACAGAGGATTAAACTTTACAAAAAAAATTAATTATTTTTAGTATTTACAGAAACAGAACTTGAGAGAATCTGCATAAAATGATCTATTTTAGTGACATGAAGAATAAAACACGGGGACAAACAGAATTTGAATATTACATTAGGACCTTGCCTCATAAGTGTGTTCCTAAAATGGCAACAGCTGGCCATGAGTTCCCAGGGGAACTGTGCTGTGCTTTCCCCTGTAAAAGGAAAAGGGAGTATTAATTTTTGAATCTTGACGTTTGCTTAAGCTTTTCATAGCATTTGTCCTTTCCACGTATAGGCTGTTAGAGGCCTTGGGTTTATAGCTGATTGTGTGTGGATGTTTTCAGTTAAATTTCCTTTTCTTCTTGGTATAGCTCAACCTGCAGGTGTGCCAGAAATCCTCAAGAAAAGCCTGCATAGCTGTTCAGTGAAAGGAGAAGAAGAGGTATTTTTGATCGGCAAGAATTTTCTGAAGGGAACCAAAGTGATCTTCCAAGAGAATATCTCTGGTGGGTATAAAGGCGTGTGTGCCTAGATTGGGCAAATGAAGTTCCAGGGGGATGGGAATGGCCAGCGTGAGAGTTATTGGTCAGTGTGACTTCCTCGATGAGCTTACTGGTACCTTTGTATAATTTTCCTGCCTTGCTTTCAAACAGATGAAAGCTCCTGGAAAGCCGAGGCAGAAATTGACATGGAGCTGTTTCATCAGGTATTTGCTTCCTTAGGGATGTAATTAACCATTTGATCTTGAGAACATTAATTTAGGCATTACTATTAAAACAATCCCATTTTATGGTATGTGTTGAAAGTGAGGTTTTGAAAGTGAGGTACATTCATTTTATTCCTGTACTTAATGGGAAGGATAAATTTTCTGAAATCTGTGGAAGCTTTATGGCTGAATGCAAATCTGTAATGTAAACAAATCTTACAGTAAATCTGCATTCAGAGCAGAGATCCTAAGATCCAAATGTAAAATTATTTTGTAGCACTTGTTTTCTGCTAGAGGAAGGCCAGCAATAACACTTATACCATTTCATAGTGCTTTACAGCCCTCTCTAAGCAGTTTGTAAGCAGTTTGCATATTGCCCCCACAATCTGGGTCCTCATTTACTGACCTCGGAAGGATGGAAGGCTGAGTCAGCCTTGTGCCAATCAGAATCGAACTGGCAGTGAGCAGAGTCAGCCTGCAGTACTGCATTCTCGCCACTGTGACTCCTCAAGGCTGCTCTAGGGAGCAACAGCTGAAAAGCTATAGGTTTGAACATCAAGTCATACATACCTCAGTGAAATCATCTTCACTTCTGTGGTGGAAGAGAGGGATTGGGTTCTGATGTCCTCACAGAAACAGCTGTTTATTTATTTTTATTTTTTATTTTTAATTCCATTTATATCCCGCCCTTCTCCGAAGACTCAGGGCGGCTTACAAGCTTAGCAGTAGCCTTCATTCTATGTATATGCCTGCTTATTAGGGCTTTCACACACACCCCAAGCGGCATTATTACAAAGTCAGCTTAATTGCCCCCAACAATCTGGGTCCTCATTTTACCTACCTCGGAAGGATGGAAGGCTGAGTCAACCTTGAGCCTGGTGGGATGCGAACCTGCACTGATTGCAGGCAGCTGGTGTTACTTAAGGAGACACTAGCCCACTGCTCCACCAAGGCTGTTAACCAACTAGTCGTTCTTTGAGTCCAAAGAACAGGGCAGATCTTTGATAGGGAGCCACCATTCCTCCTCCTTATTGGTTGTTAGGATTGTTCTTTGGTGGAACTTTTGCTCAGCTTGGAAAGTCAAATTTCTCCATGTTCAAAGTTTGTGTGATTGAATGCCAGTGTACTTACTTGCCTTTTAAGAGCTCAGTAGAGGTAACTGTAGTTTAACCACTCCATTTAACTGACTTTGTTCTGAGTCCTCCACCTTTTCCCCTGCTCCCCGCCCCCTTGGATAAACTCTGGCAAAGAAAGTCACCAAAAAGTTTTTGTTTGTATGCCAGATTTATGGAATGAAGGAGAGGTAGGAACAGCAACAGCCGGCTTACATGTCTGGGCCCTTATTGATAAAAATCTAGTTTCTTATGTCAAATGTCACAGAGTGGAGGTCTTTAATACCTAGCCACTTTTTTTTCCTTCCAGAATCATCTAATTGTGAAGGTGCCACCTTACCATGACCAGCAAATAACTACACCTGTTTCTGTTGGGATTTTTGTTGTAACCAATGCTGGGAGATCACATGACATGCAACAATTTACATACACTCCAAATACACGTATGTAAAAAGCACAATATTTTCAAGGTGTGGGGTCTTGGTCAAAGTTTGCCCTGCTTGGCCAGGGAGCTGCTTAGGGAACATGAATCATTGGCCTGAGGACATCTTGGGCAGTGCTTGCAGTTTGGGAAAGAGGGTATGCGCAACTACCATGTATTTCAAGGAGCTGTGCTGAATGCTTCAGTCATTGGCCTTTGGTTCTTGAAATGTGTAACTTGTGCTTATTGGTGATCTGAAAAATTGGGAAACTTGGCGTATAATTTCCCTGCTTACATCTGTCCTGAACATTCTGTTTCTTTATCAGCAGCTCACACTCTGAATGTGAATGTGAAGCAGGAAATATCCAGCCCAACCCAGCCCTGCTCTTTTGATGATGCAGCCAAAGGTAATTCTGGACGGCAGCCTTCCTTATCACCTCATAAAACTGCTGAGGACATCACATTGAAAAATGGCCGTCATAATTGGCTTATTTGGGAACTTTCAGGCTACAGATGTGTTCTGTTAATGTGTGTTGTTTCTCCTTCTGTCTGCTTCCTGGCTGACTTCCAAAAATTCACTACAGTCTAAATACTTAACTCTCAGAATGATTTTTTTGTGGGGGGATATACATGTAATAAATGTAATAAGCAAGATTACTGGTCAAACAGGCTAAGGTGTTTGTGCTGGTAAGCTCAACCATAATAGACGTATCAGTCCTCAAGGTGCCATGGTTTTTTTGTGTGTAGCAGCCATTTGGGTTGGCATTGGCCTTCAGGAGTGTCTTTTACTGCGTAGCCAGGACTTGCCAAGAAAGGTTATCTCTCTTCCCTTCTAACAGGTGCTGTATTTTTGAGTTTCATCCTCCTGGGGTTGACTTAGGGAGTGAATTCTGCTCTTTGTCTTCTACAGCAAATCCCAATGGCTGCCAGCTGGACCAAGTAAATCTTCTCCCCAGTGCCTTGGTAACTCCTCTCAGGCCAAACGGTATCATTAAGAATGAAGAGGCTGCTCCAATGGAACTCGTGGCCGAGAAAATGTCTCTTCCTGCCTTTAATGTAAGCAGCAGTTGAAAAAATGGTTCTGGGCATGTGTCTTTTATAAGAAAAGAAAATTATGAAAATTTTATTTAGAACATTTGTTTGACATCAAACATGTTTGGTAGGACTACAAATATTTCTTTCACTTTTTACAATAGACAGGAGAAGTTTTAACTGGAAAATACCTTTTTCCCCCTTGCTTGTAAATAAGCAAGGGAAAGATGTGATAACACAATAGTATACCGTTCTTTTAAAACTGAAGTGGCATAAAAAAGCTCACCAGAAGAACCGTTGGCATTCTAGCAAAAACACCTGGGGAAAAAGGTTTTATGTCTTCTGACTGTAGTTTTAACACATTATAATCCATTCTGATAAAACAATATAACCTCTGCCGTGGTGTTCATAACCATGCAAATTAAGGGTGTAAGGAATGGATTTCTAAAAATTGGGAAAAATTTCAATGGAAAGTATACAATGAAGGAATACCTTGTAGAATTCAGGATAGTTTATTTTTCTCCCTGAATTATGGTTAGGCAGAGAAAAGTAAAAATTCTAAATCTTACTGCTGTGTGTGCATGTTTCTCTTCAGACAACCAGCACCATTGGGCAGTCCCAAACAACTTTGGAGACCACCCTATCCAGCATGTTGGGGAATGGCACCTTCTCCTCTTCTGCTTCTCATTTGGCTCCAGAGAGTGAAAAGCAGCCCCTGCAACCAAAGTATCCTCCTGAGACCATGCCAGCCCTTCAGGCTCCGGACATGGTGCAGTCTGGCAGCTTTCCAGCCGCCTCTGCTCCGAGCCAGCTGCAGAACAGCGACACCCTCCTGCAGCAGGCCTCCCAGTTCTCCTTGAGGGAGCCTTCCTCCAGAGAGGCTTTGCAGTCAGACAGCACAGCCGTGGCTTTGTCCCAGCTGACGGAGACCCCCCAACAGCCTCCGCCCCTTCAGGAGTCCAGCCAGGCACTGCAGCAGCAGATCTCCTCAAGCATGTTCTCCTCGGCCGGTGGGGTGAGCCAGCTTCAGAGCACAATCCAGCAGCTGCAGACGGGGAGTTTTCAGCCTGGCCCTGGTGGCAGCGGCAACAGCAGCAGAAATGTTGACCTGGTTCAGCAAGTCCTGGAAGCTCAGCAGCAGCTGTCGTCTGTCCTCTTTTCAGGCTCTGAGAGCGAGGACGTTCAAGAGCAGCTCAATGTAGAAATGTTCCAGCAGGTTAGCCAAATCCAGAATGGAGTCAACCAGGGCATGTTTTCTTCATCGGACACCGTTCACTCGAGGGCAGAAAACGAGACCATGCGCCCACAACCGGAGACTTCGTTGGCTGGCCAGCAGCATCCACAGCAGCATCCACAAGCGATGGAGACGTCTGCTGCGATGGTGATTGACATGCAGCAAGGCCTTTGCCAGGCCCCTGGCTGCATGCCGTCTGACTTGTTCTCCTCCTCCTCCTCTTCCTCCTCCTCTTCCTCCTCCTCGGGAAATGGAAGCATCCAGCAGTCCCCGGTGTACCCGCCAACTTCCCATTTGATAGGTGGGCTGTCAGCGAGCGAAGACATGCAAATACAGTGTGAGCTGTTCTCTCCCAGCAGTGTCTCAAGCAACGATGCAGGCACTCCAGGGCAGCCGCAGCAGGAGCAAGTGCCCACCAGCGGCCCTGCCATGTTCCCGGCTTCGAGCTCTGTGGAAGGCAAAGAAGCTTCAGGACAAGCCAAACAGATGCAGAGCAGCGTCTTTCAGGCGATGGTCCAAATACAACACAGTGGGGAAAGCCAGGCTCAGGTTGCCCTCTTTCCTTCCTCGGAGGACATGATGGTTGCTGTTCAAGGTGCCGGAGGCCAGCAGCAGGGTGGGGGGCTCTTCCAGCAGAGTGGAGAGATGCTCTCTCTCCAGACGGGCACTTTCTTGCCCCCAGCTGCCCACTCCCAGCCTCAGCTGTTCCACTCTCAGAGCCCCATTGGGGAAACCCAGAGCATCTCTCAGGAGACACCCAATTCTCTTTTCCACAGCCAGAATGCAGCCTCTTCTTCTGAGCAGCTGCAGCAGCAGCCAATGTTTCATTCCCAGGGGAGCCTAGGAGTGGTTCCAGACCAGCAGGCAGGCAGCCTGTTTCTCTCCCAAAATGCAATGAGCTCCTCCGTTGCGCAGGAGGAGCAGATGCCGTTTTTCGCCACACAAAGTTCGCTCTCTCCCTTGCAAGGCCCAGCCAGGACTGAGCAGCAACCCTCCTTCCAACAGCCCCACCTCCAAGGCCCTCTGCTTACCCAGGAGCAGCCCCAGACGACGCATCGGGGCCTTTTCCAGGCCCAAGTAACCCTGGCTCCCCTCCCTCCCTCTGGGGTGCCTCCCAACCAGCAGGGGGGCATTTTCCAAGCTCAGCATTCGCTTGCGGCTCTTCAGAATAGTGCCTCCACCCAAGAGCAGCAGCAGCAGCAGCAGCAGCAGCAGCAAAATATGCGGTTCAGCAGCCAGAACACCATGGGCTCCGTGACCTCTCAGGAGCCAACACTGCTGTTCAGCTCCAATCCCAGCACGATGACCAGTCAGGAACAACAGCAGAGCCAGCCTCTCTTCCACCCCCAGAGTAGCCTGGTTCCGAGGAGCCAAGAGCAGCAGCCCATGCAGTTCCAGAGCCGGAGTTCAGGCTCCACCCAAGCTGAGCCACCACAGCCGCCGCCAAGCTTATTCCACGGCTCGGAGCCCGTCACCCTCTTCCTATCATCGGCTTCCATGTCTGCCTTGCAGGGCAACATGAGCCAGCAGGAGTTGCAACAACCCCCTCTCTACTCCCCACAGAGCAATCTGCCAAATATCCAGGATACTTCATCACCCACCCAGCAGCAGCAGCAGCAGCAGCAGCAGCAGCAGCAGCAGCAGCAGCAGCAGCAGCAGCAGCAGCAGCAGCAGGCAGCCACTTTGTTTCACAATGCCTCTGCTGGAAGTTCTATCAACCAGCTGCAGAACTCCTCCACCTCATCCCCACAGGCCTCCGGGATATTCCTCTTTGGCATCCAAGACGGTAAGTCTGAGTGTAAAGACTGATGTTCAGAGCACTAGATTTTCCTTGCTTGTCTGTCTCTAATTTTGGTATTCCATTTTACGTACCTGAGCTATGAAAACACAAATACAGAATTAACTCAAATCAGGGTGCTGTGGGGCCTTATGGGCATTGTCGCTACTTGGGTTGAAATTGGCATTCAGATTCATGATCCTGCTTGGTACTCCATGCTCTGAGCGATACTTGCAAGACCATGATGGTCATCAGCCTTGATCTGGATGTGTTGTTGGAATCTTGTTTCTTCTGTAGGTTGTGGCCAGCTCTTAACATCTGGACCAGGTTCCATGTCAGAGCAGATGATGACCCTCAGGCAAGCCCAGAATGAGGCACAGCCATCCGTCACGGCTCTCCTGTCCCAGGAAATGTCAGAGAGTCCTCAGATTTCTTCTGCAATGACCACCAATCAGAATATGAAGAAGATTGATGACTTGCTTGTATCCTTACAAAATGAGGGGAACAATGCCATGGCTGGCTCCTTCTAACAAGTGAGGCAAGTCAGGAACTTTTTTTTTGAGCTGCAGATGTATTTTGTTTAATTAATGAAATTGGAGAACAGGTAGCATTCTCTGTGCTGTTATTTTGCCTGGAAAGGAGACTGGATTAGTGCTCACCTTGTGAGCCGATTGATCACAGGCCTAATTCTTGAATCAGTCACTTGTTTTTTGGAGAGAAAGGCAGCTTTATATCCAAAGGTGCTGGTTACCACCGAATGATTTTGCTGTTTTAGAAAACAGTGTGTGTTGACCATAATACATCATCTTAGTCATTAATGCTAGACACTTGTCCTTGAAAAACTCAGGCAGAGTTGAAATTCTGCCAAGCTGAATGCAATTATAAAAAAGGCACTCTCTGGCACTGCCGGGTTAACTTCAGCACTTTTTTATTTGATTTATTTAGCATGATTTATTAGCCACATCAGCTCTGGCTAATTAAGTCTGGGCACTTTAGAGCAAGGAATAATAGAAACAAGAACAGAACCCCCAGAAATACACCTAGCTATCATGGTCGCCCTCAATCAGAACAAGGCACACTTGCAAGCCCTGTACAATGAGCTCAAGAAACAAAAGCTGCACCAGATTTCAGGGAAGCATCTTTAATACTCTAGGGTAAAAACATATTATTTAAAACTGTTTAAGGAAGGCCCTGGACAAACTTCTAGCAACCTTCTTCCTTGAGGTGCTTCCTAGTGGATGCCCAGAAGAGAGAATCTGTTGGAGTTGCAGTGTTCCATCTTTGAATTGGGCCCCAATCCAGAGTGAAGGGGACCCAGATAAACTGCACCCTCTTCTGTCATTGATTCCATTTCCCCCTCCCCAAAAATGAAGATTGGAAATCATGCAAAAATGCTTCTTCAGGAAGGATGCACTGCTGCCTCTTTCAGAGCCACAGCGTGAGCCCCTTCAGAAAAGCAATGACTGCTGGTTGATTGGCCCACCCCACCTGTGCTGGCAGAGGAGGCATGCTTTGGGTCCATCAGCCAGGGCATTCTGGCTATTGGGGTCCAGGAGAAGAGCCTTCTCTGCCGTTGCGCCTACTCTTTGAAACATCTTGCCCCCTGAAGTGAGGTTGGTTCCAACCCTCCTGACCTTCTGCAAGGGCCTAAAGACTGGCTTGGTGTTCCAAAGGGGGGAGGGGCTTCAGTGTTGGGGTAGTTGATAGATTAACAAGAGCTTGCACCCCCTTCTCGTCCTACTATCTTCCTCCCTCCCTCCATCGTATAACTGGATTGATTGTCTGGATTTTGTTATAGTATTGTATGTATATAGTTTTATATAGTTTTAATATTGTAAGCCACTCAGAGTTGCCTTGTGGTAAGATGGCTGGCTGATACATTTTACAAATAAATAAATCCATCTAGCCTGCTTAGCAGCCTGAAGAGCCAGGAGGATCATGACTCTAACCTGTGTACGTTCTCATGGGTTTCTGTGAAAGCAATAAGCCTAGAGAAGAATGGGGTGACTGCCATCATAGGGGATTTAACATGAGCCCTTAAGATTGCTGGGTTGTACCCATTTTTAAACTGAGGCAGCCTTTCGCTGAGTATCTTTTCATGGAGAAAACCCAGCTGTTGAAGGCTGCTGAACGCAAGTGAGGAAGGGTGAGTCTTTGTGTTATTTATAAATGTCTTTTTGTTTTCTTTCTTTCATTCAGAAATCCTGCACTGGACAGACCGATTTGAAAGACTCCTTTAGCTCTAGTGATTCTGGAGTTTAGCAAAGTAGCGTTAACTCTTCTCTGTTGAAAGATGGCCTAAAGCAACATCTTCATCCTTGCTTTGGAAGAACACCACTCTGGAAGTGCTGCTGAAGTGTGTGTGTGGTGGGGGGGGAGCCAGGTTTTGTGTTATTCAGGCATGGGCTGGACTGTTACCTCCATCCCCAGTTTTGTGAGGAATGCAGCGCATGGCTGTCATGTGTCAGCACAGGGCAAGGACATGGGCTCTCTCTTCCTCTCCTGTCTTTTTCTGGTTTTCACGATTCCTTGAGCGCATTTCCTGTGTCCTCAATCATTTGATGGGTTCCCATGATTTGTGGCTAAGTATGGGAATGGTTTCCATTGAAAAATGTGGCTTGAGTAGTATAGCACAAGTCTTCTGTGTCTGCTGTGAATCCCACCCAGGGTCATGGCTTGATGCTGCACATGTCAGGTAGTGGATTGGGCTCTGAAGCAGCAGCTGCTCCCATCAGAGTGGTGAAGGAGAGGCTCCTGCGGTGGTTTGAGGAGCACCAAGAGGGCCTTGCAGGGGAGGCAGCCTCAGATCGGGGCTGTGGCTTGCTGAGAGTTGGGCACAGATGGCTCTTCTCCCTTCTCGGAAGGAACCAGTTGCTGGTCTAAGGAACAGGCTCTTTTTGGAGCCTGCTTGGATCAAACGGTGTCTGACTCTTCTTAAAGCTTCTCACTAGTTTCCCACCCTCCTATTTAAATATTCTGCTTCTGATACCATTGCCTTTGCTGGGAGATGGAGGCTCCATGGTGGGAACCCGGGACCTTCTCTAAGCTCCACTTTGGACTCCAGGGCGGAGGAGTAGCCTTGGCCCTGCCAAAGGCCTTTGGTAAAAAGCTAGTGCGGTCCAGACTGTGTCACCCTAGCAGGCTCTCCTGGGGCTCACCTCCTGCAGCTGCCTCCAGGGCTCTCGTGCATCGACCGCTGCGTGGGGTCTCTGCCGCTCCAGAAGGTTCCTGTGCAGCTCTTGCTGACCTGGGGGGCCGTTCCGGGGACGTCCTGGCTGTCTGTCTTCTGTGTTGAGAAGAATGTCGCTTGTCTCCCTCGTGCGCCCCTGCGTGGGGCTTCTTCCCCATGCTGTGCCAGTCTGTCTCTTCTGTTAGTGGTCCGTGCGTTCTGTCCCAAGGAGTTTGGGTTACGTTTTCAGTAGTACAGGCTCTTTTGCCAATATGAAGGGAACTTTTAGGAGAGAGACTTACTCGGGGTGATTTAATTTTGAATACAGTTTTCAGTCGTTCAAGTTTTGGATGGTTTATATCTAATGTGTGTTTCATTTTTTGGAAAGCGCTATTTTGTATTTAGTAAATGATAAACTATTTTGCTATTTGTACTAGATGAGTACATTGGCGTGTATATATATGTGTGTGTGTGTGTATATATATATATATATACACACACACACACATATTGAGATTTATATATATATATATATATATATATATATATATATATATATATATATATCTCACATATGTTCACACACAGATTTTTGTGGCAAATGTGTGAGTTTATAGTCTCTTCTCCCACCACATGGCGGCGTCTGGTAATGGGGGAAGGAGGACGGGGTTTGTTAAATCTTCATGGAGTATTTTTGCTGCAGGTGTTCCTTCTTTGTCTCTGGCCATTCTGTCAGTGCTGGCTGGCCGTGAAGGCAGCTTCGTGCCTGAGGGACGGATCTCCTGCTGCAGGGGGACTTGGCGGGGGAGCCCCTTGGGGTGACTTCTTAAGAGCTGGGATTTGATTCTGCTTTTATTCTCTGTTAATGTCTAATGTTTTTGCAGGCTTTTTAATTTATAACACTAATACCCTCTGCTTTCCCTCTTTTGTAAATGCTATAGATACCTTGAACCTAATTCCGATACTGAGAGAGGTACATACATGCTGAGGGAATTATGGGGAGGCGGTGAGGAGAGTGCAAAAGGCCCCAAGTCAGTTTGCTTTTTTTGGGGGGGTGGATGTGTCACAGTTTGAGGTCAGCTCCTTGTTAAGAGGTTCTCCTGTCCTCTCTGAAGGTGCCAGGGAGGGGAATGAGCAGGGGCAGTCTGGTGAGCTGCTCGGGGCCAATGCCAAGACACCTGGGACCAATCCTTCATTGAACCAAGATTTTGCCCAGATCCCCAGGAAGCTGCTGGTTCTCCTGGCCACTTCTTGTAACGTCAGCATGTGCTGCTTGTGCAAAATGGTGGAATTGATACTTTGTTGGCTGGTCTTTACTTTTCCTTGGTCCAGTTTAGGTCAATGTTTAAATGTGTAACATTTTGAATATGTGATTTGGTTACCAAATGTATCTCTTTGGAGCAAAGGGGCTGCTCAGTAGCTGGCAGAGGCTGGTCCTGCATCTTTGCTCCTGCTTTCTATGGGCAAAGGGAACGGAGGAAGCAGAGCCTGCAAAGGCCACGAGAGACTCAGTTTCCCTTGGCAAGCTCTGCATTTAGCTGCTTCAGCAACCCAGCCTGGTTGCTGGAACTTGCTGTGTTTCTGCACAAAGGCTGCATTCCCCATCTCGCTATTTTCAGGGCAAGAAATGTGAGGGACACTGAAGAATGAGAAAGCCCAGGGGGAAGAAGGATCAATCTTTTGTTGTGGAAGGAGATAGTCCCTGCCTCTCACTCACTGAAGGAGGGATTATGGAACTCATTTGTAGAATTAAGTAGGTCTTTGTGGTTACAAGACCCAGGAAGATTAAAGTTCAAAAGAAAGTGTAGTCTTTTAAAATAAAGTACATTGTCCTTTTAAAGTTTATAGTAAGAATTTTGCCATACAGGTAGTCCTTGACTTACATCCTTTCATTTAATGACCAAAGTTACAGGAGCGCTGGAAAAATTGATTTACAACAGATCCTCACACTTACAGTCATCGTCACAGTATTCCCATGGTCACATGATCAAAATTCTAGCACTTGCAACTGGCATGTAGGTCTGGTAGTTACAGTGTCCTGGGGTCAAGTAGATCCCCTTTGAGGGGTCAAGTAGATCCCCTTTGAGATCTTCGCAGCCATCATCTGACAAGCAAAGTCAATGGGGAAAGCCAGATTCAGGTAACAACCTTGCAATTCATTCAGCAACTTTAGTGATTGGCTTAACGACCATAGCAGAAAAGGTTGAAAATTGAGCATGATTCACTTAACAGTTGTCATCCTTAGCAATGGAAAGTTGAGGACTACATGTAGAATAAAAGGCAAATTGAAAGAAAAAAGAAAGTGAAGGAAATGAAAAAAATTTAAAGACTTCCAATTTTCTTTTCAACAGGTAGTTTATTTAATAATCCCTCCTTAGAAGTATAATAAAATGTATAATCCCTCAATCTCTTATTTAGTCCAAGCCTGGCTTAATCTTCAAACCCATAAGCCATAATTTCATTTCTTTATTCAGTGAAAAGTCCATAAGGTTTCCAGTCATTCAAAAAGTTTTTTTTAAATGACTAAACAGTGTGTAGGACAAGCTTTTCATTTCTGCAAATTCTGACATTTGCACAATCCATTCTTCCACTGTGGGGATTTCATTAATCTTCCATTGCATAGTTGTGCATATGATAAACTTGCTGCAATTACCATATATAAGATCGGTCTGCCGTGAGTTTTTCTTAATTCATTTTCCATAAGACTGAATAAAGAGAGTTCTAGTTGTTTTGAAATATTAATCTTTTAAGATTCTTTGCATCATGTGAATTTGTATCCAAAGTGTATTGGCTTTTTCACAAGTCCATCATGCGTGATAAAATATCCCCTCATGTTTATAAATTTCTAACGCTACTTTGAAATACCTTTATATTTTTGATAACTTTTCTGGTGTCGTATACCAATAATACATCATTTTATAAAAAAAATTCTCTTATATTTATAACATAATGTAAATTTAACACCAATTACCCAGATTTTATCCCAATATCAATCTCTATATTATATCCAAAATTAATGAACCATTTTGTCATGCTATCTTCAAACTTGTTCATCTTCCATTTCAAATCTTAACAAAAGTTTATACATTTTTCCTATTATATATTCATCATTTCTGTACAATTCAAATTCCAATTTATATTTTTCAGTTCCATTTATCTTTTTTTTAACTCTACGTATCTAGACCATTGAAAGCTATATCCCTTTGAGTTCAGTTGCTCTCTTCATCTTAATTTCTCCGTCCTCCTGTATGAATAGGTCCCACGTTAGCTATTTCTCCATATTGGCTGTTTGTGTTCTATAGAATGCTTCTTTGCTAAGGTCAGTAAATGTATCTCCAGGCCCAACCAGTGTTCGTATTTATTCCATATTCTCAATACATTATTTTTCACATAATTAAAATCCACAATGTTATGCTACAATAAGAATCTATAGCAAACAAGCCTCAAATCATGACCCTTTATTTCATTCTTTTTTTTCTCAGCAAGACCAATCCTTTCATCCAAATTAAGAGTCCAAAGTACAATTTAAAATCGAGCAATCCTAATGCTTCCTATCTCTTGCATCCTACAGAATTTTGTATTTAACCCTTGATTTCTTGCTATGCCATACAAATCTAGATAAAATTATTTGCCACTATTTAAAAGTATTTTTCAAAATACTTTGAAATAAAAACATTATTCTAGTTATTTATTGTTGTCACAGAAATTCTTCCAAGCTGTGAGAGTTGCAACTTCTCCTTTCTTAATAAATCTTTCTTAATTTTATTCTATACCTTAATTGCCTTGAAATAACATGCAAGTCATATTAGACATGGTGATGTCTCACTAGAAAGCCGTTTGCTCCGGTGGTTAAGAGTTCAGGCTAGAAACCTGGAGGTTTTGAGTTCTAGTTCCACCATAGACACAGAGCTGGCCAGATGACTTTGGGCTGGTCACTCTCTGTCCTCATAAGAAGGCAGAGACAAACCATGAACGAAATCTTGCTAAGAAAACTGCAGGGACTTGTCCAAGCAGGTGCCAGGAGTCAATACTGACTCAAAAACGTACACACACACACACACACACACACACACACAGAGAGAGAGAGAGAGAGAGAGAGAGAGAGAGAGAGAGAGCTATTTCTTTCTCAGTTTGAAAACCACGAGGTGGGAGTGGCCCCCAGTCATTGCAAGCAGCTCCTGATTCAGTCATAGTAAGCAGGCGGTTTCTCAAAGCACCAAATTCTTTTTCAGCTACACTTCTGCGTGTCCTGAAGCAATAAGCAGGCTGATCGTCCCTTCCTCTCTGCCCTAAATGCAGCAGCTGGCTTGGGCTGTTCCAGCTGCTCAGAATTGGTTCTGTTGGCTTGGAAATGGAATCTCTTTGGAGCCAGAAGCTTTGTGAATGCCAGAGATGCTCTCCCTGCATCTCTCAGTCCCAGCTTCCCAAGTGTTGGTCACCTTACAAGGGAAGCTGCTTGGATGATGGGAAACAGGCTGCCAGTGCCGCCCCCCCCCCCCCGGCTTTCCTTCCTCTTATTTCCTGTGTTCCTGCTTTGCTTTGAGCAGGACAGAAATGAAGCAGCCATTGAGCAGCCCCTTCCAGACCCTGCAATGTGAATGTAGCCTGATTTGGCCCATTGTGCATTTGTGTATCCCTGGCTTGTGTCGGTGGGTTTCTCAGAGCACTGATAACCAATTTTCAATTTATTCTATTGAAGGGGCTGGGTGGGGTACTTGGTTTGCATTTGTTTTTTAGCTCTTCTGTGATAACTTGTTGAATATTAAAGAGATATTTTGCTTCTATTGGGACATTTGTATACTTGCAACTATATTTCTGTACACAGCTGCAGTCCAGAATAAAACTTTGAAAGTTTTCATTTCATAATGTATAACTGGCGTGCTGTTCTTTCCAACATCTTCCATTTGAGTTTTGCAAAGTGCCTTCTTCTCAGGCTCAGAAGCTGAAGAACACTGAGACTGCAGGAAGAAGCTCACCATGTTACTCATTCCAGAGCCTCATTTTTTCTGTTGCATTCATTTTCTCCAGCAGACGGCCACTTTGGGCTGCATGCTTGGTATTCCGGGATTGTCATGTCAGAAATGGTATAGGGACTCCTGCTTGGGTGGGGAGTTGGACTGGATGACCTACAAGATCCCTTCCAACTCTCTTATTCTGTTTTGTTCTATTCTATTCTATTCCTATTCTTCAACAAGCTTTGGGGTTGTCTGGGGATGCTTACCCTGGGAACAGCATTGGGAGAAGTGCAGATCTTGGCAAATGGGGTGGGGGAGGGAGACCTTTATGTGGGAATAAAGTCTTTAGGCTTGATGATCTTCTGAACATGGCCTGTGATTTGCCTTTCAACATGGCAGGTGCGAACAGAGATGGAACTCTCTGTTCTGCTTTATGGAGTGAAGACTGAAAAATGTTCCTGATAACCCATAATGTGTTTAGAAATGGGAATACCCCAAGATGCAGTTTGGGCACTGAGATTTTAGATGTGATCGAAGGCCATACAAAGTCTCACCTCTGTATTAATGTCTTCTATTCTGCATTCTGAAACTTGAGTCAATCAATCTGTGTCTCACACAGCTAAGGGGACTTGGCTTTTCTCTGCTTTTTTGGTTGTGCATGTCTCTTCTGCAAGGCCAATGGCCATTTCTAAAGCAACCTACAAGACCTCACTGAAAGAATGTATAAAAGAGAATCAAATAATCACAGAACATTGGCAACGTACATATTCAGGGCTTTTATTTCATTAAGAACATTTACAGACAGAAAAGGATGGGCAATTATCACTTCATACCTAGCATGTGACAGATTAGTCTCAGCAGCTAGACTTGGAGCTTAAAAAGCAGGCATTGATGGCATCCTAAATAATAATAAACCTTTATTGTCAAAGTACATGTGTACATTGAGATTAGCTGAGCCTCCCCCCCCTGTGCTCTCTCCCCCCAACACACAGTGACAACAAACCCTCCATCCCACCACACTATGTGAACCAACTACACCACACACCGGCCTCCCAAGTCAATTCTGCATAAGATTATGTCCCATTTAAAAGCCTAACAGCCCACGGATAAAAGCTATTTTTCAGCCTGTTGGTACGGCTGGCTATATTCCTATATCTCCTACCGGATGGTAGGAGAGTAAAGAGATACCGTCCAGGGTGTGAGTCATCCCTGAGAATCTTCCTCACTCTTCCAAGGCAACGAGCCCTGGCGATGTCATCCAGTGGTGTCAGGGAACAGCCCACAATGTCATGCTGTGCTCACTACCCTCTGTAATACTTTCCTATCTGCGGCTGTCAGACCAGCATACCAAACCACAGTACCATACGAGAGGACGCTCTCTATAGTAGACCGGTAAAAGAGGGTCATAAGCTGTTGTTCTACCCTGTTCTTCCGCAAGACCCTAAGAAAGTGAAGCCTCTGTTGGGCCTTTCTAGCCACCTGAGTTGTGTTAACTTTATTTTTTCTAATATGCAAAGAGAAAAGACTCCCAGGTTTTAGGCAACGTGAATGCTGAAGCAGTGCTAGCAGACCTCTAATCCCATTGGCAGGCAGCCCTTGAAGGCAATCAAACCCCACAATTACACCACCAAGAGGAAGAACAGAGCTGGGTGGAAAACCTACCTGAATGATCCAACACTGCCTTGGCTGAGCAGTTGCTCAGGAAGGCCCAGCTGAGAGGCCCCCTTCCCTGCACCTGCTAATTTCTAGGAGGGGGTGGTGAGGGGGGTTCACGGTCACTGCAATCCTACACAGCTTCCCCATGGGACAAATACTTCTCCTGGGCCTTGGTCTGTTGGTCTGGTGGGAATGGCTTCCCCAGGTGCTGGCCAACAGTCAGCCCGTATTTCTCCTTTTCCTGCTCTTCCTGGACATCTTTCTTCAGCACAAAGCCCTTAGCAAAATTCAGCTCAAAAAGGCTGTTTGGGGCAAAGCTGAGAGGCTCCTCTTCCCAAATGGCTGTCAGTCTCCTCTTCCAATCCTCCAGGATTTGGGAGCGGGCATTCTCCGGAGTGTGCTGGCCGATACTGAAAGCAATCTGGGGAGCCAAGACTTGGAAGCCGCAGAAATGAAGGGTGCCACTCTGCATGGGTGAGAACCATAAGTGCCATAAAGCTTGCTGGGAGTCAGGCGAATGCACCATCTTAGCATTTTGTCTTGAAAGAACCACCCATACCCTGAACATCTTGCCAGGTTCACAGAACCAAGAGCAGTTAACTTCAGAGTAGTTATTGTTGTTTAACTATAGACAGAAATGTCGCCAGAGACTAAACCAACTGCCTGCATAACTAGTAGATAATAACCTGTGAAATGTTGTGTGTGTGTCCACCTTTGCCCTTTTCCTGCACACCAGAAATTCTCTTTGCTCTTGGGAAGAGCCCCTCCCTCCTGAGACTTTGGACTACATTCCGCCCTATGCACACAATACTTTTCTTCCCTTTGGAAACCCCTGAGATGCCCCTGAGGCCTGTATTTCAAGAAGAGGCTAAGCAACATCCCCATCCCCCTCCTCAGGAAGTGAGCTGTTCCTAAGATTGGCTCCCTTGTCTTCTTTCCTCACCTGTATTGGCCAGAGCAGGATGTTAATGTCTCCGTTGATGCCTGCTGGGGTGTACATGGAACCCATCCCGCCAGTGGTGAAAGACAGCACGGCCTTCTTTTTCTGCAGGCCAGCAAAGCACAGTCAGGCCCGGCAGCCAGCCCAGCTCCCCCTGGAGGGAGAGGAACTGGCAGGGTCCTGTGGCCACCACTGCTGCCAGACTCTTCTGGTCTGCCATGTTCCTGACGGCCCCTAGCGACGGACGGCACTGAGGCTGAGGGCCAGAAAACGGCAGCAGCAAGATGCCAGTTGGGCTGGCGAGCAGACGCCTGCCTGCCGCCCCCCTCCTTTCCGTCTGGGGTGGGGACTGCAGCTCCTTCCTGGAAGCCTGCCCAGCCAAGGCGGGCCAGCTCTCCCCTCTGCCCGCAGCCGCCTACCTGGAAGGGCCCCTGGTCGTACATAGCGTCATAGGAGTAGGCAAAGCCCTGGACGAGGACCCGGTCGAACCAGCCTTTCAGAATGGCCGGGAGGCCGAACCAATGGAGAGGAAACTGGAAGGCAAGCAGGGCCGGGCGGCGTCAGGCAAGCAGGGCCGGGCGCGCGGAGCCCCCGATCCGGCACCTGGGCTGGCCGGGTTCTGACCCGCTCTGCGGAGCCCCGGCTAAGCCCGGACGACGCCGGAGTGTCGGGCGCCAGGTGCGCCGGCCGCGCGGAGAAGGGATCGGGGCTGGGCGGGCGCCAGGCGCGGCAAGGGGAGCCCACCTGGAACAGGACGAGGTCGGCGGCTTCCAGCTTCTCCACCTCGCTCAGGATGTCGCCGCGAAGGCGGCCTGCCTTCCAGGCCAGCCCGGCCTCCTTCGAGTAGTTGAGGTTGCGCGGGTCGTCGGCGTCTCCTGCGGCGGGGCGAGCGGCAAGTTAGGCGG
Source organism: Vipera berus (assembly GCF_964194415.1). Lineage (NCBI taxonomy): Eukaryota > Metazoa > Chordata > Lepidosauria > Squamata > Viperidae > Vipera > Vipera berus. Next base: position 468,169 of record NC_138213.1, on the reverse strand, counting down.
CGGCGGCGGCGAGCGCGCCGGGCAAGGGCGGGGCGGGGCGGAGGGGTCGGTACCGGCGAAGTCCGCGCGCGACAGGACCGGGTCGAAGCGCTGCGCGTAGAGGTCGGAGACGGCGACGCTCCAGCCGGCGCCCTCCAGCGCCTCGACGGCCGCCCGCTGCATGGCGTGGTTGAAGGAGGCTGGTTCCTGGTGGGCCAGCACGATCAGCGCCCGTCTCGCTGCCGGGAGAGGAAGAGGAGGAGGGAGAGGAAGGCGCCGGCTGGCTCGCTCGCGCACACACACAGCCGCCGCCAGCAGCCAGAGGAGCGGCGCCCCGGGCAGAGCCGCAGCCCGCCGGCCGCTCCAGCGCTCCCTGCGCGGCGGAGCTCCGGAGGGGCGGCGGCTGGGCGACAGAGCCCGCCGCGAGGGAGACTTACCAGCCATGGACCGGGATCGAGGGCGCCGCGGCGGCAGGACGAGCGAGCGAGCGAGCGAGCGAGCGCGGAGGCGCCTTTAGCAGCGGCCGGCGGCGGAGAGCAGCAGCGCGTCGAGGTCCAGAGGGCGCTCGCTCCCAAACTGGCCCGGCAGACCCCGCCTCGGCTACGATCGCCGGCCTTTGGGGCGGCGCTCCCCCCCCCCCGCGCCTCGCTCCCTCTCCCGTCGGAGGCTGGGCTTCCCGAGTCAAGGGTACCTTAGCAGACCCTCTGCTCTTCGGCCGCCCTTTCCCCGCTAAGGGTGCCGCTCTCCCGTGCTTAGGACGCCTGTCCCCGAGGACGGAAGTGGCCGATTAGCCCCGGGACCAGCAGCTCGAATGCGGCTGCCACTCGGCCTCGATGGCTGGCTCCCAGCTGGGGTCCCACTAACTCCGTCTCCTTCAAAGGGGGACAGCTGGGATAGAACCTGGAAGGAACCGCTCCGGGTGCACTAAAACAAGGAGGCACCGGCTCCCCCGGGACTCCCGGATCACAGGCCGCGGGTGGCAACCATGCTGGTATCCACAACAGGAGAACCTGGGCCCCAGACGGCCTTTGTCCACCATAAACAGGTGGCTTCCTGCCAGCTAAAAGATGGCCCTACTCTGGGTGCTCCACCCACTGGCCCCCACTGCCCTCAACCCACTGAAACATCCCACCAGGTTACGCAGGAGCAGCTTCAGTGACAACAGATTTCTGCTGCCAGATTTCCATATAGGTGGGAAGGTAAAGAGTGCCACAGGCATCTCAGTGCAGCAAAACCCCTTCCCGTCAGCTGAGAGGCAAAGGGGACGCCGGCGGCTTTTGGCCCTGCAACTTGGAATCGAACACAGGCCAGAGCAACCTGCACACCGAAGGCTACAACAGCCCAGCCAGTCTCACTTCAAAGTGAAGACAGAAACACCTCCCCCGTCCCTCCAAAGGGCCCAGTCTGAGACAGTCCCCAGGCCCAAAGGTTTCCTCTTCCAAGCTTTCAGGCTTATGCCTGCAATGGCCCATATGGCCCTGCAGTCACCATTTACTTTTTTGCCAGAAATACTTCTGGTTTTCAGCAAAAAAAGGATCTATAACAAATAGGTTTGCTTAACAACTGCATTTGCTTAATCACCACAAAATAGGTCATACAAAAGGGTCCTGCCATGTGATGACCCGCTTTACGACAGCCACAACCTATGACCATAACCTCCAGGCTCAATTACAGTCAGAAGTCAAGGACTACTGTTACACATCTGCAGCTTGTCCTTCAGAGGTAAAAATCATAACATAACCACCCATATCAGCTGAATTGGTTAGAGCTGGTAGTTCAAATATTCAAGCCCAAATTGTACTACAAAAGCCACTCACTGTTCAGTCCCACTAGGTAGGCCAGGCGAGAAAGCCAACTCCAGAGGAAGACTAGAACTACACTTCATTAAGAGATGTAAGAGACTCTGATCAGGCTTTCTGTCCTGTCCTCCTTACAGTCCAGAGGACCAGATAGGCGTTTGCCTTCCACACGTTCCTGGCCTATTTCCCTCAAGGTCACCTTCCTTACTCATTGCAGGACAAAGATCAGGAGGAAGGGAAGAGAGCCAGGCAGGAAATCCTATCAGACTTGTCTGGTGAGGGTGTGTCCTTTCCAGATGGCCAGGAAGCTGGAGTGGCCCCTGCAAAGCCTTACTAGTTTTGCACCCAACTCTGGTGGGCTTCTGTGGCCTGAGCTCACACAAGACCCGTCAGAACAAAAGCAACGGGAAAAGTTTTGTTTTTTAGGCTGAAGCGGTTGCGGAGTTCAAAGTCCAGCACACCAACCCAGGCAACTGGGCATTTTCCAGATTCTGTGCATTTAACCACCTGTAACTGCTGAAACACAGCAAGCCTGCAAAAATTCTTTTTCACAGGAAACTGCTGGAAGAAGAAAGCTTAATTCCTTTCTTCAGTCTGCAAGTGATCTCTCAAGGGACAAAAACCAAACAATGTAGGACAAACAAATTTGCTGAGTTTCCCAGAAGGATTTGTTTCATCATATATACCTCTAGAGCCAGAACCCCAAGGGAGGTTTCTAGCATCTGCTAATGTTAGGAAAGCCAAGATGCACATTTGACAGATGAATTGCTACACTGAAGCATCTTGGAGCGTACCTCGAGCATCTCTGAAGAACAGTAACACCAAACTGGCCCATCTCCAGCCATCTAAATCCATTCTGGATTGTTGATCAAAAAAAGGAAGGCGAATGATGGTCCTCTCTGCTGCTTGGGCTGTCTAACCACAGCAGAAACCAGAGAAGGGTCTCTGTAGGGAAGTTTCCATCAGCTACACCAAGCATCACTTGAAAGAAGCCAAGTTTATTTTCTCCATATCTAAGAAACAGCCAAAACTGAAGAAAAACCAGGGTTTATTTCAAATACTGTTGCTCTGCTTCTCAAGAGTCCAAGTCAACTTTGTCCAAAAGCCACTTTCCCTGCAGCCCTTTCTGGATTGCCTCACAACAGCCCTTTCACCTATGGCCAGAGGGCTGAGTCTGGCCTCGCTCCCTCATTTGTTTTTCAGAAACTTTTTGCGACTCATGTTTGGGTTCAGGCGCCTTCTGCCTGCACCCAGTGCTGCATCCCGGATCTGCAGATTGGCTGCCCGGCTATGAATGTCATGTTCAGCAAAAGGAGAAACTCCAGCCACGTAATCAGGGTCAAAGGCATTGGTCTTCTGCCTGGCCTTGCGGGAGAGCCGCTGCTGGGGGAAGCGCTGGTCCTCCGTCAGATGGGGATTACTGGCGTGCTTGCCTCCTTGAGGAGCCGGCAGAGAGTGCTGTGGAGACAAGCCCGGCAGGCCATTACCCCGCTGGAAGCAGTGGCCTTACTTGGCTTGCAAGAGCCCTGAGCAGCCTTGCTCTGCCCAACTGGTTCTCTGGCCTGGGGCTAGCAAGCAGGGAGTGGTCATCTAAGATAAGTCAGCTGCTCCCAGCCCAGCACTTCTCATGGGGGGGGCAGTAGAGGAGAAGCAGCCTCCACTAGAGGGGAAAGGGGAGGCAAAAGCAGACCACCAGGATGGGGCACTCACCCGGAGGCCACGTGGGTTCAGGACTTTGGGGTTCTGGGAAAAATGCAGGTGGAAGCTGCCATCGTCTTTCACTGTCACGGCCACTTTCTTCAGCGTCTTGTTCCCACAGTGGGGGCAGAAGAGCCGGGTCATTGTTGAGGTTGTCCTAGAGAGCAGCACATAAGCCCCGTGAATGCCCCACGGCTTCCCAGCCAGTAGCCAGCTTGTGCACCTGTAACCCACATACCTGAAACAACCATGGCAACGCAGGATGTAGCTGCGGGCCTGCTGGATCAGCAGGCCGTTAAATGCCAGCACATGTAGCCCCATCTGCAGCAGAACATTCTGAGGGAGACAAGGAAAAGGCAAGTCAGGAGGAGCCAGATCACGGCAAGGCCCAACAGGGATGAACAGGGGGCTGGCGGGTTTCACAGAGCGCCTGCTTGCCTGCATAGCAAAGTCAGTGGTGACGCAGCCAACTTGCACCTTGGCAGGCTGACTGCCCCAGCAAGTGCTCTGCTGGATCTGCTCAATGTTCCTTGGCGTGATCCAGCCATCTTCCTTGCTGCTCTCCTCACTACTCTCCTGGCCTTCAGGGTCCCCTGCCTCTAACAGAAGAGGGTCCGCTTCCTGTGAAGGACAGAAGGATTGGGCAGCATCTATGCACATGGTACCTGCCCAGTTCACGGAGTCAAGGAATCCTGTCTGTGCCAGTCATGCAGCCACCCCAGTGGTGTGAGAAGGGAGGCAGTGGATCTCTCACCAACAGGCCTTCCAGGTCCTCCTCTATGTTTGGCAGAGGATTCCTCCAGAACAGGAAAGAAGAAAACTCAGTCTCTGCAAGTGCTACAGGATCTCCTGGATCTGTTTCCGCTACCAAAGGGATCGTCTTATTCCCTGGGCATTTTGTCTTGGGGTTGAAAGTGCAAAGCAAAATGAATCTCAATTGATGCCGGTCCTGTGCAGCACCTGTCAGTCAAGGCAGCTGCTGTCCCCAGTAACTGGCAAAGAAACAGCCCTTTCTCCGCATCCTCCAGCCTCTTGCCTTTGGGGAGGGTTAATGGGAGGGCAGAGCTTTTGCAGAGGCTCCCGTCAGGGCTTAGCACCAGGGCTTCTCACAGCATCAGCAGAAGGAAAGGCGTTCTCCTGCCACCACGGAGACAGACTTGAGGCTCGGAGTGGCTAACTCCCACAATTACCTTAGGGGGGACATGGAAGCCAGGAACATCAACCGGTGCTTCAGGGTGGCGGTTTGTAGAGCTGAGCTGTACCTGCAACGTTCAGGCCACGGGGAGTCTTGAGTGGGCAGCAGCCGCAGCGCCGGGTCCAGCCCGGCATCCCCTTCCCCATCCCCTTCCCCACCGATCCCTCTTCCTCACACGAGCAGATCGGCTGCCCGCATCGCCCTCGGCGCAAGGGGGGGGTACCTGGGGCCGCGGCTCCGTCCGCAGGGGGCGCCCCCCGCCGTGCTCGGCCTCCAGCTGCAGCGTCAGGGCCAGGACCTGGATGTCGGCGGCGGAGAGGCTGCGGAAGTCGCCCGTCTGCTGGGAGAACTCGGTCACTGCGGGCACAAGAGGCTTTCCTGGGGGCTGCGAGAGGCGGCGGCGGGAGGGGGTCGACGGACGGGGCGGGGGGAGGCACTCACCTAGACGCACGTGCTCGGGGAAGGGCTGCCGGAGAAGCAGCTGGAAGGGCAGCCCCGCCAGCCGCCGCCGCGCCGCCCGGTCCCGGATCTCCGCCAGCACCTCCCGGGTCGTGTAGACGCGCCTGCCGATCTCCTGCGGGAACAGCGGGTTAGCCCGGTCCGACCCCGCCCCCGCCCCGCCGCCCCGTTCTCGGTACCTGGAGCGGCGCCGCCCGAAGGAGCGCGCTGGCGTCGGCCACCAGATGCTCCACGGGCGCCATGCTGAGCCCGGCCAGAGAGTAGCGACGCGCTAGAGCGGCACTGACGCCAGGGGAAGTACCGCGTGTCCGCTGGCTCCCCCCCCCCCGACTCATGCGGCCGCTCTGCTCCCCACGCTCCGCTCGTTGGTCCGGCCGTGCCCGGGTGACCCGTCGTCACGTGACGGCTCCAGAGGCGGAAGCGCTCCGCGGCCGCGCCGGGAATCCCCAGTCAGAGGCCGGCGGGGCCCCGGAGGTCGCAGTCGCCGCGTCGCTCCGCAGGTGGGTTGAGGGAGCGCCGGCCAGAGCTCCAGCCCATTCTCCTCGGCCCGCTCTGGGCCGCGCTCCCCGCCACCTCGGCGGGAGGGTCGCCTCAGGCCTCCCCCGGAGCGGCGGCGCCCTCCGAACCCCGGCGCGCCCGAGCCCCCTGGCCCCCTTTGGCCCCTCCCTGGCTTCCTCTGGCTGGCCGCGCCGCGACGGGACCTCGCCGAGGCTGCCCCTTTCCCCGAGCCGCGGCGGAGCTGGGGCTGCGGGCTCGTCCCGCGGTGGTCGCCGCGCTCTCGGGCGGCCCACGGGAAGCCCCTACGTGGGGAGGGGCCTCGGCAGCAGGCCGGTCTCTTTGCGGGGCTGGGCCGAGAGCCCGTCGCGTCGGGGATGCTCTGCGGACGGCCCAGCCTGGAGCTGAGGCGCTGTCCCCCGCCTCTTGCAGGTCCTGATGACCAGATGGCCTCCGAGGGGCTTGCCGGGGAGAAATCTCCACTGACTGTGAGAGGTGGGTCCCGCTTTACCTTTAGTCTGCCCTTCTAACTGCCCCCAGCCCCGTATTTGGCTGGGGCCCCTCCTGCCAGGGGAGGAAGTGCTCCCCTCCCGTCTGGCCAAGGTTCACGGCCAGCATCAGATTTTCTCGGCCTTCCGTAAGGGAAGGGTGAAATGCTGTTTTTTTTTCTGGTGGAGGAACCCATGGCGCCCTCTTGGGGGTGAGGGGAGACTGGAGCTCTTCCTGTCATCCCAAGAATCGTCTCCTGGCAGCTTTCATAAGAGCAGATGCAGTTTCTGAACTGTTCTTGGGTATCTTAGCAGGAAACCAGCCCTCTCATGGCTTCCGTGTGCAGGGTGACGTTTCCTCGAACCATTCACTGCAGCTCGGGTTGCTCAGCCTAGGTCTTACTGGGGTATGTGAGAGAATGTCTCTCTCTTCTCTTACATACACCCCTTTCTTTAAAGCTCACACACACTATCTGGAAAGCTGTCTGCGTAGCGTTTGTTCTTCCTGTTTAGTGACCCTGAAAAACATGGTCACTCCCTGCTTGCCCCTAACTCTGTGTCCTTTGGAACCAGTAACTCAGCCTGGTACAGATGCAGCATAGATGGGGGGAGGCCCTCGGCACGCCCCTTGCCCATGGAAGTGCTTGCTTGGGTGGCCCCTTCAGGATGCCAGCTGCTTGCTATGCCCCCTGAGTGCCACTAGGGGGCTCCCAAAGCTCAGCAGCTTCTCCCACAGTCTGGTCGGCCGCTGGCGCTGCCCTGATTCCCTCCCAACTTTGCCACCTGGGAGGTTTCCAGGGAGATTTGGCTCCAGATGTGGGGATGGGTGCTCCCTCAGTTGGCCCATCGAGACAATGGCTGCTTTGCACCTATGAAACTTTGTCTAAATGCTTCCAATTGATTGAAACAAAAGTTGGTGTGCATTTTTGCCCCAGGGCCTCAAAGGACAAATGCTTCTGTGTGCAGAGTGGACTGGATGAGGAGGGGGAGAGGGGAGGAGGGGGGTAGAAGTTGGGATGAGTGCAGGTGGTCACATCTGTCCCTTCTTCCTTCCACAGTTGTTTCAGCAAAGCCCAAGGCCCAGGGCCGCCAGTCTCGGATCACCTCCTTTGTGGAGATAGTAGTAGATGGACTCGCCAATGAGGCCAAGAAAACAGGGAAGCAGACCGGGAGCTCCGAGCTGCTCTGGAATGAGAGCCTGGTGCTGTAAGGACCGAGGCCCTGAGCATTTGGGGGTGGGGGGGAGGGACAGTATTGTTCCTTCAGCCATACATTCCTGCATCAGCTGGGCTGCCTACCATAGAAGCAGCCTCTTGCTGACCCAGGGCTGGGTTGTTGGGTTGCTGATTCCTCTGCCACCACTGCGTCCAGGTTGGTCTGCTCTTAAGAGCGTGAAAGAAAGAGAGAGCAGAACGCTGGGTGCTTCTGTCTTCTGCTCTTGGGTCCTGCTTAGGTTTCCCCCCAATTTTTTAATGGTTTGCCTGTCAGCCTGGTTCCAGGGGTTCAACAGCCCATCCTTCTCTCTCCCAGGAACGTCACTTCTCAAAGCCACCTGGATCTGAAGCTCTGGAGCTGTCACACCCTGCGCAATGAGCTGCTTGGAGTGGCGTCTGTCAACCTCTCCAGCATGCTGAAGCAGAGCAAGGGGAAAGGTATCTCTCTGCTCCACTCAGCCCTGCCTTCCTGGCCTCACTGGGCCTCCTGGCAGCAGAAACAGGAAAGAAACAAGGCCACCTTGTCAGCAGCTGGGCGGCCTCCTAGGCCCGCAGTGGGGCGATGGCGGCAGCAGCAGCTGCCAGGAAGGAGGTCATCCCTCCTCTGGCTGCTGGCCATCTGCTGCCCCCCTTGGCAGCTACTTGAGGTGGCCCTCGGCAGCTGTGCTGCATAAAGGTCTCCATTCAGGGGCAGCACAGCACTCAGTCTGTTCAGCCCAGCTCCTCCCCCCCCCCCCGGGTCCCATGCAGAGGAAGCTCTCGCCTCCTGAGTGGGGCTGGGCTGAAAGAAAATGAGGAGAGCCAGGAGTGGGGGCTCCAGTCTTCTGGTCTGGCAGCGTTGGTCCTGCTACCTTGGAGATCTCTACCACTTGGCACAAGAGTGCCAGATTGAGTCAGGACCCTCGTGTGAGGTTTGGGAGCCATAGCTGCCCTTGGAAGCACTGGGGCCTTTGGGGGCTGCCTGGGCCCTGAAGTGCACTTAGTGGCTGGGGCCAGAGGGCAATACTGGGGCGAGCCTCCCCTTTTCCCATCTGCTTGCTCACTGGAGCTGTCGCCGTCCTCTGTGCATACAATGCTCCTTTCATAAGGCAAAAGGCAGTTTGGGGAAGCAAATGGAGACGGTTCTGCTGGATACAGAATGGAATTTGCCTGGCCTCAACTGCGAGGAAAGGCTTTGAACACCAGCTGGGCCCCAGGGCTCCGTGGTGGACACTGCTCCAGCTGTCATAACCCAGAGTCAGAGAGATTTGGGGCGATGGGGAGGCCTGGCTGCTCCGTCGCCTCCATTTCCCAAGGGAAGAGCTGGCATTTCTGCCTGGCTTTCCCCAGGAATGGGACAACCGATGGATTTCACATCCCAAAGTCTTTGGAAGGCACCACTGAGGGAGAGTGAGGAGGGGGAGGCCAACTCGCCTCTCTGAAAGAGTGCCTGGCCCTTGGCTTGGCTCCCTCTTGCCAGGCTCTGCCCAAGAGGTGCCACTTGATGGGAAGAGCAGACGTGGGTGGACTGACCTGGTGGCTCTCCTGCTTGGCCATCCTTCTTTAAGCAATGACCCATTCTGGCCAAACACTGAGGCAACAGAGTCCCCAGGAGCTGCCTTCAACCGCTTTGTGGGGTCCAGCTGGTCTTCCTGTGCCCTGCCAATTGCCCCCCTCCTTGAGTTTGAGGCTGCTTGTTGGCCCCTTCTGCTCCTCAATGGCCTGTCAGAGGTGGGGGTGGGAATGGGGAGGCAGGCAGCCCTTTGCAGGAGGTATGAAACACATCCAGACCCCTCCAGCACCTCCTTGCAAGGGCCTCTTTGCTCTCCACTCTTAGCGGGGAGGGGTCTCCCTTTCCTGGCTGGCCTGATGAGCCCAACCCCAGCGCTGTCTTGCAGCTGGGCTGGGAGGAGGCCCTGTGCCAAAGCTGGAGGGCTGGGTGGGTAGTTGATTTCCTGATCATGGTTGTACCTGGAGGAGAGAGTGTGTGGGGGGGAGGGGGGTGTTAACAGAAAACCAGTCAGTTCTGTGGGTGGACTCTACTGAAGAGCCGAAACAGAGCCCTCCCTGCCCCCTTCTGGTCCCCCCCCATTTTTGCAGCTCCAGCCGGTGCCAATGGTGGCATGCGAGGAAGGAGCAAAGGCTGGCTTATCTCTGCAGACAACAGCCATACAGGCTGCTGCTTGGCGTGGGGGCTCTCCTGGGCCAGGGAGGGCAGCCCCTCCAGCAGGACTCACCCCATGGGAAACTGGGTATTGGGGCCCCTTCTCTCTCCCCCTGCACACACAGAGCTGTTCAGCAGCCTTTCAAGACTTGGGAGGGGGCTGCTGCTTCTCAACTTCGGTGCAGCCTGTTACTTCCAGCTTTTTCCACGGAGCACCTCTGGATTTCCAGATCTTAAAATATGGAATCAACACTGAAAACAGTTTTCCAGAAGAGAATCTGGGTGCTATTTAAAAAAGAGAGAATGCCATATTGTAGTTTTAAAATTCTTTTTCCCCTTTATTGGCAAGTTTAATGTACTAATTTGTGACTAGTTGCAATTCTGGAGTACTTTTATGTACCCTTTTCAAACACTTCTCCACCCAGCCCAAAATTAAGACTTTTCCTTTCTCTCTAAACCAAGTCTCCTTCCTGTAAGGGCTATTCTTCCCAAGCCCAATTCCGTTCCTTTCCCTCCCCCAGACTCCTCATTCAGCCTTGGGAGGTGCATCAGGGACCCTTTTTCGGAAGGCGACTGGCCTGCTCCCTCCCTGCTGGGGCTACTGCCCGAGACTCCCTCTTCCTGCCCCCCCAGTGGGGGTCCCAGCCACGGGAAGCTCTGCTGCTTGGAAGCCCATTCAAGGCTCAGTGTGCCTTTGTGCCCCTCTCTGGGGACCCCCACTGAACAACTGAAGGGGGCCTGGCCTTGATGGGGCCCACAAGTGGGGCTTTCCTTATGTGGGGATGTGCTGAGTCCTCCCCTTGGAGGGGGCCTCTCATCTTTCTGGGGGCCAAAGAGGATCCGGGTAGCAGCAGTGGGGAAGTGGACGGTTGCGATGGGGCAGAACAGAAGTCAAAGGTCTTTATGGGATGTCTCCCGCAGCATGAAAAGAGACGTCTCCGGGCAGCCTGCCGGGCTCCCTTCTGGAAACCAGGCTAGTGGGGGTGGGGGGTGGGGTGTCTCTGCAGGGTGTCCTGAGCAAGGCTGCCATCTTTGGGGTATTTCACGGCAGGCTGCCCTCAGTTCTGTGCAGTTGGAGTTGGGCCCCGGAGAGCAGGTGGGAACAGGCTGATGGGGAGGCAATGGATCCTGCAGGGGGTTGAGCTGGCAGCTCTGCTCAGGCTGCCCGTGAGGAGGAGAGCAGAGCCCTGGGTGAAGCAGGCTCGGGCATTGTGGGCGCTGATGGGCGATGGCTTTCACCCTCGCAGTGGAGAACAAGCCGATGACCTTGAACCTGCAGGCAGAGAACAAAGGTGGCCTCCTCTCGGGTGGTGAGCTGATGGTCTTCCTGGATGGGCCTGGCATTGAGGTGGGCAGCCTGCCTAGTGGCCCTGTGGCAACAGGCGAAGGTGAGCGAGGAGGCGCTGCCCAGGATGGCTGGCCCTTCCTGTCCCCGTCTGCCTTTGCAGTGGTGGGGCTGTGCCCTGGGGAGCCTGCAGGAGCCTCGTGCCCCGCCAGCTGAGCCCTCTGGGCAGAGGCTCCTGCTCTGCGGCAAGTAAGCGAGGCTGGCACCTTCCAGGGGCTTTCTGGGAATGGGCTCCGGGGTCTGCTGGGAAGCACCGACCCAGGGAGCCGCCCTGGGCAAAATTGCCTGAGGCACAAAGGGAGATGCCTCTGGGCGCCCCACAGAACCCCTAACCTTTTCTCCAGGCCTGTCTTCTATTGTAAGCCCTCAGTCCTGGGGGGGGAGGACGGGGCAGGATGCTCTCCAGGCTTGGCTCTCTGCATTCCCCACTTCTTGCACTTTCAGGGCCCCAGGGAGCCGGGAGGGAGTTTGGGGACCCAGCTTCATCCCCGGAGAACAGGCCCCAGGCCTCCGGCACAAACTGCCTTGGCGGTTGGTCCAGGTAAGGCTCCGGGTGGGAGTGCCCCACAAGGGTGGAGAAGTTGCCCGAAGGCTCCTTGGGCTGCAGGGGGAAGAGAGCCAGCCCTACTGCTCCCCCCAAAGCGTGCTGCCCTTCCCTCCTCCTAGCTGAGGTCGTCCTGTGGGGCCCTTGCAGAGCCCCTGGCCAGATGCCCTGTGGGTCAGTTGGCTGCAGCAAATGCTCCCTCAGAGGGGGCTCAGGGGCTGCATCTCGGGCCACTCCCTTGTGTGTGTGCTTGGGGGGTCCGACTGCCACATTGGCTGCGCCTTTCCTGAGTGAGGAACCGGCATCAGGGAGGGGAGCTGGAGATGCGTCACCCAGCCTCTGCTGCTCCTTTGCCCCCCCCCCAAAAGTCTCCTCTGCTGTTCTGCCCATGCTGGGCCTCTGGCATGGTGGCTCTGTGTCTCGCACAGGCTCTTGGATGGGGGAGCTGAGGCCCTGGCTTGCTCTCCTGGCCTGTGGTTGCCCTCCCCCGCCTCCTGGCTCTGTGGGCCCGGTGCCCACCCCTGTCATTTCCCTGGTCCTATATTAAGCTCCATAAGCTTTGCCACGTGACTGCCCTGGTTCACTTCCACAAGCTATTAAAAGATAATTGGCTTTTAGGAGCCCAAGTTAGGAGCCCATAGGAAGGTACATTCAGCCCTCTCAGCCACTGCTAGTCGTTCTTCAGAAGCAGCCACTGGGTTTCTGGAAGCCTCTGTGTGTGTGTGTGTGTGTGTGTGTGTGTGTGTGTGCCTCCCTGCCTCGTACCGCATGCCAGGGACAGCCTTGCACCCACTGCCCCCGGGCTTGCTTCTGCTGTTTTCTCTCCCCTTCGCCTGTGCCTGACCTGGTGTTAGTTCCATGGCATTTTTGATGTGTGGGATCATACCACCCCATCGGGTGAGTCAGTGAGTTGATTATAATTGTATTAATTGATCTTTGTCATCAATCTTATAACATGGTTCTTTAGTGCCTCAGGAAAGGGGACAGCCCATTCCTTGGGAGCCTGCCGAGCTGAGGGTTCTGGGAATTGCAGTTTGCTTGAGAGGCCTCCCTACTTCTGCCCTGAACGCTTGAGTGGCCCTTGGGATCCTGCAGCGTGAGGGTGCTGAGCAGGGCAGAGGCGGCCAGCTTTCCAGCTCTGAGCCAGGCCCGCCCAGCCCGTGTGTGGCTCACACGGTGCATCCCAGGCCAGGCACCGGTGCCCACCCTCTTCATGTCAACCAGCTGGGCTCATCCAAGGCCCGGGGAGATGCTGGCGCCCGGTAGGAGAATTGGTGGCCATCTGTGCCAAGCATCTCCTGGGGCTGCTAACCCTCCAGATTCTGCCCAGCTCCCCTCTTGCCCAGGAGTCACAGGAACTGAACAAACGGTGCAGTGGCAACCCCAGTCCCTCTTTGTGAAGAGGCCTGGGGGGGGCAGGCATCAGTGGTGATCTCCTCTTTTCTTTCCTCCCCAGAGCACCCAGGTCAGCAGCGGAAGCCCCGAGGCAGAATGTGGCCACCCTGCATCACAGCCCGATCCTGAAGACCGAGCCTCAGCAGCTGGGCAGAGGCCTGGAGGGCAGCCAGAGCAGGGCAGGTTGGCCTGGGAAGAGGGGAGATGCCCGTCTAGCAGCCCCTAGGTTGACAGTTGCATTGTGGTGGTGATGAGGCTCCAGGTGCTGCACTCAGGCTGGAGCTGTTGGGAATTGTGGTTCAGCAGCCCCCAGAGGTGCCTGGGGCCTCTGTGCCACTGTGGGACGAAGCACTTTTGAGCCAAAGTAGGGGATTCTCTCTTTGCAGTGAATGGAGAGTCCGAGAGCTCTGCAGCTGAGGAAGAGGGGGCTGGGCCCCCAGAGGGATCCCCCCAACCCAGTGCGGCTCACCCCCCTGCAGAGGCAGAGGAGCCAGGCTCAGGCAGCCAGTCCTCCCACGGGGCAGTCCAGGCGCTGGAGACTCTGCCATCTGGGTAAGGGGCAAGGAGCCCTCCACCTAGAGAGCCAGGAAGGAGGGGGCGTCTTTGGGTTTGTTCAGCAGACGGGGGGGGGGGGCTTTGGGGCAGGCCTTGGAAGGAGAGGCCGGCAGTCTGGCACACAGCTCTGGCCTCCCTTCACAGAAGGCTCTTTTGCGTGCCGACAACCCCCCCTCCAGAGCCCAGCAGTCTCCCGCATTTTCCAATGGAAGCACTCTTAGTACGGTGTCTCCTGGGTGGGTGTGTCACCGCTGGGTACTCAGTGCGTCCTTGTGTAGTTGTGTGGAGCCCTGTTGTGTTTGGCTCAGCGGCCGTTGGAAAAATCCCAGCCTCTCAGAAGCTCTTTCATCCCCTGCCTCGTCCGGGGATCGGCTGCGGTGAGCAGAGAGTCCCTGTGGTCTGGGGGCAAGACTCCCGCATGCAGTCCCTGAATCCTCTTTCCCCCAGAAGGTGGGGAGGGGGTCCCTGGTGGCTTCACACCCCGACTTGTGTTGGCCCTCCGTTCTCCAGTGGCCCAGAACCCTGCTTTGCTAAGCCCAGTTGGCCTCGGTGAGGGCTTCAAAGTGCTGGAGTTGGCCTCTGCAGAGGAGACGGTTTCCTGGGGACCCATTCAGAAGGCCCCTCCCCAGTGGACTTGCTGGCTGCCCCCACTTCCTGTCCTCCAGCCCAGCATCTGGTTCCTATCAGCAGTGCGTCTGGTCCATCCCGTCCCCATTAACCCAGGGTGTGCGCCCGCTCCCCATTTGCCTGTCTCTGCTGCACACAAAGGTGCATTATGCTGCCTGCCACAAGCACAGCACAGGCGCGAGGCCGGGCCTCTTGCTCAGCCTGGCTGTCCTGCTCCCAGCAAGGCACACCAGCCTCAGCCGCCAGAAACGAGCAGCCCAGGTTGCTGTGCTTGGCCCGTGGCTTGCTTGCAGGTGCTGGAGGGGGGTACAGCAGCAGCTGTCTTTGCTGTATTTAAGAGTCTAGTCCTCAGGACTTTGAGAGCAGGAGGTCCTTGACCAGGGAGATGCCTGTCAGGGGCTGAAGTTGTTCTTCCTGGCCAGACAAAAATGGGAGGGGGATCCTATTTGAGACGGCAGAGATTGCATTCAGGCACTTGCTGTGAGTCCCCACAAGGCCCAGCTTGATTTTCCAAGAGATTCCCAAACCCACAGAGGGAAGCCCGGGGGGGGACTATGGGAATGGCCCCCACAGTTCCCCTTATTTTTTCCTCCTTTCCTTCAGGTGGGAGCAGCGGGAGCTGCCTAACGGGAGGGTCTACTATGTGGACCACAACACCAAGAGCACCACCTGGGAGCGCCCCCTTCCACCAGGGTAGGTACTGCAAGTTGCAGGGCTTGGCCTGGGGGATGCCCCAGCGGCCCCCAAGGCAGCAGATTCCGGCTTCAGGCAAGCAGATAGAGGGCGGTGCCCCCCCTCCAAACGCCCCTTGACCCTGGCCAGCAGCCTGGAGGTGCTGGACGCCCACAGACATGGGGGACCCTGACAAGGCCGCCTCCCTTTCCTGTGTAGCTGGGAGAAACGTGTGGACCCCCGTGGCAGGTACTACTTTGTGGACCACAATACACGCACCACCACGTGGCAGCGCCCCACAGCTGAGTACGTGCGCACCTACGAGCAGTGGCAGAGTCAGCGCAATCAGCTCCAAGGCGCCATGCAGCAGTTCAGCCAGAGGTTCCTCTACCAGGTAGGGGCTGCCACCCCCCCCCCAGGGGGATCCCGCTGCGGCACCTCAGAGGCAAAAGACCCGGCTGGAAACTGACAGACGGAAGGGCGGTTGGGTCCCGCAGTTCAGGCAGACCCCCCTTTGGGGGGGTTTCTTCTCAAGCATTCTTGAAATTGGAGGATCTTTCTGGCTTCACTGAATCTTCCAAGAAACCTGGAGAACAGGGCCCATAGGTGGGAAGCGGCCATCTTTAATCCAGACAGTAGTCAGACGAAGGCAAGCAGAGCAGGAAGCAAAAGCCCTTTTGCCCTGGGCTGCGTTGCTCACTTGTTATCTGGAGCCTCTTTAGGACTCTCAGCTGCCCAGCTCTGAAGACCCGAGTGCCGGGCAGTCCCTGGCAGTTGGCTCAGGCGGCAGCAGGGGCAGCCGTGCAGGGCAGGGTAGGTAGCTAGGTAGGTGGGGAGGGAGGGAAGGGGAGGGAAGGGGAGGGAAAGGAAGAAGGGCTCCATTCCCTGGCGTGACAGGGCCAAGGACGCCGGGGGCAGGTCGCTCTGAAAAGGCACCTCCTGTGCCCTTCATTGGCAGCACAGTCCTGGGCTGGAGCGGCTAGGCGTTCGGGGAGTAAAGTCCCTAACAAGCTGCTATGTGCAACTTCACAGTGTAGGCTAGGATTCGACTCCCCCCCCCCCCCCCCGCCTTTTATTGGGTGGGAATTAGCCCTATGCACCTTTAGGGCACAATAACTGCTTTTTCAGCCTCCTAGCTCTGACTACTCTGGCTGGCTGCTCTCTCCGGAGACCCTGCTGAGAGCTGGGGAGGGGGCTATCTAAACAACCGGCTGTGCCGCACCTCCCGGCCCGCCCCCTTGGCCCGGAGTTACATAAAGGTGCTTTGTACCGGCCTGGGCGGAGGGGGGTGCTGGGGAGACGCCTGTCTGGGTGGCATGAATGTGCCCTCTCAGGCCGAGCCTGCCTCACGCCCAGGCGTTGGTTTCACGGCCCCGTGCGAGGGGGAGGAGGCGATGGTGGGCGTCAGGCCGAGCCAGGAAGCTCTGGGCGTGGCGGGCTGGTGGGAATGATTTCATTGGAAAGGCCTGCGATATTTTTTCCCTGTTGCGTGTGGCTGGAGGAGCTGGCTGTGGGGCTGTGGTGGGGCTCATCGCCTCAGCCAGCACGGGGCCAGAGGCGCTCCTGCTCTTGCCCTGAGCAGGACACGCCAGATGCCGCTCGGCTCCCCTTGCAGCCCCTGGGCAAAGTGGGCAGCGCCAGGGGTGGGAGAGGAGCCAGCGGTTGCTGCCTCCAAGCCTGACCAGCCTGGCACTACTGCCTTTGCTCCTTCCAGTCCTCCGGCACGGCTGCTGACAATGACCCCTTGGGCCCACTTCCTTCTGGCTGGGGTAAGTACTTTGAACTCCAGTGTAGCCTGTTCTGGGCTCTGAATTCAAATCCTGCCTTTGTAAATCTGCCTACTTTCTTGTCTCCTGCACTGAGGGGCCTCTGTTGGAGTTTCTGCATTCACCTCTTTTCACATGTGGGGAGGGGGAAACTTTGTTGCTGATGAGCCCAGTTTCCCTGAGAGACCGAGGGAGCCCCAAAGTCTGTGACAGGAATCTTGAGGGGTGGGTGATGAAACGGCCTCATGGCAGCTTTGTGGCCCTTGCACTGCAGCACAAGCCAGGGGGCCAGGAGCCCACCTGCTCAGGAGTGATCCACACAGTTCTGTGGTAGTGAAGCCTAGTGAGAGATGGCTTGCAGCTGCACCAGGGTCCAGGAAGCTCTCAGTGCGAGTCCTCCCTTGGGCAGCCGTTCTCTTTCAGCCCAGCCCATCTCGCAGGGTTGTGGGGAAGATGGGAAGCAGCAGCATTCTGTACGTTGCCTGGAGTCGTCCAAAATACAGCTGAGTTATCAATAATGCTCCAAACAGCTTTTCTCCCTGCCTTTCCAAGGGTCGCGAGTCCCCCGTTCTTAGGGCAGAAGAGCCAAATGGTTTTTCTGGGGTGCTGGGAGCATTCTCAGCTGGGCAGGGGAGGGGGGTGCAGGGCTGGGGGCAGAGCAGAATGGCAGGGAGGAGAGGGGAGGGGGTCCGCCACGAGGCCCTTCAGCAGGACTCCCAGTCCTGCTCCTTGGGCCCCGAGGCTCTGGTGGCCAAGACGGTCCCAAGAGGCACAGACCGTGTGCAGAGGGCCCAGCAGGAGGCAACCTGAGCCCGATGGGACGAGCGGGGGGCCCTGGTGCCTTCCAGGTGCCCCTGCTGTCCGCTTGACCTTGACCAGCCGGCCCCCTGGCCTTTCTCTGGGGCCGAGACTGAGCAGTTCAGCGGCCATCCCTGGGCCGGTCCTGCCCTTCTCCAGTGGGGCGTCTGTCCATCCCGTGGGTTAGAGAAGGCAGTCCTTTGGGGCCCATCCGGTCCTGGGGGCCCAAAGAAGGGGGGGCCTGAACCAGAGCCCTTCAGGGTCAGCAAACCCCGACTTCGGGTGGGGCGTGGTCCCGGCTTCCCTCCTGGTTAGGCTGCTGTGGGGCAGCTTTGCCAGAGCTTCTCAGAGCTCTTCTTGGGGCTCTGTGCTGCTGTCCAGAAGCGTCTCCACATCTCTCCTTCCCTTACAGAGAAGCGGCAGGACAACGGGCGAGTGTACTATGTGAACCACAACACCCGCACCACACAATGGGAAGACCCTCGCACGCAGGGGTGGGTAGCACACCAGCACGCCTGAACTGCCTTTTGTCCCAGCGCCCCTCTTAGTCTGCTGGCTGGAGGGCCAGGCTAGGGTGCTCCCCCCCAATGTCCTGCCTGCTCCCAGAGGGGCCTCGAGGCAGGACAGGACGGGCCCAGCAGGGAGGGAGGGAGGGAGGGAGGGAGGGGATGTGGCCGAATCACCAGCTGGGCACCCTTCCCTCCTGTGGCCAGGATGATCCAGGAGCCGGCACTGCCCCCCGGCTGGGAGATGAAGTACACGAGCGAGCGGGTACGGTACTTTGTGGATCACAACACCCGCACCACCACCTTCAAAGACCCCCGCCCTGGATTTGAGTCTGGGTATGTCCCTCCCTGCCTTGCGAACGGGGCCAGCTGGGCCTCTGGGCGCCCCAAGTGCTGTGGGAGCCTTCATCTCTGTCTCCCCTCCTAGGAGCAAGCAGGGGGGCTCCCCGGGCGCTTACGACCGGAGCTTCCGTTGGAAGTTTCACCAGTTCCGCTTCCTTTGCCATGTGAGTCCTTGGGGGGCAGGGCGGGCAGTGCCAAGGAACGGCTGGGGGAGGGGGGCTGGCAGCGCAGCCGGTAGGACCCTCACGGCCCTTTCTCCTCCACAGTCCAATGCTCTCCCCAGCCACGTCAAGATCAGCGTCTCGCGGCAGACGCTCTTTGAGGATTCTTTCCAGCAGGTGAGCCTGAGCCTTTGCGGGGGACCCCCTCTCCGTCCCCCCCCCCAGTCTGACCCTCATTGCGGCTTCTCTTTCCAGATCATGAACATGAAGCCCTATGACCTGCGGCGCCGGCTGTACATCATTATGCGTGGGGAGGAGGGACTGGACTACGGGGGCATTGCCCGGTGAGTGTCGGCAGGGCATGATGTTCTAACACACACACACACACACACACACACACACACACACGAAACTTTATCCCGTCCTCCTGGAAGGTGTGGAAGAAGCAGGCAGAAAGGAGCAGGGCAGCCATGCACTCCTGCCTGCCAAGGGCCGCCGGGAGTTCTCTCGGTGTCCCGCCAGTGGTTTTACCCTATGGTAGGTGACCTGGTGCTGTTCTACCACAGGGTAGAACCACGGACGGGATGCCGGGCTCTACACCGCGCAAGGCAGCCGGGGCTCGGGGAGAGAGGTTGGGGGGGGGCCTGCCAGGGGGCAAAGGAGCTTCACCAGCCACTCCTCCCTCCCCAGCGAGTGGTTCTTCCTCCTGTCCCACGAGGTGCTGAACCCCATGTACTGCCTCTTCGAGTATGCCGCCAAGAACAACTACTGCCTGCAGATCAACCCTGCCTCCTCCATCAACCCTGACCACCTCACCTACTTCCGCTTCATTGGCCGCTTCATCGCCATGGTGAGCCAGTCCCTCCCTTCTAACCCCAGGGGGACCCAAGCTACTTCCCCTGGCTGGCTGGGGTCAAAGTCCAGGTGTCCGCCCACCTTCAGTGCTTTTGGCAAAGGTGGGCTGGTGGGGATAGGCAGCAGCCTGGCTGGCCCGGAGCACCCCCTCCAGGGGCAACTTGTTTGCAATGGGGGGGGTACTTCATTTGGAGCAAAAGGGCTCCCCGACTTGGTAACGTTGGAGGAGGAGAGCCACCTTAGTTTAGAGTAGCCAGGTCAGGCAGAATCTGCTGGCACAAATCTGGTAAAAGACAGATGATTTTGTGAGCTCGACTGATGCCTTTGAATGCCCTTTATTAGTCAGGGAGGGTGGCGTGGACGCTTCCCCCCTGGGCCAAGGGGAGGTTTCCAGGCCCTTTCCAGCACCGCCTGCTCTCTCCTGGGGCCTCCTTTGGGAGGCCTTTGGGGAAAAGGCAGGCCTGGGGGTGGGGGGTTGTCAGGTTATGGGGCCTGGCTGCCAGCAAGGGAGGGAGGGAGCAGGGGCTTACAAGACCTGGGTGATTTGGAAAGGAGGGAAAGAAAAAAATATGGGGAAAATAAGACAGTGCATTTTATAGGAATGAAAATATTTCCTTTTCTTAAAAAAAATCAGTATTCTGTCTCTGCTTAAGACTTAGCCTACAAATCAGGCAGAACTGAGGCTGGCCTAACGGCTGATGCAAAGGGGCACAGGCAGTGGCCTTGGTGTTCCCTCTCCAATCGCAGCCTCGCCGTTTCTTAGCAGAGAGGGAGGGGGCAGTGCCCTCTTCACCAGCCCCGGTGGTGGCCGAAGCTTTGGCTCTGTGGGCAGTTCTGGGCAGGCAGGCCTGTGGCAGGCTGCTCTGGGGACGCTGCTGGGCTTCTGTGTCACGCCGAGGTGGACGGCGCAGCTGTTGCTTAGAGCCCAGTTCAGCTGCTGAAATGCTGGGCCACCCTTCGGGGTCTTGGGGACAGGACTGGCGCCTTGAGAGGACCCCTTTCTTTGCAGGCGCTCTACCACGGCAAGTTTATCGACACGGGCTTCACCCTGCCCTTCTACAAGCGGATGCTGAACAAGCGCCCCACCCTGAAGGACCTGGAGTCCATCGACCCCGAATTCTACAACTCCATCCTCTGGATCAAGTCAGTTCTCCCGAGGCCCGTCTGGGCTCCTGCGCAGGGGGCCCCCTCAGTGTCTGCAGGAGAGCAGAACCTCCCTCTAGGTTTGCTCTCCTGGAGGGAGGGGGGCAAGGGGGGTGGGTTTCTAGCTGCCAAGCCCCTTACACTGTGGTTCCTTGGGGTTCAGCTTTAGGTGTCGGGGCAGTTTAGAAGTCGACACGGGGAGTGGTCCTGGAGGGCTTGCCGGCCAGAGTTCTGCTTGGCCTTGTGGAAGGCGCTTTGAGGCCCCAGGCCCCTACCCCGGGGGCCACCCCAGCTTCTCTCTGACCCTTGCAGGGAGAACAGCCTGGAGGAGTGCGCCCTGGAGCTCTACTTCATGCAGGACATGGAAGTCCTTGGCAAGGTGACCACCCACGAGCTGAAAGAGGGCGGGGAGGAACTCCGGGTCACTGAGGAGAACAAGGAAGAGTACATCATGTGAGCTGAGTCCTCTGGACCTTCCTGCTGGTGGCCCTGGGGGTGCTTGGAACCCCTGCAGGGTCGAGCAGTTGGGCCACCGGGTTTTACCGAGGGGGAGGAGGGCAGGATCCGGGGGTGGCTGAGCAGCCTTCTCCCCTTGCAGGCTGCTGACTGACTGGCGGTTCACACGGGGTGTTGAGGAGCAGACCAAGGCCTTCCTGGACGGCTTCAACGAGGTGGCCCCTCTGGAGTGGCTGCGCTACTTCGACGAGAAAGAGCTGGAGGTGAGCAGGCTGCTACGTGGGAGCAGGGACCACGGCTCTTTTCTCAGGAAGCTGCCGGTCCCGGCCCTGAGAGCCAGAAGCCTCACAGCCTCATCCGGCTGAGGGAGGCTGCTATTTGTTCAGGTTCAGTTTGGGGTTTTGGCCCCGGAGTCAGTTTTTGACTCCTTGAGGCTGCTTGCACAGGTCCCTGAGGTTTTCTTGGCAGGCTTTCCAGAAGTGGTTTGTCATTGTCTTCCCCCTGGAGCTGAGAGGGAGTGGCTGGCTTTCGTGCGTACAGAGCTCTGCCCATTTCTAGCCTGGTGCTTTAAACGCAACACCAAACCGGCTCTCTAGCCAGTCAGTCAGATGAGAAGGGCGTTCTAGGTGGACGAGAGGGTTGCCTTCCAAACCTCCCTTCCAGGGCCAGGCTGGCAGCTCCTGGCAGGGCCGGTGCACCATCCAGGAAGGCTACTGCAGGTGGTCTTGCTTTATTCCTCTCCAAATGCACATATGGAAGCATCTTTGATTCGTGGCCTCCGCTTCATCGGCCAGCGAGTTGTTGCAGTTTCCTTTGGCAGCTAAGCTGGCCTGCCGAGAGAGCTTGCCTCAGCTCCCTCCCGGAAGCCTCTTGGACAGGTGGCACCGACCGGGTCTCCTCCTGCTTCTTCTCCAGCTGATGCTGTGTGGCATGCAGGAAATTGACATGAGCGACTGGCAGAAGAACACCATCTACAGGCATTACACCAAGAGCAGCAAGCAGATCCAGTGGTTCTGGCAGGTGAGGAGCCAGAGAGACCAGGAGGGCTCTGCAGCCCCTCAGCCCTTGGATCCTTTGGAAGAGTCCACGGACGGGGGGGGGGGGGAATGAACCCAGGACTGGTCAAGAGATCTACCATCTCCTCGCCATCTGGCGATTGCAGGTGGTCAAGGAGATGGATAACGAGAAGAGAATTCGGCTTCTCCAGTTTGTGACAGGGACGTGCCGCCTGCCTGTCGGAGGATTCGCAGAGCTCATTGGTAAGTCTGCCCCCCCCATGGAATGAAGTGGGGAAGGAGGGCCCATTTGGGATGTCAGGCACCTGTTCCCCAGATGCGCAGAGTGTATTTCCTTCATGGCTCTTCTCCATCAGGCAGCAACGGACCCCAGAAATTCTGCATTGACAAAGTTGGCAAGGAGACCTGGCTGCCCCGCAGCCACACGTGGTGAGTCAGCGTGGCAGGACCTGCAAGACCCCCCACCCCCACCCCCAAAAGGGAATAGAGCTGCCCCTGCCAACCAGCCCTTGCCTCTTTCAGCTTCAACCGTCTGGATCTGCCTCCCTATAAGAGTTACGAGCAGCTGAAGGAGAAGCTGCTTTACGCCATCGAGGAGACCGAAGGATTCGGGCAGGAGTGAGGGGTGTCTGGAAGGAGCCTGAGAAGAGCCTGCCAGGAAGAACAGAATCCTGGGGGCACGGCATGGAGTGACCCTCTTGGGGACCGCTGGGGCAAGATCTTGTAGCGGAAGCTCCCCCTGCAAGGTTGGGGGGGAGCTGCATTTCCCTGGCCTCTCAGCCTCCTATCAAGGGCACTTTGGGTCTCCTGCAGACCCACCTCTCCCCACCTCCTGTCCAGCTGCTCCGACCAGGCCCTTTCCTCACCCACAAAGCACTTCAGCAACCCTCCCCCCCCCTGCCTTAATATTACCAGCTGGGGTGGGACTGCTACAGATTGGCTGGCCCCGAGACCTCAGTTGGGGCAGCTTCCACTGGCTGCTCTCCAGCCTGGACGATGCCCCAGCCTGGAAGATGTGACTCAGGGCAATCCTGCCTGTTCCCAGATGGTGCCCGGCAGCCTCGGCTCCTTTGCAGACCGGCTCTTGCTGTCAAGGCGCAGCCCCTGCTCTCTGGAGAGCCACAGCCAAGAGGCAGGCCTGGAGCCTGGCCATAGAAGGGCCCTGGGAAGCATCCGTGGGAATCTCCAGGCAGAACTGAGCAAAGGTCTTGCATGTCCCCCAAAGCAGGCAGCACGAGGGACAGTCGAAGGACTCCCTTGCGGTCGATCTGCGTGTGAACATTTGAATTCTGCGACCGATTGCCCCAGCTCGAGTTTGTGGCAGAGAAGCAGGCCGCTCCAGTCCCAGGAAGGGTGGGCTTGTACACCCTGCACTCTTGGGGGCCCTTTTCCTCCATGGAGAATATGTGTATGAATGTGTATAAAACATATGTGAATATATAAATTTGTATATAAACGTCTCTGGACAGAGAGAATTGCAATAGCTTTTGATGGGTTCTTAAGTAGTTTTGTACTGCACCATCTGCCTCAGTGATGCCACCTCTTGTGCAATAAACTATCCGCAGCTGCTCCTGCGTCTCTGTGCCGGGTGGGGGGGGGAAGGACCTAATTGGCAGGTGGCTCATTTCCAAGTGAAAAGGGAGGGGGGGGGAGCAGCTATGGTGGAAGAGAAGAGAGGTTGAGCTCAAGGGAGCCGACTACTGGCACGTTGCCTGCATTGCATTCTGCTTGCTGGTGACTGTACCGTGTTTATGGTGTGGGCAGCCTCTGCGCCTGCCTCTCTGCTGAATGGCATCAGTCCAGGCCCTGAAGCTGCAGACCAGCTAGCCTCTTCAGGCAAAACCTGCAGCCAGATGCTCCTGGTGCAAAAAGGGGCTTGTGTGTTTCCTCTGGCTGGAAGTGGTGAGCGGGTTCTTTGCGTTGCCAGAGACCCTGCTCCAAGGCAGGCGCCTGGTGAAGCCTGGGCGGTGGGTGCTTGCCCACCAAGTGCAGAAAGGCAACAAGAGGCCCAGGGAGACCAGGAGCCGAAGGAAGAGGGGGAAGCTGGAGGGGGTGGCGGTGTCGGAGGCAGCTCTTGGCACGATCCAGGTGTCCATGTATGCGCTCCGAGGGTGGAGAAGAACCTGGCCTGGCACAAAGGGCTCTGCTCCCCTGGCCTTGGCTCCAGGTGCCTGGCGAAGGAGCAGCCAGATTTTGCTTGGCCCAAAGCGGAGTGTTGCAAAGGCAGGATCCTGCTCTTCCCTGGGAGAACAGAGGGAAGGGCTCTACAGCACCCAGTGGGAAGTCAGGAGGCCAGCAGAGGGCCCTTTGCTAGCCCGTGAACATGCATTCCAGTTGTAGCTTTTGCTCCCCACCAACTTCAAACTGCCTATGGTGGTGCTGCCACCTTCCCTGCCCCTGTGCCCTTTCTGGCTGTGAAGCCCAGTGATTGGAGAAGCCCGGGCACTAGGGGCGTCCTTCAACTGTGCCACCTGCCACCCCTCCCATGGAGGAAACCCCTGGGGTGGGCCGGTCTGGCTGCTCCCTTTCTCCAAAGCCAACGGTGCTTCCACCCTCACAGCCACTTGAGCAGGGAAGCCCCAGGAACACCTCAGGCTCAGCAGGAGCCCTGGAAGTGGGCCTCCCCCTTTGCACAAGGATGTGGCCTTTTGGCCTGCCCCCTAGATAGAGGGGCTTAGTCTGAACTGCTGGCTCAAAGCAGCCCCAACCCTTTGTGAGGTTCCAGAGCTCTGGATCGGTCCCTCCTAGTCCCTGGCCAGAAAGAGTCTATTCTCTGGGGAAGAAACAAAGTGGTGGATCTCCAGCTTCATCCGGATTGGCAAGACGGCAATGGACTGGGACAAGATCATGCAATGGCACAGCGGGAAAAACTGATTCGAATTGGGATACTCTTTTAAGGAGGCTTACACTTTTTGAATATACTCAGATAGTGGGAGTGGCCAACCCCAGCATTTATTGCTTTGTTCACTACCAAAAATCTGAAATCTAGGGCAGAAATCTAGGACAAGCTTAAGTTTACAAACTGTAGCAGTTAAAAAGTTAAAACCAACGAACTTCTGTATGGAACCAGGAGTTTAGGCCAAAATACGGCTCTTCTGGCTAAGCATTTTGTGAATGTGACCACCATGGTCCATTAATAAACTTTTAGAGCTTAACAAGTTATTCATTTGGGGCCTTCCCTTCCCTTCATCTGCTGAGCACGACAGTGGCCCTGAAGGAGACTTCAGGCAGAAATCAAGGAGACTTGCCTTCCTGACAGCTTCAGTTCTGCTTGTTTTTCATCTAGCTGGAAGAAGGAAATGCAGAGAAAAATCACAATTTTTAGGCTCTCTGCTCAGAAAAATATATATCTGGCAAGACCCTTACATGCTTCCCAAATAAAGAAGTGTAAACAGTGCCAGGCCTCCTGTTTCCCACAGCAAGTTGTGCAAGAACTGACACCTGGTGGTGCAAATCACAAGTGCAAAAATCTCAGCTCCAGCACAAGAGACCAGTCTTCCCTGCCCCGTTTGCCCCCAAATGAAGCAGACACCAGATCAACCCTGCTGAGTTGGCAGGATGGCAGCGCCCAGGGAACATTCAGCTTCTTAGCAAGAATGCAGAGGGGCTGCCTTCCCACAGCAGCCCTCCCTCCTGCGTGGATAACTAGGAAGACGTTCCAGGCAGGAAGATGTGAAGCTTGAATTTAGCTAGGCCCTGGCTTAAAAACCCTAACCCCCACAAACTGCCCCCGTGGGTGATGATCCCACCTGCTTTGAAGCCCACAGCCTCCCAAGGATACCCGTGTGGCATTTGGACCGCAAAGGATCCAGGCTTCTTTCCCCCATAAGGCGGAATGAGGGCCTGCTTACATTTTGGCCTGTCCAGCAACCGCTGCAAGCACATTTCAGGCAGCCATGGACTCATCTGACTCTCAGTGCCCCCCACGCCACAGATAGAGAAGAACCTTCAACCAGAGCAGCCTGGTGCAATTTAATGCTTTTAATTTACAAATACAAAACCTGATTACTACTATTTCTTCTCCTTCTTCTCTTCTTTCTTGACTTCGCTTTTTTCCTTCTCCTTTTCCTTGTCATCTTTCCTCTCTTTCTTACTCTCCTCCTTCTCCTGACCCTCTTTCTTCTCGGCATCCCTGTTGGCAATCTTGTTGTTGATGAGGTTGTGCAGCGCTACCACCGAACGGATTAGAGAGGCCAGGTAGACCACCACCATCTGGTCGTTGGTCTTTAGGTAAAAGGCTTTGACGAATTCTTGCAGATTGACATCTGGCAATAGGTTGAAGACATCCTGGAGCTGGTAAATGATCTGGTGGTTGATGGGAAGCTTGCCAACTGCCACTTTTTCTAAGTAGCTCCTGATATCTAAGAGCTTGGAATTCAGTCCCTTCAAACCATGGACCTGGTTGGTGATGCGCTGGGAAAGTGTGCCCACTGTGGTGTCCTTAATGTCACTGGAAGAGCGAGGGAGGAGGAAGCAAGTCACGTCAACAAAACAAGCCATTCTCACGATCGTCTTCCAGGGGGCTCTTCTGGGTAATCAGGACCCAGAAGGTGGCCCCGCTTGTCTTTTGCCCCCCCCCCCGGCCTCTGGGGTGGCTGGAAGAACAAAGCACAAACCGCCACCTCCCAAGTGTTTACCGCAGCAAGTGCTCCACACCAACTTCTTCAGCTTCCTCCGCTCCAATTTCACTGGTCACATGCTCAAAAGTCTTGGACGTCGGGGTTCCATCCTTTAGGGCCAAGAGAAGACAAGCACGTCACGGCCAAGGAATCTGCTTCTGGGCAGGAAGGGCGTCTTTGCAAGCGAGGCGTTTAAACACCGGGAACCGAAGGTCTGCATGATGGCCACAGCCCCACTCCTGCTCCTCCCCGAAGGGAAAAGGGAAGCCAAACCTCCCAGCAGGGGAGCGGGGGGGGGCTTGGGGGAAGGCCCGGCCCCTGCCCTGCTGGGAGACTCACATCGTGGACCTCTTCCACAGAGATGTAGCCTTCGGTGGGCAGGCCAAGGTCCTTGGGCTTCACGTCGATGATCACCAGCACCTGAGTGGGAGACCCTCGTCAGGCCCATCGCCCCAGACAGAGTGGAGCCCCCCCCCCCCCGGTCATCTGGGCGGGTGCCTCCCTTACCGAGTTGGAGCAGTAGCGCTTCATGAGCTCGTTGATGGCGATGTCGTTCTTGTGCAGCTTTGGGCCGGTGTGGTACCAGCCGACGATCCGCTCGCGGGCTGGGGAAGTGGGGGCGGGAGGTCAATCGGGAGCCTCGGAAGGGCCCCTGCGGGGCCCATCCAGGGGGGGCAGGGGGGAGACTCACCGTTGACCTTCTTGAACATCCCGTACATGTTCTCCAGGTAGTCGTGGTCCAGGAACCAGACCGAGTCGTCCTTGTCGTCCTCGTCGAAGGGCACTGCGGGGGTAGAGCGGGGGGGGGCTTGAGCGGGGGGGGCTTGAGCGGGGGGGGGTCGCGAGGGGCGGGGCGCGCACTCACCGGCGAAGCTGTTGGAGACGTCCAGCACCTTCTTCTGCCACGAGCCCAGCAAGACGCCCACCACGCGCTTCTGGTTGCCCACCTTCCCGATCCTGCCGAGACAAGCGGGGAGGAGGTCAGGCCGCGCCCGTGACTCAGCAGCCCGGGCGGGGCGGGCGGGGGAGGGCCGGGCGGGCGGCTCCTCACCGGTTAAAGTGGTCCACCACGCTCAACAGCACCAGCGGGTGCACCACCACGCGCTCCACGGCCAGCTCCGGCATCGCGACGGCGGCGGGGGCTACGGCTCCCGGCGTGCTCCGCGGCCAAGTCACGGCGCCATCCGGGGCGGGCCTCCCGGGAGCTTCCGGCGCGAGAAACGGCTTCAGGAGCACTTCCGCCCTCCCTCCTCGAGCAGAAGAGCGGGCCGGAAAGAGCGGCCCCGAGCGGACGCCTGTCGTGCTGGACCCGGCCGGGCGGGGGCGCTGTGCCTGCTTTTGCAGTGCTGCTCCTGGGTCCGTCGATAGCCGTTCGCGGGTTGCGTTTATTCTACTTTATATATCATGTCTTGTTTTATTATTTTATTTTATGTTTTTTTTTTTTGATTTAGTTATTTTTTTCCCCTGGGAGGATTTTTGCCGCTTTCCAGCAGGAGGAGCCGTAGGGCCAGCCAGGCGAAGGGAGCTCCTTTTACCAATATACATATAAAACCCGAAGTTCAAATTAAGGAGCTCAATAAGTAATTTAGCGCATTGATTTCTGGGCATCTCTTAAGTGCCATTACACACTACGGATATTTTAAATGCTATTACCTAATAGAAGGCATGTTTTAAGCACCTTCTATTGATTTTATAACTCTTTTATTTTGCTGCCTTGGTTTAAAATCATTTTGACTACTGAGTAATCAAGAAGAAATATATTGTTGGTGTGAAATACAGTCAAGTTCCTAAAAACCGTTGACATTGTTAACTAAGCAGTTGCTGCTGTGCAGCCTGCTGTTGGGACAGGAGAAAAGGGTCTTGGACCCCTTGCCTCGAGCCCCCCCCCCCACCTTGAGGGCTCCTGGTACCCAGCAGGAATCGCCCCCTCCCAGGACTTGTTCAGTTAATTGGCTGACAGCAGATTTAAAGGGGAGGGCAAACTGGGAAAATAGATGTTGCGGAAGGGCGCTTAGGGCTGGGCACTGGATACTCCAGACACTCCCTGGACAGAAACCCACCCTGACATTAAATCACATAGAGACACTTGAGCACCATTGATGGGAAACTCTAAAGGCATTGGGGGCTCCCACAGAAAGTGCATTAATTTGTCCAAACACTCTTCATTGGTGGAGGACGTCAGCTGTGAGCCAAAGAGAGGGAAAGGAGATTTTGAAGGCTCCCCAGGTTCCAGCCTTAGCCAAAAGGAAGCTGCATTTGCTTGCAATAGGAATAATTCACCCAGCTTCCTAATACAACCCCCCCCCCCGCTGCGGCCGCCGCCAAATAAATGAAATCGCTCTGAAGTAGGCATGAAGAGGATAAACATGCAGGCTTTGGGCACATGCCCTGAGTGAAACAAGCATACTTCTTTCTATTAGTTACCAGGATTATTTATTCCCCTACTCTTAATTTTTATTTTATTTGCATGACATTTTTGAGATTGGGTGGGAGAAACTCCTATCTTCCCTTGTTAGGAAAACTCGAATAATGCTGACTTAGGATACATTTATAACAAAGAATTGTTATTCCACTTTGTAATGCAGTGTTGGGAAACAAAATTCAGTTATTCTGGCATTCATTCATTCTTGCATAGGCAATGCTAACTATCTTTTGTAACAAAGAGGTAGCACACTTTTGCTTTGCTCCCTGGAGAATCATACTCAAGGCACTATTAATTAATTGATAGTTAAATTAGTGGAATTGTAAGTTAATTGGCTCATGGAACCAGTTTTTAAAATCTATGTGTACATTTTCTTTAAAACAAAATTGCATACCTACCTAATTGTTAAAAAAGAAAAAATGTCAGTTATTCAACACAGTCTTCATATTTCTCATTAGAGTACATCACAATGAATGCCTAGTTTTCCATGTGTTTTTAAAGCATCCAACTTAAAGTGGTCCACGGAGAGAAGGAACATCTGCTTGCAATGGAGGAGGCCCCTGGAGGACCACTGTGTGGCAGCGTGCGTTGGTCCTGCTAGCTCTGAGTTATGAGTCTGAAGCCAACACATCTGGGGAGCACCTGACTGGGGAATGTTGTCCCTGGTGGAAGCAGTTACTATAGCAAACCTGGGACACTCTTCTAGCCAGTGGAGTCCACATCTGGATTGTGTAAGCTCTGCTGATTGGTCCTGGGTAACATCTTCAGCCTGTTTGCTCTAATTTTATGGTGGTGCTTAAAAACAGAGCCAGGCAGAGTTTGACCAGGCAGAGGCTGGCCCCTCTGGATACTGCTGCAAAGGGAATTGGGTGCTATTTCTTATGCTTACTGTCTTGGTCGATCTTTTGTCCCTGATATTTTAAGTTGAAAGTTACAGTTTCTTTATACTCCGAGGCATATTTTAGACGCCAGTTTCTAAATCCCTAAAAACCTGTGACATTCTGCAGCAGTTTGGGTTTTTTTTAATATAAATGTGTGCTTTTCAGTTGGCTCAAACCCTAAACAAACCAAACCCTAAACAGATACACAGACTTGCAGTTGTGTTTCCTGTTAATCATGTATGCAAAACTGCACTGAAAGAACCAGCAGAATGCTAAACAAGAATTGAAAAAAAAACAGATGTTTTCTTCCATCCTATTTATCTTGCTTTCTTTTACAAGAATGAGAAATTATGAAGAAAAAAAAACAGAAAATGTCATCAGGCTGCTTTTGTTAGCAACAAAACACAACAAACAAGCAAATCAACAAAAAGCATTTCTGATTATTTATTGCAGGGTGTGACTGAAAATTTGATTCCTTAGCTTGGAGATATTGAGGATATTCTATGAAAAAGAAAGAAAGGGGGATGAAGTGCCTGACTCAGAATGAAAGATAAATATGTAGTTTGAAATAGTCATCTCCTGACCTAGGCAGGACAATTCATTACCTCAACCAGGTAATGAGCCATGAATTCAAAGAAGGGAATTAATTTAATTTAATTTAATAATATTTCTATACCGCCCTTCTCCCGAAGGACTCAGGGCGGTGAACAGGGCAAGAATAAAAATACAGACTACAAAAGTTAAAACAAGATTAAATAAATGCCCACATACTAAAATACATCTTTAAAACCTAATAAAATAACAATAACAACCCCCCCAATCCCCTCATCAGGCCAGGCCAGCTTGTTCAAAAAAGTATGTTTTTAGCTCGCGGCGAAAGGAGCGGAGGTCGGGCGCCGTCTGGAGCTCAACCGGTAGCTGATTCCATAGCTCCGGGGCGCCCACAGAGAACGTCCTCCCCCTGGGGGCCACCAGTCGACATTCTCTGACCGGTGGCACCCTGAGGAGACCCTCTCTGTGGGAGCGCACAGGGCGGAGGGAAGTCGATGCCGGCAGCAGGTGTTCCCTCAGGTACTCCGGACCCCTGCCATGTAGGGCTTTGAACACCATTACTAGTACCTTGAATCTCACCCGGAAGGCAACTGGTAACCAATGCAGCTCACGGAGCAGAGGTGTAACGTGGGAGTATCGGGAGACTCCCAACACAACTCTCGCGGCTGCATTCTGTACCAGTTGGAGCTTCCGGGTGGTCCTCAAGGGCAGCCCCATGTAGAGAGCGTTGCAGTAGTCTAGTCGAGAGGTCACGAGCGCATGAGTGACCGTGCATAGATCATCCTGGCTTAGATAGGGCCGCAACTGGCGCACCAGGCGAACCTGGGCGAAAGCCCCCCTAGTCACAGCTCCTATGTGGTCTTCCAGGGTGAGCCGTGAATCTAGGAGGACTCCCAAGTTGCGAGCCCTATCTACGGGGGGTAATAGTTCACCCCCCATAGCGAGAGATGGAATGTCCGAATAAACCCGGGATGAAGGTATGCAAAGCCACTCAGTCTTGTCGGGGTTGAGTTGAAGTCTGTTCCTCCCCATCCAGACCCGAACCGCCTCCAGGCAACGGGACATCACGTTGAGGGCATCACTGGGGTGGTTTGGGGTCGAAAGGAAAAGCTGGGTATCATCAGCATACTGATGATACCCAACTCCAAAACCACGAATGATCTCACCCAGCGGTTTCATATAGATGTTGAACAGGAGAGGCGAGAGGACCGACCCCTGAGGAACTCCACAAATGAGAGACCTCGCGGTCGACCTCTGCCCTCCTGCCAACACCGACTGCGAACGTCCCTGGAGATAGGAGGAGAACCACTGTAAGACAGTGCCTCCCACTCCCAATCCCCTGAGACGCCGCAGCAAGATACCATGGTCGATGGTATCGAAAGCCGCTGAGAGGTCTAATAGGACCAGAACAGAGGAATGCCCCCTGTCCCGAGCCCTCCAGAGATCATTCACCAGCGCGACCAATGCCGTCTCCGTGCTGTGCCCGGGCCTGAAACCCGATTGGTACGGGTCTAGATAATCCGCTTCATCCAGGACCAGAGGGAGCTGATGTGCCACCACACTCTCAACAACCTTCGCAAGAAAGCGAAGGTTGGAGACAGGACAAAAGTTGTTCAATACAGCTGGGTCCAAGGCAGGCTTCTTGAGGAGAGGCCTCACCACCGCCTCTTTCAAGACGGCGGGGAAGCTACCCTCGCTCAGAGAAGCCGATATAACTGCCTGGAACCAGCTGCGTGTCCTCTCCCGGGCTGCATAGACCAGCCAGGAAGGGCACGGGTCCAATAAACATGTGGTGGTGCTCAGCCTCCCCATGATCCTGTCCACTTCCTCCGGAGTCACAGAATCAAACTCCTCCCAGGTGATATCGACAAGACCGCCCGCGTCCTGCTCGACAGACTCTGCCCAGTCAGAGTCCAGACCGGTCCGAATCCGAGCGATTTTGTCCGACAGATGCTGGTTAAACTCCTCGGCACGACCCTGCAAGGGTTCCTCCCTCACCTCCTGATTCAGGAGGGAGCGAGTCACCCTAAACAGGGCGGCCGGGCGATTATCTGCGGACGCGATAAGGGTGGCGAAGTGGTTAGACCTCGCCTCCCTTATCGCAGCGAGATAAGACCTAGTATAGGTTCTTAGTCGCAATCGGTCGGATTCGGAAGAAGGGGATTGCTCTGACTTTTTGCCACCTTTCCAAAAGAACTTTGCTGATTCGTATTTCTAAGAGAAAGACGCAAAGGTTTCTTGTTAGAGGCCTCACGTGTTGGGGGCGCCTCTTCTTTTTGCCCCAGGAAGAAGAATTTGTAGGTGCCACAGAGGCTGAGAAAAGGTCCAGGAACACAGAACAGAGCTCCAGATTGGATCACAGGCATTTCCCCAAAGGGCTGGTTTTTACGAAAAGGGGCTGGTGGAGGGGTGGGAGGGGGAAGCACCCACTTAAGGCAGCCGGTTCAAGAGCTCCACCACAATGTAAGCCAGAATTCCCAGCTCCACTGGTATAATTAATTGAAAATCTCAGTTAAGGCCACGCATGTTGACTATATTGGTAGAGCATCTCAGCTTTAATATAAAATTCTAGCCAAATATTAGGGGACGTTTTGGATCTTAATGCCTTTAAACATGGAAGGAAATATGCCTCAGTAAAGAGGTGTCTCCTGACTCCAATGCTGCAGAAACCCTCCTACTCTCCAATAGCCTTCAGCAGCTGCATTTGGCTACTTACATCCTGTATTATCTGGTGTGTACCTGTCCATTAGCCCAGCTCTTGCAATGTGTACTCCCAGTTTGCACCACCTCTCAGTTGCGATCAGTTATCTCTGGGGAAAGAGGAGGTCTGGCCGCTCCTTCTTCATCCACACTCAGAAAAGAAAGGACAGTCAATCTGGTGTTCTGGTGAAGGCACCAGACTAGATGCCAGGAGACGGTGAGTTCTAGTCCTGCCTTGGGCTTGAAAGCTGGCTGGGCCAGTCACTTTCTCGTAGTCCAAGCCACTTCACAGAGTTGTGGTGGTGGTGTGGAATATAGGATGAGGGAATATTAAGTATATTCACTGCCTTGAGTTATTTATAAAAATAATAAAGATGGGATAAAAAAATCTTTTAAAAGCTGACTTGTAAATGGAGCAGACAGTCATTCCTGGTGCTCTCCTCTGCCTACAGTAGTGTTGACATGAACAATATTATTTTCAGGAATGAAACAGCATGCTGAAAAAGAAATTTACTTTGAAAACAGCAGAGGCAACTTTTGCAAAGAAAAAAGAAAAAGAAAAGAAAATGCCTTTGATGCGAGATACTCTGGTTTTAAATGTTGTCTGGGGATTACTTGGAAGGGAAACTCCACTTTTGGAAATAGGAAATATGAATTCTGGTTCTAGAATCTCAACTGAAAAAGCTTGAACAAAAGTTTCTTCATCCTGGTTTAAATTCAGATCTGGCAGTTTTAGTAACATGAAATTGATTAAGCTTTGCATTTGTTTTATTATCATTACAAAGAGGTTTAGCATGGTCTGTAAAACATTATTTTTTAAAAAACAAACTGGCCCTGAAATAAAGTGGGAAACAAATTATAATTATTAACAGGAATAGTTAAATGTATGCATGTGCCTGCCAATTTATGACTTTTAAATTAAATATTTTTCTTTATCCAGAAAAACGTATGTAAACTTCTCCCTAGTGAGAAGCAAATTAAAGCATTCTTGACTGGCATAACAAACAATATGTCATTATAAAATTACCAAATTACATGGACAATTAAATTGCTTAAGCAAGATATAATGTCAACCATGTTATAGTAATTTGTACACATGTTTAGCTGGAACAAGCCCAGCGCAGCCGACTCCGATGGGCACGCTTACAGGAAAGTAACCTCCCAAGGAACCGGGCTCCCCACCTTTTGAGAGGGTGGATGGCCACTGTTGCCAGGGGTCTCTCCAAGTTCATCCTCCCCCTCTCAGCCAAGGAGGGGCCATTATTGGGCCAGATGAAGCAAACGAGGGGGGGCAGCCCTTCTTTTCTTCCTTGGCCAGGAGCGATTTGCTGCATCCTGCGGCGCCTGGTTGGTAGTCAAGAGGGGCCAACCAGGCTGTCTGCCCGTCTTCTGCAGACCTTGATGGATGTACGGGTGGGCTCAGGGATGGCTGGGGCTCCTCTAGAATCCTGACAGGGTCTGGTGAGGTTTTTCTGACTTCCAGTGTGGATGGTCTTACTGCCAGGCATGGAGCTTCCTTGCATCGGCCCACTACCACCCCAACCCTCCTCCCTTTTCTCTTCTGGATGAGTGGATGACAGCGGGCAACAGCAGTGGTGATTGTAACCATAGTGTGTAGAGGTCATTATAATTGTTAGGTCATTAAAATTATTTCCCCAAACAGCACCAACATTTCTGGAAAGTTGATTTCAGTGTGTGAAAGCATTTCACTTTCTAGGCAGGACCATCGCTGTGAAGCGTTCAGCTCTTGAGCTGGCTGCTCTTCAGCTGCCCCTTGGGCACTCAGCCCCAACGGGGCCCTTTCCTGGACAGGGGCTCCTGAGCACTGGCCAGAGAGGAAGTGGCTGAAGTCTGAAAAGGAGAGAAGACCAATGAGAAATCCAACGGAGAAACCCAGAGCTGCTCAGGAGAAGCTCCCTGACTGGTGTCCGGGGTATGCAGATCTATTCACTGGATTTAGGAGCACGTGATCATGCAGAATTCCTTCTAATTAAGTATTTTCTTTATACAGAACTTTCCTCTCTCTCTCTCTCTCTCCTTCCCCCCTTCCCTCCCTCTCTCCACAACAAACATAGGGCACCTTCCATTGAACATTCAGGTAAAATGGTGGAAGGCCCTTCAGATGCAGCCTTGATGGAGGAAGAGATTTGACCCAAGCATCTTGCTCCACTGGTGCCCACAACCGGCAGCATGTGAGCGAATGCATAGACCTATTTTAAAAATCACCAGTGAGTAGAGCAGATATTAAACAGTCCCTGGATAAAGGGAGATGGGCAAACATAAATCACTGCTCACCGAGGGTAGTTTTCCTTTGGACCCTTTTCTATCGGCGCTCTCAATTCTCCTTACTTTTAAATATTGCTTCCTTCTTTTATGCTTTTTAAATTTGTTTTGCTCAACACCTCTAAAGACCTGAAGTTTGTGCTTTCCTGTACTTTGGGTAAAGTACAGAATGAAATTTTTGTTTGAAGTGGGAATTTCCCCCCCCCCCAAAAGTTAATGCAGTACTGTAACAAAATAATGGTCTGTGATAGGCCCCCCCTTTAGCACAGACCCAGCTCAAATCGCCAGGGAGGGGCTGTGGTGATTCTAGCCCAGGACAGGTCCTTAGCCCCAGGCGGTCTCCCATTTTGTAGATCCTTCTGTTGAACAAAAGCAGTAAGCGGCCTGTTTAAGCCAGGCCCCACATCCGTCTTCTGTCCTGTGGGTGCATTGCGGTAGCTCCTGGAGGCTTTTCGATCCTTCCCCTCTCCTTACGAACAGCCCCCTGACTGAGGGGGGAGGGAAGCTCAAGTCCTCCCAACCTGGGCTGACTTTCCATCTTTCCCCAAGCCAGGGGACCAGGCAGAGAAGGCACTCAAGGGCACCACTGGGCAGATCAGCCTGGGAAGATGGGCCTGTCAGAACCTGGCCTCCCTCCAGATGACTTGTCTGCCACCTTTTTTTATTTTGATCAATAACCTGAGGCAGGTAAGAGATCTAATACTCCTTTATCTTGCTCTTTCCCCCCCCACCCCAAACAACCTTGTGTGAGAGAGTGATTGGCCCAAAATTACTCAGCCAACGAGAGAGAGAGAGAGAGAGAGAGAGAGAGAGAGAGAGAGAGAGAGAGAGAGAGAGAGAGAGAGAGAGAGAGAGAGAGAGAGAGAGAGAGAGAGAGATCCTGTGCTACCCCCGGTGCAATAATGGACCCTGACCGGTGCAATAATGGACCCTGAGCCGGGTGGGGTGGAGAATTTCCTTGACATCAAAAGTAACCATAAATATGAAAGAATCCAGCAAGAAAAAGGCCACCTCCGACCGCAGAGATGTTGCACGTTTCCAGAAGGCCATCCCAGGATAATAAAGGAGGCTTCCTCACGCATTCAAGAGGATAATGTGCACTGAAATATGAATCCACAGGGATGGCAGACTTTCAGAAAACTCTCCCCTGCATACAGCATAATCCAGTATTTCATAAACTCAGGAAAGTATTAAATAAAAATAAATTCCAAATGTCTGTGGCCTCATTGCAAATCATTCTGGAGAAGGGGAAAAAGAAAACTTCCTTTGGCGAGGAAACCGTCTTGTGTTAAACAACACCAGAAAACAAAATTATTATTGAAAGAAAAGCAAATGTCAGCTCCACTTATTGCAGCGGCTGTGTTGCTTCCAATAAAAATTTGGCATTTTATTTAGTCTGCAACAATCTACATTTTAAATTTAAAATAAAGATTTTTTTCCCCTCTGAGGTTGAGTGCCAAGCAAAGCAGAGCAGAGTGGAACATCTGCTCCTGATTAAGTCAGGCCATGACTACAAAGCAAACATGGATTTTATCCATAGTCAACAGCATTTACAAATGTAAAGGGAGGAAGCTACTGCGTTTCTGAAGAACGAGCTGCTTTGTGAGAAGAGAAGCAGGGTCACCATAGCAGATGGCGATAATCAGTTCCACCTGGCAAAGAGTTTTGATTAAGATGAAGTTGGCACCCTGGCCTGCATATCTGGGTCACAATGGCACCCCGCCCCCATGTGTTCTTCTTGCAGGGGCCCACATGCTCCACGGGAAAGCCCCTGGAGATGGTGGGGTTGGCAGCCCCTGGTAAGTGGGGCAAGATGTGCCACATGCTTGGCCGGGCAGCTCCGTCCTTGGCTGAGCCCTCTTGACCTCAGGGGGGTCACTGCTACATTCTTCCCAACTGACGTGGCTCCTTTAGACAACCGTGCCCCTCCACCCTTATTTGCCCTTTGACTTTGAACTGCTAGTGCCAGCAGTGGACATCTCCTTTTGGACAGAGATGAGCCCACCTCTAGCGGGCTGGCTTGTGACAAGGCTCTCCTGGGCCAGGGTCTCCTGGGCAGGCCTTTGGGGGCTGCATGCAAGGGCCGCCGGGAAAGACAAAGCAGGGCCAGCATTGGCAGCCGTTCCTCTCATTAGCCCAAGAGTGCTTCAAAATAGACAGGGAGCATCTGGGGGGCTGCTGGCCCTAATCGGAGCCAGGAGAGGTGGATGGAGCAGCAGCCTGCATGGCACAGCAGAGCTGCAAGGGGGTGGGGGATCCGGGACCTAGACTCCTTCTTGGGAGCCCCCAGGAGAGAAAGCATGCAGGACACTGGCTAGCAGCAGTTTCAGGATTAGTGGTCTTAAAAGAAGCTTAAAGGGAAAAAAGCCGTGCAGACCCAGGGAGATGCGTGTCATTCTGGGCTCTTCCTGGGCCAAGATGGAGATTCTGATCTAAAATCCTGCCATTTTCTGGCAGTTAATTCCAGGAGTCTGATAATGCACAGCTTGCGGGCTTTCCGCTATTCCTACCGGGAATATAATCCCCACATTAGTTCCATGTTAGTGCCTTATTTGGCGATGTTAAAAAGCACCAGAAAAAGGTTAACTAGAGTCAAGTATGCATAAGAGAGCTGGCATGATTAGTGTTTGGGGAGCAATTTGGTCAACAACATTTCTGCTTTTACCAAAAAATTGATTGGTGTCTCTCCTTTCTGGCTGCATTTTACATTTGAATAAAAGAGCAGCAGCAGCAGCAACAGCAGCAGAAAGAAGGCACAACGGTCTGCTGTGGCCCCAGTCCAGCGAGGCTGACCCAATGCTTGAGCTCCCTGGCTCAGGTCAGTTGAGCCACCCGCTGCCTTGTTCCAGAGATCTTCCCTTCCTGCCCTGAGAGGGGAGAGCTGCAGAAGTCCTCCCCGTCCCCTAGGACAGGGCCCCCCAACCTTAGCCACTTTATGACTTGTGGACTTCAACTCCCAGAATTCCTCAGCCAGCATGACTGAGGAATAAAGTCATAAAGTGGTCAAGGTTGGGGACCTCTGCCCTAGGACAACCCTTGACTGAAGAAACTTGGGAAGGCTGGCCCTGAGGCTGGCCCTGAGGCCCTGTTCCCTGCAGGCCAGGAGGTGGGGCCTGGGCCGCCTGTCCATCTTCCTCAACCGGAAGGGTCTGGCCAAATCTCAGGTCAGCCACATCTCACCCCGGGAGCATATGCGTTGCTCTTTTCTCAAGCTTGCATGGATGCCATATGGAGCCCTGCTTTTTTGGCTTGAGATCTTGATGGATACATTTCATTATAATTAAGCACTTAATTTGTTTGAACACAACAGAATAAAATATGTGGATCAAAAAAATGTATGCACTTTTTTGTGGGTATGAATTAACTTTGCTTTCCTGGGCAAGGAATTTAACCTTCTGCAGGGTGGTTCAGAAAAGAACCTCCACCTGTTGTGGCTCCTTCTCTCATTAGCTGAGGATTCACCTCTCGGCCAGGCACCTCTGAATTGCCCCTTAGTTGACTCCAGTGATTGAGCCCTGACTTTGCTGAATGCTGGAATGCAGCCAGGTCTGTTTGCAGTTTAACCAGAAAAGCAACACAGCAACACAAACTGTTTGGCAATTTGGTGAATTCTCAGGTCTCCCACAGGAATATAGAAAAGCCATGACTGAGATCCGAGAAGCTGACTTGCAATCACGATCAGGAATACGGTTATAAACCCCATATGTGTAACAGACAGCTCTCCTTCTCGGTTGGATTTCTGTTCCTCAGTGGGCCAAGCAAAGCATTCTTTAGGCTGTGGCCTGGTATGGATGCTAAACCACTTTGAGAGAGAGACAAATGCCTTCAGCATTTGGAGAAAGAGGGGAAAATCAGCATTTGCTTTCCTGTGAACTCTTCTGGGCCAAAGTGGCATTAAATCTGCCCTACCCAGTGGCCCCCAGCCCAAGGATGCCAGAGATGGGGAGAGGCTGAGATTTGCTGGCTGGGAGATACGGCCACCCCTGAAGCTGCTGGGTGCCAGGAGGGCGGGTATCCCCATCCCCACAGATGGCTGAGAGGCCAACAGGCCCAAGTGAGAGTTTTAGGAGGCCTCCCCACCCACCCCCGCTGCTTCTGGGAGAAGGCCTTCTTCAAGGGGGCTCCTCCTTGCAAATCAGAATCCCTAAATCTGAGAACAGATTTGGTCCCTGCTCAAAGTGAGCATAAAAAAGGGGGGATCATTAATTCCACAGGATTTGGGGCAATGGCCACAAAATGCAGTGTTAGGAACTGATTGGGATATTGGGAGGAAAATGTTCCTGAAAACTGGTTATTTGAGTCCTTTAGTTAAGGGATTTAAAAGAAAAAAAGATTAGGCCCATGGCATTCCAAATGCCTATTGCTGAGAGTTATGTTGAATGGACAACATGAGGTAAACCAAAAGTATTGTTTTGGGCAATAAATTTGAAGATGACCTAATCAAGCAGGCATATACATAGAATGAAGGCTACTGCTAAGCTTGTAAGCCGCCCTGAGTCTTCGGAGAAGGGCGGGATAGAAATGTAATAAATAAATAAATAAATAAAAATAAAATATTTGTATTCACACATTATCACTCCTTCATTGCAGAGCTAGAAGTCATTTATTTCATCTCAGTAATGTGCCTTCTTTCTGGTCCAACAGTTTATCAGAAGTGTTAATCCAATGGGGCAGGAAGTGTGTGGGGAGGGGGGGCAGAGGTGTAAGACAGAGAAAGCAGATTTAACATTAGCTTGGAAATATTGCACAACTCATTAAAAATGTAATCATGCGTAAAATGAGATCAATGAAAATTTATCTAAAAGTGCAAGGAGAAGGCATTTTCTCATATGATCCAGGATTTAATAGACTGGATTTTAATTTAGTCAGTTTGCAACCAAAATCCCTCCAGGCTAAATAAAACAGCTTCCCCTCCCAGTTATTGTACAGACAGCTAATTTTCTGCACCCTTCCTTCTAATATTCAATCTTATCTCTTGCCAGATAGAGGTTTCAATATATTGCTAAATTTGTTTTCTTTACATTTCCCATTACAGCTTTTAATTTGCATGACAAACGATCAGAGGTGGAAGTCGGAGAAACCAAGCGGAAGAAGGATGGCTGCCCCCCTTCCCTGCTCAGGCTGGCCCCCTGCTTCAACAGGCAGCCGGTTGCTCGCCACGCTCCATGTCCGCAGGGAAGAGGCCGGGCGGGGTGTCTGCACTGGGGGTGGGTCTTCACAGACACACGCGCTCACGGCTGGCCTTCCAGCCAATGATGTGAGTTGAGGGGAGCCTCCAGACACTCGGCTTGAAGGTGGGCGCTGCCAGGCTGTCTCGCTCGGTCCCTGGAGGCTCCGTGGGGAACTTCGCAAAAGGCCTCCCAGAGACCCTCCTTGTGGGCCCAGCTGGACTCAGGGCTTCCGAGTGTCGCTCTCTGCAAGTAGCTGAAAGGAAGCCTGCTCTGCTCTCCAGGAGTCTGGAGGGCCCCGAAAAGCGCTGGGTTTGCCCTCCCAGAGCCTTTCCGGGGCCCTCCTCCGCCCAGAAGCGATCTTCACCCCAGCAGGTCCCCACTGGTTCGCTGAGCCAAGTGAAATGAACAGGGAACAAGGGTGCTCCCTTCCCTGGCAGGGATGCAGAGGAACAGCCCCCGCTGGGGCGTTTGGTCTTGCTTCGCGGGGCTGCTGCAGCCGAGAGCTTCTGGGGGTGGGATGGTTCTGCTGTAAACCTTGCTAGATGCTGGAGGCTTAGGATTTCGTAATATTATAAAGTGTATTTTATTGTGACAGTAAACACGATATCGTTTACATTGACCATTAGTTTTATGTAATTTTAAATGCTAGTTTTTTTTGTCTGTTGATTTTTATTGTGGTACCTGGAGGGGCCCAATATAAATAATGTTTTTGTTTTTTGATTGGTATAGTATAGTTTATTCAATACTTATCAATTTAGTAGCAGTGTCAGTGTAGATGCTATACTGTTTTCCCTGCTGCTTTTTCTCCCTGGCGCTCAGCTTCAGCCACTGCATAAAGAAAGACCATGAAAGCAGGCAGACCTGGCCCCAAGAAGTGTTGCCCGCCCCCGCGGACTGCTCCGCCCTTGGTGTGGATCTCTGCAGGGCAGAAGCTGAGGGCATGCTTGGTCCTTTGATTGGCTGGAGCAGGATAAAGGGGCCCTTGCCCTAACTGGATGGCTGGAGGCCGCTGTGGCAAAAACTGCCCAAGAGAGGCCAGCCACCTTGCCTGGCCTGGCCTGGGGCTCCCATCCCAATTGAAGGCCAAGCCCCCCCCCCCCCGCTCCTGCCAGCTGAGAGCCCTGCAAGGGTGGCCTTCTAGCCGCTGTGGTCGGTTTGGGCTCTCCAAGGCTTTGTTTCAGGCCCGGTTGTGGGAGATGGTTCAGCCAGAAGAGGCAGCCCAAGAATCAGGGTTCTGATGGAAGTGCCAACCTCCAGTGCGGCTGTGCCAGCCAGAGGTCACAGCCCTTTCGTGGGCTAATCGCCTTCCCACCTTCTGGGGGGGGCTCTTCTCCAGTGATGTAGGGAAGGGATTTTGCTGAAATGTTAGTGTAAAACCTACCTGCAGGTTGTAATTTAACTAACAGTACATTTAAGATACTAGAAAATAAGGTGGTTGATAGGATAACATGTTTGCATGGGTTTTTTCCCCCCAGCAGTTTCTTTCCGTTTTCAAAACCAGACTGCTTTTATTTGGCACATGATGTGAAAAAAGGATTCCCACCGCGGGCAACAGCGGTTCGTGCAGGCTTCAGCGAGCCAGCTCAGCAGCTGTAGCCTTTGTGCTAAGGAAGGGAATAAATAAGTGTGTCGGGGTTGCGTTCCGCGGTCACAGCATCCTCGTTCCTGGCGCAGGCGGCTAGCGCGGCACCGTCTCCGGAGCAAAAACTCTCCGAGGCGCGCGCGGCTGCTTAGCACTTGTGAAGCATCCCCGGGATGAATCGCACAAGTAGCCGCCTCAACGACGCAGCGGCTGAGCGCCTCGGCCCCTCTCAGCCCGGTCCGCCGCGGGCTCCAGCAGCTGCAGTACGCCTCCCGCGCCCCTCTTAAGGCTCCCTTAAAGGCGGGGAGGGGGGCGGAAATCCGCCCTGCCTCGCCTGCTCGCTCCAGAGCTCTTGTCCGGACAGGCCCTGCCAGAAGGCAGGCAGGAGCAGCGAGCAGGAGCAGCGAGCCTGAGCCCCGGGCCGGGCCGGGCCCCGAGCGGCTGCGCTGTCTGCCCCCCGGCCCAGGGAGAGGCGCGTTCTCCCGCCGCTCCGGCCGGGAAGCCCCCGGGCGCCCGCCTCCGCGGGCGAATCGAGCGCCTGGGAAAGAGCCGAGGACCGGCCTCTGTCGGGCGGAGCAGCCGAGGGGGGGTCGCGCCGAAGAACCGGCGAAAGAAGCGCAGTGAATCTCGCGGAAGCTTTGCGGCCGATCCTGACGCGCTTCTCTCCGACTTGCAGCGCAGCTTCCCGCGAGCCCCAACTTCGCGGCTGCCGGAGGCGGGAAGGGGTGTCTCCGGCTGCGGATCCCCGCCCCCCCCCGCCGCGAAGGCCGCCCTTGCGCCGTCGGGGCTGAGGCCGAAGCCACAAAGGGGGGAGTGCGCCGTTTCGGCTCCCGCTCCTTCCAACCCA
This sequence comes from Vipera berus, assembly GCF_964194415.1. Taxonomy (NCBI): domain Eukaryota; kingdom Metazoa; phylum Chordata; class Lepidosauria; order Squamata; family Viperidae; genus Vipera; species Vipera berus. The sequence goes on along the minus strand of NC_138213.1, from coordinate 425,461 downwards.
GAAGAGGCCCCCTCCCCCCCAGTGCGGGGGCAGCGCGGTCCTCGGCCGCCTCTGGTCGTCACCGGGAGCCCCCCCGCCGCCGCCGGCTCGGCCCCGCGGGCCAGCAGTCAGAGACGGGCGGGCGGGAGGGGCGGCGCGTCCCCCGCCCAGCACCCGGCCACCGATTTGGGGAAAGGAGCCGCGACGAGGGAAGGAGGACTCGGCGAGGCGGCCCCGCTCCCGGCGGCCTTCCCAGCCCCCCAAATGGGGCGGCGCGGGGCGCGCAGAAGGGCGGGAACGACCCTCCGCTCTGCCGCGGCGCGCCGGCAGGAATGGCTGGCCGGCAGGGGGCAGCCTCTCCCTAGCAAAGGCGCCAAGGAGCGCACGCCCCCCCCTCCCCGCGGCGGGAAAGGCCAGGTGGCGGTGCGGGGGGAGGTCGGGAAGCGGGGCCGGTCTCGGGCGCGGACGCTGCGGAGCTCCTCGGCCACCGCGGGACCCGCCCGGCTCGCAAGGCAGGCGCCCAAAGGGGGCAGCTGGGCTCTGAAGGACCCGGGCCCGACCGCCGTTCGGGACAGGCCGGCCGGGCGGCGAGCACTCCTCCCTCGGCTGCGGCTTCCGACGGACCCGTCGCTTTTGCGCTGCCGAGGAAGGGCCTGCCTCTTCCCGCGGTCGGGCGGACGAGGCGCTTCCGCGGAAGGAAGAGCTTTTCCGGGCCCCCCCGGCAGGTTTTCTGGAAGGCGCCCCCATCTCTCTTTAAAGAAACCTGCGCGACTCCCCCTCCCCTCATCACCCCAATAACTGAGTTAGATGCTGCCCGGTTTGGGGGTTCTTTGCGGGTATTCAGACTGGCAATCGATGCTTTGGTCTGGGGGCGTTAAATTACTGCCCGGCGCTTTTAACCCTAAGCATCAAGGTATTTTCTTGGCATTTTTCATTTTGTTTTGAAATTTTAATATCATTAGAGCAATTCGTTATAGATATCTGCAGCGAGGCTATAAAGATTCGTGATTGGGATAAATCTCCCACTCCCAGCAGCGGTTCAGAAGAGGCGATGCTTTTGCTGCATTTTTCAGGGCAAAGAGCAACCCGGCCCAAGAAAGTCTTCAGCTGAGTTTCTGGTTTGAAATAAAGCGCTAAACTTGCAGACATGATCTGTATTTCAAGGCTTCTCAAGATGGAGCTAATACAGCAAAAATATTTCTGTCATCTGGTGCTTTGCTTGGGCCTAGAAAAATGCAGCAGCTTGGCCAATTACTCCAATTACATTGGTGGGATCATTATGTGGGAATTAACCTGTTTCCATTATTAATGCCTTATTGGCAGATTAGTAATACAACACCTTCTTTTCTTGGGAGTCCACGAAGTGGGCAACAGAGTTATGAACATTCTGTTTAATAACTACGTTGATACGGTCATGCCAAATTTTTGTTTTAAAATACAGCAGTGCTTTTTCTAATAGCCCCCCCAGAATCAGGTTCTGCACAAAATATACTTTAATCTCAAAATATGAAAGCTTGTTTTAATGTCAACAGGCTTTTTGGTCTGTTTTTGCGAAATAATATAGTGGCCGGAGTTAATGAAGGCTTTCGTTGTGGTTAATAAGTGTTTTTGTTTTGAGTGTTAAAAAGAGTTTGTAAATAGAACTCTTGTTATTTTTCCCTCTGCCAACGTTGCTGTTATTTGTTTCATTGTTCCTGTGAATAATGTGACAAATGTGCTAATAATTGAACAGCTGTGCAAGAATTCTAGACAGCCTCTTCCTTTCAGAGTCAGCCCCCTGGCTCTCCAAGAGCTGTTTTCAGAATGAACAAGGCGTCTTTTCCACATCCCCTTCTATCCCCTTCTTCTCAGCCTTTGGCTGGAATTCAGACACACAAATGGCTGCTCAGGATTGCATGTCCAGCTGTGCACTCTTCCCCCCCCACCAATGCTGCAGAAAATCTAGATCTTCTCCCCAGTTCAGTTCAGGGGGGTGGGAATACAGTTCTTAAAAACCCTTTTGCCTTCCCTCCTTTCGTTTGGAGATTAGGCAAATGTTGAAATGTATGAAAAATTTATAAACTGGAAGAAAGTACATTTGTTACATTCTTAGACTCTTTATTTTCATGCCTACTTCTTTTTGGTGCATTTTATAGGCACCCTGCTGTCTCTTGCTGTTTCTTATTTGTAAATCTCCAGTTTGGTAAGATGTGATGTTTCCAAATGGCTAGAAATCATATTTGTGTAGAAAACTCTGCCCCATAGTGTCTTCTGAGGCAAATAAAGGTTTCCTGAGCCTACAATCCAAGAATGTTCTGACTGCTAAATCAAAGGATGCCAGTGAAATGCCCCAGCTGTGTTCCTAGATTGCTGCAATGACCAGAAGTGACCAGGAGACTGAAGGCCCCAAAGTCCCTCCCAAGCCCTGGGAGGCTGGCTGGGGACCGCCCTGCTCCCTCCCACCCACCCCAGGCTCAGCAGCATTTGAGCCCAGAGGGCAATTGGCCTTAGGTGTCCTCCATTGGCTTCTCAGGGATGCCACCCAGAAGCCCGGCTGTCAGAAGCTGGAAAACTGTGCAACCTCATTCTCCTTCTAAATGTTTTACTGTGTTTGATTCCAGACAGACGGCCCCTGCTGCCTGCCTTCCTGTCCCCTTCATTCTCTAGGAGGTTCTTCTCCAGACCTTCCCTGGAAATGAATGGCAGTTGCTCAAGAGTTGCAATTAGGGGAGGGGGGCCCTTCTGGTATTGAAAACAAGCTGTGCTGTTGTCAGGTTAGCTGCTTTCTGCAGGAATCCTCCGTCTTCAATCCTGAAATTATTTCTGGGCTGGCTGGGGAAAAAATTGACTGTGTATGTGTGTGTGTGAGGTGGGGACACACTGGGTTGTGGCATCTGTGCTGTGTTGCCACTACAGATCCAGGCTCTTGCCCAATGGAGCCCAAAGGACTCTCTGCTGCTGTGGTGAAAAGGAATTGCCAAGAGCTGCTTGGGTGCCTGCTCCTCACTACGTGGATCTTTGTGCTGCCCTGTGGCAGAGGAAGAGTTAACTTCTAAACTGCCCCGAATTCATGCCGGTAGAGAGAGGGTTGAGCGAGGGTTGACCGCTGTCAGGTCATCTGATGTGCAGCTCAGCAGACCTTCATGCCGTCATAAATAAAACAGACAAATTACTTTTTTTTCCTAGGGTAGAATAAGAGCGGGATGGGGGCGATGGGGATGGTGTGTGTGTGTGTGACTGATGATTTGGAAGGGGAGTGAAGAATTAGAGAGGAAGGGGGGGGAGGTGGGAGCGATCTTCACAACTGCTCTATGAATCTCTGGATGGCAGCTGAGAACAATGGAGAAGCAAGCAATTACCTCCAGTCCTTCCCCCCTTCTAGGCGCAGGAAATATATTCCTGCCTGAGACCCCCCCTTTATACCTCTAATTCAATTCCTGGATGAAGCAAGGGAAGGCGTAACAAAGGAGGGGGGCTGCTTAACAGTTGCTGCCCTCTGGGGACCATGCAATTCAGACCCTGGTGGGTTGGGGGGATGCCTTGCCAACAGTGGGGTTTCTGCTGCTCCCCAGTGTTCTGTTCAGGCTTTAGATTGGGGGTCCACCCAAGCCTGAAATGGAGTTCTGCCCAAGAGCTGGTAGCAAAGTAACCCCTGCCCCAATGGCTAGTAGCCCATAGGCCATGAGAATTGTCCTGGAGGGTTCCCAGTTCAATTTGCCATGTGTTCCCTTCTCCCCATCCCCAGCCAGTGCCTGTGTGTGAGTTTCAGAGGAGCTGCATCCAGCCATTTTGGATGAGAATCAGGAGAAAGGAAGGAGCTTGGCCAGATGGGGAAGGAAATAATCCTCCTCCTCCTCCTCCTCCTCGGAAATGCCTTCCTTGCACCCTTGTGAAAAGCTGTTCAGGGGCTCCACTTGAGCAGTGCCTCTTGCAGTGGCGGACTTGACTGGGTGCCCAGCAAAGGGCCCACAGTCCCATCCAGAGGGCGGCAGCAGCAGCAGCAGCCCAAGCCTGGCTTCTGGAGCACCCGCTTGGAAGACACCATGGGGCTCTTGGTGCCTTAATTCTCCCCTGGGGTGCAGCTCAACCAGGTGCTTCTGCCTCCCCCTCGAGCCCCCTAGCCCGTTTGCATGTCCTTCTGGCGCCTGGTAGATCTGCACCTCCACCTCCTGGGATCACCATTTGGGAGGGATTAAGCCTGTCAATTAGATGGTGTGTGTGTGTTGTGGGGGGGAATTAACACCCAGAGCTGACTAGGAGAGGCCCTGCTGTGGATGAATCCAGGCACTTCACTGGGGAAGCCCAGGGGTGCCCCCCCAGGTAATGACCAGCTGGCTCTGGGCCTCTTTCCCCCCCGGGAGGAATTCGAAAAGTAGGCCTGTCAACCTGCTTTCTGTTGCTTATAGGCAGTTTGGAAAAATTCCCTATATTTTCTTTCTGTGAGTGAAACTGAGTCTGAGGCATTACAAAACTGATCGGAGAATTGGAGCTTCCTGACAGGTTGAAATTTGAGCTGGGAAAGGGCCTAATCAAGCAATAGGGCCACCTAGAAAGGAAGCAGGGATGGTTTTGGGCAGAGCCACCTGGGATCTCCTAGGCAGCCCGGCCATCCCTGTGGGGCAAGAGAGGCCCAGTGGCCGCAACCGCCTCCTGAGCAGCCCAGAGCCAGAGCATCCTGCGCCAGCCAAGGGGGGGGGGGCTCACAGCCCCCCAGGAGCTCATCGCATGGGGGTGGGGGGGCTTCTGGGAAGAGAGGCCTACTGACCTGGTGGGCACAAGCAACTCTTCCTTTGGAAGAAGAACTGAGGTGAGCCCTCTTTCCGGAGATATGGCAGCCAGCCCCAGATCCCCCCCCACAACAGGCCTGCAGATGTTCCTGCCTCAGCCAAGCCTCCCATAGGAGAAAGGGCAGCACCTGGGCATGAAGCGGCCACTAGTGCTGCTTTTTGAACTGGTTTATCCCTCTGTCCCTTACCTGACATTGGTTTACTTATCTAATTTATATAGCCACCCATCTCACCCAAAGCGACCCCAGCTGTGGACAACAAAACTAAGAACAAATATATTTCTAAAGTCCCATCATCATTAGTTATACAGTATAAAGATTAAAAACTATAAAAAACAAAGTGAACTTGAGAATAACAGATAAAAGGATGTGAATGGAGCCACCTCAGAAGTCCACCCATCCAGTCTTAGATGAAATAAGCGGTTTGTCTCCTGTCTGAAGATTGAACGGAACTTGGCTTCCGGCTGTGCGGGCTGTCTGGGCCTCCCATTTCCTAGGAGGGGAGGAGGCCCAGGACAGCTGGAAAGGGCAGTCCTCCTGTCCCTCCATCCATCAGCCCGGACAGGTGCCAGAAAGCGCCTGTCTGCTTCCAGGGAGGGCCAAAGGGCTGGGGTGGGGACTGGAGACTTTCAAGAGGGCTGGCACTGGCAGGTGGACCATGGACATTGCTTGGGAGGGGGAGAGGGCCAGCAGTGGCTGTCCCTCTGTGGGGTTTCCTGGGACACCCCCCTCTCCCTCTCACTCAGCACTTGGAGCCCAGGGAGCTCACCGCAGGCGTGTTCAAAATATTTGTTTGTTTCTGAAATGAACTGCTGGGTTTTGCACTGCAGCGTGTAAGGCCTTCGTGGTCCCAACAGCTGGCAGGTCCTCAGGAAAGCCCCTTCTCAGACTAGGCTTCTTTCTGTTTGGTTTATGATGTCACTTTTCCTGCCTTGAATCCACTTGGTGGAAGAGGAGTGCCGGTATTAGGCTGGAAGGGAAAGGAGCGGCCCAGAGCCTCCGCAGGGAGAGGAGGCTCTTCTGCCCCCTCATCTCTCTGGCCCTACTGGGGGCCTCCCTCCGTGCCCCCCCATCTTTGGCTTCTACTTGCATCAGGAGAGACTCTTCCCTGGAGGAATGTGAAAACAGGGAAAGGCAGGATGGCTTAATCCTCTGTGCTCCCTAAAAGGCAGGTCCTGAGGATCCGCTGGCCTGTGGGCTCCAAGGGTTAAGACAGCCCGACTCTGGCTCCCATTAACAGGGAGGTGGAAGGAGAGGCTGCATCCTGGGAAGCGGTGGGCTGGGGGGGGGCGCTTGTCACAGGCAGACTGGAATAAATCATGGTACAGTAGCTCAGGCTACAGGTTGCAAATCTTCTTGAAGATAAAAGGGAGGCCCCTTGACCAGGTCTCAAGCGCTGCTTCCATGTGCTTTCTGTTACCAAAGTGGGGGCTGGAAAATTGATCAAGAGGCGCAGAGCACTACAAGGTGCACCAGGGATGTTTTCCAGATGTCCCCAAGTAGCCGCTGTTCCCCCCCATCCTGGAGCCTCCATCCAGCCTCCTTGGCACGCAGATCTGCTCCAGGAACAGCAGGCCAGTCTGAGGAATTCAAAGAGAAGCCTGGACATCCAGGGCTTGTGGCCAGGGAGGCTGAACCCTGAGTGCCCTTGTGAAGCTGTGGCCAATCCTGAGCTGTCCTGGCCCCCTCCTCCAGAAGGGCAGGGGGGAACTGAGGAAACACAGAGGGGGAAGAAAGATGGGCTTTCAGCAAAATTGCAAAGTCCTCCTGGCTTGGAGGATCGCTTTGTGTTGCCCCACTTGCATCACTCACAGAGCCAGGCCAGCCTGCTGCAGGGGTAGAACGGACACCCCCCCACACACACACACACTGAGGAGAACTATATGCTCTTGCCTAACACCCCCCCCCACTGCTGCAGCATTTTATCAGAAGGAGGCAAATGCCCAGGGAAGAGCAAGGAGGGCCAGCAGCTTGGGGGGGGGCGAGGGGGGAGGCAGGGCGAGAAATACTTTGCAGGGCTGGGTGGAAATCCATCCCTCCCCCTCCACCATCTCAGAAATCATCTGCAAACTTTTTAATCAGCATTGTAGGTACAGTGGATTTTGTCATAATTTTGCCAACCAGAACCAGATGTGCTTTACTTTTAACAGAGTGGAATAACAAAATCATATTTGTTCAAGCCAGAAGACAGGTAATAAATAACTAGAGATATGACGTTGCAGCTTAGCATTCTTCAAAAGGAATGATGAATATTGCTGAAGAATTTAATTTGAGATATAAAGGCAGCTTTTGAAGAGAAAACCAGCTGAAGCCTTAATAACATTTCCTTTCCTGCTGGGCCAGAGCCAGGATGGGGGCCAGAACAAAAGGGGTCTTCCACAGATGTGGCTGAGGGGCCAGTCCTGTCCTCAGTGCATTGTGGAAACTCTGGCCTCCTTGGGAAGACTGGCTCTTAGGATCAAAGACATAGCAGGTGGGAAGCCATTCATCTGGGCGGCTTCTGCCAGCCCAGCCTGCCATGCTCACCGTCCAGCAGAGGCTCCCGTCCCTCAGGGCTGCTCCAGCTTCCTTCCTTCCATCAGCCTGGGGCAGCTCTAGGCCCTAAGGGGAGGGCAAGGAGACCTTCTTTGTGAGTTAGCTAAGTGCAGCTTCGAAAGAGAAGACCCACTCCTCTCAGTCCCTCATCTCTGCCTTTGCCCCTGGGAAATCCCCAAAGCCCCCACCCCCCACCCCGACCTTTCTTTTACTTGCCAGGAAGCCTTCATTCTGCAGGAGAGGCAAAATGTGTTCTTATTTAGCCTTTGCTGTGTGAAAAAGGTGGCTTCTTGAGCCAAAAAAAGTCAGCAAAGTGGAGGAGCTTTTTCTCCCAAGCCCAGTAAGCCTTCCTGATCCCGACCCTTCTCCAGCCTTGGCCAAGCCAAAATAGTCTCATCTCTGAAGTTTATTGGCAGATCTGGAAAAATCAGCCTTGGTTAGATTTGCAGATAACAGATGTCTTCTTTGATGAATATGAATATGGAGAAACTCAAAATCTCAAGTAGCTAGGTAGGACAGAGAAGGAAGGAAGGGAGTTTTTCACAGAAGTAGCCACTGCAAAGCTACACTCTCCTTCCACATGTGGCCTGCACACAAGTCAATGGCCACTGGCCTGGAAAGGGGTCTGCAGAAGCCAAGATCCTTTGCCACACAGCCACCCCTCACTCCTGGGAGAGGAATTGTACTGCTCCCTTCACAACTTAAGGCTTCTCTGTTGGTTACCCTTAAAAGGGACCAGCTTAGTTGTGAAGGGAGCAGTACAATTCCTCTCCCAGGACTGAGGGGTGGCTGTGTGGCAAAGGATCTTGGCTTCTGCAGACCCCTTTCCAGCCTGGCCTATTGAGAGAGCCCATTACATCTGTCTTTGATCCCCAAGATCTGGATTGAGAAAGCTGATGGCCACAATTAAAGACAGTCCTGTTGAAAACCTGACCTCTGTCTGCTCTCAACTTCATGTAAACTTTTCAATATGGCTGTAATTTGATATTTAATTACTGTGCTTCATTGTTTTCCAGCACAATTCGGTCCTGTTGATCTTTAGGGAAATGAAGGCTAACATAAAAGAAAAATGGCACCATATCTGCATAATTTTATAATTATATAATTGTTTTTCTGCACTTAGAAAGCCTTGTGTAGTTTATGCCTCTTTGGAGAAATGATCACGATGGGGAGCAGAGGTCCTCTGTCCCCTTGGCATGCATAGCACCAGGAAGGGTTCTTTGGGGGGGAGGGGTTTCCCTTAAAGGACCCCTGAGTCTGAACCCTCCTCGGCCTCCCTTGTGCAAGAGGCCAAAGCCCAGACTCGGACTGACCTCCCCCCACCCCCACCACAGTTGAGCTCTGCAGAATTTCCTCTCAAAGTACGGAGCCCTCAAAGGATGGCGGGGGGGGGGGGCAGGTATTTAGCCGCATTGCAAAGAACAAAGGCGGTTGGTTGGTTGACAACCCTGGCTGGTTCGACCTCTGCCCAGGCGGGGAAGGGCTCCCCTTCTGAAGCCAGCAGCTCCCTCCCTCCCTCCCTCCTGATTTCTGAAGCTGCAGCCCAGGGAGCAGCCACCTTCCTTTGTCTGGGGCTCGTGGCTGGAGACGCCCGCCCCTCGACTGAATCTGCTGCCACCTGGGGGAACGGCTCTTCCGGGCACGTCCAGCACAAGGGTGCTTGGGGGAGGGAGTAACCTGGGCGACTGAGCCAGGGAAGGGCTCCAGAGAGAGCGGAGAGCAGTTTGACTAGCTGAGGCCTCCCTTGCAAGAAGAACTTTGCTGAGGGGCCGAAACAGAGGAGCTCTTTCTTCTTCGGTGCTGCTCTGAGAGGATTCTCAGGAGACCCCAAGGAGAAGGGTGGGCCGGTCCTCTCTGCAGCCTTATAAGGAGGAGAACAGGCTTTCCTAAAAACTCTCTCATCTTCCAGGAATTCAAACTAGCAAAAGAAAACATAGAGCTGTAGCCAGAATCAAAAGCAACCAGTGCTTGACCTCCACCCCGCACCCCGGCCATTGTCATCCAAAGGTGGCATCGGAACCATTGTCATAACTGACTCTGAGTGGCATGTAGCCCCAGTACGGTAACTGGGTTAAAACCAAGCAGGAGGAAGAAAGAAGAGCTGTTCTCAGGGTTTCTGGAGGGCTCCAGGAAAGCAGGAGAAAGGAAAGAAAAGCTTGAGACAAAGGATCTGCTTCAAGCCGTCCTCTCTCTCTCTCCCTCCCCCCCCTCTCTCTCTCTCTCTCACACACACACACACACACTTTGGGTAATTCTCTGATTGCAGTGCAGTTGCTGTATGATGACTGATACAGAGGCTCTCAATTATCAAATCATTTTATTTCCTATTGAGCTGCAGGTAAAGTGGGCCCTGGAGATGGGACAATCAGGCTTGCCTCCAAACAGATGAAACTGTGTTGAATGCAAGTTTAGAAAGAAACCGAACCTGCTGGGCTGCTCATCTGCCTGCTTAGCTGGAATAAAAACAACCCTGCACGAAGAATGCTTTCTCCCATTCGGCAGCTCCGGCCTGGGACTCCGGCCTGGGAGCACAAAGACCTCCAATTGGGGACCCTCTCTCCGCTCTCTCCGTCAGAGCTCAGAGAGCAAAACAAGGAGGGGGGACTTGCAGAGGAGAGGGGCTGGGAAGGCCCATTGATCCAAATGGAGTCACCCAGGTTAAAATGCTGCATCAGAGAAGCCCGCCTGTCCTTTGACTGAGGAAGAAGGGAAAAGCCTCTCCAGAGGAAAAAGCATCAGGGGCGGGGGGGGGGGAGATGTGGTCAGGGCAAATCCTGGAGGGTTTGCAGCCAGGCAGGACAGCCTCCTTCCTCTTTCCCACAAGCCCAGCAGGTGCAGCATCTGTTTTTCAGAATCTTCCGCAGAATAGAGATCAAGTCTCCTTAAGGCTCCCGGGTCTGGACTTCAAAAGCCTAGGCAACCAGTTCATGGCAGCAGCAAGGAGCTCTTCTCTGCTGCCTAGTGGTCATCAGGAGTTCTCCACCCCACCTCTGCTAGTTATTCTTCCGCCCCTCCCCTGAGGATATTATGGAGAGCAAGGAAAGGGGGAGCCCGCCCTTCTGCAAGGCAGCCGCTGCTGCCCTTGTTTCTCTTTGCTCCGCTTTTTGTTGCATGGAGGGTCAGAATACGTTGTGCAGTTTCCTTCCTAGGCAGGGGGGTGGCACTATTTCCACAGAGTTGTGTGGCAAAACAATTGCTCAAACCCTTCATTCTGAACACAAAATGATAATTCCCACACACCCCTTTTCTGCATTGTGTATGTAAACTGTTTTATGCAGGAAGAATGTTGGACTTGAACTACTTTTTTTATTTTTTCAGAGTTGAGAAACTGCCGTGGAGGAACAAGCCCCTGCCCATAAACACAGCCCTGGCGGCAGCCAACTGCCACACCGAGGGGTGCACTGGCTGAGGGGCACCTGGGGAAGCACTTGCCTCCTGATGTGCAGGCTGAGCATCTTCTTGCAGTCAGTCAATGTAACTGTCTAATGCTGGGCTCAGCCGTGCCCTGATCAGACAGGAAAGAATTTCTTGGCAGGGCACCTCAGCCATCTGGGCCCTGGAAATGACCGCAGCTCTCCAGTTGAGGCCCCAAGGGACCAAGCTATGGGTGCCATTGGCTGCTGCGGATGCGACTCGGTCTTTCCAGGAGCTCCCACAGCTGCCCCGGCCTCCTCCTTTCGCTGAGCACCAGCCCAGCCTGGCTGCCAGCCACTCAGCATGAAACTGAAGGCCGGATGGCCAGGAGGCCCAGGAAACCGGCCCTCGGATACTGAGGGTGGCCTCTGCCAGGGCTCCTCTGGAATCAGCCCCACGCCTCCTTAGGGCCGGCTTTCCTCCTGGGCTGAAAATGGGCTTCATATTCTTGTCCTCAAATCACAAATCTGGCCGTGTGTTAATGTTTCTGACTCTCACTCTGCCCCCCCCCGGGGAGCTCAAGGGGAGAAGAGCTCCCATCATCCTAAACAGTCTTGTCTTCTAGAAGCAAAATCCAAGCACTCTTATTATGAACAAACTGACATTGTCAATAGGGGGTAAGGATGAAAACCTTGAGGGGTATCACAATTACCATTGGGATGACAGAAACAAAGACAGCGTGGTTTGAGCATACACAAAAATGAGTATAATTGGGCTTTTCTTTCTGCGTTATGCAGAAATTCTGAAAATTGCTTTTAGCAGACCCAGAAAGAGAAGAGATTGCAGCCTGCCAAGGGAAGGCTGAGGGAGAGGGTGCCCTGCCACCCAGAAGCCCCTCGCTCGGCTCCCCCTTTCCCAGAGTGCAGGGGCAGGTGGGGGAGAAAGGCAGGCAGGCACGGGGCAACTGAAAGAAGCCAAATTCTCTTGGCTGCTGGCTCGGTTTGCAAGGGCAGAGAGCCGGTCCATGAATCCTCAGCCTGTGTTTGTCGTGGCCTCATTTGGGTTGGGGGAAAAAGGGGGCAGAAATGCTGGCTCCGGTGGGGAGAGGCTGCAGCCTTCCATCCCTTGGTGGGAATATGTCCCTTCTCTGAAATTCACAGTAGAAGCCATCTCTGGGCACCTGATTGAATTTAAACAGGCAAAGGAGGGCTTGGAGCCATGCAGCCCCTCTCCCTGTTTCTCAGTTGCCCACCCCTCAAAACACCAACCACGTCATCCTTTTCTGCCATTTCTTTTCCAACCGCCACCATTTTATATGAAGCATGAACTAGCCTGATGTGAAGTTATCAGGAAATGGAGGATGATGTGGGCAAAGGCAGGGAGGGGCGCAGGCACAGCGCACACACGAGGAGGGAGGGCTGAGAAGGCGGCAGGCGGGCTCAGAGAATTGGAGGGCAGAAAATGGTAAATTGCTGCTGTCATGCTCTCCCTGGGACAGTAAAATCTGTTTCTAAAGGCTCTTCCCTGCCCTGTCTCAATTATTTCTCCTTCTCTCAACCCCCTCCCTGTAGAGGAAATATTTCATGATAAATATCCAGAGGGCAGCTGGAGCCAAGCAACAGAACGACCAGCCACAAAAAGCTCTTTGTGCCACGAGCAACAGCTCTTCCTTTGCAGGAGGGGACAGCGTCCGAAGCTGGGGGCCCACAAGCACAGCCCTGAGGTGCTGGGGGGCTTTCAGATGGACAACAGTTTCCCCCCCCCCAGCCGCAAGAGGCAAGGCAAAGTTCTGGCAGCAAGCCATCTTCGCGTGACCCTCCCGGCAACAGGGATGCAATGACCTCTGCCCACTACCCTACTCGCCTTCTGCCAGTGACGGGGTGACTGTGGCTGGAAGGCCCCCCCCACTTCGGATTCCCTTCAGGTGCCTGGACAAGACTCTCCCCTGGGGCGCCCTGCACACAGGCTCCAGGCTCTCGGCCAATCCTCCCGGGCAAACCAGGCACAACTAGATGGGGTAGATTTATTGTTGTGTTCACAGCATCTTGCAGGTCTGAAGGTGCAAACTTAGTGCCACTTCTAACTGCTTGACCCATTAAGGCAGCTCCTTCCTCAGTTTCTTCCCCTGACCACTAAGCCACTGGGGAGTCCTGCCCATCTTCTTTGCATCTCTCCCCTCCCCAGCACTTTTCTCCTAGATGCTTCCCACCTTCTCTTGCACTGCCCTGGCTCCGAATCCAAACAGAATGAAATCATGCAGGGAGAAGGTAGCGTCTGGCAGCAACTGCTGTCTGCTTCCCAAGGGCCGTCAGTCTGTCATGATGTCCCTCGCTGGAATAAAAGAAGTGGAACCTTTGCTTGCAACTTCCTGCTGTAAGGGCACCGAGGCTGTTGCTGTGTGATGACTGTCAGCAATCGGCCTCTGCGAGTAGAAAGCCTTTCTTTGTCTGTCAGTCGCAGTAGGGAAAGCAACAACTCCAAAATGAGTTTTGTCATGACGGAGGGTGGCCAGCATAATAACCCTCCCTTCGGATCGTCTCTAATTTCCACTCTCCTGGCCATAGAAATGAGTTCAGGCTGTTCTGCATTAACAACAAGTGACTTCTCTGAATCTGATTCACCATAGGCTGGCTTCATCTGGTAACCAAGCCAACTTGGGGAAGGGGTTATTGCTTGCCCCCTATGTGGCCCCACTGGCAGGGTTTTAGCTACCCATGGGACTGGGGACTGATTGGGAGAGATGGGCTGTGAGTATTTTGCGTATGTCTAAGAAGTGTGTAGCATTTCGGAACTGCCTAGAGCTGGGCAGCTATAGAGATGTTTTAAATAAATGAACAGCTTACCTGGAGAGATGACAAAGGCAGAATTAATTTGAGTAAAGGGCTGAGGCGATACTTCCCAATAGAGTTCCTCTTCTGGTGGTCACCATGGTGGCCCTGGGGCTCCTGCTGAAGCGTTGCTCCTGGTCGTGTGGGGTTCCTGGGTCACCAAGATCCTTGGCAGACTAAGCAACTCTGGGTGCCAAGAAATATAATGCAGGAATTGCACCCAGTAAGGCTAGGAGATTTGAGGAAACAGCTGGGCATTGCCCTGGGCTCAGTGGCCCAACTACTCTGCAGAGGGCAGACGGGGCTTCGATTTGTGGGTGTTCAGAGAAGCTGCAAGAGGAGTTCGAGGATTGATCTCAACATCCAGCCATGTCTGAGTGCTTCTACTCGGATCTTCCTTTCTAGGAAACACTCCAGCTTCTGTGCAGGAAATGGGTATAAGGAGTGCATTGTAGTATAACATAGAAATTAAATCCACAGCCCTCCCCCTGAGCTTGCTAATGGCTGAAATCTAAGAGTCCAAGATTATTATTATAGTTAACTGCAGAGTCAGTCAGATGTTCAGATTTGGATTTGGCATTTTTATCCAAGTTCTTCCCAAGAACCTGGGATGGGCAGATGTTGATGTCTGATGTTAGAGGTACCATCACAGGATGGAAGCTGTTCCATCAAAGCCACCTTTTGCAATTGACTGATGGCAAATTTGTCAATGTTTTCCTCAAACGGTTTTCCAGTGGGGCTCCATTTGCTTTGGGATTGTACCAAAGGCACCTATTACTACCCCATTGGTGCTACCTTTGCTTTCTTTTGCCACAATTGTTCTATTTCTATTTGCAGGTCTTTGCATTTTATTATCTTGTGCAGTTATTTCTCTTCTCTTCTGTTGTCTCCAGGAACTGCCACATCCATTATCCAGGCATCATCAACATTATAGATTTAATCTTCAATTTGGTTCACAGTCTGGGACTGGTAAAAACAGTTCAAATCCTAATCGCTATTAAGGTAAAGTCTGAGTATATTATTATTGTTATTATTTATTCACTCATCTTGCAGTTTGAAGTGACTCTGGGTGCTCCAAGGTTCCTTCTTGAAGACCTAAGTTTCAAGAAGAAAGTTCAGACTTGTTGCAGCACCAAACATTTTGTTGTGCAGAATTGGCTGTTTGTCTGTTCTGACCAGATCAGGGTCTAGGAGAATTTACAGGAGTAACTGCCACTGCACCGTATGACTTGCAAGAAGCTGCTTTGGGTGAGTGGGGGGCTTGCCTCGCCTGCGTCTGGAACTCTGTCACATGCGTGTCGGCTGTGTCCGTTTGGCAGAGGCATGGGACAAGCCCTGGGTCTCCAAGCGGGACAGCAAGGAAGGGAATGGCTGCAGGATACAGCCAAAAGACCAAAAGACTCCTCCCAGGAGATATTCCTCTCCCAGCAGAAAGGAAGATTTGAAGCCAAGATCTGCCTTCTCCCCAAAGAGCTTCAGGGGTAAATCGGCAAAGCAACCTGCAGCTGAATTTTGGGTGGGCTTTTATGTGCTCTGCTCTTGCCCTTAAAAGAAAGGCCCAGGGCTCCCAGGTTGCAAGTTCATTACCGAAATTGAATTGTTCAGGAAAGCTGGTTTAGGCAAAGGCATTTCTTCCTGTTTCTGCTTTCCCCCTACTTTGTGGTATCAGCAATTCACACAAGAAGAACCTTAGTTTCAATGAAAACATGTGTTTTGGTACACAAGGGAAAACATTCTGCTAGCCATTTTGTTCATCGGGAGGTTGGACTGGATCCAGAAAGGCTGGTCTGGGCTTTCCCACAACTGCAGCCTCCTGGAAACCCAGGCAAGGTCATCCTGCCCAGCACGATCCCAGGAGCACCCCAGAGGGGCTGGAACGGAGCCTGGGAGAGGCGGCTCAAGGAGCAGGCCCCTCAGCATCGTCCCAGGCCATAGGCAGCCCCCCCCCAAAGCCAGGGGTTCCCAGGAGTCAGGAATGGGTGGTCAGGGGTCCTTTGCGGTGCAGCTCCCAGCCATGTGGAATGGGAAATACCATGGAAAGCGGTCCCTGGCAGGCTGGCGCTGGGCCTTGGTACAGTCCCAGGAAGCCTCGCTGGGTTCCTCCTTGGCCCTTCACCGAAGGATTGGCGGCCTGCGGGGAGTGCAGAAAGGCAAGGAAGGCCAGGGAGGGCAGCCTCTCCAAAAGGCAGCCTCTCCAAAAGGTGCCTGCGGGAAGCCTCCGGCCTCGCTTGGCCTCCCTTTGGCCAGCAGACACCGCCAGAGTTTCGGTCGGGGCTCCGGGAGGGGTCCGGCTGACACCTGGACGGCGACTTCCGCCTCCTTCCCACTCGGCAAAGTTGCGACAGGCCCAGATCAGGGCGTGGGGGGGGGGGGCGCTCAGCTGAGCCCGCAAGGCGGCCGTGCGGCAAACCGAGTGCCGTTTTGCTCCGGGCGACCCAGAGCCGCAGCGCGTAAGCCGGGCGTGCTTCCGTGGCCTCGGGCCGAGCCAGCCGGGAGGGTGTGCGCGTGTGTGGGCAACGGCGGGGCGGAGAGGCGGCTGCCGAGGTTCCGTTTCCCTTTAGGACGGCCGCTGCCTGCCTGCCAGCCAGCCTGCCTGCGGGCCGCCACCGCTGCGGGCGTGACCAGAGCCGCGGGGGGGGGATCGGCAACCGCGCGGTCCCCGGGTCCGGACAGCCGCCGAAGCCCGCGCAGAGCGGGCGCCGCCACGGCCCGGAGGCGAAGAACTGCGCCGGGAGCGGCTGCTTTGCCCTTCGCCGCCGGCCGGGCTTCCTCCGCTGGGCGAGGTCAGAGGGGCGCCCTGGCGGGCCCCGAACTGGGGTCCGGCGCGCGCTCCGTCCGCGCCTGCTGCTCCTCGGTGCCGGGGCCGCCCGTTCGGGGCGGCGGGGCTCGGGCGGGGAGGACGCGGGCCCCGAGAACAGGGCGCTCGGCTCGGTCGCGCCCCATCCCGCGCCTGCAGAGCGCAGCCGGCGTCGTTGCTGCTGGCGGTCGCCGCGCGGCTGTCCCTCGCTCGCCGCCTGCCCGGCCGCCTTTCCGCTCACCTCGAGACGGGAGCCCCAGCAGCCTCCGAGCGGAGCCGGCCTCGGTGTCCTGCGCGGGCTGGGAAGAGACCCGTGCCCGGTGCAGTCCAGGACCGTCCCTCCCCTCGGCGAAGCAGCAGCGAAGACGTCGGTGCGCCGCGTTTGCTGAGAAGGCAGAGGCCGGCCTGACCCGCGGAAGAGCCTCCAGAGCCCCGTCGGACCCCTGGCGTGGGGAGAATTTTTTTCGCCAGTCTCGGCATTTCCCTCCCCTGAGAAGGAAAGGAAAGGAACTGGACACCCCCCCCCATGTTTTTCAGCCTGGAGCCCCTCCCCACCTGATCTGATTGGGGCCAAGCCCACCGCTCAGCCTGGCGGTTCCCGGTCGTGCGCTGCCCAGCCCAAAGAAAGGGCCGGCGGGGAGGGGGCTCTGCACAGGGACCAGAGGCGCCCCGCTTTTCTGGGTCTGCCCAGGTTAGCCGGGGGGTGGGGTGCTGGAAGCGGCCTGCGCCAAGCAAGTGGGGACCCTTTCTGCTCAGGGGAGACCAGGGGCCTCCTCAGCCTGGCTGCTGAATGCGCCTTGTTCCTCCCGGAGGGCTATAAAGGTTCTCGGCGGAGCAGGCTGGCTCTTGATCCCGGACCTCAAGCGGAGAGGGGCCTGGCCACCGATGGGGCGCAGCCCTTGCCAGTTTGGGGAGCGCTGGAGGTGGCGGGCCGCTTCGTCAGCTGGTTGGAAGAGTTTTCTAAGAAAAAAAAATCTAGCTCTGTCATCCCGGTAAATGTGCTGAAGTTTAAGGCAAAACCCTGAGGAGAACATCGGATAAGCCTGTTTCTGCAAAGGCCTTTGCCATCCTTACTAGTGCACGCTCCAGATTTATTGATCTCTTCATGGGTCTTAGCAAACACTTCCAATTCCTTTGGAAGACGGCTCCAATTGCTTCTGGACACCGCCTGGATTAATGAGATGCAGGTGACTGTTGCAGATGCATGTTTGTGGTAAAGCAATATTGATTTATATCAGTTTTGACTGATCAATTCTCAAAAGTTGTAGAGTGGTTTTATCCAGTTTTAATACTTCAAAATGAAGCCTCATCCAAGGCTGGGCAGAAATGCCATTTAAACGTTTCTTTGGGGTGTGGCAAAACAAAAATGTTCGATTTCATTTTATGGGACTGTAAAAAGAAAGGAAGGAGAAGCAGCAGCTGACCTGGGAGGACGGTATGGGGGCCTGGCATGCAGCCCTGTGGCAGCCATGATGGCCATCCAGCCTTGGAGAACCATCTATTTTTATGAGCCTTTAATTTGAGAGAGGCTCTCGTGAACTGTGGCTGCCTGTTGGCATTTCTACCATTGGCCAAAATTTGTTTTGCCCACAAGAAGATACAACTTGCAGGAGGCACAGTTTTCATAAAGCACCCAGATAATTCTATTCTTAAGAAAAACTATTTCTTCTTTTGATTAGAAATCATGTTAATAATGCCTGCCTCTTTTTTCTCTTAAAGCAAGAGAAAGCAAAAATGAGGAAGTCTGACATCTAACACATGCTCTCTATTGCTTCTTGTCTTTTAGCTTTTCCATTTCTAGGCAGAAATTGTTCTTTTCATGGAGCTGGAACATTGGAAGAAAAATATCATTCTCTTGTTGGAAACAGCTAGTTTGATTTTTCTGGAAGATGGATAGGCTCAGGTAGTATTTTTAAGAAAGACTTTTATATGAAAATATTTGTGACTTTTCTAATGCCAGAAAATAAATTTCTGTTGCTAATTCTTTTATGATCAGAAAATGTCTGTTTGGTGATGTTTGAAAAATGCACAGTACCCTAAATATAACAGATTAAAATTCAGCTCTAGAATTTATTGGTCTGTTTTCCTTAAGGCTTTTGCTTTCATCACACCTTCCTAAGATATTTATGTTCTCCAAGTTCAGTTCAGTTCAATTTTCCTGCAGAAAGGCCACGGGCTGCCAGAAATCCTTTTCAATGCTGCTTTTTTAAATACGATGGGTCTCCCTGTCAGCTTTGTTTAAGGTAAATTTCATATGTGAAATTTCTGCATTAAACAAATGATTTGTTATCAATGAGAAAGTCCATACTGGAGAGGGGGGGGGCTTTAGATTAATGGTTAGCATCTTATGGTACAAATGTGCTGCAGAGAAGGTGCTGCTAATTCCTGACAAGATCTGGAATAATTCCTAATTCTGTCAAAGAGTTCATTCCGTCCCTCCGAGACGGGTGACGGGGAAGATCTGCCTGTCATTCCATTAAGGTCTATTAAAGTCTGTCTGTCCAAGCCACAGATTCAAATATCTCTTCCCTCCTTTTGCCTGCTTTAAAATAACAACAGCACAAAGCCTTACAGCTTTTGTTAAATTCATTGTTGGAGGAAATGTTTCCAGAAACACATTTTCCACATCTCCATTTTAAAATTCCATTGTTAAAATCCTTGTCTGATATATGTAATTTCAAGACCCACCATTAAAATGGCCTGAAAAAGAAAGCTTGCTGGAACGACGCAGTCCTGAAGAGAGAGGCTGCTCCTCCATATGGGTGAAGGGCTGCTTCCATTGGCTGGGGTGGGGTGGGGTGTGTGCAGAGAAAGCTCCCTCCCTCCCTCCCTCTCTGTCTTGGAGGAAGAGGACCCGGCACAAGCACAGACACCCCCTGCAAAGTTTCTTCTTTCTGCAGTTCAGAGCTGGGGGGGAAGTTGTTTGGAAGGGGGTGTTCATTTTTCTGGGGTGCATATTTTTAAGCCATTTCCTTCTGCATTTTGCTAATATTTCAGCTTTTGTTTTTTTCTGAGAGAGAAACTGACCCGAACTGAGTGAAGTAAATGGAAAGGGAAGGATGTGAACTGGGTGCTGATTGCAGATGGAGGAATCCTATTATACCAAAGGTGTTGTTGTTAGTTGCGAAGTCGTGTCCGACCCATCGCGACCCTATGGACAATGTTCCTCCAGGCCTTCCTGTCCTCTACTATCTTCTGGAGTCCATTTAAGCTCACGCCTACTGCTTCAGTGACTCCATCCAGCCACCTCATTCTCTGTCGTCCCCTTCTTCTAGTGCCCTCAATCTTTCCCAGCATTAGGCTCTTCTCCAGTGAGTCCTTCCTTCTCATTAGGTGGCCAAAGTATTTGAGTTTTAGCTTCAGGATCTGGCCTTCTAAAGAGCAGTCAGGGTTGATCTCCTCTAGGACTGACCGGTTTGATCGCCTTGCAGTCCAAGGAACTCGCAGGAGTCTTCTCCAGCACCATAGTTCAAAGGCTTCAATTCTTTGGCGCTCAGCCTTTCTTATGGTCCAGCTTTCACTGCCATACATTGCAACTGGGAAGACCATAGCCTTGACTATACGCACTTTTGTTGACAGGGTGATGTCTCTGCTTTTTAGTGTGCTGTCTAGATTTGCCATGGCTTTCCTCCCGAGGAGCAAGCGTCTTTTAATTTCTTGGCTACAGTCCCCATCTGCAGTGATCTTGGAGCCCAGGAAAATAAAATCTGTCACTACCTCCATTTCTTCCCCATCTATTTGCCAGGAATTGAGAGGGCCGGATGCCATGATCTTGGTTTTCTTAATGTTTAGTTTCAACCCAAGTTTTGCACTCTCCTTCTTCACCCGCAACAAGAGGCTCTTTAGTTCTTCTTCACTTTCTGCCATTAGAGTGGTATCATCTGCATATCTTAGGTTGTTGATGTTTCTTCCGGCAATCTTAATTCCAACTTTTGATTCATCTAGCCCTGCCTTTCTCATGATGTGCTCTGCATATAAGTTAAACAGGCAAGGCGACAGTATACAGCCTTGCCGGACTCCTTTCCCAATTTTGAACCAATCAGTGGTTCCGTGTCCAGTTCTCACTGTTGCTTCTTGGCCCGCATATAGATTTCTCAAGAGACAAATAAGATGGTCTGGTATGCCCATCTCTTTAAGGACTTGCCAGAGTTTGTTATGATCCACACAATCAAAGGCTTTAGCATAGTCAATGAAGCAGAAGTAGATGTTTTTCTGGAACTCTCTAGCTTTCTCCATGATCCAGCGTAAGTTAGCAATTTGATCTCTAGTTCCTCTGCCTCTTCGAAATCCTGCCTGTACTTCTGGTAGTTCTCGATCCACATACTGCTGGAGTCTAGCTTGTAGGATTTTAAGCATAACTTTACTAGCATGAGAAATGAGTGCAATGGTGCGATAGTTTGAACATTCTTTGGCACTGCCTTTCTTTGGAATTGGAATGTAAACTGATCTTTTCCAATCCTGTGGCCACTGTTGAGTTTTCCAAAGGTAATGTTAGCCAAATAGGAGAATTTAATTGAAAGGCTTTCTAACCTTTCCTAAGAGCCAATTTTTCCCTTCAAAGCTCTGAGATGATAAAATACAATATCAGTTATGGGGGGCTTTCTATAGGTGTTCATTCTTAAAACTCTTTTTCTTTTGCTCTCCTTTTTTAATGGAAAGAAGATAAAGCATCATCACCAACCGCTCAGAGAGCATTAAGACAAAATACAAAGCAGCTGATTGTGGCACTGCCCAGAATTGTCCCATGCCCGACTGAGCAAGAGAGGCAGGTGGGTCCCCTTGGGTAGGACTGGCAGAGTTGGAGGCACGGATGGCCCTTGGAAAAGATGCCCCTCTGCCCTTTCCCCCAGTCTCTATGGTTTCACAGAGGTGCCAAAACCTCTGAGAAAAAAAATCACATTGACAGGTTTTAATACACCATTTTTTGTCGTCAGAAATTATAAACATCTGAAGGAAATGAATGGGGGGGAAAAATCCCTCCATCCCCAGATGCTTTCCAGATTTGCATCCTCTACATTAACTGCCTCCTGTCCTCAGACATTCTGTTCCTTATTGCAGTTGAAAGCCAGATGGGATGGATTAATCTCAAATTGCTGGAGGTTGAAAGCCATGAAGCCTTTGGCGCTGACACCCTCTCCCTTTGGAGCGGGGAGCTTCTTTTGGGGGCACAGCCTCTCTTGGGGCATGCCAGGAAAGGCCCGGTGGGGCAAAAGCAGCCTTTAGGGCAGCAATGAGCTATAACTCTTAGCCCTTTTGTGGCCTTGATTGGTGGCCCAGAAGCTGGGCTTGTGTGTGTGTGGGGGGGGAGGAGGGCAGAGGAAAGGAGAGCAGAGCAGAGGTGGGGAAGGACAAAGCAACTGCTGGCTGGGGAAGGGCAGATCTTCCAGCCCTACTGGGAGGGGGAAACTGTCCTGCTTTGGACTACCAGGTCATCCTTCCACGTCAGCTTTGTCTCTGGAGGAATTTGTCGCTGGAGGAATTTGTCGCTGACCTGCTTTGTCTTCAGGATCCACGTGGACTACGTCAATTTGGTGCCGGGGCCTCCTGTTGAATGAAGGGCAGCCATTTACGCCCCAGCCCGCCTTTGTTTCTGGCAGGGAAGGTGGGTAGTGTCACGGTGCTTCCTTCGGTCCCTGCCTGCCCTTTCCCCACAGATCTGAAGCCCACCAGAGGCATGGCCAGAGAGAACAGAATGCAGAGCTGTCTGAAGTGCTTTAGAAAATGCCCTTGGGGACCACAGCTGGTTCTGTTGGACACTTGCTCAACTGCAAGGCCTTGAGGGCTCCAAAGGGTTCTGTGACTGCTCCCCTTGGTAGGCCCATGGCCAGCCTCCTTGCCAGGGCCCTTGATGGACCACATGGTCCTTGGGGAAGCCTGCCAAAGGAAGGGCTCCTCCTTTTTTGCAGGATCTTTGTGGAGGTGTTTACTTGAAGGCAAAGTGTGGCCTGATAACAACAATATGCATGACTTTACTACTGCTGCACCCTTCCTGGCAGTCAGGTCACACTTATTTGCAAAGTGGGGCTTGTAAGGCATTTTCAGTGGGGAGGAAGGACTGTCTTAGTGTTAACATGGTATAGTTTGCCTTTCAATTAACCAGATTTTTCTGAATGTCTTCTGTTAAAATTATCCTGAGATCTGAACTTAAATATTTATTATATATTTGTAGTATGAAAAAACTGAATATATGTGTCCCTTGATTCAGGCAAACTATTTAGTCTGAAGAAGATGGATGAGCTAGAAAGGTACCTTGCAATTTCCCTTTTTAGGGGCATCTTGAAAACTGCCTTCCTCTCCCTGCTTCCCTTTGATGGTCACCAAAAATAGCTCCTTCAACAAGTTTTCAGGCTTTGCAAGCAGAGGCCTTTGCCTGATCTTGAAAAGAGATGTCCCCCCTGGCCAATGGGATATGACACAGAGTTGTCTCCCTTTACCCTTTTACTATTTTCGGAGTTTTGCAGAAACTAAAATGGTCTGGTTGAATGGAAACTTTCAATCAATGCACCACTTTGCAAATGATAGAATATGAATGTAAACAGATTCTGAAACTTAAAAAGGAAAAATAGTCTCTCTTGAGCTAATGGGCCTTTGGCAGGCACTGCTTTCTCTCCTGCTTTGCAAATAAGGGTGAACTGTAGCGGTACCCTTTGTTTTTCTCCCTTTGGGATGGGGTGGGGACCCTCATTCTCAGGGGTCAGCTCTAAGACCACCTTCCGACAAAGACAGGAAGGGTCTATGCAGGCAAGCAACTGAGTTGCAAACCAGTGTGCGCGCGTGTGCGCGCATGTGTGCAAATAGTTTACTTTTGGGCCTCACATTAGAGATGGAGTGCTTGGCACTGAGGACTAACCGCTTGTGCCTGGCTGGGGGAGGCTTCGGGGAAACCTCTGTCCACAAAGGAGGATAGCTGCAGCTGTTGCTGGCCGGCTGGCGCCCTCCTCGGCAGGGAACCGGCCTCTGAGGGGAGGGGGGGCGCCCCCTGGGAACAAGAGCCCTCGGGATCTGGGAAGGGCGGGCCGGGGGCGGAAAGCAGGCAGGCGCCGCAGAAGCCTCTTCTCCGGGCCTCGAGGGGCTGCTCTCCTGCGGGGCTCTTCCCGGAGGAAGCGGGCCGTGGCCCCGCCAGCCGAGTCTCGAGCCGAGAAGCGCGAACTCGTCCCCGCGGCTGGCCCGGGAGGGGGCGCTGCCGTCCAGCGGCTCGGGGAGTCGCGGACTACGGCGGGCTGAGGCGCAGCGCAGCGCAGCGCGGCAGTTTTCCGGGCTCCCTCCGGAGACCGAGCGCCTAAAGGAATCACCGGTGCCCGCCGAGCCGTCCGGGCGTTCCTCCGGCAGCGGCGGCACCTTTGCACGTCTGGGGCAGATCGCTCCTGTGAGCGGGGGGGGGGGGGAGGCGGGCGCGCATCTGCCTGGCCGCGTTTTCTGAAGCAGAAGAGCGAGCCGCGGTTGCGGTCGCCACGGCACGATTCCTTTTTGGCTTTCGGGACCGCGGCCGCTTTGACTGCAGCAGTTTAAAAAAGGGTAGGTACTCGGGCCCTCGGGGAAAGGCAGTGCCGAAGAAGTCAGCTCCTTTGTATATGACAAACCTCTGCAAGTGCCATTTCTGGAGAAAAAAAGCAGGCGCGATTGAAACCTAGTTCTGAATACACGGTAGAATTCAACTTTACAAAAGAACAGCGAAATGCTATTAGGCAAAATGCCCATTGGATCCCAGTCTGAACACACGTTTTGCCTTATGGATGCGCTTAGCCTGTGGCTCTGAATGGATGTGTGCGCCCACCGTTTCCACGGGGATACGCCCTCGCCTTTCTGGAGATACGGACGTTGCTGAGCTCCAGGCACCGAGAATTCGCTCAGTGCCTCGGTAGCTTAAAACTAGAAAAGTTCGGGAAAGCGAGTGAGAGGGGCGTCTGTGCTTCTTCAGTGACCCAGTTCTGGAGCAGCTTTCTCCCCCCGACCCTTGCTCTGAACCGCACCTGGGACGATAGGAGGTTTGCTTGGGCTCCCCGGTTGCAGGATCCCGGGTAGAGCCAGCGCTTTTCTGCCCACTATAAAAATGCCACACACTTTGGGGAAAAGCACCGCCGTTTATAATCGGCTTTTGACAGATGTATAAATATTAAAGGATATTACGCCACCCCAGCTGATTATATTCCTCCCAACATTTTGCAATAAATCTCACCTTTTTATGACGAGGGAGGAGCTATTAGACTTAAATATTTTATGATGTTTGGAAATATTCTTTAAACAGCCTAGATTTATTATTAATGATTTAAACATTTATAACAGCCTAAGAAATTCTGAGGTGTGGTTCCTGCTACAGTCATAGACCAAGGTTATGTTTTCATTGTGTTTTCTGCTGAGGGAGACGATGGCCTTCCTCTTGGTGCTGGAAAGCTCTCTGCCTCCTTGAAAAGGGGAAGGGTCCTTCTCACTAGCCAGGAATGGGAGGAAGGGAAAAGCTGATGGCCACTGGCTGTTTTGGGTGGGCGCTCCCAGGTGTCCCCCGTTTGGTTCAGGGTTGTGGCGAATGGTGTGTTGGAGACTCACTGGGTGTTTCTCTGAGGGCGGCAGAGCTTGGGGATGCACTGCTCCGTTTACGGAGGCTACCTTTTGTTTAAGGTAATGGATTTTGTGTGTGTGTGTGTATGTGTGTGTGCGTGCATGTGCGTGCGCGTGCGCACACACATAAATGAATTTAGTCTTCCACAGTGACTTGGACAATGTAATGAATATGCGATATCAGCAACAGCCAGAAAACGGGACGCACCTTTCTTCCCGCCACCCGCCTTCATTCATGCCTAACAAACAAAAGGCTGCCAGGGTGGTGAGGGAGCCCAACCAAAGGGGGCTGGTCAGAACAGCAGCTCTCAAAATCTAGAGTGATTTGGGTTAGGATTTTTTAACACTTCCATGCCTTGACAGGAGCTGCCTTGGACTGTGGGAGATAATTGGTTTACCTGATCTTCAGAACTCAGTTGGGGGTTAAATTGGAATCCAGACATCAAAGATCTTTTCCCCAGCTGAACCAAATTTTATCCTTTCCTCCAGTTGTCTTAATTTGGCAAATTTCACCAGACAATATATTTCCTAACCTTTGGAAGCTTTCCCAAACCCACAGCACCGGCACACAAGGGAAACAGTTGTTCAGCCATAGGTGTCTCCTCCTTGGTGGGCTGCTGTGCTTTTCCACAAGCGCAAACACATTTATGGTACGTTTATGTCTTTGTTGGTTCTTACTTGCTCTGCAGTTCTCCATAATTGTTCTGCGGTAGCACTGTATGGCGCTTCTCACCAAAGATCAGGGCTCCAAAGGCTGGAGTTCAAGATACAGGGAGTGGGAGGGTGGGCTGCTGTTTGCCTTTTACCCCACCCCCGCACCTTGTTAGATCTTTTTGCAGCATGGATCTAAGGATATAAATCTGGTTTAAAATAAGACAGCAAATCCTGCTTGCTTGTTTGTTCCATTTCTTTTGCTTGGTGAGAGGATGAGCTGGTGTGGTTTTTCCCTTCACTGTGTCTTTGCATTGCTAGGCTTGGTTTCAAATGGCATTTAGCTGAGGTAACTAAGGAAAAGATAAAGCACCACCTACTTTTTTCTTCTTGCACCCTTTGTAGGAGAAGGAGGAAGAAGCAACTGCAGTGGGGCAGCGGCATTTGCAAATACCAAACAGGGGACACCCTTTTTGTAAGCACGAAAGGAAGCTAAATTACACAGATAACAAAGTTTACTTCTGCACAGTTACATTAGCTGGGATTTTAGCTACCTCTCTGGAAAAGAATGGTGCTAACACTGAAGTTGGAACTCAGCTGTTGATGCCCAACAGAAGCCCTGCTGATTGGGTGGTGGGGAAGGACTAATGGATCACAGCCCCCCCCCCACCCAAAGCAGCCAAGCAACTGACCGCGGTCCTCCCTTAGGAAACCTGCCTCTGGAAAGGGACAGCCAGAAATTGTTTTGCAGCCAGCCAGCATGTGCAGCAGGCAGCCTTGCTGGATGACATGTCATCTCCTATTTCTGGCACAGCTTTGTGGTATTATTGTTATTATTGCTATTATTCCATCCCCACCCCCACTCACAAGCTGCCTCCCCTCCCCAAGCAAATTACCTCTGCCTTTCTGTCTGCTGTTCTGGAGCCAGACGTTTAAAATGCTTTCAATCTCCATGTCCTGTTGAAGGGAGGCGAAGTGGGGGCAGGCAGGCCCCTGTGGCCCAGCAAGAGTTTTGGCTGCATCCCCCCCTCTTGCCCCCTTCCTTGGAGAGAAGCTGCATCTGAAGACTCTGGCACTCATTCAGGGAGGTCAGCATCGTTTCTTGCTTTCAGGCAGTTATTAACGCGATGCTGTTTGCAGAGGAGTCCCAGCTGTGGCCTTAGCAAAAAATGTTTTGCTTATTAGTGCCCCATAGCAAAAAAAGCAGCTGAGCACAGAGTCCCTCCTCCCCTCCCCAGGACAGAAGATGTAGGGCTGGGGAGGGGCACAGGGGAGAAAGTACATCGGGGGAAGGGAAGGTCTGCTATGACAGCTCTTTGTTGTTGGAGGAAATGCTGGATTTGAATGCTTGAAGAGAAAGCTGCTAATTTCAGGGACTCTTGCAAATTAAGGAAGACTGGGCTGCCAAAAGCCCTAGGAGGGAATTGGGGAGCCCTGTGGCTTTTTTGGGCAATGTCACAGCCGCCCCTTTGTATGTCCCTCGTGCTCTTTTTTATTGTCCTCTCCGGGTGCAGAATTTGAACTTAATATTCCATGAAATAAGCCACTGTAATCACCTTGGGTTAATAGGCCTCTCTGCTCCTAAGGCGTTAGAGCCTGGCTGCATCATTAAAGTTTTCTTGTGAACCGGGCGGCTCTAGGGGGGGGGGGAAACGACAGCTTCTTGGATCTTAATGGGGTTTTCATTTTGGCCTGCGAGTTTTCCACGTTTCTCTTTTCAGAGCCAGATTGTGACTGATGGCGAAATCTGACATGACGAAGGGCTGTCAGTGGGGAAGATAAGCGAATAGGCATCCTGAAGCCATCCTCTGGAACTTTGCGAAGAACCATTTGCCAAGATATCTCTATGGTTGGTCACCTAGCCAGATGTTTAGTGTGGCATTGGCATTTTTATCAACCTATCGAGTCACCATTATTATTATTAACCACATGATGAAGACCATATTTGAGATTGCCAAGCTTTTCTGTCCAAGGCAGGCCCAGGTGGCATTTAGGGCCACACGAAATGAACCTGGAGGGACTTTTTTCCACTCAAGGAACAGCTTCTGCCCCCTCCAAGCAGGGTCCGGTCTGCTTAGCTGGGTGGGGAGGGCTCTGCTTGCCTTGGAGAAAGGGTGGGGACTAGCTGCCCCCCCACCCTAGAAGAAGATGGCAAATTCAAGGGAGGGGCTGGCTGCAGTCGGTTGGGGGGGAGTAGAAGACGGGGGTCTGGGAAGAAGCGTCCACCCTGGACTTGGGCTTCCAGTCTCCTCCTCTTCCTCCTCCTCTTCTGTGGCTGCCATGGCTGAACCCTATGTTGCCCAGGGAAGCTCTGGTGGGAACAGGATGGCCAGGCGTTGAAGAAGCCCGGTCAAGCCTGGCCTTTTGGAACCTCCATTCCCCACTGCCCTCCCTGCTGTTGTCTGCTTCAGTCTTAGGGCTGAAGTGAGTTCTTTCTGTGGAAAATGTAGGCTAGGCAGCCCCAAGACCTCCTGGAGGCTGCTGGCCTTGGAAAGAGACATTGGGAGGCTTCTGGTCCGCATTCCAAAGCAGCAGGAACACAACTATGTTGAAGAAAATTTCTTCTGTTTGCCATCTTTCTTCAGAATGCCCAGCAATGGATTGTGCTGGCTGAGGCATTTAGGTAATTAAAACAGATCATTTCCTTTTTAAAAAGTCAACTATTTATTTTAGTGTTCAGAAATTGGATAACTTCCAGAAAACGTCTGGAGAGCAGGCCTGCTGACTTCCATTCTCTCAGCCCAGAGGCTGCCAAAGGACCCCCCCCTCCAGGAGGGTTGGGAGCCCACCCGAGTCTCTCCGGGCAGCCCCACCAGCGGGAGATGGATCAGGCCGGGGCGGATGCTGGTCGCCAGGCCAGACTGGCACCCCTGCCTTTCAAAAGGTGGACTTGGTGCCTAAACACCTGTCGTCGTATGCTTTGCAGAGTGGGCTTTTACCCGACCAGAGCAGGTCGGAGCCAGGAGTCCCTTTCGGGGCTCTGGAAGAGTATCAGCTTACTCTGCCTACAGCTCCCTTCTTGAGGGGGTCTTCCAAGAGGTCTCTGGCTAACTTGGTCTATGTGGTTTGGGTGGGTGGGAACAAGGAGAACCAAAAATGGTATTTCCTGAACAAGGACTCCTCAGAGGTTTTCAGCCAGCTTATAGCTTAGGACAGTAGGAGGAAGACTGAAATCCTTGGCACAGATGGTCCTGGAGCTCGCTTGGAGAGGCTGTTGGCTGGATCCAGTTTTTCAGGGCTGGTGAATGAGACTTGCCATGAACTCACTTCCTTGCTGCTCTTAACTTGGAAATAGGTGTTTTTCTGTTTCTTTTGGGAACAGTAGAAAACATAATCTGCTGTCAGAGCCTAAAATCAGAAAAGGTGGAGGTTGTATTCCTGGTGCATTACCAAAAGCCGGTCTTGTGGGGGGGGTCACAGTGCAGGCTGTGATAGTAAAAAAAGTACACATAAATTAACCCTCTTGTCAAGGTAAAAATCACCTTTGTAGAGGGCGACGGACCGTGCTTCAGAGAATGCATGATATATATATTATACAGAGCTAGCTCACTACATCCTAAACGTAACGGTCAGTAACAGCGAAGTGAAGAAAACAATACAGATAACAACTCAGAACTTTCTCTAGACATGCGCACTAAACAGACTGAAACCATAACATAGCTAGTCATATGGGATTCACTATGGTTACCAGATAAGTTATCACAACAGGTGCAGAGAGCAAGGGAAAATGTACAGTTAGACATGAACTTTCTGACGAACACAAAAAAAACGTGCAGTGACACCTCTCTCATTCCTCCTCCCCACGGCCACCGCTGAAAGATGAACCTTGGTTTACATGCCAAACTAAGAATGTTTTTGGAATCAGGGTTAAAGGGATAGGGTCCCCTTTCGGAAGCCACATATCAAAATTTCTGCAGAAGAAGATCTTAAAGAACATTTAAGATCAGGTGTTGGTTTTCAAGGCTGCCTAGACCCCTTTCTTTTGCCGCTATGCCTTCTTCCTTAACCGAAGTCTGCTGTCCCAATGACCAGCAAAGGGCCACTGGCTTTAGGACTTAAGGGCGTGAGCTTCAGCTGCACTTGTAGTGCCCATCAAAAGCCTGCTTTGGCTGAAAGGTGCCTCTGCATTTTGTAGCCTGTTCTACAAGAACTGCAATCTGACAATGTGAATTAACAAGTCACAGTGTGATCCCCTTTGATGGTGTCTTGTTCCGTGTGCCATAGAAGGATTGGAAAGTGGGGCAGAGGGGCTGCTCCATCCTAAAAGGCACTCATGCTCAGGATTTGAGGGAGCTGGAAAGTGGCCGTGCCTCCTTGCTGAGGGGAAGCAGCAGTGGAGCTTCCCTTGCAGGACAGGGCCCGCTGGAGAGCGCTTGGCCTGCGAGAGCGGAGGATGGAGCACCAGAGCTTCCCAGGCCTGTGGCGTGCATGGGGAAAGCACCGCTCTCTCCGCAGTGATCTTTTGCTCTCTGCTTTCAGGGACCATCCACTCAGTTTTGCTCC
Organism: Vipera berus; assembly: GCF_964194415.1. Lineage (NCBI taxonomy): Eukaryota > Metazoa > Chordata > Lepidosauria > Squamata > Viperidae > Vipera > Vipera berus. The sequence continues at coordinate 395,493 of NC_138213.1, read as the reverse complement.
TTCTGCAGAGAAGGGCTTGGGGAGGACTGTGCCTGAAGTCATGCTCCAGAAGGCCTGTTTTCAGAGGTGAAATGGGTATCAAGTCGTTCTGAAACTCCAAGACATATTTCTTTAAACTCTCAACTATTGTTTTGGGGGTTGAGGTCTGCAAAAGAGAGGTTTTCAAGAATACTTGTCAATTTAGCAGACCGAGCGATACAGATGGAGCTCCCATAGAATGCTTACTAGATCACTGAAAGGCCCAAAAACATAAGCTTAAATTAAGCTGCAAAAACTGTTTCGCAGCAGAATCACCGGGGCTTGGAGCTGGTGTTTTCCCATTGCCAGAATATATTCCCGCACCCCGTCTCCTAGGTTGTCCTCTCTGTAGAAGGTTGCATGAGCAAAACATTTTCAAATGCATCTCTCTGCCACAGTGACGAGTGACGTTAAGAAAAATTGCCCAAGGGAATAGATGAAACGGGAGCCAGCTTGGGTTGGGTGCCTATTTCAGGCTTTTCATACATCAGCTAGGGCACAAGGTCAACCTCTGCACAAACTGACTGGTTGCAGAAGGTTGACGCAGGACAAGAGCAGAGGGGAATCCTGTTTCTTCTGCCCCACCTTCTGCCCCCTACCTCCAGGGTCAGGGAGGGGCAAGCCTGAGTCTTACTTCTGGAACAGGGGCCTAGTGGGCATAATCTTTGACTCCTTAGACATGGCGACATCTGGTTCTGTCTTTGTTCACAAGGTTTATGGGGGCATTCAAGGGCCAAATGACACGACGTATTTCATTACATCAGTAGCTGATATCAAGAGGTTAAGTAAAAAAGTAAAGTGGGGAGAGTTAACTCATCATCTCCCAGGAGTTTTCCCTGGTCTGTTTTTGTCTGAAGTCCCTTTGCATCTGTACCATGGATTAGTCATCAGCGGAGCATCAGCCGAGGCCCAGAGCTGCCTTTCGGATAAGCTTTGCCCTGCTGATGCCGGAAGGGCAGGGAGCTGCAATTCCTTTTGTGATGGAAAGCTTTCCCCTCTCTTGTTTCCGGCTTTGGCTGCCACTGTCTTGTTCAGGGGTCTTTATTCCATTGGTACAGCTGTCATTCAACTGTTGCACAGACTAGATCAGGCCATCACACATGTGATCTGGCATCCAGTTTCCTAAAACAGCCAATGAGATGCCTGTGGGAAATCTATGGAAATCCACAGCTGATTCTTAAAATTTAAGAATTAAATCCGGGCGAAAACTGTAAGGATAAATTTCATACCTGAGTAAAGTTTCATAGATGAGTGATAAACCCTCAAATAGGTTCTTAAGTAGAAAAGCCGCTATGCCCACAAGGATGGCAGCTGGAATGCAACGCAATAATAAAGAAGGCAGAACAAAAAAGTGGGCTTTTTAATGGGGTGGGGTTATTTTGCTTTTGTTTCTTTGCTCTTAAGATTTTTAGCCATTATTTTGAACTGTATTTTGTAATAAATTTATAGTCAATATGTTTCTGAGGGCTTTAGTGTCCACTTAAGTGTCTTTCTCTGAGGATGAGAGAAAGACAGGGAAGAAGAGAAAATCTTTAAGATTCTAATGTGTTCCTAGAAGGGAAAGGGGGAGAAAGCATATTCTGTTGCCCAATTACGTTGAATTGTAACTTTAAAAAACTATGTTTGGTTGGCTATCTTTGGGTCGGCTCGGGTTGGCTTCCTTTCCGTGCAGAGAGTACTGCAGAGCAGGGGTCCTCAACCTTGGCAACTTTAAGACTCCCAGCATTTTGGGAGCTGAAGTCCACAAGTCTTAAAGTTGCCAAGGTTGAGGACCCCTGCTTAGGATTTCCAAGCTCAATTCATTCTTGCAGTGTCCAAGGAGGGGAGAATCAATGATAATCTCTCATAAGCCGCATACCAGGTTCTTTCTCCACACTGGCCTTTTCATACTTAGTTTGTCCTAACCTTTGATTTTGCTATTTTGGGATTATTTTGTCTTTTGGGAAGTGAGAAACAGCCCATGTTTGTGAGAATCTCAAAAGATCGATGTTTGTATGGATGTTTCAACTAGTAATACTTATCTAGAGGTATTCGTGTTTGAAGGCAGTTGAAAATGGAACAAAATCCAGAAGACTCATTGGGAGACTCATGGTGCTTTCTAACATAGTTTGGTTTCCGAACAGAGCTCTGCATCAAAAGGATCTATGCAGTTTCTGCTCAGGCCTTCAATCCAGGACTCTGAGGGAGAGTGCAGGCATATCCATGCTCTGCAAATTGAACCACGGGAGAAAAGTACCACCTGGGGCTACTTTGTTTGAACATTTGGAGAGATCTGCTACTCTTGCAGAGTTTCTGTGGCAGATGAGGTTTGGAAAAAGTTTGAAGCCCCAGCAACCGCTTCAAAGGACGGATTTGCCCACCTATTAGCCTGACAAATAAAGGAACAGATAATGGAAGAGGTCTCTTTGGGAGATGTCTTAAGGTTCCAGGATCCTCCCTCCTCACCTAGCGTTAGGGTCCCTTTTGGGAGCTCACCCTTTGGGGCCAAGAGAAGCCCCTTCCCACTTCTGTGAACAGCTGATGTGCCTTCAGAAGGCAAGCGACTTCAGACACCAGCATAATAAGGGCTGGGAAAGAAGTGACAGCGTGAACGGGGATGACCTTTATTTGCAATCCTGGCTGAGATTTACAGTTTATTACTGATAGCTTTTATAAAGAGCTATTCAGTTCAGAGGTGAGAGGTTTGTCATCTGGAAATGCAATTAACTTTAGCCCTATCCAGACTGGGAGAGCAGCACTACGACACATTCAGGATTTTCTTTTCAATGTCATTTTCCCTCCATTTTAGGCCCAACGCATCCCTGGAATTTATGAAGAAAAGAAAAAACTGGAAGGAACCCCTGGCCCAAGTTTACTTTTTTCTTTTTTCCTCTCCTGAAAAACACTTCTAGGAAGAGGAATTTTCAAAGAACAAATATAAATAACCTTAGGAAAAGACTGCATAGATTTTAAATAAACAGTTACAAGAATAAGAAGCTTGCTTTCAGAGGGCTGAATGTCCCCTGCCGAGCAAACCTTTGATGGCAGAAACAGGCTCATCCTTTTGGTCAGGAGCGTGGGACTTCCTCAGGGTCTGATTGGAAAAGACCCCACGGGAGACGAGGAACATCCTTCCCGTGGGGTGCCATCTGGCTTGTCCGCCTTCCTGGCTCCACCACTCAAGACGGGAAACGTTTCTGTCAGGGCGGAAGGACTCCCGGACAAGCAGGGCTCTCCGTTGCATAAAGGAAGCCAAGCAGCCAAAGAACCACTCCTGCTTTGGGGAGGGATGGCAAGCCCTTGCTCCCAACCAACCTTCAGCTGTTGAAAAATTGCTGGAAGTTCCTGTCCAGTTTGGAGCCTGCTGGATTTGTGGAGATGCCAGGTCCGTCTCCTTGGTGGTCTTAGGACCAAAGGGGTTTACCAGGGCTGCCTCCAGGGATGCTTTTCAACTTCCAGATATCAGAACCAACAGTCCTGAGGGTTCCCCACAAAATATGACCAAGCCCAAAGGTTGGCCAGCGGCTGCCCGTTGCTGGCTGACCAGAATAAGGATTATGAGTTTTCTTGCTGTTAATACAGGAAGCAGAATTTCAGCATCAAACTCAGAAGCAGGGACAGAGTGTGTTTGCAGGTCCATTGAGATGGTTGCTATCTGGTGAAGTGAAGCCAAAGGATCGGCAGAGGAAAGCTTTTGGAAAGTATGGGAGCCAATACGAGTAGGCTGTAAGGGCCCACTTTGGCCACAGAAGCCCCTTTGGTCGCTTTTGGCTGCTCAGTCTCAGCCCAACCTACTACAGAGAACTTCCGTAAGGGAAGATTGAAGGAAAGTGTGCATGCAGTGGGTTCCCAGAAGAAAGGCAGGGAACATTTCTGATCAATATATAGCCAGCTACATCCGACTAGAAAGAAAAAGATGCTCTAAGCAGTTAGGAACCAGTTCCCTCCTCCCTAGACATTACTTCCAAGCAACATTTGCATGCTATGGGTAGCAGGGGAAAAGACGCTGGGAGCCTGCCATGTCTTGGGTCACAGACAGAAGAACAACCCTCTCCCTTTGACCTGTGTGTGTGTGTGTGTCTTGGAAACCTGGCTATGTTCACAACACTGATCTCCCTACCTCCCCCAATAGTCTTGCTGTAGTCTTGGAGTAAAAGTACAGCTTTCTAATGTACCCCAATGATAAATTCCACAGGTATTGTTTTCATGTCTGATAGAAACAATACAAGCATTTCTACACAAATTCCATTTTGCCTTAAATAATGCTCTGGTGCCTTATCTATTTGTGACCATAATTAAAGTTGAATTAGTGGAAAAGATTATGGACTTTTTTTCAAGCCATTTGGGACTTTCTTGCCTTGCCTTTCCCTCTTTATAGCTTCATTGTGCTTGAAAAGTCCATTTAATATTTCCGCTCTTCATCTTTGAGTTTTGCAATTCTTTAATTTCAAAGGAGTTGTTTAAGTGGTGTTCTCAGTTGACTTCAGGAGTCATAGAGAACACCAATTTTTCTTACTCCTCTTAGGCACGTATGTGTATTTCCTCATCTCAACTACATACAACCTGCAGATCTTCACTGATTGTAGCCCTGTTTCCTGCAGATGCAATTGTACTTCTTATACTATTATTTGTCTATGGAGATTCTCAATCATCCTGGTCACGGTGGTCCCAGAGGCACTTTTCAAAAGGCAACTAGACTTTCTTGGTGATTTCTTTGAAAACATTTCACTTCTCATCCAAGAAGCTTCTTTAGAACGTGGATGAGAAGCAAAACATTTTCAAGGAAAAAACCAAGGAAGTCCAGGTACCCTTTGAAAACTGTCTTTGGGTTTTTGTATTATTATTTCTCCAGATATTGCCTCCATCCCAGACTCTTGGGTTCCTCTTCTAAGGATTTGTCCAGGTAATCAGAGAGTCTTTGGTCATCCTGGCCATTCGGGGCAGGCAGAAGGCAGAGTTTCTGGAGAGTAAAACCAGTTTTGAGGCCAAAGCACAGCCTCTCAGAGGATCCTTTTCTAAGCTGTGCTGGTCCCAGAAAAGAAGCTTTTATGCTGGAACAACGACAGGCTTTCCATAAGCACAGATTGATTGATGAATTATGTGGCTTGAAGTCATTTTTGGCTCCTAGCAATCACATGGATAGACTTTTCTCATGACAATCTATCCCTAGCCCGTTCCCTCAAGTCTCCCAATGGTGCACTTATCAACACTATATCCGAGTCCCTCCACCTTTCTGCTGGTTACCCTCTTTCCTTGCTTGGTCCTGATATTGTAGATCAAGATTCATCATGGCATCCGAATGCCTTTTTCAAGGAATACCAAATGCTGGTCTACAGTTTATTTCTTTACTGCTTGTTCCTTTACTGTTGAAGGTTGAGACTGAAAGGCAGAAATTGTCTACTACATGTTGCCCTCAAATTACAAGCATTTGTTTAACGATGGTTCAAAGTTACAATGGCCTCAGAAAAAGTTACTTAAATCCTTGAAGTTACCACTGTCATACCATCCCTATGGACTCTTGGTGGCAATTTAGACACTTGGCAACTGGCTCACATTTGCAATGATTGCAGCGGCTTGTGGTTACATGATCATAATTTGGTACCTTCCCAGATGGCTTCCCATAAGGAAATTGGGGAAGCCAGATTCATTTAATGACCATGTGATTCACTTAATGACTTTGTGATTCACTTAATGATGTGTATAAGGATTCCTTCCTTTTTAGTCTATCTCTTCCTTAATATGCAATTGCCATCCCAACCCACATCTCACTAAGCTCTTTGGGAAAGAGTCAGCAATTAGGAGGAGGAGAGCAATAGTATGCTGGTACTTTACTTTGACTTGCAAAAAATCTGTCACAAAATGCCCCTGAGCAAATGTGGGTGTTGTGAGATAAGAAGGAAAGAGGTGCTTGAATTGACTGATTATTATTAAAAGCAATCCATGTTTCTGTCTGTGTGAAAGTGAAAAATAAATGGCTTTTGCAATGGGGGGGTTGGCAGTGGGGAATCCTCTCATGATCTTTTATTGGGAATAAAGCTGCAGTAGTGGCCAAAATTGTAGAAACCTTTTGGGAAAAGTGTACAGTAGAAATGCCACCTTTGGTTAAGTTTCCACCAATTTTTCTTCTAGTTTCTTTATAACTGTATCCGTGTTCACTTAATAATACCATTTTACATCACTTTCTGGGCAACCAGTCAACTCTTTGCACCATTACTTTAATTTTATTACGTTTTACAAGCTTACTAAATGAAAGAACACAAAAAACCCAACCAACTTGATAGCGATTACATAACACACTGACAAATGTCCTCCTCTCAGCTTCAATACAGCAGGGCTTTTCAACCAGTGGTACAGGTACCACCTGTGGTACATTGGCACCTGGCAGGTGGTATGCGACCATCCTAGAAAAGTAGTAGTGAGGGAGGGGAATAAGCTGAACCGGTGGCAGTACTGCACAAGCCTGAGCGAGAGATGGGTGGAGCTGCAGGGCTGTCAGGGCTCAGCGGAAGCACCAGGATCAGTACCAGGCTCCAGCTGGAGCTCGACAGTGATCCTGGCGCTTCTGAGCCCAGAAGAACCGACGATCAGCTGGAATGTTGCAGCATCTCCAGGGTCTTGTGATTTACATTCAGATGCTTGCAACTGATTCATATTTATGAAGGTCACAGTGTCCCAGGGTCATATGAAGTGACCAAAACCTGCTGCAACCACCCAGCAGACAGGGGGAATAAAAACCAAACACCCTCCCAGCCCACCCCCACTGCCAATCCTCAACAGAAATGCTCACAACAGTGAAAACCTTGGACAGGAGGAAGAGCGCCGCTGGGCAGGCAAGTAGGTGTCTTGCTCGGCTGTGGCTTGGGGGGCACTTTTTTCAGTGCCATTGTAACTTCAAACAGTCACTAAGTGAACTGTTGTAAGTTGAGGACTACCTGTACTTCATCACCTTTTTCCCTTTTTTTTTGGTCATCAAATTTTTGACACCTTGCTAGGCAACTGGTGGTACTTGCATGTTGCCATATCATAAAAGTGGTACAATGGGTGAAAAGGCTGAAAAGTCCTGCAATACAGGACATCAATAGCTGAATCCTACTGTGATCTGATTGGCTCATTTCCAAAACAAGATGACACCTGATTGGCTCTCTAAACACTCATGCTCATTGGCTACAATCAGATGAAGGAAAGCTACCTGATATCAACCTAAGCAAGTTGTGCTTCCTTTTTCTGGTTATTTGGCTATAACTTTTCATAGAACACAGTACAGATAATTGAACAAACTTTGTTGCATTACATTCTTGATTAAATTATCTTTCCATTGATGTATAATTTTATGGTACTACTCCAAAAAAAGTGGTGTTATTAGCCATCAAACCTCAAAAATACACTTTTCCCAAAAGGTTTCCACAATTTTGGCCACTACTGTATTTGATTATTCTGGGGTCAGGATTAAGCAGTGAAGATTCCTTATGATGGCAAAGATTTTAGACTAGTTACTACAGCAAAAATTGACAGATTTAGTCTTTGTTAAATAGGTAGCAAGACTGAAGTGATGACCATTTGGGGAAAAGGTGAGGGAATATGTATTCTGAGTGGGTCTAAGCTTCCTGTATTGGATCAGGAAAGGAAGTTGTTTTTTTCAGGTGAGTCATTTGAATGAAAAAAAGTCCATCCAATTTGCAGTAAGAGTGAAATAGATAAATTTATATTGGAGTTCATTAAAGTAATTGAAAATGAAACTGATAGGGTCATAATGCCTTTTCAGAAATCCATGATAATGTATAGAATATTTCAATAAAGTTGATAACCATATTTCAGATAGAATAACATAGAACTGGAAAAGAGGCAAAAAGGAGAACAGCAGTTTCCATAGGAGAAAATGCTAATTCGTCATGTTTGAACTGTGGTGAAGAAAAGAGGCAGGGCTGAGGTCTTTAGAAGTATGGGTAGCGTGAAAAAAGCAAATTCAGAGAATGTTTTATTCCCCCACCAAATGCTGGAACCTGAGATCCAACGTTAAAGACTCAAGTTAAACAAACAGGAGCATTTCTTTATTCAGAAGCAGATCCTGCCTGTATGAGTATCAGAGGCAGTAATTTTTCGAGACCACTGCTGAGTGGAAGAATGCGATTCCACTCACATTCAGGTTGTGGGATTTCCAGGAGCTTCAGGGGTGATTGTGAAATAAGCGCTGGATTCAATATTGGCTAAAATAAGTGTCCTGCTCTGAACTGAACATATTCACTCTAAGGATACACTTTCACTTTAAAGTAAGCAAATATGCTTTATAGCTTTAGAATGAAATAGCCCAGCTTTACTGCCAAATAAAACTCCTTTCCTGACATTATTAGAAATGTAGGGAATAGATTCTACTAATCATGGAGCATTATTATAGAGAGCACCCTAATTTGGAAGGGCATCCAACATATTTCAAATACCAAATGGCAGACCTGTCTTGATCTCAGGGTCATGATAGACAGCAGTTGACATCAAATTACCCAATTAGAGTTCTGATCAGAAGCTTTATCTGGTTGGAAAGATACTGGAAAAGAATAAAGAGATTGGTTTTCAAAACTGTTGAAGATGACTGAGAAAGTGGATCCCCCCCCCAAAAAAATGCTGCCAATTTTTGTGTGCAACACAGACCTCAACAGGTGACCACACTCCTGATGTTAAACACGTTTTGAACCTATTAAAGGATGGCAGTGAGAAAGCAGTGCTGAGAACTACCCAGGGTTGTCCTCTAAGCTTCAAATGTCAAAACTCACCTTAAAGAATCTCCTGATACCTAAATAACTTTTGAGAACTGCCTTGTCCTTTCTTTAGCAACTATGAGATGGGAAGAGTCCTAGAGATCATGCAGTTTTTGAATGGTTACCACTGAACTAAGTGGTAGAGGTGCCTTAAGAAAGGTGGCTCTAAAAGCAGTTTGCAGAATGAATGTGAAAGCTGTGCTGCTAAGACCATCGAGAAAGTGGTCCCGCCCTTCCTTGGGGGCCCTGGCCTGAGTCAGAAACCATTGTGCGTGTAGGAGGGAGAACTCACTGCAGTCCTCCGGGAGGGTCTCTTTGAGGCATGGGCAACAAACGGTCTTCCTTTCCCTTCCTTGGGTGACACCCAGAGACCAGAGCAGGACTTGAATTCCATAGGCCAGTAAAAATGGAGGTCAAGCAGAGGCTGACCTCAGTTGACATCTGTTAAAGGGTAATGAGAGACCAATTTTTAGAGTTTTGCCAAGAGAGTAAATGTTTGCTATACATGAATTGGCAGCACTAAATAATGCTGGTCTTAAATCTATTTGCACCCCAGTGATGCCTTGCATTTCCTTTGATTTGTGAGCACTCTGCACTTATAACAGCTGTGGTAAAATGGCTTTGATAATGAGCACAAATTAAAAACTACTTTTGTATGTCACAAAGTATCATGGTATCGTGATGTTATGCCCTTTGGGTTAACAGATGCAACTGGGGCCTTTTAAAGATTAATGCAGAGTGGCTTATAGGGATTAAATTACCAGAGCTAAATTATCTGCATGGGGCGATATCACCGTGAAGTGAAAATGTACAGTAAAGTGAGATGATGGTGAGATGAATTTTGAGAAAGTGTAGTCAGTAAGATTTGGCATTGAACAACCTGGTGCACTCACTAGGGGGCTTGGAAGTTTCCCTTCAAACCCCCACAGCTTATCCTTCTTCTTTGGCTAGTTAGCGGGTGAGGAACCGTTCAGAGGTCATGTAGCTGAAATGGACCATTTGAATCCTTCAGTGCTGGGATCCAAATGAAAGTGTCCTTACAGAGGACCGTCTGGACTCTGCTTGACGGAGCTTTGTGTTGCTGATATTTAATCAGAACCTGCTATGGTGGAAGTTAAGAAAACTATTCTGGGTCCGGCACTTGAAATACTAGAGAAGATACGTTAACCTTCCTCTGCGTAGTACCCTTTTAGAAAGAGCTATCATCCCACTCAGACATCTTTTTTTAAAAGCATCTTTTGGTTTCTCCTTACAGACTTTTGTAAATGCCCTCCTTGCTTCTCTGTGCATCGGTTACAATTTATCTTGATGTATCCCAAAATATGATGCGCGGAACCAGAAACATATCTAACAAAGATCTGACCGGTGCAGAATAATGAAACTGTTACATTCCAGGATTTGGAAATGCCACTTCTGTTGATGGTACCTAAAATTATAGTTGTCCATGCTGTAGACTGATATTAAACATGGGATATAATGCAGTTCTGAGATCTTGTTTACAAATAGTGATACTGTTGCCAAGGATTCCTGATTCTGGGCTGTGCATTTTGTTTCTTTCTTCTATCTGAAGGATTCATTATTCTGTTAGCCTGTTATTTTTAGCCTATCTTTCTAAGTTCTCAAGATCATTTTGAAGTTTGATGCTTTTTTCTAATGCAGAAGGACTAAAATTTTGTGCTGCTAAGACCTCTTAAAATAATTACTGAATTTGCATGACCCAGCTGAGTGGACCAATCAGTTTGTTCTCAGATGAGGTTCCCATTCTGCCTGGATAAACAGTTTATTGATTTGTTTATTAGATTTATGGGCCACCCATCTCACTTAGAGGTGGCTCTAGTTGGGTTGTTCTTCAGGCACCCCCAATGCTGGATTGTGGTAAGAAATTGCTCCTGAGGCTGGTGCTTCTATTCAACAGACCTAGCACTTTCCATAAGGGCTTCATCTTGCTTTTGAGTGCTGACCATGGCAACACAGCTAGCTCATGCTGCACTTCCCACATCTTCCCAACCCGTCATCCAAGGGCAGTGGTTGCTGAAGCATCACGCTGGTTCCCAGCACTCCCAGCAGCTCAAGAGCTGGAGCCTCTTGTCAGGACCATCTCTTGTAGGAAGGAAGAAGAGCCTCGGGGCTTGGACTGCCTGAAGCGTCTCATGGGCCCAGTGGCACCCCAGGCAGGGATTGCTAATTCACCAAAGAAGAGGAAGAGGAGGAGAGCAGAGAAGGTCTGCAGCAATTAGCATCCGTGGGCCCCAGGTTGGGAACCCTGGGTGAGGTGAACACTAGTGCTGCGATGCCTAGGCACAGCATCCTTTGCAGCCTGGGAACGGGTCAGGATGTCCTCTCCAAAAGCAGTGCCTCATACATAGGAACGCAAGTTAAATAATAATATAAACTATTAAAACAGTGTAAAATGTTTTCATTAAATAGGTGGGAGGAAAAAAAGTAAAACCCAGCAGAATCCCCCACCCACATTCACATAGCCTGTTAATTTTGCATTAGTTCTGTTCTTGAGGCTTGCTCAACAAACCACAATTCAAATAAACCATAACACAAGGACAGGCTTTCCCTTGGCACATGTCCACAAGGACTGGACTCAGCCCCTCAGCTTCCATTTAAAAACAGTCAATTTCAGGAACAATGTCCAGTTCGCACAAGTGAAACCGGACCACAGGTGGGAGTGGGGAGGGAAGATTCTTTTTATAGGGTCTGGGGACGCCTCTGCGAGTGGCACTTCTGCCCAAACCATACCAGGCCAGGAGATGCCCCTGAAAAGCTGCAGATGCCAGGGGGGATTAAAGGCAGCCTGGTGAAGGGTCTTCTTGTTTCGTTTGGTCCAAAAAAACCTCAAGAAGTCCAAACGTTCTTTTAGACTCTGCTGAATACCCTCTAGGGCAAGAAAATGCTGAAAGCAGTTTCCCCAATAACTGATGAAAAACACACACACCCTTGTGTGTGAGTGTTAGTACAATGCAAGCATTTTGAACTGCGTCAGGTGATTTATTTACTTATTTGATTTAACAATATGCTAAGCGATACACAGTTTTAAAAATATACATGTAATTATATGCATCCACATCAGTATATAAATATTGATTTGTATCAGGACATAATTTAGACTTATTAATATTGCATAAATAATATCGCATTAAAGTGATTAGTTCTGAACATAATAAGTACCATGTTAACATTGAAATATGAAAAGTTGATAATTGGGGTTTTAGGGGCATTTTTTTGGCCTGGGGTCAAGAAGCCTGGCTGGTGAGCTTGCTCCCTTCAGAAGAATGGAGGACCCCTAGGCTGCGTGATGGGGGGCCAGGCGCTCCTTGGCAGCATCTGCCCCAAGGATCCCTTTTCTCTCCGGCCGGTCACCTGCATCTGGCGAGGAGGTTCCCGCAAAGGCTCTTCATGTGCAAAAGCCTCAGGAAATGCAGTGATTGGCTAAGAATGAGATAGTTGATTAAAAGAGATGACTTGGTGTGTGTTTTGTTCCCATCACAATAACACTTTGCAGGTGATTATTAAATTAGAGATTTTCTTTGTCTTTCTCACAAAAAGCCCCTTTTCATGTCAGCACCAATTATGAGTGGTAATTTTTCTTATTTTACAAAAGAAATTTCTGTCCTACCTCCCCCCCTCCCCCCCCCACAAATAAAACAGGGCTTTGACATTCAGTGACAAGTAAGATATTTTTTCTTTTTTGCACACACTGTGCTTTTGAGTTTTGCTTAAAAATTCTGTTGACTCTATTGAAATGTGACAGGGCAATATTTAACCTGAATGGAGGCACGTTGACTTCCCTTATTAAAACTGACAGTTAAGGACATTTCGTTCTTTATTCCTTCTGATACATGCAGACAAGTCTTTGCTGCTAACTAGTATACAAAATCAAAAACAAAGAAATACTAAAGAGATGAGCACCTTATAAACAATATATGAATGACAATTGCAAGTTTAATCCAGCAAAGAAACCTTTTTTATCCTTTATTAAAATTAAAGCCCTTTCAGATTAGCTTGATATATGAAGACAACCTGACACTGTTAATTTCCAAGTGTGAATTCCTTTTCTTCCTGGGCTCCCCGTAATATTCTGGGTGTCAAGTGAGGGGGGGGGGGTGAACCTTATTTGGATGTGCACAGGTGGGCTGCTGCCCCTGGCAAGAAGCAGGGTCTCTGCCTGAGAGCTGGGAGGGCCACTTGCTCCACAAAGGCAAACCTGTCCATTGTGACACAGCGGCTCTGGTGTCCGAAGCAAGTGGGCTCTTGGCCAGCAGTGCAGACACCAAAGGAGGAGGAGAGCCACGAGAGTTTGTTGGAGAGGAAGCTAGAGGGGGCTTCTGGGATTGCAAAGAGAAACTTCCTGCTCACAAAGCAACAGTGTCCTGGTTCTCCAGCAGACAGAAATGTCTTCTTGTCCCCTCCTCTCTTCTTCCTTTGTGCACCAGAGTGGAAGTTGCTGGCAAAGAGTTGAGGGCATTGGCAATATTTATTTCTCAAAATGTCTTCTTGTCCTTGAGAATATCTACGGCATGTGGGTAAAGGGAAAGCCTATCAGACAAACCAATAGGATACCCAAATAAACAAACTTTGTATAGGAGGTTTTTCAAGCACAACAAATTCCCTTTAACTGCCAGCACTTTTTTGTACCAGTCACTGTAAACTGCAAGAACACATGTGTTTTGTATACACAGCTGTTAACAAATGTGTGTGCCTCCTGTGACTGAACATATCTAGGAATTAAGTGGAATGTAATATTGGCTGAATCTAGGAAGCATAAGCTAACCACCTGCTCAATCCCTGCTGTTGCTCTTGCGAACAGCACAGCAGTCGCAGAAGGCTCCCTATGGAGGCCCCGGTGTGCTTTGGGCCCAGGGCCATTGGCACGGTGGGTGCAAGGGTAGAAGGAACACCAGGGCCTCATGGGGCAGGGTGTGGCTGGCCACAGATGCCACCGCGGGTGAGGGAAGTGAAGAAGCTGCTCAGAGCAAGGGGCTACAGAGGGTTTATCACCTTAGGTACGAATGACTGTTTTCACTTTTCTTTGTATGCTGTTCCAAACAACCTGTCTCCATTGTCATTCCTAAGGACAGAAAGGATCTCCCACTCCAAAGCTGGGGAGGGTGGGGTGCTGCCACCCTGGGGTTTCAAACATTATCAGTAGCTCGAAAGGTGCTTTTCTTGGCTTTTGATTTAAGCCATGTCCCTTGGCAGCACCTTCTAGTCTGGTGTTTGTGTAATGACACAGTCAGACCTTACGCCACAAAGAAGAAAGAGAGAAAATAAATTCAGACAATCTGATTCATATATTGGAAATCTGGAGACGTTTGTGGCAACCTAACAATGGTGGCTGATTTGGCTGTTGTTGGTGCATTCTCCTCTGGGTTTCCATTTGTGACAACAATGTTTCCCTTTGTTGGATTTTCCATTAGGGAAATGGTTATGAGGGCACTGACTCTTCTAGGCTGCCCTGTCTACGTTTCCTGGTAAAATACATGGGAAAATCCCATTGGAGGAAAATTCCACTTAGGGTTAGGGTTAGGTCACCATGAAGTCATAGAGCAAAATGGGCATCGCCAACAAACTCGGAGTACTTGGGTATGGTTAGGAAACGACTGACTTTTTAGGCTGCCCTATCTATGTTTCCTGGGAAAATACATGGGAAAATCCCATTGGAGGAAAATTCTGCTTAGGAGGTTTGCCTCCTATAATAAACTGTGTCAGATTTATTTTGTCCCTCAACTGGGATGAAGGCACCTATCAGCAAATATGCCTTCACTTTTAACCTAACACTTTTCCTTGAGAAAGGAAAGAGACTTTGAAAAGCCTTTCATTCTCTCACTTTTTGAAATCAGTTGCTGCAGCCAAAAGCACGAAGGCGTGGACAGCCTTTCCCAGCCTGGTTCTTTCCTTTTTTGTCATGGCACTCTGGACGAATAGAGGGCTGGTGGCAAAGCTTCACCTCGGTCTGGGCTGCAGGTGCCTGACTAGCCTCGGATGGAGGAGACGAGATCCTTCTTCCTCTGGGCCCCCATCCTTGAGCCTGCCTCCTTCCAGCAGGCACAGGCAGGGTGTCTCCAAAGCCACAGCTTTTGATGAGCACCGTAGAGACGATTGCCACGGTTTGATGCCAAGGACTGATTAATTGTTGGGCTTCTGTGGGTGGCCTTTGGTGCGGGGTAGGAGGCCCTGCTCACGGGCTGAAGGGCACCGGATCAAGAGCCAGCTCTTGGGTCCAATCTTTCCTGCTCCTGCACAGGGTGATTCCAGGTCCAGGCAACTACAAGGGCAACGCAGGATCCCTTTCCACACTGAGCTATTCAGCTGGGAGTTCCACAGAAGGGGAAGGAGAGGGCATTGGTTTTGGAGCACAGATGCCTGAGAAAAGAAAGTTTTTGTCCTGCTTAAAAAGCATGTTTTTCTCCCCAGGTCTTGATGAATTTGATGACTAATGATAAGCAGGGAGTAGAAATTGCCTCGTGGGAGAGCAGCGCCCTCTGCTAATCTCTGCAGAGGCTGGGTGGTCTGCATTCAAAAGGGGCTTGAAAGGTGGATGCCATCCCACAGAGCAAGGGGTTCCCATTCCCACAGTGGGAGAAGAAAAGAAAAGACCAGTAAGCAGGCCAGAGAGGTGGGAATTAAAAGAAAGGAAGTAAAGAAATTCCAGCAAAAAGAGTGCCAGTGGAATATTTGAATGTCTCTTCCTCGGCCTGTTTCAGAACATCCCTCCAGAAATGGATATCTTTGTTTATTTATTATTTTTATCAGACAAATTTATGTGGTTATCCAACACACACATCGGTGATTCCAGGTGGCTTACAACATCAGAGGAGGAGCAGCAAATAAAACTTGAAGTGATTTTTACTATGTACCTGCAACTTTTTCTCTGGAGGTGGGCGCTGATAGAAGAGCTGCTGTGGTTCCCAGATGTGACTTGCTGGAGGTGTAGGCCAGGACCAGAGGAGACGGTTTATGATCAGTAACTGTCCGGCCATCTTTCATGTATTGGGGCTGAACGTGAAAGGATTAGAAAGCAGACTTTTAGAAGCACACAGCCCATTTAACGCAGCTGATTCCCCTGAAGCCCATAAAGGAAGATAAGGGCAGGCTGTCTAGCACAAGAGGTGCCCCAGGTCAGGAGAGGAAGCCAGGAGGACCTCATCCATCACCGGCCTCGGCAGCATGCCTTTGCCAGCCATTGCTGTCCTTCAGAGGAAGGAAAGTCTTCGCAATCAGGCTGTGAATTGGTTTTCATGCTTGCATTGACCGATTGGGAAAGCAGTTTGTTCTACCAAATTTAACAATGATATATCATTATCACAACTTTGGGAGAAATCTATAAAATCAATAAGTTTGTAGCCTGAACAGGATTTGTATCGCTTGCTTGCTGTGCTGGTGTCAGGCACGGGCATATAGATTGAGTCACAGCCTGAGATCAATGGAATTTGTGGACAGTGAGCTCAATAACAAGCCCGTCTGAGAAGAAATAGATGTAAAAAGCAAATTTACTAGAGTATAAAAAAGAAGCTGATACCTTTTCCGTGCCTGGCTGTAAAGTGAGTTGCAGCTGCGGCTAATGGTCCAAAATAACACGGCAGAATTAAATAGTTTAATGAATTCACAACTCTTTTGTTTGAACAAGGCTCAGAATGCCATTTTAGGAGGCCTCACAAACAGCTCTGCTGGTCATGAGTTAAAAGTAGAAAATGGAGCCTTTTAGGCTTTGTTATCCCACCATGTAAAACGATGCTCTGGAACAGCGAGGCTTTCTCCCTGGGGGGCAAGTGCTGGGCCACAGAAGTGGCGAGCAAGCGAGCACACACAAAGATTTATTTGCACATGTGCGGAGTTAAGCTGGCACACAAAACCATCCCCTCCCCCCACTATCCCACCATCACCGCTGCTGCCGGTCGATGGAGCCAAAAAAGTTGGCGACCGCTGCTCTATGGGAATACAGTGCATCTTTGCAAGCTCTATTTTACCTACCCAGAAATAAATCCCATTAAAATTAATGGGACTTGCTTCTAAATAGACACATGGTGGATTCATTAGGTTACTTAACTTATAGAGAGTTGCTTAGGTCCTTTTCAATGATCAAGGCAATTTAAGGTGGTCCCTCTTCCAGCCCCCCCCCCCCCGTATATTTGATGGTTCTGCAGGTGTAGCCTTCTGGTGAATGAAACCAGCCAGGTGGGTTGGGAAGATCTTTGTTGGGAGAATCACTTCGAAAGGGGTGCATTTAAGCCAGGGAGGAAAGCACACAGGCAAAAGCAGCCTGGAGGCCTCCTTGGCGATCTCTAGCAAAGAGTTACATAATGGGAGTTATCCCAGTGATGGGAAGATGCTAACAGGAAGGGCAGCTTTGTTGAATGGTGGTGAGATTAGAACCCTCTGCAGAGCCCACTGCCATGGAAACAGACCACTCTCTCTGGCACCTGAAAAGGGGTCCCCCAGGACTGACTTCAGAGGTGGCCAAAGTCCTGTCTCTTCTGCTCTCCCACCTTTAGCGTGGACTGGGCCATTTATCTGCAAGTCTAGCATCTGCCTCTTGTGGCCTCTAAATCTTGCTAATTCTGACTCTGTTCCAGGAGGGTACAAAGGAGCCTCCACCATTGGTAAACTAAATTCCACCCTTCTCATCACCTGTTTCCGGGACTCAGGGACCCTCCCCTCCCCTCCTGTCTTCCTCTCTTCTAAAGCCATTGATGCCACATTTGTACCGGCTTCTTAAATTACATCTCTTGTTTAACAGAGGACAGGTCCTTTTAACGAGGGCTTTAATGTTAGTCCTGCCTGCCACTGCCTAGGGAGCCCCTGTTCTTTTGTTCCTAACGAGCAGCCCCTCATTTGCACCATCCCAGATTTATGGAGGGACAGAAAAACCTCCAGTTTATTACATCTGAAATAAACTGCTCCCAAAGCAGAGCCAAGAGGCACTAAACTCTGCTCTCTGTGGTGACTTTCCATTTCACTGAACTCCAAAGCACTCCTTCAACTAGAGTAGTTTGACCTCAGAGTTTTCCTCGTCCGTAATGACCATCTGAGCTTTGACTCCCCAGCCACCCTGCTGGACGGCACGCTTGGGGCTTTTGAGCCTGTCACACAGGATGCTCTGGGCTCCTGGAAAGGGGGCGGCTGGATTTATTTGGAGAGGCTGCCCAAATCCTTATTGTTTTTAAAGCATCACATTGGCAGGTAGACTCGGATTTCTTTTCCTGCCATGTTCCTTTAAGTTCCCTTTTGCACTATTCCTTGATGCATTTCTTGTTGCAAATTTTATCATGAAAATGGCAAACTCCAAAGCCCATCTGAAGTCGATAGAGAGGCTGGGTTGGATCACAAGAGCAGAGCCGTGTGCCCACCCAAGCAGCAGTTTAAGGGCTGGGCTCTGGCAGCTGTTCCACGCCTGCTCCTCCAGGCAGGTCTTTAACTGCAGGGCAACTGGTGGTGTCACTTTGGAAGGCCTGTTTCCTGTGGGTCGTACTTTTTTACAAGGAAGCCCGACACTGGAGCCCTTTGTCTAGATTCGAACCATTTCTTTCTCTCTTCTGCTGAACATGCAAGAAAGAAAGTGCAGGATGGACAAACCTGGCTGGGTGAGGACTGCAGCCTCATTTATTAGGGGAAAGAGCCTTCCAAACTCTTCTTAATGTTCTGAGCATCTTGGTCTTTTTTCTCCACTTTGGTGTCAGACAGTTTAGGGAGTAACTGCAGAAACCAGCTTGCCAGACGTGCCCTTGGCTTGTTTCATTTTTGATACATTTCCCAAATCTTATTTTGGGGTATTTCAAATAGACCGAAGAGGTAGTCCCTTGGATCAGAGACTTCTGCCCAAGATAATTCATGACCAAAGAGTGCTTGCCATCTTCCAGATTACCCTGATATCTGGCATGGGAGCGAGCGATGGGTCAAACAAACAGGAGCAGACCAGAGAAGCCCCTCCTGGAGCATCTTCATCTGAAAGAAATGAATATCCCCAAATTTAAAGTTGTGTAAGAATTCATCAAGTAGAAAAGGACATTTCATTGCATGTTGGTGGAGAATACTTATTTTTAGTCTATGATATCTTGACTAAGACGTACCAGGTTTCCCCCAAAATAAGACCCAGTCTTATATTTTTTTGGCACCAAAAGATGCATTAGGGCTTATTTTCAGGGAAACATGGTATCAGGGTGATCAGCCTAGCTGGGTGCCCCACCCCTGACCGCAGACACAAGAGGCAGCAAGCATGTGGGGGCCGACAGTGTCCAGCAGCAGCAGTAATCTGCTGGCATCTTGGTGCAGCACAGGTAAATGCGGAGGTGGAGGCAGAGGTGGGGAGGAGTGCAGAGTGCGGAGGCAGAGGTGGGGAGGAGGCAGGCAATCCCAACATGCCACCCACTCCATCCCACCATATCTCAGTTTGTTCACAGCTGGGCCAAGGCAGGTGATCCCAACATGCCACCCACTCCATTCCACCATCTCTCTGCTTGCCCGTGGCCGCACCAGGACAGGCAATCCCAACGTGCTGCTCACTCTGTCCCACTGTGGCATGGTCATGGACAAGCCAAGAGATGGTGGGGTGGAGTGGGCAGCATATTGGGATTGCCTATTCCAGCATGGCCATGGGCAAGCCAGGAGACGGTGCCTGCCTCCGCCCACCCCCCACCCCCCCATGCACCTGCTTCCGCCTGCTGCCAATGCTGCCACACGAGCCTCCCATGAGCCAGGCGGCCACACAGCATGTCTGGATTGCCTGCCTTTCCCTGTCTCTGTCTCTGCCTCCGAATTTGGATTTACCTGTGTTGAGCAGGCTGTGGTTGATGCCAGACACCGTCAGCCTTCGAGCATTCACCACCTCCTGTGCTGGCCACACACCCCCAAACATATTTTTGGGGGGTAGGGCTTATATTAGGCGCACCCTAAAAAATCAGGCTAGGGCTTATTTTCTGGATGGGCCTTATTTTCAGGGAAACATGGAAGGTCATTATTTTTGGTTGTGCTGGTTGCAGAACACTGTGGACACTCTGATCCAGCCACGTTTGTGTCTGGGGTGGGGTATTGGGTCTGTGCTGGCACTGACTGAAAATACCCGGCCGCCTTGTGCAGCAATCAGGAGGAGCTATTCTATAAACCATAAACAACAAAGAGGTTCCTTGAGTTTGGTGAATCCTTGGCTGTAGATGTTTCCGGTGCAGACACAGCAGCTAAGCTAACCTGATGCAAGGTTCCATGAGGCTCAGCAGATCTACTGGGTGGGAAACCCAAAACTGCAGATGTTTACATCTATTTACAGCCAATCTACAAATAGTTTTCTTTTAAAATTGATCATTGCTACAGAATAACAGTTTTCATAAATATATCTGTTCTGCTTTGATGCAAAATTAAAAACTATAGTGGAATCATGATTTAATAGACCTGCTGGGGGAAGATGTCCATTATTTCCAATTTCAATTAAATCAGAGCATGCATCTCATGGAACTGCAACATGATTTGCAAAATGGTGACAAAATGCAAATACTGTAAAGAAGTAAATATGACAGGAATATTGTACTTTCCCTGTCAGATGGGTGCTTTTGAGGAAAGGACATGCTAGGATTTGTGAATTTTACCTTCAATTTACTAGGTGTATATAAGGGATACTTTAGTGTTTTAGCATATGAAAATATTGTGAAATGCCCAGCCATGCCCTTGCATGGAGGAGTCAAACAGGGAATTAGCTTTGAATCATTGTGCAGCTGCAAGAGATGCAGGTCTGCCTTCATCTAACCTCCATGGAACCTGATATACCGTATCTGTCCCCAAGGGAAGGCAAACAGTCGGGAGAGATTCCTTTATTATAGGCAGAATACAATAAAGTAGCTGGCTGGAACTCTACTAAGTGGATCTGGTTGCTTTCACAGAAAATGATTCAGTTTTACTGAACCTTTGTTTATTTTGTTATTCTTGGGGCATCTCTCCAGGAGATACATCTGTTCTTGAGTGCCCTTTCAGTTCTCCTCAATCACAGTGGTGATGTTGAAAAGCAACTAATTATGTTCTCTGAAAACCAAATGTTGTTTCCAATTGTGACATTATTTCCTCATAATCATTTTTCAGAGTTGCTTTATTAATGAATTCTCATTTGAGGGATGGGAGAAGAAGTTAGAAACTTGGCTCCTGCAACAGCAATTTTCATCAGAAAGAATTCTTATATTTAGTGGCAGTAACATTCCTTGTAAGGTTACTCATTTGGCTTCTTAGAGCAGCTGGTCCTACTTGCCGGTTCCTGCATTGTATTCTTCAACTCTTCCCAAGAGTAGGGGGAGGCCAGGGTGGTCTCTCTTCCACATCCAGAGCTTCTGGGCTGCCCTTGGAGTCTGCATAGCTTTCTTTGCAATCCCTATCTGTGCTGTGGCTGACCCGTGGGAATTTGGCTGAAGACTCTTTCTCCCCTCTTAGCCTGTGGGGTCTCTGAGGAACAGGAAGGTCTGGGATGGGTGCCATAATCTGTTGGATTTTGCCTGTGGCTTTTTGTGTTGAATGAGAAGCAAAGTGCTGTTTTGTTTTTGACCTCTTCTCTGAATTCTCAGAGGAAAGCGGGCCTATCCCCATCTTTTACAGTAATTAGATTTATGTGGCATCTCTCGGCGTCTTGGATTACGTATGCTACAGTTGACCAGCCCAGGAAGGTTTTGGTTTATTTATTTATTTATTGTTCTAAAATAAGGGTTTTTGACATGTCATCCCCACTTCCTCCTCACGGTGCTGACAAAGCTGGAATTGGAACTTTAGGATGGCTCCTGTGGACCCTGCTTTGAATTTTGGTGGGTGTGACCTTCAAAACACGCTTATGGAAGAGCCAAGACAATGTATCCTTCCTAGATGAACCAATTGCATCTTGGTGCTTGATCATGCCTCTGCTTTCAGCTCTTACCTTATGTTAGACACCAACATATCCTGAGCTCCTCTCATAAAGCTTCTCCAAAATACATTGCCCCCCTTGTGGGAAGATGCACAGATGCCAACTTGCTTCAGCATTTCGAGCAGGGTCTTCTCCATCTGTGCTTCAGGCAGGAAGAGGAAAGATTGAATGGCCAGGTTGCTAGATTGATTAATCTGAGGGGGGTGGGAAAGAGACCAGGGACCAGTCTAGACATGGGGGTTCAGGGGACCTGGGTGGGATTTGATGTCTCTGAAATTCTTCGTGAAATTCTGCCCTGGGGATAACCCAGAGCGTCAGCCAGCAGAAGTTCTCCTCTGTCTGTCTGTCTGTCTGTCTTTCCAGATGCTGTTGCAAATGCAGCAGGCCTTTATTCGGTGGAGAGACATTCAAGCAATCAAATCGTTGTCACTAACATGCTAATTACTTTCAATAAATGTACATCACCCATTTAATGCAATGAGAGCTTTAGAAAACAATACACCTTTGATAATTACAGCAACCAAGATGTGCCCATCAATCTAATGTTTTAGGTTTCTGATTAATTTGCATTCCTTTATTTTTATTAAATGAGCTTTCAGTTATTTTGATTGATTTACTCAATCTTCAGATAAAAAATAGGATATAAATATTTCATGTAAAATGGTGTGTGCCTAGCTTGTCTCACATAGAAATGATGTGCGAAAATCGCTTTTTCCACTGAGAAAGGAAGCAGAGGGATCATGGATTGCCTCTCTCTGGCTTTACAGAATGCTTTGGGATGGGATACAGCTCTCTGCAGTAACCTGGCAGGATCGGTTGTGGATCATGGTGACATTAGCATGCCATGTGGATCCAGGATTGGAAGGAGATTCTGCATCACTCAGGGCTTTGGCTGCCAGGTTGTCAAGGAACAGGCCACTGTTGCCCAGATGTTGTGTGAATGAGAGTCTTCTGCTGCCAGATGTTTTTCCTGCCTCCACCTTGAGCTAATGCCCCCTTCCTGGCCAGCCTCTTCTCTGATGGATGAAGGTAGAAAGAAATTGATGGAGGTTCACAGGAGGGAGCTCTCTCAGCTTATCTGCCTTATGTGGGCTACACATTTTGTCTTCCTGGCTGCCTAACAGAATAATCTGTTCTTCAGGGTATAAAATTGTTTCTTTTCATTTTGCAATGATGCACAGGAAGCAGAAGCAGGGTGAAAGCAAAGGTCTGAACTATACAATAAGTTCATCACTGATCATTACTGGCTGCCTCTTTCCAGCATCTATTCTGTTGTGGGCTCCATCCTCCCCTTTGCAACTGAATTACACCATCATATATTTTTTTGGGATACCTTACTAATTAGCACCTTAGAAATGCTGCAGTCCAGAGAACCTTAGGAGGTGATGTTCCAAAGGTCCTTTGAAAAAAGCAACTGGACTTTTTTGGGTTTTTTCTTTGAAAATGTTTTGCTTCTGAAGAAGCTTCTTGGATGAGAAACAAAACGTTTTCAAGGAGAAAAACTAAGAAAGTCCCGTTGCCTTTTGAGAAGTGCCTTTGGGACCACCATGGTTGAGCATCTCCATAGATGCCGAGGGGGTGGTTCTTGAGCTTCTGGGCTCACAGGGCATCAGGCAATGGTCCTGTTGTGTAACAAGGCAGTCTCTGCATTGTTGGGTGCAGCCTTCTGGCTAGCAGCCTTTCAGCATACCAGTCATCAGTTTTGGGCATGCTAATTACAAATTGCTGGAGAAGACTCCTGCGAGTTCCTTGGACTGCAAGGCGACCAAACCGTCAGTCCTAGAGGAGATCAACCCTGACTGCTCTTTAGAAGGCCATATCCTGAAGCTAAAACTCAAATACTTTGGCCACCTAATGAGAAGGAAGGACTCACTGGAGAAGAGCCTAATGCTGGGAAAGGGTGAGGGCAAGAGAAGAAGGGGATGACAGAGAATGAGGTGGCTGGATGGAGTCACTGAAGCAGGAGGCGTCAGCTTAAATGGACTCCAGAAGATGGTAGAGGACAGGAAGGCCTGGAGGAACGTCGTCCAGGGGGTCGCGATGGGTCGGACACGAGTTCGCAACTAACAACAACAAATTACAAATACAAAATACAAATCTACGTAAGAATGTAGCAAGAAAAACACTTGAAGTCTTGTGCATTTTGTACACTGTTTAAAATGTCCATGTTCTTCAAGCCGCTTAGTGACTGAAAGTGAGTGGGAGGCCACATAAATTCTCTAAATAAACAAATAAACAAAATAAATAAGCCCTGCAGTTGAACTGCATGTGAGGGGGAGGGGTGCATCTGCATGTGTGCGTAGAAAATCCTTTGCAATGTCGGCTTTGGGACAGGGCATGGAATAACTTTTCCATCTCTCTCCAGCATTCTTTGAAGGTCAGGCTTTCGACTCGGTTGTTACTGTCTTGCTGCAGAGTTTCCAAGGCGCGTTAATTTTGAGCCTGCCATTGATGGATGGAGTCGTTTGAATTCTGACACGCAGCAGCCTGACTGCAGTGACCTGCAGTGGCCGATGTCAGCCTGTTATTTTATGCCCGTTTGTCGGCAGAAAGAAAACAAAGGCTTTGGCATTGTCTTTCTTGATCTATTGGGGAGATGTGGGCACCCCAGTTTTCCCCATCAAGGCAAAGAACTGTAATCCCAAACAAACTCTGCTGTACAAAATGTTGGTTCCTGAAGCTGCAGCGCTTTAGTTTCTCATTTTACCATTGCCCACCACCACGTTTCAGATCTACCCACGTGTGTGTGTGTGTGTGTGTGTGTGTGTGTGTGTGTGTTCTGGGACCTCTCACTCACCCACACAGGGCATGGCACATTTCCCAGGCGCTTCTGCTGTTGCTTCTTCCTTGAGCTTCTGCTTTGCCAAATAGTGTTGCCATAACCATAGCTCATAGCAGTGATTTATTCCAGACTACCGACTGACTTTTTCCCCTGTGGCATGGCCTCCTTCTCCTCTTCCCCTATGGGTTTTTTTTTGGAGTGGGGTGGGTTGGGGCAGACCAAGAAAAAAACCTTCTTCAAGAGATTCACCTTAATTAATGGCTGTCCTATTTGACTTTCCATCTACATGAAATGCAGTTAATGTGTGCAAGAAAGAAAAAAAAGAAAGAACCAGCATTGATGTATAAGCTCATTTTGGCTATTTCAGGATCCTAATGCAAATAAATAAATAAATAAATAATGGGGGGAAATAGTCACTGTGTGTGTGTGTGTGTTGGACACTGGTGTGCTGAAGGTTTGGTGAACAATAATTAAGCAAATACCATCCACAAAAGCCCATAAAAGTGTCATTGGGAACGAGATGAGCAGCAAATAAACAAACAAACGTAGGGCAGTGCTGAGTGTCAGTCCGGTGGGGATTTCTTTTGCAGGCAGAACAGATACTATCAGTTCCTGTTTGTCCAAACTGGATTTTACCCTAAAGAAAAGACAGAAAGGGAAATGAATTTAAATCAGTGCCAGAAAGTGATTTAAAGTGATAATAACTGGGAGATTGAAGCCTTGCCTCTCCGTCTTCTTCCTGCCTTCTTTGAAATCTCCTAGTATTCGGTTCTTGGGTTATGGTCATTTTGCTGACCATCTTGTGTACAGTAATTCACTTTTCCTTGGTGTGCTGCAGAGGACCCAACCTGCTTATGGGGAGGTATGGATGAAGGATGTGTGAGGTGATCTCACGATGAATCGTTAAAGGTGCTTCCAAGTAAAGGCATCACGCAGAGATGCAATCATATTAGCTTTATTCAATGATAGATCAAAGAGAAAGAAATACTTGGCATGAAAGCATTCATGCCTGCATGTGAGAGAGAAATAAAATAAAAGAAAACAAGCTAGCATTACATGACTAAAACAGAAGGACTAGGAGCTAGGAGAGGAGAACTGGAACTAGAAGGAGAAATGGAGACTAGAACAAAGAGCAGCCCCTCGTGCAGAGGTATTTATGGGGGGTCTTGGTCCCTCCCTGACCATAAAACTCTCTCACCAATGGGGCTGTCGGGTCCGAGACCCTTGGCTCATCAGTGGAAGCAAAGAAGCCTCTTTGCTCCCATCTGATGACCTTTTTGGGGAACTGCCAATGGCTGGCACTAATCATCTAACAATTCCCCTTCTTGCCAGCCAATGACAGGGACCAGTGAATGTATGTGAGGGGTGAGCAGGTGTCATAGACATGCATAAAAACATTCAGAAGGCCAAACACAAACGCTTACACAGAAGGTTGTGCCGGTCAATGGGAACAGGCTTGGTAAACAGATCAGCTATCTGGTCAGCTGTATTACAGTGCTCAACATGTATAAAACCCTTTTTGGTAAGCTGCCTGACATTTTTATAGCGTATGTCTATGTGGCGAGATCTAGATCCTACTGCATAAGCCTCCGAGATTGCAATGGCGGCAGTGTTGTCCTCTAGAATTTGGATGGGCAGAGGGGGAGATGCCCAGATGCTTGTTATCAGTTCGTTGAACCAAGTCAAATCATTGGCCGTGTCTGACAGGCTGGCATATTCAGCCTCGGCCGTGGAGCAAGAAATAAATTTTTGCTGCCTAACATGCCAATGTATTGGGCAGCCATTTAGCAATATGAGGAAACCAGAAGTGCTCCGTCTACTTTTGGTGTCGCCAGCCCAGTCTGCGTCTGAGTAAGCGGAGAGCTGGGCCGTCTTCCCCTTCTCTGGTTCTAGCATAAGGAGGGCATCAGCTGTGCCCTTAAGGTATCTAAGCACCCTTTTAACAGCAGTCCAGTGGAATTCCTTTGGGTGTTCCACGTGCCTGGATAATAGATTCACAGCTAAAGCTATGTCAGGTCTGCTCCAATTGCTGATGTATAGCAAGGAGCCAATCACAGATCTGTAAAGCGTGTTATCTGTGAACTCAGGACCGTCCTTATGGGTGTGGTTGTAAAAGTCGGTTTGCATTGGGCTATGCGTAGGATTAGATTCTGTCATTTTGCATTTGGCCAGTAATTCCTCTATCTTTTCTTTTTGAGATAGAGCGAACCCCCCCTTAGTGGCCAAAATATGTACACCCAAGTACTTGTCAACCCACCCCAAAGACTTCAGAGTAAATTTTTCTTCCAGGGCCTTGGCAAATTCATCACACCCTTCCTTGTTAGGCCCTACATATAATAGGTCGTCCACATAAACTAACACCCGTTCTGTGGTACCTTTGGAATTGTGTGTGAAGACACATTCATCTGCATGAGATGCTGAGAAACCAACTCATTCTAAACTCTTTCTAAGACAGTCATACCATAATTTCCCTGACTGCTTGAGACCATATAACCCTTTGTGGAGCAACCATGTATTTCCCCCCTCTTGCTGGTAGCCAGGAGGAGCCCTCACGTAGATCTGCCGGTCCAAGTTGGCGTGGAGGTAAGCCGTCTGGATGTCGAATTGGAAGACTTCTTCTCCCAGAGCGGCTGCAGTCATGAGGGCGGCCTTGACGCTCTCTGCGCGGACGGTTGGAGAGTACGTCTCGGCGTAGTCCTCCATGTAACGCTGAGCGAAGCCCTGGGCTACCAAACGGGCCTTATATAGGTAGAGGCCATTGGCAAGTGGTTTGGCCTTGTAAACCCACCTTGTGCCAATGACCTTTCTCTCCTTTGGTGGTTGCTGGGGGGTGAAGACTTTGAGTTTCTTTAAGCTCTGCATCTCCTTCTCCATTGCGAGCTGCCATTTCTCCTGCTCTTCGATGGGCAGCTCCTGGATGTCAGAGAAGGATTTTGGGGTGACCACAACGCTGTTGACAGACGCGATGTGGCCAATGTCAATTCTCTTTGGCGGGACCCCTTTGTTGGACCGCTTTGACCTCCTTACCTTCTGCTACTCACCGCTCTTTTCTTCCGCGGGTCTCTGAGATGTCGCTGGGAGTGAAGACGGCGTGTCTTCCTCCATGGGACTGGACGCATCTTCGTCTTGTTCCTCACTTTCGTCGGTGGCAGGGTATGTGATCGTCTCAGGTGATGTCGTGGTCGGTGTGCCTTTGCTGGATCGGTTGGCATATGGGCTCAGATCATTTGAGTGGATCTGGGTCCAATTGGAATCCTCTTCGAAAGAGGCAGATTGGGAAGTCACAGGCCTGCCCCCTTCTCCCAGGAAACGATAGGCCTTGGAGCCAGGAGCATAACCCAAGAACCTTAGTCTCTGGGAAACAGATCTCCCCTTCTTCCGCAGCTGCTTGGGGATGTGAACCCATGCATAGGAACCAAACACACGCAAATGTGCCAGATTTGGTTTCCTACCGTGAACCAGGAAATATGGGGTCTGGTTCACAACACTGCTCCAGGTGCGGTTTAAGGTGTAATTGGCATAGTGAATTGCCTCCCCCCAGTATGATTCTGCGACATTTGCATCCGCAATCAGACTACGCATCATGGTTTGCAGAATTCCATTTCTTTTCTCAGCTACACCATTTTGCGAAGGGGTGAATGGTGCAGTAAGAAAATGGCGGATGCCCTTGCGCCTTACCCAGTCCTGGAACTTCTGAGACATGAACTCGGCCCCGCGATCGCTCTGCAATTGTGCGATCTTGGTCTTGTACTGGGTCTCTACGAAGTTGTACAGTGACTTTATGGCGTCAAAGGCTTCAGATTTTTCTGTGAGGGTATACACGTGGCCGTATCGTGAAAAATCATCAACGGCAGTGAGAAAATACTTTTTCTTTCCTAGGGATGGTGTAAAAGGCCCAACCAAATCAACATGTACTAGTTGGTACGGGTATTGAGTCTTGCGTAATGACACCTTTGAGATAGGAGCAGCCTTCCTCTTTGTTTTCTTGCAAATGGCACAGTCCAGAAACACGTCACAGTCCTTGAGCTGGACTCCCACAGCAAACTCTCCCATCTTTTTAACTACAGGGAGGCTTGCATGACCTAGCCTTCTGTGCAGCAGGTGGGCACACTTATCATGCAGCCGCTTCCCCACTGACACCCTCTTGGCTCTAGTTGCTTTGAGTGGTGCTGTAGGTGCCTGCTGAGATTCAGGCTCCTTGCCCACACTGCCCTTGGAAAGCCTTGGGGCAGGCTGTGGTGGCTTGGGAGAAAAATATGGTAAGCCATTTATGATGGTAATATTTCCAATGATCTTCTGGTTCCGGGTGACATGACCTCCCCCCTTGCGAAATAAAACTTCCACTTTGTCATCGTCACACAATTTGGTAATGCTTAATAGGTTGTTGGCTATGGAGGGGGCGTGTAAAACACCTTCAACTTTCCCAAGTCCAGGTACAGAAACAAAACCCTCCTCAACAACTGAAGCAGTATCGCCATTTGCCACTTTGACAGATGAGTTAATTTTCTTTAACCTTTTAAAACCTTGACTCATATTAGTAATGTGAGAAGAAGCTCCAGAGTCCAGTAACCATAAGTCAGTGGAGCTATCAGCCTTTGTTGTGGGGGTGAGGGAACAAGTATGCAGAAAATTTCCTTTGCCCCTGCCACGCCCCCTTCCTTGCCCCTTGCCCCTTACTTGATTGGGACCACGTTTAGGGGCTTGATGTTGATGGGGGCAGTCTTTCTTGAGGTGCTCCTCAGAGCCACAGATGAAACACTTAAGTAGAGCATTAATTTGCTCTCAGTTGTGGCACCCCCTTCTGGCTTGCTGAGTGGTGACTCTGGCGTATTCTCCGGCATCTCGTCTCCTTCTATCCTCCTCGATCAGTCTTCCTGTGAGGTAGGACAGATTTATGTCTTCCCTCTTGACCGCTTCGAGTGAAACAATGAAATTGCTCCAACTCCTGTCTAGGGAAGCAAAAATGATCGCGACCATGTTCACATCAGTTACAGGAAAATCTCTGGATATCAATTCTGCCCTGAGTGCCTTTAATTTTGCAAGATGTTCAGGCATGCTGGCACCAAACCTCAGTCTGGTTGTATAAAGCTCAGTTGTATGTCTGGTGATGGAACCAATCGTATCGCTGTTGAATAAATTGTATAATAGTTGCCAAACTTGAGCAGCTCTGAGACCTGCTGGAATGCTGGAGAACAAGTTATTATCCAGCGAACTGAGTAGAGCAGAGTAAGCCTGCAAGTGTCGCCACTCTTCTTGACGTCCCCATGGGGGAGGGGGTGGTTTCTGAACCATTTGTAGAGTCCCATTCTTTAAGAGATATAGCTGTATATCTTTACTCCAACTGTTATAATTCTCTCCTCCCAGTTGTAGCTTTTTAAAATTGCTTGGAAGATTTGCTGCTGGAAAATAGTCCTTCTCAGACCCACTTTCAAAAATCTCTGAAATGTCCATTGACATAAAAGGGAAAGGGAAAGGGGTTCCTACAGTGAAAGGGGTCCCTCTAGTGGTCGAGGAGGGAATCCTTTCTTGACTATTTAGTAACTCCAGATGGGCGTGCCCGGAAACCATGTGATCCGGGGGAGGGCGTTGTTCAGGATTTCTCCCTTCTTCCCATGAGGCATTGGGGGGGCGGAGCCCAGATTTGCCAGCTCGCAGTTGCTGCAATGAATCCTCCCGAGAATTGCAACCACATGGATTTTCAGCATTGCCTGGTTTGCCCTGAGCTGCCCATTGCTGGTCATGAAGACCTGAAGAGAAGGTAGGAGGTCGCGGGGGTTGATTGTTGGGAGGCTCCAGGCTAGACCCCTCCCGGAAGTTGGGCCCTGGGGAGAGGATGGGAGGCCTTGGAGGGGGGGTGGCTACCCCCAACATCTTTTTGGGCCCCAGGGCATCAGTTAGGAGCTGGATGGCGGCCTGAATGGCTGCAGCATTTGTAGGAGTCTCGGCTGGACAGACCTCATTGTCATCATTGGACTTTAGGCTTTGTGGTGGGGAGAACTCAGGAATTTGCATGCTGCTTTGGCCGGATGCCAGGAATTGCATGCCATTTCTGCTGGATGCCAGGGATTGCATGCTATTTCGGCTGGATGCCAGGGACTGCTGGCTTTCCAGGCTTAAAAAATGCTTGTCTTTGTTAGACCGTGTGGGCTCACTGGGGGCCGCCATCTTGTTTCCTGTGCCAGACCATGTGGGCGGAGCCATCTTGTTTCCACTTGCCCCAGGAAGCTGTAGCTCACAGCTGGGTGGGGGGGGGTTCGCGCCAAAAGCCCTGGGGTCCCGGGGTCACTAAGGGTGGCGGGCGCCATATTTGGAGGCCTCGTGGTCTCTAGGGAAAGACTCACCAGGGGTTCTGAGGCTTTCTGAGCTGTTTCCTGGGCTGCCTCCCCCCTCCCCTGCATTGCAAAGATCTCTTTAAGCAGCTCTTCATGTTCCTGTGCAGTCAGCTTACTCACGCGGCGTTTGGTTTCAGCCAGGTCCGTCTCTGCAGCATCTGAGCAGTCTTGGGCAGTCTGCAAGCCTTCTATGCTCTCCTCTGTGGCGTTCAGTTGTAAAGAGACATGTGAAGGGGTCCTAGACGCTCTGCTGCGTACGGATCCTCTGACGGAATGAAGGTCATTTGTGCTTTCATCTGCAGCTGAGATTGCTTCAGGGACTGAAGTCTTGGATGTAGGCAGGGACGCCGTCTTTGATCGATGACTTCTGGTCACGATAGAAGAAGTCCTGCCATCTGTTATAAATGGAATTGAGCCGGGTCTTCCAGACATCTTGTTGGATAGATCCTGGCTGGCTTGGAAGCATTCCTTTAAACCATCCTATGGCTACCAACTTGTGAGGTGATCTCACGATGAATCGTTAAAGGAGCTTCCAAGTAAAGGCATCACGCAGAGATGCAATCATATTAGCTTTATTCAATGATAGACCAAAGAGAAAGAAATACTTGGCATGAAAGCATTCATGCCTGCATGTGAGAGAGAAATAAAATAAAAGAAAACAAGCTAGCATTACATGACTAAAACAGAAGGACTAGGAGCTAGGAGAGGAGAACTGGAACTAGAAGGAGAAATGGAGACTAGAACAAAGAGCAGCTCCTCATGCAGAGGTATTTATGGGGGGTCTTGGTCCCTCCCTGACCATAAAACTCTCTCACCAATGGGGCTGTCGGGTCCGAGACCCTTGGCTCATCCGTGGAAGCAAAGAAGCCTCTTTGCTCCCATCTGATGACCTTTTTGGGGAACTGCCAATGGCTGGCACTAATCATCTAACATGATGTGAAGAGACCCCCGCTCTGCCATCCTGGGGGAAATTGCTAATTTGTGCTGGATTGCAAAGGGGGCAGCTCTGAGCCCCCCGTAGTGTTCCCGGAGATACGGTTTTCATAGAAAAGATTAGAAGCAATTGTGTGCTTTTCCTACACACTCAAAGTCAGCAAAGAATTTCTTGGAACTTCTTGAACTGGTGCTGAGCCCTGAGACAGAGACCTCTCAGTGCTAAATGGACCAAAATTCTCCAGACACACAGAAAGCTTCAGTAACCCTTGCCGCTTCCCACCTTCATTCCATAGAAGTATTATGTTAATAGATGTAGAAATAACAATGACATTATTACTAGTAATGATAATAATGGTATTTTCAAAGTGTTATAATTTCCTGGCTTACTTTACTGTAAATGGGATTTTAAAAAAATCTACCTGCTCACTACCGTAGTAAGTGTTTCTATCCACAGAATGGTGTTTTTGCATATTTGTAATAGTCCATAATTTGTGCATCTCTCTCTCTCTCTGTCTCTCTCTCTCTTTCTCTTTTGGTAAGGTGCTTGATCTGAGTGTGGGTCCTGCAAGCCTCTTGGCTGCAACCAGCTTCTTTTGCTTTTGGGCCGAGTTTGCTTCTTTTCAGATAATGGATAATGAATGGGCTCTAATTTTCTTCTTTGCCCCCCATAACTCTTCTTGTGCAGAGGCTGCTCAGTGTATCTCTCCTCCTACCTGAAAGGCACATCGTTCCTTGTGGCCTCAAAGCTTACTAAACTTGCTGTACTTTAAAAAATGAAATTCAGATCCTGTTGTAATATGAAGGACCCGACTGACAGTTTAAAAAATCACTTAGTGAGTTCCCTCTTACACGATCCAGACAAAGGTGTATCTTCTAGCTATCCTACTGTTGTATGAGAGTTGAGCTTTGTTAGAATCAGGAAAGCAATGGACATCCGCATTCTGCTGCTGGATAGACCTGCAGCTGTGTCTAGGGGTCTGTTCTTCGGTAAGAGGCCCACATAGGCCTACATTAGCCACACCTCTCCTCTTAGTGAAAAAAATACTCTGAGCTCATTGGGCCTTGGAACTCTTGTCCCTCCTTGACCTCCTGCTATACAGTATCTGAAGGAAGAGGGGGTTGGCCGGTCAGGGGCAGAAGAATGGCTGGTCTTACCTGGGTGAAACTGCCTCTCCACTGCGGGATGGATGCTCTTGCATGTTGCAAGAGGAGGCTGTTTCCCAAAAGGCAAGCCCTGGCACAGGCAGATCAGGAGGCAGGGAGGAGTTTCATGCCCAGATGCGTTGAGCGAGAGGGACCTGCAGAAATGGGGTGCAGGGGAAATTATTTTAATATCTCCTTGAATTTCCTTCTCAACTGTGATCTATTTCTCAGTGTGCACTTTGAAAGGATAAAGCATTACGATAGGGATAGTATGGCAGTTGTTCTTCGTTAAAACTCTCTCCTTGAAAAAGGGCTGATTTTTATGAATTTCATCTTTTTCTTAAAGGCGTACTTCATTTTTTCCTTCCCTGATAAGGAAAAAAAAGGCAAATAGCTTCCCAGTTTCACAAAGCAGAAAGAGAAAAATGAAACAGCTAATTCCCACCAGTATTATGTAATAAAATTATATCAGTTTACCCAGTTTTGAGTGTAGGGCCATCTGTTTGCATACTTTGCAAATCTTAGATCTGATCATAAAAACTGGGCCCATCTTCTGTTTGTTGAGGTTGTGATGGATTTGTTGGTTTTATTTATCAAGCATTTCATTAATCACAGATTAAAAATGTGGATCAGGAGGAAAGCTCTCTTCTGAACATTTTCCATTGAAACGATGTCCTAGACAGTGCACTAAATATTATCAGCTCTTGCTGTCCTTTTGTTCATTGTTCTGCATTTTTATGTCCTTTGTATGTATGTCTTGATTTGCCTTTCTGGACTAGTTTGCATTTTTTGCTGAATTTCAACAAATTGGTAATAAACAGAAGAAAGATCTGATTTTTCTCAGCTGCTTCTTTTTCAAAGTCTCTTCCCATTTGAATTAAATCTTTGTAAAATAAGCAGAGAGGGTATTGCCACTCACTCCCCTCCCCCAAGTTGGATCAGTGAGCAACGGGTACCATGGCTGTGTGTCCCAGAAAGGTAGAAACACTTCCTCTACAACTGCCACCCGTGGATGGAGGAATAGCTGGTGAAAAAGGGTGCAGGAACTCAGAACCTGCCTAACATGTCTGCAAAGAATAGACAGAGATGGGGGGGGAATGCACAAGGCCAGCAATAGCGAATAGCCTTCGTTCAGCTGAGCTCAATGGACTATATGTGCAGATGCAGACCTTTGAATCTGACCTTCTGCTAAATTGGATCAAGCTTTTCTCCAGAAGCATCAAACCCTGCCTTTTGAAGACCCCCACCCCCACCCACCCCCCACCCACCCCAGAACTCAGCAGTCTCATTTGGGAGCGGATTACATATCGGCTGCTGATTTCATTTCATTCTGTCAATTTTCTATAAAAGAATGATCAGTGCTGTGTAATTCTGTTTTTCCTATC
The DNA here is from genome assembly GCF_964194415.1 of Vipera berus. Taxonomy (NCBI): domain Eukaryota; kingdom Metazoa; phylum Chordata; class Lepidosauria; order Squamata; family Viperidae; genus Vipera; species Vipera berus. The sequence goes on along the minus strand of NC_138213.1, from coordinate 361,291 downwards.
AAATCATCCTTTCTTCCTTATCCAGTTGGAAACTCTTTCCTTATTGCCTGGGAAAAGCATTGCTTTATTTTTTCTCTCTTCCTCCCTCCCTCCCTCCATTAAGCTTAAGACACCTGCAGTAAAATAGTGATTTATAGTTCCTAATGCCTCAGTTGCAGGGTAACATAAAAAACACAATAGCTGAAAGAAAGCAATGTTTTTGTGGGATGAACACCATAATTTCCCTCTCTTCCCTCTATCTCAATTACTTTCTAGAATATTATTATTACCAATACTGTTACTACATGTGGTAGTAGTGGTAGTAATAGCACTAGTGGAAGCGGGAGCCAGCATGTAATAATTGATAACTGTAGTTATGCATTCCCTAACCCATGCAGTGAGACATCTGTGAAGATAAACTTAAAGAAATCACTGTTAATACAGAAAAAAATCAGCACTTTATCCTTGATTTACTCCTTGTTGGACGGATGCAATGAAACACCATCTGACCATCATCTTTAGGAAAGAGGAGGCTGCTTGGGCGTATTGAAATTCAGCTGCCTTTAAGCAACAGAACTTCTGTATCACATGAAGCCCTAAAGGATTGACTCCATAACTCGAGTCTGTGGGAGGCTCAGCCAGGATCTTGGTCCCGAGGAAAGCCTGAGACAACCAGAGCTGCTGGCAGGGTGGCTTTTCTTCTTGCCTCTCAGCCTCATCACAAGGGACGCCTTTCCATGATTTTGAACCTAGCTATTTTGATGTTTCCAAAACATCAAGCCAAATATTTGATCCTTTTCAGCTTCACTGACGGTGTTAGACAAAATATATATTGTTAAAAAAATATTTTCCTTAACAAAATTCCCATGAGCGTGTGATGTAAATCTGGAAGTGTATTCCCTAAGCCCACATCATCCTCTTTTTAGAGAAATTACATTAAATTATTAGTGACAAGTTTACTTCTCTCCCAGTGTGTTTTTTTAGAATTTTACTACCACCTCAGGTGTTTTATATGGCTTCTTCTTTACGTGGCTTTGCAGGCAGTCATTCCCTGAGAGAGCCATCGGAAGCGGGCAGCTTGTTCGGTTTTGCCTTTGGTGGTTGGCCTGAGCCCCAAACAGGTGTCTGTTGCACGGTGCTCTGCAGGTCCCCCTCCGGAGGGAGCCTGGCCCTTTTTGGGGAGCAGATCCTCGCAAGACAGGCTTGGGGTGAAGACCAGACTTGTATACCCCCAAGATCCAAGTTGCCCCAGCCAGGTCTTTTCTGCTAGAGACCTGTCAGGCTAGGGATGGAGATTAGCTGGGAAAAATTGTCTCCAGCTGGCAGCAGGGCTGATCCCTTAATTTCCTTAAATGGGGGTTGGGTGTTTCAAATTACTGTGAGCCAAGGACAGCTTCTCTGCGAGAACGAAGGGTGCAAGCCCCACAGCGTTGGGCCATTTTTGAATGTAGAGTTACAGGCATTTTGTCCATTTCTATGGGTCTGTTCACAGAGCTGTTAAATAACTGTGTCCACTTGTGTTGTCTGTTGTCCTCTTGCCCATTCTTTATTTTCTCTTAATTGTGCCTGTTTTTCAAATCTCTCGTTGCTTCTCCTGGACATAGGAACCAATCGTTCAGTGACATCCGCAGCTGCATTCTCAGTCCGGTTCTTCTTATGGCTAATACAGCATTGTCCCACTTTTCATCCCACATGAGAGGTGAAGAGGTTTTGTTCAGAGGAGGGGTCTAGCTTGGCCCCTCCGGGCTCACTCTGCAGAAGATGGGAGCTTATGATTAATTGAGTGGATGCAGGAAATGGATGATCAGAGCCCCCTTCTTCTTCCCCTTCCCCTTTTGCAGTGTGTGTACCTCACAGCAGAGTCTCTGAGCATCCCTTAAAGGGAAATGACAGCTAGATTGACCTTTACCTCCACATCACGTGTTGGAGAGAGAATTAGTCGGACAGATGCAGGAGCCCTTGAACAAGCTTTCTTGCTTCCTTCCCCAGCTCCTCATCCACAGGGGCCAAAGCTGCCTGCATGCTGAGAACGATCTCTTGACAAAGACATGGCTCTGCTCCAGAGCAGGCATTTTTTTGTCCTTCATGCATCTGGACTTGCAGTGGCTCTTTACCAAGTTATTCTGATGTTTCCAAAAGGTCAAGCCAAATAGTTGTTCCTTTTTTACTTAGTTTTTCTGACAGAGTAATAGGAATTTATTTGCATCCACTGCTATGCCACACATTTGCTTTGGCAACGGTGTGGCCAAGCTGAGGGAAAGCAGGGAAGTACCATTTATAAATCATTGCATCGTGATTCAAACTAAATGAATAACATTGGTGGAAACTCTAGTAGATTTTCTGCACATACACATGCCCAATTAGTGCCATTTGTGACTCTCCCACATTCCTGGCAAAACTGTGGCTGATGCAAAGCCAGCGCATCCCATCATGCCCTTGTCAGCTCTCATTAGCCTGGGATCAATTTCCAGCTCTAAGGCCAACTCAGATGAAAAGTAGAAATGCAGTGTTACCACAAATTTCATCAAGTAAATATGCTGTATAAGAAAATGGATCACTTGTGACCTCTTTGACATTTTCAAAATGTTTAAAACCTGAAGCTAATCTTTTCTGATGGGCTTTCATCTTGCAGTGGCAATGAAGGGATTGGCATGGCGACAGCCAATCTTAGCAAACACAAAACCCACCAGGTCTTTCCAGCCAAAAATATTCTCAACAAAGATAATTCCATTGATACAGATTTTGCAGTCTCCTGACACTTGCCTAAATGTATTACATAGCATCAATAATTTTATGTGATGGTAGAACAAACCCAAAAGTAGATTAAAATAAATGTTTCCCTCAAAAATTTAAAATACCCAGCTGTGTCTGTGTGACTTTGCTAAGGTGCTGTGGTGTGCAGTTAGGGACCTGTGAGGTTAGAGCCTGTTTCCTCCTTCAATGCTTTGGAAAAGGGAAGACTGTCATCTCCAGCCCCACCAAAACCAGGTCCAAAAGGAGGTTGACATGCTCTCCCTGATAGCATTTAACCCAGCTGTAAACACAGGTGTCCCTCAATATTTAGGAACCCACTTTAAAAACCATCATAAAACTGCTGATGTGGCTGGCCTGCTTGAGCTCTGCAACACACAAACTTCGTAGGAAGGAAGAACGTGGCTTGTGAAGTTTGCTTGAAGTGTCATTTGAAAAGAATGTGCAGTCAACTTGAGAGTTTCAAGGCCATGAAATAAGTCCTAATTTCTTGCGCCTGTCTTGTCCCAAATATGAATCACTGTTAAATGATTGGTATTTGGGACAAGACAGGCTCAAGAAATTAGGATTTATTTCATGGCTTTGAAACCCTCAAGTTTCAGGGAATTAACCTGAGGAAACACCCCATGGGAAATTGTCCTTCCCCAGCCCACTCAAGGATTGGACGCCATACTGGGGGTTAAAATCCTGCTTCTGGCCTTTCCCAGGCCCATGGAAGCATTATTTGCCTTCCTCCTCCATGCTGAGGGAGATCCCTACCGAAGGAGGCTCCATTGAGAAGGGAAATGCTGATGAAGAAGAAGCCCCTTAGTGCATCTTATCAGGCAGCGACAAAAGAAGTTTCTTTAAGGCCTTTAAACATCCTGGGTGGAAATAAAGAGCGATTGGAACTCAGACAGAAGGAAGGATATCAGGGCCATTGGAGGGTTTTTTTTAAAAAATTGGCTACAGCATGAAAGAACCTTTTCTAACCATAGCCTACTTTTCAACCATCTTCCTCCTTGAGTCACTATGATGAGGAATAGATTAGAGGGGGATCTCAGCTGTATTATTTGTTGTTGGTGTATCCGGGTGTCTTGTCTGCCAATTGTTGTGATTGTCTTTTAGCCTATCAAACCTTCTCTTACCTTATTTCCCCCTCTTTTTCTTGGTGTGAGTTACACTGGCATTGAAGAGTAGATAGAGGCCTTCAGATCAATAGACAACATCTATCTGGAGGGAGGGAAGGGAAGATCTATGAGACGTACCATAGATTCAGACATCTCTTAAAGATGAGCTGTGCAGCTTTGTGAATAATAGATGCTTGAGAAGCTGGATTATTAACAGAAGATGTGTGCATAGCTTTCTGAATCCCTTTCTGAAATAGCCTTGGATTTTGTTAGTGCTGCTTTTTCACCAGGGCAAATTCACCAGAACCAGCATCCGACTGGATAGGAGCTAAGATTGAAAAGATAGCAGTGGAGGGAACACATTGGTCTTTCCAGGGGGGTGCTCCAGGATGTGGTAACATATGTGTCCCCTCCTGTGGTCCACTCCTTTGCACCCATGGCCAGGCAGGTCACTCTTTCTGCCCGTTGTGCAAAATCAGGGCCCTGAACATATCAGAGAAGAGAGCTGGCATTGGCAGAGCCTGCCTCCCACCAGCCTGTGGCTTCAGTCTCATGTGCTTGATGCGATTTCTATTCTCTGGTTGTATCTGATGGGCTGAAGAGGCCACCTTCCCTCCAGCCACCCAGGAAGCTGGAGACAGGGCAGAAGAAGAGAGATGGCCTCACCTTGACTCTTAAAAGCCCAGCTTTTTATTCTCGAAATGCTAATTTGCTCAGCATTCTTCTCTACAAAATTTTTATTCTAGCCTAGCTAGCCGGTCAGCCCCAGGCCCTGAAGCTCTCTGGAGCAGCCCTGCAGAGCCCATTTGCCTGGAGGAACTGCTGTGAGGGAGCAAGATGTGGTTCCCCTGGGGTGGATGCTGTGGCTGGGGGCCCAGGAGCAGAGCCCTCCTGATCCTGAGGGGCCTCCCGCTTCTTCTGCTGGGCTGATGGGCTAGGCTGAAGGAGTGGGCCTGTGAAATTGCAGGGGGCTGATGCACTGCAGCCAGTGCAGGGACCTCAGGCAGTCTATGGGGAGTGTCTCCTGATGGCCCTCAGAGGGACCCCTGCCCCTTCCTTCCTTCCTTCCTTCCTTCCTTCCTTCCTTCCTTCCTTCCTTCCTTCCTTCCTTCCTTCCTTCCTTCCTCCTTGCTCAGAGCTCTTCCCCACCATGGGGGGTGGCTGTGGCCTGTGGAGCAGGGGTGGAAAACCAGTCAAGGAGACAACAGATGGCCCAAGATAACTTTGCCAGGCTCTACAAGAATCTTTGTAGGCTTTTAGGGCTTTGTGTATAGCAGCCTTTGTAAGGCATGGGGAGAAAATAGACAAAAGTTGCCTTTGCATCTCCAAAGTGAAAAAAGGAACAAAGGCAGAAAGAAATGTTTTAAAATTTAATGCTTGTTCACCAAATTGTAAACATGATTTTCATAGGAAAAGAATTTAATAGAATCTCCCACATTTCCCCCAAGTGTCACTCATGGATTCCATATTCCAGATGCAGTTCCAAATATTGTATGTGTTCTGAACCAGCCTGCTACCGGCCTTGCAGAAAGGCAACCCCTGTACAAACGGCAGAGGCTGGAGAGCGTCTGAAGCTGGAAGGCGTCTGCCAAGATTTATTACACAAACAACAGAACAAGAAACAAAACACTGGAACTGTGATCCTCAAACGGAGCGGTTGCTTTCAGCAACCAGCCCTTCCCCAAACACTCCCTTTATTAGAGTTCAGGGCGTGGCCTCCCTGTGCCTCCTTCCGAGGAGTCCCACAGCCTTTCTCTGCTTGTTCCTGCTTGACTGCCTCCTGCGTCGGGCGTCCTTGAACAGGGCCAGCTGTGGGTCATCATCATCCGCACTGTCGGGCTCGCGCAGCTGAGAAGAGGGCCCTGGCTGGGGGCTCTGCGAAGCCTCCAAGCCATCATCAGCAAGTTCGTCTTCAACACCCTCCTCCTCCCCCTCGTCTGAGTCATCCGAGACATCCGAGCCGGCTGCCGGACCCACAGGCTGGCCCTGAATCACAACAGTATGTGTGATTTGCCATCAGCCCCTTTTGCGCCTTTTGGCTGTTCCTAAATGGTTTTCTCTCCATGAAGAAGGTAGAGGACCCCCCACCCAAGGTCCCTTCCCACTATGTTGTACTGTCCCTGATACTGTGTGTGTGTGTGTGTGTGAGAGAGAGAGAGAGAGTGAATGTTGTGTGAGTTGGACAACACTGGGCCATCTCTGCTTTGAAAGGAGATAGAGAGGGTTGAGACAGTGCCTTTGTAAGAGGCAATCCTGCTGTCTGCCAGGGGTTTGGGAATTGCTTTCCCATAGGCTTCCCACATCAATTCTGAGGCATTGTGACTCTCCTGTATCTGGTAGCAGTTGGTAGAGCTATCCTGGGGTGGCAAGGAACTCTGTGCCCACAGTGGTTGGTCATGATAAGCTGTGAGGTCCATGGAAAGTTGGGCCCTGTCATGGGCAGCTTTCTGAATGAAGGGCCTCCTCCGAGGGGGGGGGGCTTCCTAGTCCCTGAAGAGGCCTGCTGCATTTTGATGAGGCAGAGGTAATAAAGCCAGGAGGAAGCTTGCTGAGTTACAGCATCTCAAAGTATCTGTGTAATTTGCCTCATTGGTTTGAGCTGCCCTCTGGCTTGACTGGTCCCAAGGCCTCCTTACCACATCTCCCCAGTCTAGAGGGAGGATCTTTTGCTTATCTGTCCATGACGGTGTGGCTGCCTGGCTCAGGGGAGAATGCGCAAAGATCACCTAATGCCAATCCATTTCCTGGAGATTGCAGGCAATAGGATGGGATTTCAGCCCCAAGAGATCCTCTGACTGGAGTGTCCGAAAAGCCCTCTCAGCCTTTCCCAACAGCTGGACCAGCCTGCCTCCGTTCTGGGCTGTCCTATTTATCCTCCTGCGTAGGTGTCATTCAATCCTGTGTCTCAGAGTTTCCTGCTTCCCAAGGTTGGCCAGGCTGCTTTGCCCCACTGGCAGAGCAGCTGCAGCTGCCGAGCAAGTGTAGGCTTGAAAGCAGTCCTGTGAGGGTTGTGCCACTTCTAATGTCTGGCACGCAGCCAGTGGTGGGATTCAGCCGGTTCGCACCAATTCGGCAGAACCGGTAGCTAAATTTTTGTTACCCAGTCGCAGAATGGACTTCTGGAAGTGGCATCCACACAGAGAACCGGTTGTTCACATATTTGAATCCCACCACTGCACGCAGCCAGATACTTTGAGGAGGCTTCCAATTCAAGAGTAGTCACTGTGTGAAGCCTCCAGTCAAGGGATTTTCATTGTACAATTGTGGAGTTGGAAGCGACCTTGGAGGTCATCTAATCAACTCACCCTTGGTGCAGGATCTGCTAAAGTGTGGTAGAGAGAGCGAGAGACTTTCAAGGAGGAAGAATGTACCCCTTTCATGAGGAAGCCTATTACACATCAACTGGGCTGGCTAAATGGGTCCTCTAGGCAGGAGCAGTCTATCTGAATGCTGAAGATAATAACCTGGGCAAGAACATCTCCTGAATTTCCACATGTGACTTTCCAACAGCTATATTGGAAGGCAATATTGGGGTGAGGGATCCTTGTGCTGGCCTCTGCCTTGGGAATGGGTCTGCAGCTGCTCCCTCCCATCAGAACTGGCAAATTAGGACAAGGCCCCTTGTGGTCATGCAGATCAGCCGGTACGGCTGATGCCAGGCCAGGGTTGCCAGGGGAAAGTAAGTTCCTAGCCAAGGAGATCGACAGTTTGTGAAATTTTCCTTCCCTGGGGACTTTAAGAGATGAAATGTCAAGCAAAGGAGGGCTTTTTAATTTCTAAGATTACAACCAGCTTTTAATAATACGCTGCCCTGGAAATGAGAACTGATAATATTTGCCTTGTAGAACAGGACAGAGAAGCCCCTTCAGGAGGAATCCTCGTTTGCTGGGGGTAGCAGCGTCGAACTTCAGCTGATGTGATGCGCCTGCCGGCCTTGCCAAGGGTCTTCCCTGGGTGGGGGGGCAGCGCTCCCAGGGTGGCCGCAGGGGAGAATGTGCCGGGCCAGAGGCCCCCACAGCAGAAACGAAGAGCCCAGGGGTGGCTCTGGTTCTACCCGGAACGTCTCCGTTCTACAACACTTCTGCAGAATTGGCCTAATTTGACATACATTGCATAGCATCTCCACAGTTTGCATAAACTGTACAAGTGTCTGCCAGCATAGCTTTATTTTCTGTGAGAAAGAACAAGGTTTAAAAGCTGGTTATCCTATCTAGAATACTCTTCTTACTCCCCCCACAGCAGTTTCTTTATCAGATGATCAATTTTGATAGAAGGACGCCCATGATGTCTCCCTGAATCAGATAAGGGTTCTGGTAATTTCATGACTTTCACTTTTTTGTGGAAACAATCTGTTCTCATCTGATTGCAGAAGGCTTCCTCTGACCTTCCAGTCCAGACCTTACATGTTTCCTGATGGTCTCCCATCCGTGTACTTAGTAGGCCCAGCCCTGCTTAGCTTCTAAGCCTGACTGCTAACTTGGTTCAAAAACCGTGTGAGAACTGAGGTATCTGGTCTGCTTTAGCTTTCTGATTTCTGTCTAAAGCAATTCACTCGAAGCGATTAAGTGGTCTGGAGGCTCAAATACAGCACCTTCCGCCATTCCTAGTCCTTGGTGGGTGGGCAGAAGGGCACCTGGGCATCCCCCTTCTCTTCTAGAAGCCATCCCCATTCACAAACAGATCTGTCTTTCTTCTTCCCCTCGTGGTGGACTCATTGAACTCAGGACCTGAGACCAGCTTTCCCCATCCAGTGTAGCCTTCAGCGGATCTCTTTGGGAAATGCTGCATTTAGTGTGGCTCATAAAAGTCAGGTTGGGTGGGAAGCAGCTGGAACCCAGAGGGCTCCCCAGGATTGAATAATGGAGGAAAAGCATTCCTGCAAGGGCTTCTGGGGGGCAAAGGCACCACGGTTGCATTGAGAACGGGCTCCTCTTTCAGGAGATGCGGTAGCTCAGCTTGGCCAGAGATCTCCCTCCGTCCTCACCTCCTCACCGTGTGGCCTCTCTCCTGGCCAGTGGCGTAGCGTGGGTTGTCAGCACCCGGGGCAAGGCAAGTAATTTGCGCCCCCTAACCGCACGCCTGGCACACACCCCTCCACAGTGGGCAGTGACCCGGCGGCTCGGATCGGATTCGCACAGCCAGCACTGCAGTGAGAGAGAGTGAGTGAGCCAGGCAGGGGCAGAGAGCTGCGAGTGTGAGCGCGCCCCCCCAGATGTTGCGCCCGGTGCGGCCGGCCCCCCCTGCACCCCCCACGCTACGCCACTGCTCCTGGCATCCCCTCCTCTCTGCTCGCCATTCACTGCCTGGCTTGGATAAAGGACATGGGGTGGTCGGGAGAGGGGGGAAACGGGGGAAGGCAAATAAGAGGCTTTCATGCCAAAATCTACTGTGAAATTAGTCCATTCTTATGGTTGTCATGGATTTTGTACAGAAAAGGCATCAAATGCCAATTTGGTCTTGGATTTGGGAGAGGCTTTCGGAGGCAGGCACCTTCTTCCATGGAAAAGCTGAGGAGGTCCAGTCCCCAAATCCCAGATGCTTTGAGCGGGGCCAATTATTAGCTGAATTTTAGAGCCACTGGGGGAAAAAAAGGTTGGTGTGCATCCTTGGTGCCTGTGAACCTGCCCACCGTCTAACTCACTAGTGCTGAGCCAATAACTGGCTCCTTTCACCCCTTTAGACACACCCAGCATCACTGATTGGTCACTTTGTCTCTCTTTCCACCACCCCATGCACACCTTCACTTTTTCTTTCTGCCTCTTACCTCAGTTTACGGTTGAAATAAATAAGGTTAATTTCTTCTGGCAAAAAATAAAAATACAAACTAGAGAACAGTGAAACAACTCTAGTATGCTGCTCGACCTTCTCCAGGGGGCAGGTTGAAGGAGCAGATGGGGGGTGGGACTTGAAGGAAGCAGAGCTGGTCCCCATTGAGGAATGGTGCAGATGAAAATAGTTTCACATCAGCTTCTTTTATGAGGCAGGGGGGGGGGTATTTGAGATGGGGGAGAGTTGTCCTTCCTCCAGTGGGTTCCAAATTCTTCCCTCTGGCTGGTGGTGGGGAGACTGAGAGCTCCCTCCCGTTTGTTTCTAGCCTGGCCCTTGGGCAGCTTCTCACTGAAGACCAGCGGCAGGAACAGGAGAAGCCTCCTTTGCCCAGAGGAAAAATGTCTTGGCTTCTTTCCTCACCTTTGTAGAAGGTAGTATAAGTCTCCCCCTCCCCCTAACACACATCTTCCTCCTCTTTTATTCAATTCTGTGCGCTTTCCCTGATTTTAATATTCGCTGGGCAGAACGCTCCATCTGTCCAGAAGATGTGTGGGCATTCAGTGATGGGGAAGGGGCAGGACCACCACCCCCTTTTGAGTCTAGGTGGATGGGAGTGTGCAGCTCTGCTGGACTGGGTCTCCTAAGGGGGACGAGGGTGCAATGCAGGGAAGCTGATCACGGGCAGAAAACAGCCATGGGTGAACTACATCCTTTTTGTGGAAACAGATCCCTCTTGGATAGAATTGCCCGCTGCTGTGTGGCCATTCCTAAAAAAGAGAGACGGTCTTCCTTCCAATGCGCACCCTCCAAAATGCAGCTGGAATGAGGTAGCTCTGGCACAAGGGAGGGACTGGTCAGCTGGCACTGGCAAATTCAACTCCAGACTTGGGGGGAGAAACAGAGCAGAAGGGAGAGACTTGGGACCTAGCAGATAAATCTGCTATTTATCAGAGGGGAATTGAAAACCATATTTTTAAGCATTTTTTTTTGCTGGGCTTGAGAGGAAAAAGAAGAGATTTGGTCAGAGCTCTGCTTTTTCCTTAACCAGGCAAAGTAAAGAAAGAGACAGAAAAACCTTTAGAAGCATTCAAGCAATCTCCCTGACTTTCATCAGATGTTCTCTGTAGGACAAAAAAGAAAATAAAAAATGGCTCTATGTTTTTATTTTTGCTTTGTTTTAATCTTATTTGATGATGTCTCCACAGGCTGGGACATGCTTTCTTGGATGGCAATTTCATTGCACCATATGTGTCTCTTGCAAGATAGCAGAGTGAAATGAATCTTGGCAGGAAGAGAACTAAACATATCGACAAAGAAGAAAAACATGATTTACTTAACTCCCCCTTTACTGCCTGTATTTTCTTTTATTCAGCTGCTCCTGGTGCATGGGCTGAAAACATACCAGTGCAAATGTCTGTACAGAATGCACACCTGGGAAAGGGTATATTTTAAAAGCATCTGGCACCTGCTAGAGACAGGTGGATGAGCAGGGCTTCCTCCATTCCAGGACATCCACACCACATGTCACACAACTTGCCTCCTTTAAGTGGGTGACAAGTACTTTGGGGGTGCTCAAGCATCACCCTCCCCTAGTATGGCCGTGCATCACAACTTTCTGCTCACAGCAGCGGGTGGGAGAGAAAGCTTCTTCAAGGGGAGGACAGCTCCAGCCTGACAATGTTCACCACTGCAGGGCTTTGAGAAATAAAACCAGGTGCCAAAGAAATCAAGAAGCTGAATTCTGTACATATGGAGAAGCTGGAACTTTTGGGAAAGGTTGGGGTTCACTAAGACAGCCTTATACAGAGGAATTGGTAAAGGAGTAGAATATTCCCAAATTGCTTCCATCAGCCATAGAATAACTAGAATAACTTCTGTGGTTGGGCCTGCAGGTTGAGGTTTCCCTTGCATTTCTCATCTACTGTTTCTAACACCATGTGAACTGTTATGAAAAATAATGCTTTCCTTTAACAAAATGGCTCATTGTCTTGAGTTGCATCACAGCAGAAGCTCGAGAAACTTATGATATCCTTTTGTGGTGGCCTTAAAAACTTCAGAGCAGCTTTGTGCTTTGAATGCACAGGGTGGTGGTGGGGGGATGCCTGCTGGAACAAGGCTTATTTGTCCACAAGGCTCTTGGCTGAGGGAAGAGGCCTGCCTATTTCCTCAAAGGAGATATTTAAAAATGAATTGAGGTAGCATATTACATTGTTTAATTTTATTTTCTCATTGAAAATAAAATGTTTGTAGATGTTCTTCTTTTGTTCCTCGTGAGGAATGGCATTTGAGCATTTCCTGTATCTTGGGTTGCTTTAAAGCATCTTCTGATAGACACCAATCCAGCCCCATGGCTGAAGTTGCACTGAGCTGTCCTTTGCTCGTGCACAGTGAGTTTTAGGGACAGGGGTTTGGCAATATTTTCCCTCCCAAGAGCAGAATCTGAACTTCCAGATATAGTGTAACTTCAGGAGCAAAGGAGCACTAAAGCACCAAACAGCTCAGAAATAGTTGAATGTAAGCAAAAGCCCTGTAGCTCCTTGAAGATTAATCCATCTATTGTTCCATGAGCTGTTGTAAATCCTACATTCTTGAGTCTGATGAAATAGACTATCATTTTTTAAAATTTATGTAATAATGTCTGTTAATTTTTAAGATGTCACTGGACTTGTGATTTCATTTGCTTGTAAAAGCTAAACCTGGTAGGAACCCTTCCAGAATAAATCTTGTTTTGTGACTTTCCATAAATTTCTAGGCTACAATAAAAAGTCCCTTTCAGAAACAAAGGGTTTCCAGTCCATTCAGTTGTACCATTCATATTCCATCTTGATGGGATCCAAGGTCAGAGGCCTGCCTTACGAGGTGTAGGAAAGGCATCGTGGTCCACAGTGTGGCTGTGGAAGGGAGGGCATCTTCAGACGTTGGGGGTCAATGGAAAGACTCTGTTTATGGGGTGGCTTGAACAGAGAGGTCGGGGTGCTGGCAGCTTCCTTTTTGATCTGCTATTATTAAGCTTTAAAGGAATTACTGGAAGGAAATGCAGTATTTTGAAGGAGAAGGTGGTGAATGTTAAGCTGATGTACATTTCTGCAAATTTGGTCTTTATTTCGTACAGTTTTCATGTTCTTAATTTAAGGATTTGTTTTGAATATATGTATCTTTGCTTTGAATGTGATTTTAATGTTTTTTGTTGTAGAAGTTCTGATCACTGATATCTGGGATCAGTTGCAAATCCTCTCAGTTTCCCCTGAGGTGTAATTCTGGATAGTTTGAAGGCCATGATAGGTGCTTTATTTATTTGAACTTGTGTTGTTCTGTGTACATTTTTGCTTCATTGTAAGTTGGGAGGAGTAGGAAGAGCAAGAGGAGGAAAATAAATATGCCAGCAAAACAAAAATAACACAGGGTACAGATTATACCTATTTGAAGGATTGGGGTGGTGGAGCTAATGAACTTCCAAAGTTAGGGGGCCCATTTGCTTTCTGTCCTGATGGACAAGGAGGCAGATCTACCACTTGAAGGACACAGAGGACCTGACTTTATGAAGACTAGTTTTTTTTTAAAAAAAGGGTGTGTGTGTATCTGTCTGTTTTCTCATTCTGCCTTTTCTGTTCCTGTGGCAAAAAATGCTGCAATTTGGCTATCGGAGTAGGGAGGTTTTCTGGCTACTCACATCTGTTCCTCAGTTGCAGTTTCCTGAAAAGTGATAAGAGAAATAGCTGTTTGTTTCTAGCAATAATAATAATGTTACACTTTGGGGCCAGAATGTCCCATTTTATCATCCTGCCTTTGTAATACGAAAGAGGAGCTGTGACTCCCTCACACCAGGCAGTCTAGGAAGGGACCCGCGGGCACCGGCATTTTGGGGCTGGCCTTGAATTTTGCTGGATTTCTGTGGCCTGTGAAGCTTCCTGAACACACCATCTATGAATGTGGGGTGGGGGGGAGGGACACAGGGGGAGGACAGAATAAGAATCTCACACTGGCTGTGTGGGTGTGTTTGTGTGCATGCGTATGAATGAAACAATCTCCCCTCTGAAATTACGGTTTAGAGGGACTAATAATGAAGAACTCATCAGAACAACAGCCTTCTAATTTAAGTATTAAAGGCAGCAATAACACATTTAAGGAAACCAGAAAATGGAAATAATATTTTGAAGTCTGGGGAAATGCATTTTCCTTGCCACAGCTTAGGAACAAGGGAGCTTTTAGCACACAAAAAGAGGTGCCAGGAAGCTGTGCTTTTGAAAGCTGGATATTTAAGGCAGACCTAAATTTGGATGACTTGGAAAGATTACGGAATGTACAAGTTTCTTCCATTTAAAAGCTGATTTTTTAAAACGGGAAATGAACAAAAAACGTGTTTAGTCTTCTAAATTGTGTCCACTTTCTTTTGTGCATCATCCATTAACTGCACGGGAGGAAAGAGCACAGCTGCTGCTTTGCTAACCTTTCAGAGGTATGCAGGACCTGCTCTACTTTCCAGGGATTTCCACCCGTTCTTACGCTCTCCTGTCGATCACTTAAATGCTTACAAAAATATATAACAATTTCCGAGAAAATGTCCAAAACCAGAAGGCTTGGGAGAAATGGCAGGGAGGTCCAGGACAGATTTTAAGGCACAGCCAGTTTTCAAAATTTAGAAAAGCAGATCTGAGCGAGGACTCATATTTGAACAAATGCCGGTTGAAAAGGTGGAAAGTGGAGGTTCCGTCGATTGGGGTCTCATTAGGGAGGCTTAACGGATGCTCTGAAGTCTAAATATTTGTACTAGTAATTGTAAACGTTTGTATTATTATATATTTACCCACTCCCAGGGTCTGCCTGGGAATTAAGTCCACGCCACGAGTTACTGGCTTTTTATTCTCACCAGGGAAAATTGGCGAAAAAAACCTCGCCTTCTCTTTTTTTCCTGCGGCGGGAAAGGGCGACGGGGCTGCCAACCTAACCGGGCTGCTTGGGGCGGGCGAGACGGGGCGGCGGGTCCGGGGCCCTCTAAGCGGGATTAGCCGGCGGCTACGGCCAAGGGCCGGTCCCAGCGCTCTCCCCTCCCTCGCGGGCAGGCGAGCGGCCGGGCGGGGTCCCCGGCGAGCCGGCGTTGGCCGCGCGGACTTGTTCGAGCGCTCTGGAAGTGGGGGAGGGTCTCCGGGCGAGCCTTTGCTGGGGTGGGGGCTCTTCCCCTGACGGCGCCGGCCCCGGAGCCCCCTCCCCCCGCCGAGGCTGCTGCGCCCTTCCGACCGGCCGGCAGAAGCGCCCCGACCGCCGCCCTTGGACGGCAAACGAAACGACGCCCCCCGCCGCCGCCCCCCTCCCCGCCGCCTGTCCAAGGAGCGGGAAAACGATAGAGAGAAACGGTTTGGTCCGAACCCGGAGAGCGGGAGAGTTTTTGCACAGCGATCAGCGGATAGGCAGCCAGCCCGAGTGGATCCCGATTAACGCCCCCGCCCCGGGCAGCCTAGTTCTGGCCCCGCGGCGGCTGGACAGGGCAGGCTGCTCCGGGCTGCGCGTTCGGCCTTAGGTGGATGGAAATGGAAAAAAGTACTGGTTTTGTTTAGGAGGCAGCAGGACTTGCATACCTTAAGAATACTTACAATACTTTAGGGACCCATTTAAAACGTGTCGGGTGTTGTTGTTTTTTAAATAGCGCTTTTAAAATCTCGTTCTCCCATTTGTTTTTCTTGGGGAAAAACGTCTGCATTGTCACTGTCCCTCAAAATACCAGAAAAAGACTTTTTCTTTCTATAACAAATATAAATCCAACTACCCACTGTAAATTAGTAGTCGTTATTCCGGCCCTATAAATACAAAGTTTATTTCGTAAACAATATTATTTTCCACATAAATGTATCATTATCACTTAAATATTTGCATTGCAAAATAGGATATAGTGCAGATAATTAGCAGAGCAATTCCCACCTCTAATCTTTATGTTTCAAATTTTTTTTTTTTGAGGAGGAAAATATCACAGGAGAAATGAATGCTCTTTTAAAAATTGTTTTCACAAAAATATATATTCTGAAATATAATTTAAATAATATAAAATTATTAAATAATATAATATGCTGGCAAAGATTTTAATAATTTCTAGACTCAGTATTCATTTCTGGGAATAAAATAAAAAAAGAAATTCTGAAGAAAACAAGCTTAACAGTTGCTTTTTAAAAAATATAAATAAAGTGTATCAACTATTTTGACATTTAGTTGCTTCTTTGAATTATCTTGAAAATATGCTACTAGTGATTTTTTTTTGAGCCTCCTGTATTTTACTTGTTTCAACCTCTTAGACAGTATGATCTTGCGGTGATATTTAAAATACTGTTAAGTAGAATTATTTTATTAGATTTGGTCTTTTTTACTTTATAGAACCATACATGGCTCCTGCTACTTCATTGAAACTGGATGTGAAAGTAGATTTCCTGAATGTCAAAAGTCGGATTTAGCAAACTGAGAGGCAGGCAGCAGAACCAGGGCCTCGATTCCAGAGGGAAAGAAGGTGTTGGGCTCCCAGCCTGCTCGAAGAGGGGCTGCCGGCCGGCCACGGCAGAGCTAAAAGATGATGTGGGGAACGGGACGAGAGAGTGCGCCGCATCCACCAGTTACCCGAGGAGACAGAAGGAAGAAGGGTCGGATAAGTCCACCCTTCCCCTCGTGAATGGGAAGATGCACGTGTGAATTTGCTCGAATGGGGTCTGTTGCAATCTGGGTCCTAGTAGTACTCAGAAAAGCCTTTTCTTCCAGATATTCTTCCACAGGATTGTGAGGTGCTTTAATTTCTCCTTGGTTGGGACAGTTGCAGAGCTACTTTGCGGGCACCTCAGGAATGCAGAACGCTGGACCGAATGTCCCAAAGCAGGAAGGTTTTGACATTAGTTCCTAAATCAAATCTGAATCCATTTTGAAATGACACTCTCAGGATGCGAAGAGACAAAATTGTACAAGCAGCTTTAACCTGTGTGAGTGTGTGTATGTGGGGGGGGGGAATCTGGAAGCAAAGGGCAGCTCTGAGAAGGCAGGGGGAGGGAGGGAGGGAGGGAGGGAGGGAGGGAGGAAGGAAGGAAGGAAGGAAGGAAGGAAGGAAGGAAGGTTTCCGATTCATTCCCTTTCTTGACAGTCTCCAGGGATGCCTCACCCGTTGCTAGAGGCCAGGCTGTGGCAAAGCATGCTTTAAAATGATGGTGTGAAAAAGAGAGGCGAGACAAAGATGGGGGTGAAGGCAGGCAACAGCCTGCCAGGCAGATGCACAGAAAATGCAGGTTTTAGCATCACAATGCGGGATGCATTTTGCTTTTATGATTTGAATATGAAAAGGCTGAACTTTGCTCGTTCCGGCCAAGCCTTTGGCCTTTGTTGTATTCCAAAATGACAGGATGGGGGGGGGGCTGTCACACAATGGGATGACCGTGACTTTGAACAGATAAATAAAACATGTGACTCGGGCGCTGCGCCGCTCCCCCCCCTCCTTCCAACTGTGATTAAATTTGCTGTGGTCATTTCCCAAATGTCCGCCTGATAAAAAAAACCCACCCCTCGCCTTTTCTCACACCGCGGCTTTGAGGAAAGGCCCTTCCTGTGGTTACCAATCTGCACTCCTGCCAATCATCCAGCCTTGCGCAGACAAGCATGCCTCTTTCATTAGCAGAAATGCTTCACATTTGATTGCATCACCCCTCCCCCCCCAGCCCCGAACTTCAGCTCGCCTCCCTTAATAAAGCGCAGCCTCGCTCCCCGTGCAGCTGTAATGGGGTTTCCTGAATGCCCCCCCCCTCAGCCGGCTTCCTTGCAAACTGCCTGGTGTGCAATAGAAAAGAATACATTTTAATAAGCCTTGAGAGGGGGGGAGGGAGGGGCAAAGAAAAGAGGAACGAGCTCCGTTCTCTTTTTCTTCGGGAAGAGAAAGAGGCGGCCCCGTTGCAAGTGCGGGGGGAGGTAGAATTTAATATTGCCAGAGATAATAACAACGACGTTAATATCCGGAATTTTCAGTGTACCATAAGTACATTTTGTTTTTCCTTTTAGCGCGATTTATAATTAAAGATTTTAATCTGGCTTCACATTGAGTTAATAAGCCCTTTGATTGATTAGGATTCATAAAATTGCCATTTCCCGCTGATGCTTTGTGTTCGGGAGATGCTCTTTTGAAAAGCCGGGCGAAGGTGACCGGGAGGCGGCCTTTGTTCGGCAGCCGCCTGGTTTCTAGGGCACCCAGCCACGCCGCTGGTCTCGCAGGGGCGAGGGGCGAGGTCGGCCGGGGGATTCCAGGCACGGGGAGGGAACGAACCAGCGCGCCCTCCCCGAGGAGAGGACGAGTCGGGCCGGAGCGATGGGCCCCCGGCTTCCCTGTCCCACGACCGGCCGGGGCCGGAACAGCCTTCCTGCGCTGGGCCCTCCGCGAGGACCCCAAACTCTCCAGAGGCTCCCCGCCTGCCTCCTGCGCCCTTTGGGGAGTGGCTTTGTCCCGGGGGAGGGTCGAGGGGGCTTTTCGGCCCCAGCAGCTCCAGGAGGCGGTCCAGCGCATCCGCGGGTCCGGGAATTTGGGGACTTGAACCGAATCACGCCTGGCCCCCTCCCTGATGGCGGAGCATGAACAGTGTGCCGCGCCTAGCCGTGGCGTGGGATGGGAGGAGTGTATGGGGGGCGGGTTTGCTAGAGGCCGAGCTTGCGACGGCACAAGCGGGCTGGGCCGAAACCCTGCCAGGAACGGGGCCGTCCTTGCTTGGGGAGCGGCACGAGGGTCCCCGCCGAGCCACGGCAATTTCCAGCATCTCCAGGGCTGACCCCGCGCACTCAGCCTCCGCGGCGCCGATTGGTGGCTCTCTCTGCAAGAACGGGGGACGCAACACTCGAGAGAAGCAAGAAGGGGGGGGGAGGCGGAGGAACGCGCACGATAGTGGCGCGCGTGCACATATAATTTCCACCCGATTGACCATTGTGCCCAGCCTGAGGCATCCTAGGCCTCGGCACCGTTAGATCGTGGAGATGCATTTCAAGCAAATCCTCCCGTGTTCACCCAGGACCGGCTGTCAACCCAGAACAGGAGTGGCCGGTCTCAGGCTTTCGAGCAGCGGAGGCTCCGCGGCGGCAGCGGCGGCTCCTGCGCCCTTCAATGTAGCTGGTCAGCTCTCCTTGGGTCCCGCTGTCTCTCGCCTCGCTCTTAATTCGCCCTCGCCCCCGCCCCACAGGCAGGTGCCGACGGGGCTCTGGGCGGCGGGCTGCTCGCGTTTGTTCCCAGGCAGGCTCGGAGCCGCCGGCGGAAGGCGGAGGCGGAGGCGAGAGGGCGATCCCGGGTCTGCGGTGCGAAGCCAAGCCTCAAATCCCGAGGACCGCAGATGTCCGAGGGGCTCCGGGCAGCAGACGGAGCTCTGCTTTGGGGCCGTGCATTTCCGTCGGCAGTGCGAGGCGGCTTTGGGGCTGAGGAGCCGAGGGATCCCGGAGGGCGCCCTTTGCCCTCGCGGGCGAGGAAGCGCTCAACCGGCGTCCGCGTTGGCAAAAGCGGCCTCGTGCCCAGGAGCCCTTCCGCGGTCTCGGGGCATATGGTCACGGGCCCCCCTCTTGCTGAGCTCAGGAGCCCCGAAGGAAGGGGAACACCAGGCAGCCCCCACTTTGAACCAAGTAATCCTGGCCACGCACACAGAAATTTCGGAAAGCAGCCCACAAGCCCAGAGAACGAACCTCCGCCCCCGTCCTGCGCCCGAGCTGCAGGTATTCGCCACTATTGCACACCGGAAGCGGCCATCTACGTTTTACCGCTCCTGCACCCTGGACTGGAAAACGAATGCCCCCGTCCCCTCCCCCCAGTAGGGCCGAGCGCCGCGCTGGAGCTTGGTCTCCCCTGGTCCCTCTTGGACAATGAAATGGCGTTTTAGCCATTTTAGCCGGATGCGCGCCGAAGAGCTGATTTCCCTACATCTTGTCCTTTCAAAGCGATGAGCGGCGCAGGAGGAGGCCGGCGAGTCTCTCTAACGAAGGGAGCCGCGTGATCTCATTGCGTTAAGCTAAAATAACCACTGAACATGAGAACAAGAGGAATGGGCTGGCGGGGGGGGGGAGGCAGTGGGAGCGGCAGTGAAACAGGAGCAGGCATATTAGCACTCATGTATGTGGATCACACCGCCGGATTGTGAGCAGTTCCCGCACTCCAAGTATCTTCTGAGCGGCCAAGAAGGAAGCAGCCGTGCAGGGTGTGTGAGTGCATTTTCTATTTATTACCCTCTTTCTGATCTGCTGGTCCAATGGGACGAGAGGACCGTTTACATGTGCTTGAGGAACTGTATGGTGCTTTTTTCATCCTGGAGACAAGTAGGCATCACTCTCAAATCCTCCTGGACATTTTGTGCATTGGCTTCTCTGGAAATGTGGGTCAGGCAAGGTGCCACCCTCTGCCAGGCTGCTTCTGCCTGGGGTGGATGGGATGGTGCCTTTGGTGGAGCTGGAGCTGGCCGTCCTCCTAAGGCCATGAGAATGGTCACTCAGAATGGCAGCTGTCCAACGGCACCTATGGTAGAAAAATCCACTGCTTCAGGCAGGGCCTATCCGTGTGCATGTGCTCGATGTGCAACAATTGTCCGGATGCGCTGAGCCAGCCCCGCGGCATCCCAGGGTGCCAGAGTTCTGGGAAGCTCTGCCACCTCAGGCAAGGCCAGCAGGGCCTGAATCCCAGCAGGATGGGCAGGTCATCCCAACCCTGAGGACCGCAGCAGTTGGGATGCCCCTTCAGTTGTTTTCAGACCTGTCTGTGACGTCCCTTGCTAGGCAGGACAGAAGGAAGCCTGTTATCACCTCCCTCCTAGGACACAGAGTGTGATGCAGGTGTGCCAGATGGCACGAATAGGGAGGGGCATCCCTTGTGACCACCGGAGCACTCCAAGGCCAGCTTCAGGGAGGCCAGGGCTCTGTGCTGGTGGACCCTGTGTGTGTCTGGCTCTGCAAATGGTAAACCTCCTCTGTGCAGAACCCACCAACAGCGTTGTGCTACCAGGACGGTGGGTGTGGCCCCTAGTCAGCCTGCCCCTGCATGCCTTTAAGTTTCTGAGTCTCATTTTGTCAGGGGGGCCTCATTCCCCTCTTTTGCCTCTGACCTGCTGGCATGGCTGGGCATATCTCTTGGCAGCCAGGACTGTTCCTGCTGCTTAGTCCTCTGGCTCGTGTGGTGGAGGAAGTGAAGAAAGTTCTGGTTTGGATATTTGAACCGGGTGTGGCTCACACACCACCCTGCAGTTTAGGGAAATGGAAGACGAGAGAGTTTGCCTGGAGTGATAAACATCCATGGAAGGCCAGAAGGATTGTGAGGAATCTTGGGGCCTCTTTGTGCGCAGATCAGAACCAGGAAGAAAAGGGCTCAACTACTGGGACCAGTGTGATTCGAAGTATCTGGGCTGGGTGGAGCAAGGCTGGGTCGGAGAGTCCTGTGAGAAGGGGGTTAGTTGGTGCAGGCCAGCTCTTCCATCTGAGGCAGAAGGAAGTCAGCATCCATGAAAATATTATCCCCACCAAAATGGTTTACAGGTAAAGAGAAGGCCTGGCCTGGGCCTCCTTCAGTTCCAGCAGGGTCTTCTGAAATCAGCCACCAGGGGGCAGTATCCATGGCTTGGCTCCTTCCATTTTCCTGACTGCCAAAGCCTGGACTTTGTGTTGAAAGACTGACTGAGTGGCAGGCCTGGGGTCAGCCTTCTGGAGTGTAATTTTATTCTCTCAACAACTAGCCTGGAAAGGTATGTCGGGTGAGAGAGGGTGACTGGCACAGAATCACTGGATCTTCTTGGTCCTGTTCCGGGACTGCTGCTCTCTGGAGGTCTTCATGCTCCTCCTAGGAATTACAATGGACATTTGCTTTGAGGAGCATGTAGGCTCTAAGGATCCAGGAGCTCCCAGAGTGAATTTGGCACATTCAACTTTGCTGTTCCCCATGATGGCTGCTGGGTTCGGCTTGCAGGCCAGCTTCCACCTAAGTCTTTTGGCCGGGAAGTTGTCTTTCTCGCCAGCAACTGGATCGCTGAATTGCTCCATTCACTCAAGGCAGCCTCTGCACCATCTGGAGGCCACAGGCCGCGTGCGCCTCCCTTCTCTGGAGGCCTGATCCGGAGCAGACCCCTCGGTGTTCTGCATGGAGCACCTCCTTGGTCAGGATGCTGCTCCAACGGGAGCAAGGAGAGCCAGTGGGTCCCTGAAAAGCCACAGCCTAAAGCCAGCCCACCAGCCGGGAGGGGGGCAGGCCTCTTTCTCTGCAGGAGATGAAACAAAGGCCCTTCTGCTTCCCCTCCCCCAGCCCCTCTGCCTCTGTAGTGTTTCAGTCTAATTAATGTAAGGCCCATTTGCCCCCTCCCCCCCCCCCCCCGCCTGTCACTCGTTTATCATGCGACCTGTCTAGCCCTGGGTAATGACCTTGAAAGAATATATCAGCCCACGGTGGCGGGAGTGAAGAATTAAATGGTTTCTCTGAGTGCTTATGGTCATTGGTGACAATTTATATGACACAGCTGCCCTGAGCCATCCACACTGCCCATCTTGGGGTAATCATTTTCCAGCCAAGAAAGGATTACGTGCACAATTGCCCCTGGCCCAGGTCCTCCAGCAGGCTGGCTGTGTCTGGAAGGTCTGAAGATGGAGAGCTGGGGAAACAGGCTGAGAGGATGGTCAGACTGGTGAGCCCAGACAGTATGAGCAAGATTACGAGCAGGAAATGCCCAGGGAACCTTCCGTCTGAAGTGACGGGCCCCCAGAGGGTCCCCAATCAGTGACTTGCTTTGGGATGGTTTGTGAACAACAGCTAAGGAACCAGGCAGCAGTCAGGAAGGCTTGTGGTTCCAGCTGGCGGCTCCTTGCCTGCTCCTGGATCAACAGATGGACAGTTTCCTGTGAGGAAATCACACACCTCCTTAGGAGTTTGTGATAGTTGCCTGGCAGCAGAGGTGCTCCATCTGATGAAAACCAAAATTAACACACCACTCATTTCAGCCCCTTCTATTTCACTGAGTTCTGGCCATGCCTGCTCATTCTTCAGGCTATGCTTGCAAAACATCCTATTAGCAGACAAGGACACTGTGAAACGTTTTTGGAAATTCTTTGAAGAACTGTGATACTTTTCTCCAGACCTTCTCTGTGCTTGGCGTCTCTTTTGAAGCTAAGCAAGGCAAAGGGCTTGTGTATTTTATAGACCCTATTTTGTAACTGGAAATGCAGGAAACCTTATCTTTTAAAATGTTACTAAATATATTTTTGCAGACATATATCTGCAGAAATATGTTTACAATGATAGTTACTGATCCTGAATACAGTGGGCTGAACCAGGCACTTCAGGGTGCTCCCATACGAGTGCGATTTGTATTGGACAACACAGCCCCTCCCCCAAGCCATGGAGGGCCTCTCTTCTGGAAAAAGAGGGGGGATCTTTTCAGGCAAGGGGGAGGACCAATGCTGCTTAGGGTATTTGGGTGCAGGGTGGCCTTTTCAGTCTTCCCCCCCCAATCTTCACCCATTGCAATCCTTCCAAGCTGGACCTGCATGTCCCTGGAAATCTACTGCATGAGGGGTCTCTGGTGCTCTCTGAGCTTGCTTGTTTTCTTGCAGACGCTTCGTTACCCAGACTAGGTGACACCATCAGTGCTAGGAATGTTAGCACTGACTAGCACTGATGATGTTACCTACTTAGGTTCATAAAACGTCTGCAAGAAAACAAGCAAGCTCAGAGAGAACCAAGGACCCCTCATATCAACCCTGAGCTACAAATATTCTCCTTCAAATCTACTAAAGGCTGCACTAGACTTCTGCATTACTGCACATCAGAGAATGTATGCATCAGTCATTCGGCGACAGTTGCATAGCTGACACATTTCTGCGAATGTTAATATTCTGGCTACAGACACTCAAAGCACCAGCAGGAAGTTGGATCAAGCAATCAGGATGCAGGATGTGCATCTCCGCACAACGCATGCATGAGATTTGGGAGATGTGCACTTCAGCCCATGTGCAGCCATCTGCAAATTATGTTTACTCGTGAACCCCTTCGTAGTGTAGGCAGGCCTCGACACCAAGGGCAAGTCTAACTCGAGCTTAATCCCTGTAGGCGACTGCCAGACATCCTTGTTGCAGGGCTAAATCAGATGACCACTAGATGGTACCGTAGAATTAACCATTTCTGTACTGCTCTGCTGCCCTGTATTGGTTGTCTGGATTATTGCAGCCCAGTTATGGACTGCCTGCCTGTTCTGGTGGCCTCTTCAGGAGGAGGCAAAAGTTCCAATTAGGAGCAGCCACTCAGACTCATGAAGGGATGAGGAGCCTCCATGCACAGAAGAGAGACCAATCAAGGTCAATTAACCATGATGCTTTTGATTAGTGGAAGCATGGTTGGGCAGGAGCCAGGGTGGGATCTGTGGTCTAAGTCCAATCATGAATAAGCAAGTGAAAAAGACAGAGGGTCTTAGTTTAATGGAAGTGGCAATTCAGGAAGTCAAATGACCCGAAGGAGCCAATTGGGAAGCAGTTCCTGCGCTGGCCTGGCCAACAGGCAGGGGCAGCAGACTGAGGGGCAGTGCGCCTGCTGATGAGTGCGGGCTGGGCAGATGGAGGTTCAAGCAGGTGTTCCCAGGAGGACCAGCAGTGCTCCCTCTCACTGGAAGGTACCCTCGGTCCCTGCTTGAAGGGATGGTGGTTGTGCAGCCCCCAGAACATTTGGGCTCCCTTCTCTGCCTTTCTTCTTGGTCTCAACCTGCAGAGAAGGGAGCCTGTTCAGGTCTGTCTCCTTTGGAATGGCGCTCAGAGCAGCCTGGTGCTGCAGCACCTTTGTTCCTGAACATAGTGCTTCTCTAGGGTAGCCAGCACCAGGATGACAGCAGTAGAAAACAATAACACTCATCTTGACAATATCAAACAGCTTCTCGTCTTCCCATAGAGACCTAACCTTCTATGTGTACATTTATATTTAGCATTCTTTCCCCTGCCTCCCTTTAGGTTCAGTAGAAAAGATTGGGCTTGATTAATATTTTCCGCTGTCCGGTAACCATGGCAATTGGGTCAGCAGATATAATACTTAATTTAATCTTCCAATGGCTTCCGTGTGCATCATCAGTGTCCTGAATAATAGAAAGCTTTTGCTGTCCTTCCTTCCTTCCTTCCTTCCTTCCTTCCTTCCTTCCTTCCTTCCTTCCTTCCTTCCTTCCTTCCTTCCTTCCTTCCTTCCTTCCTAAAAAAAAGCTAATGGCAGAGTAAACCAAAACGAGAAGGAGGTGTCCAAAGCCCCATCACCATCCATCTTTTGCCAGCAGTTATTCTGAGTGGGAAGCTGAAGACAGATACCAGCCGGGTCCCCTGTGCATAGGAATCCTGGGAGAGTGAGATCCCTCATGATCAGCTATAAATTGCCGACATTCAGAAATGCACCAGGGAGGGAAAGCAAGTGAGACTAAACTAGCTAAAGCTATGACATGACACGTGTATGTTCTTTTCCAGCAGTAAATATGATTTAATTGTATGTAATTTTTAGTCTGATTCCTGTTTATGATGCTCTTAGAACTTCATAAGTAATACCTTTTTTTAACCCAAAGGTACTTTTTTCACAAGGTAACTGGACTTTCTTGTTTTTATTTGAAGACATTTTGCTTCTCATCCAAGAAGCTTCTTCACCTCTGACTGGATGGTGGGGCAGCTGAAGAAGCTTTTTGGATGAGAAGCAAAACGTCTTCAAAGAAAAACAAGAAAGTCCAGTTGCCTCTTGAAAAAGCACCTTGGAACAACCATGATCTCGATGACTGAGAATCTCTACAGATACTTACCTTTTTTTCTTTTTTAAAAAAACTTTTTGTCCCACTGATGGGCTGCCTGTTAAAACAAGGCAAGGTTATGGCATACACTTGAAAGGTGACCGGCAAGCCTGTAATTGGGGAGTTTGGCAAGAAGAAAGAATGCTTATTCACAGGGAATATGCACATGTAAAGCTTGTAACAATTCTTGGTGGTTAGAAAGCTGATAAAAGTAACAAAGAGTTAGGCATCTTGCAGACCTCAGCTAGAAGTTAGGAATAGAGATGGCCTGGAGCAAATAGAACATGTATTAGATAACTCCTGACGCATTCATTAGCCAAGGCTTAGGAATAGGGATGGCTGGAGACCAATAGAATAATTGTTAGATCATTATTAAAATGTTTATTAGATGATATTTGTTATATATCCCACCTTATCCCGCCTTTTGCTTTCGTGAAAATGTATAAATCTTTTTTAATTCTGTGGTTTGAGGTTCCTTGGCATTTTGGCCAGGACCTCTTTTCTTGGAGGGCTTCAATAAAAGACAACAAAACCTGTTCCCTGGTTCTTCATCGGCCTCAGCACCAGGCTCAGACCCAGATTGGGGACAACACTACCTTTATTATTTTGTATAAATAACTCAAATAACACTCTTTCCTCCTCCTATTTTCCCCACAACAACCACCTTGTGAGGTGAGTTGGACTGAGAGAGAGTAACCTGGGTCCCTCCCGCACTCTCCCTGACCAGCCACCATGTGACATATGGAGGGTGGAGGAGAGAGCCCTCTGAATGTTTGGAGAAAAAATGAGATAAAAATCAAACGAAAATAAAATGTGTAAATGTTATGGGAGTTAAATACATTCAGAAATGGGAAAAAAAATCCAACTTAAATCCAACCAAGCAAAGGAAATGGATAGCAAAAAATAAAATATGGCACATCTGAATAATTAGCATAAAAAGAAATGGAAATTGAAGCAAAATTCCAAAGTTCGCCTGTATGTTGGTTGGCTCTGAGCTGAGAGCAGAAAAGGTATAACATCCCAGGACAGGGATTACTAGAAACGTTCTAAAAAAACCAAAACAGCGAGAATCACTATGTTGTTTTCACATCCATGCTGAGACCAAAGAAAATATTTTTCACAAAACCTCCTTTAACGTAGGGACCGTGTTGCCCAACTTTATGCATGCTCATGGGGAAGGCAAAGCCAAGGAAGGCTGGTTGTCCTGGGAATCTGATGCTGGTTTGGTCTGGGGGACTGGGAGGCCCCTCCGTGGACCGCTGAAAGAAGCTTTAGATGCTGTCTGGTCGCTATGTTTTTTCAGTCCAGCATCACACAGATGCAGACCTGCCCAGCCCAGACCTAACGCGGCCCACCCACCTCTGAGATGTGCACCCAATGAAGTTAGCTTTTCATGCAGGCGCTGAGCTCTGAGCTGTTAATGGAGACAGATGATCACCGTTTATTGAAACTCCCAAAGGAAAGTTGACTTCCCTCTTGGGAAAGCTGCCTGCATTCGAAAGCATTTTCAGGGATTCCCCTCTCACCGGATTCAATCCAGCCCCTGACATTTGAAAGGAATGTCCCTGGGAGTCCTGAAGGCTGATTTAATGGATGTGGGCAAGGAAGATGCTGGAGGGCAGGCAAGCAGAAGGAAAAAAGCAGTGATGTGTCAAGATTCAACAGTGGCCCTGGCCCCTGAATTGCCCCCGCCTGATCCTTGCAGGCAAGCTCTTGTGATCAAGGAGGTTGGAGTGACCTTCTGGGCTGGTAGCTGAAAGACCTGCAGGGGCAGATTCAGCAGACGTGGCAAACCACATGCATTTGCAGTTCACCAGTGCAGCCCCAGCCGTGCCTCTGAATTTACAGAGCGCACACATCAGTGGCCGCCATCGGTGTGTGATAGTCTGCCCCTTCTAAACTAATAACTTGCTCTTTTTTGAGTACCGGTATATTTATAGATGTTTGTATAAACTGTTTTCCAAATGACAGCGGTAGCAGACACTGGAGGAATGGTGCATCTTGAGTGGAAACTCACTGGCATTTGGGGAGACAAACATAAGCAGCATCAAGCAGTGAAGGAGACTCCGGCTGTCTTACTCGGGGTTGGATCTGTGGCCTCTGGTGCTGAAGTGGGGCCTCTTTTAAAGCATGTCTCTCCTTTCTGTAGCTCTGCAGTGACTGCAAAGCTAGCAGGGAGTATTCTACTCTTCTACAGAGTTGTATTATTTTATTTTATTTATTTATTTTAATTCCATTTATATCCCGCCCTTCTCCGAAGACTCAGGGCGGCTTACAAACTTAGCAGTAGCCTTCATTCTATGTATATGCCTGCTTGTTAGGGCTTTCACACACACCCCAAGCGGCATTATTACAAAGTCAGCTTATTGCCCCCAACAATCTGGGCCCTCATTAGTCATGTCCTAAAAGTGATCCAGGAGATGGTCATAAGTAGCACCCAAAGTGTTGGAGAAATTGTTTCTGGACCTCGTCTTTAAAGCATGTGTGGCCCTCTGCATAGCAAATGACTGCCACTCCCTCTTCATTGGAGAGGAATCTCTGAATTTCATGAGGAACCCAGGTGCTCCACTTAGGATTCTGCTCTCCTTTTCTAAGAGTGTCCATGCCTGGGACATTCATCAGCACAGGGTGGGAAAAGAGGATCATTCCCAGTAATTTCACAGGTATTTCATTGAAAATCTCTTCTCTCTTTTTGATGTTCTCCATGGCTGTGTGTATAGATAATTTGCTTAACTCACATCAGGGAAAGACTGGAATTAACACTGAGAACTGAGGTCTTCTGAACAGTTTCAAGAAAAAAAAAGTATCAGTGTTGTTGCTTCATCTTCTGGTGTATGCCCACATTTCTTGATGAAATTTTCTCAGATCTTTTATTGACAATTTTCTTGCTGACTCTGTGGAGATGTAAGAAAATGGAATTTATCCTGCCACCCCAGCACTGCTTTTGGTCCTTTTTTCAAGGCAGGGACCCTCTAGTGGGGCCTGTTTGGTAGCTGAAGAGTCCGGGGTCCGCCCAGTCCAGCAGAGTCACCTTGGCAAGATGGCAGCCGAGACCGTTGATAAATAACCTTTTTCCACATCAGAACCAACCAAAGGCTCCTCAAAAGCCCACGACTGGGAGGTGGAAACAGTAGCTTTCTCTTTCAGTTCCCACTCCTAAAGAAACAGCTGTTGGAGAACTTTCCATACAGTTATTCTGTCTGTTGTTTATCAACCCCATCAAAATGATCTCTGTCACTTTGTGGCTCCAGCTTTCATCCATCAGCCCAAGAAATCCTGGGGAACCTGTAACTGGAGGCCTTGCTGGTCAGCTCATTCTGACTCCTGTCCCCCTCCAATTCCCATCATTTCCTCTGCACGTGCTAGGAAGTCTTCATCGTAGGATCAAAGGTGAGGCCAATATCGTGTCCAGGAATAGCGTCACCACACAGCTAGAGCAGCCCTGGTCTTGTGAAAGGAGTAACAGAGTGCACAGCTGGGCTTCTGCTACTGACAATTGCACAGCAGGAGCAGGGATTCAAGAGGGGCTGGAAAGCATCTACTGGAAACTGCTGGGGGGTATCTGGTTGACCATGTAAATAGTAAATTCAGAACTGAGGGGCTTCAGTCTGACTAAGCTTAGAGGCTCTGCCCCAATTTGTGAGGAGGAAGACCACCTACCCCACCTGTTTTTGTGCACCCCAGAATTATAGGCTGGAGCAGCCTGGAGGCCCTTCTCCATTGGCACCCAGCAGGCAGTTGCTTTACATAAACTAGCTAGCAAACTGTTCTCCTTGTATTGATGTAGACATTACCACAAATCGCCACTTAGGGACTTGGAAGAATTGACTTGCTGGTTTCAGATCCAATAGACATAACTTGATCAGATGCAAAGTTTAAGCACACTTGTCTGGCCTGCTTACTGCACCTGAGAAGGAAGCGGCTCCTGCTTTGGCTCTCAGTGGATGCTGTGGGAAAATGAAGCTCTGGGTTAGGACATTGACAATGTGGTTGAGAAGGTGCAGAGATGGTTGGAGGATGGGAAATCAAGCCCTGGTCTTGCCTGACTACAGTGTCCTCTCCAACAGTTTGCGTGTGCAATAAAACTCCTGGTAACTTGGGATTTTGTAATCCATGATGGTGAATCTGGAAAGCTGCAAATGTGAAACGTGACAGGCAGGGAAGGAATTTGATGGTGTGTTGCATTACAGCCAAGCCAGAGGACTCTGTAGGACCAGAACTTGGCCATACCTTTTGGGGGGAGAGGGGGAGGAGAATGAAACAGTCACCCCCTTCAGGATTCCTCTTCCTGTTTGGTTCTGTCAAAGGCTAAGCTTCAGGAATTTGCACCTGTATTTCCCCCCCCCCCTGCTTGACTGGTTTAATTTTTAAAGTCCTTTGAATTTGTAGTGGCAATTTCCTTGTGACTTCTAAAATTGGAGGAAGAGTTGTGGAGGTACAAGCAACAAATTAAAAACCTGGTGAAGAAATAGCAAAACGAAGGCTGTGTGCAGTCTGCCTCAGTATTCCCATGTCCTTCTGCGACATTCCAGGTCAGGCAGCCCCTTCTCAGTGCTGGCTCAGCCCTGGGCCCAGGCTTGTAGCTAGAGCAGCCGTAGGAACACAGCCAGGTTCTCTCGTCCCACATTCCTCCCGAGAGCTACAGATTCCCTGGGACCCGCTCAGATAGTTGAGGCCTATTCCGAGCCTCCTTCGGTGATGGTCTCCCTTCTTGGAGATGATCTACAAGGCCAGGAAGCCTGGGGGGGGAGGGGGGAGGGGGGGAAGGGGCTGCCTGACCAAGAAGCTGAATCTCAGATGCCTCAAATCAAGGCCACCCTGCATGCCACAAAGAGACAGCATCTCATCTCCATCTCTCTCTTACTCTTGGGCTATTAGTCGCAAGTTAATACAATTGCAATTCTAGAAGAGAAAGAGAAGAAGTTGGAGGAGGAGGAGGAGGAGGAGGAGGAGGAGGAGGAGGAGGAGGAGGAGGAGCTATACAATCCACTCTACTGACCCCCCTCCCCAAAAAAACTTTCCAGGGAAATTAAGTTAAATTGTTTGAGGCGCAAACTCACTGGGGCTGAGATCCAATGCTTTCTGGACTTTGTAGCAGGTAGACTGAGGCTGCTTTGCAGAAGCTACAGTGTGAGGAGAGGCTGTGTGGTGGGAGGGAGCAGAGGCCCCTTCTCTAGCTGAGGTAAAGCCTCAGGCCCATTTGTCTTCCTCTCTTGCAGTCTCTTAATGAAGAATTCCTCCTGATCATCCAACTACCAAAGCCTTATCTTATTGTGTTTAGGATCCACAGAAGAAAAACTGTGCCAGCCTTTGGAATATTGCACAGTCCAGGTGTGTGAAATGGCTCCTGGCCTCGGTGCCCTTCTTGGGTGACACAGAGCCATCCCTCGGCCTCCCTCTTCCCTTCCCTGCCCCTTCTGGACAGGGAGCAGAGAAGTCCGTGGCTCTGGACAGTTGCTCTTTGCTCCCCCTGAACGTGAACCCCCAATAGCAGAGCCCCCACAAGCTTGCCTGCTCCTTCCCTCCTCCCCACCCCACCCCCGTGCTCCATAGCAGTGCATAGGCCAGGAGGAGCTGCTGGTCTCCCAGTGGTCTGGGAAGGGTGTGGATAGAGCTTCTGGGACTGATGCCTCCCCTCCTTTGCCAGGCCGAACGCCTGGATGAGGAAAGCCTGCAAGTAAAGGGCATGACCCCGAGTTCCATTTACCTTTGAGACTCCATTAGAGATGTGATGCCACTGAGTTGACCTGGCAAAGTCCTGCAGCCAGTCCTGGCAGCCCTTCACCCGAGAAGACATGAACAAGCCTCTCAGGCAACCCAGCCTGGGGCAGGCAAATGAAGGGCGGGACTATGTCTTGGCACCTTCACGGGGTGGCACACGGCAGCACCGGAGCAAGGCAACTTCCTCGACCTTCTCATTGCCTGGGAAGCCAAGCGGCTATAGGTGCCAGGACTCCTCTGCCTTTGAGCCTCCGTGGGGCCCTTTTCAAGGTCCCACTTGCCCAGGACCCAGAGAGGTGAATTGGCGTGTTTCACTTTCTCCTGGGGCATGGATGTTGCTCGAGCCAAGTTCTGCAGTTAATTTATGGTACAGTGCATTGCTGTGTGTCCAGCAAATAAGGTGACAAGTAGCCTGTAGTTAATTAACCGTGGTTCACTGGTCACCCAACCAGTTATCTATCGGTACGTGTGCATTGTAGGTGATGGCATCTGCTTAAGGCTATGTGGGGAGCCTTCAGCTGTGGCCTGCCAGGCTTTCTGTGTAGCTGGCACAAGCTCCGTGCCCCACTGATGTAACATCGACTTGCTTCCAATCTAGACAATCACAAGCCTTCACAATTTTATTCTCTCTAGTTTACTTGGGAAGGACTGTTTAGCATATTTAATTTAATAATTTAATAATTTAATTTGTATACCGCCCTTCTCCCGAAGAACTCAGGGCGGTGAACAGCACAATTTTCTATTGGCCGCTGATTTCATTGACAATCTAGATGGATTGAAAGGCCAAAAGCTTTTTGGTTGCTTTGTTAAAGCAAATAAGAAAAGCAGAAATGTAAATTACATCACCAGGTTCACATTACAGGTTTGCAAATAATACCAGACTAATGGTTATTGCAAAGGATAATAGCATTGGGATCAATATGCCATACAGTAGAATGGAGTGCCCTTCTCTCACTTTTAATCACCTCATTGCAAAAGTGGCATTGAAATCAGAAATCTTCTTTCCATTGGTACAAACTGAACATAAATCACAGCCGGGGAGTAATATGGCGGACCTGGCCGGCTGCGTCCTCCTGAGGATGAAGCAGGAAGCAGGTGAGCATCCCCCTGGCCTTCTTCAGGAGGCACCTGTGATGGTGCTGCAGAAAGGCAGGAAGGAGGTTTGGACTTCTCCTGAAGCAGGGAAGGGAAGCATTTTGGAAGCTGCCCCAGGCTTGGACAGCAGAGAAAATCTGTGTCTCTCTGTCTTTGATCCTCTCCCTCATTCCTCCTGGGCCGCTCTTGAATGACAGAATCAAAAAACAAGGTGATCCTTAATTTGGAATCAGACAGGCTGTTCTTCCTGACTTACTTCCCCCCCCCTTCCTTCTACTGCCCTGGTATCACCAGCCCTTTCCCCAGCCAAGCTCCACATCACAGCCTTCCAATATCTAAGGGACTGCCTTAAGGAAGAGGCAAAACACCTGAAGGCAGAACAAGAAACAATGTGTGGAAACTAATCAAGGAGAGAAGCAACCTGGAATTAAGGAGAAACTTCCTAACAGTGAGAACAATTAACCAGCGGAACAGAAGTTGCCTCCAGAAGTTGTGGGTGCTCCATCACTGGAGGATATCAAGAAGAGATTGGACAACCATTTGTCTGAAATTGTATAGGGTTTCCTATCTGAGCAGGGGGTTGGACTAGAAGACCTCCAAGGTCCCTTCCAACTGTTATTCTGGTGCCACCCTTTCTTCCCCAAAGCTGGCCTGTAAATTGCTTGAAATTGCTTGCCTGTATTTGCTTTCTAATTTTGTATAATTGGGTTTATTTCTTCTCCTCTGCTCTTGTGCTTAACCTCTCCATGCCTCTAGACCTCCTTTTCTGATAGCAATTTAATTCTTCAAAGCTACCTAGAAAATAGTAATAATTTCCAGAGCTTTCAGAGCTTTCTAGAATAAGTAGAATATATATTTGTTATTGTTTGAGCATTGCATTGTTTCAAGTATCAGAAACCCACAAACTGTGTATGCGTGTAGGAGAGAATCCCAGGAAAGCTTTGCTAGAAGAATAAGAGATGGGTAAAATGAAGAAAAAGCTGGCTTTGTTCTGCGCTGTGTTTCCAGGGCTCTTTCCCTGCATTGCCGCTTGAAGTGCCCCAATAGACACCGCATGACTGTCTCTCTCCTCTATTCGGCCCCAGCCACTTTTCTTGTGGGGAGGGTGTTGGTGTTAGTTCTCACTGGAGTGTTTTGTTGTTGTTGTTGTTGTTGTTGGATTTATACCTTAATAATCCTGGCAGTTTGCAGCAGAGAATATGTACAGAGAACGTGAAATGCAAACAAGCAATGCCAATAATATTAGAATCCAAATCCGAATCAGACATTATAATAAATACATTAACAAAAGCTGGGCAAAAAATATTGGGGTCAAATGTATTTCCACATCCTGGGAACTCTACAGGGAACCTCTCTTTTTGGGGTGGTCAGCTATGGGTTGACCGATGGGGCTCGGACCCTTCTGTCATTAGAGCCTCAAGGGTGCATGTTCCCTCCTGCCACCAGCCCTGTGAGGTAGGCTGGGCTGATTCCCCAGGGATTTTCAGAGGCAGAGTGGAACCGGAGTCTGCGTCTCTTGCAGCCACCTACTCCTGAGCCTCCAGCCGGGCAGCTGAGGCAGCAACGTTGGAAGGCCTGTCCGGCGGGTTCGTAACGGGAGAGGGCTTCCAGGATCAGCACAGCCCTTGCCACCCGGCTCCAGAATGGAACCAAATCCCAAAGGTTGTAATGGTTGCTTGCAAGGAAGGCAGGGAATTGTTTGCATAGCACATTTTTGGGATGGGCAGGCAATACTCATTCCTCCCCAGAAGGAGCAAATCTTGCCAATATGGTTAAAAACCGAAACCAAAAGTCAGAGTGCCTGAGAATTATCTGTGTCTGTCACAAACTCTCACCTGAAATTTGTATTTCAGTGGCCTTTTTGTTTGCCTGCTTTAAGTTGCTGGTTGCTAGAGAGACACACAGAAGAGCAGCCAGAATCTAAAGCCAAGCCGGGCTCAGTTGAGGTCGCAGCGAGCGAGCACAAGCAGCTCTTTGGCTCAGGGAAGCATCAGGCAGGCCAGGCTCAAGCAACCCACGTGGGTCCCAAGAGAAGGCTTCCCCCCTCCCAAGGCTGGCTTTCCCCTCCTTAACTCGGGGCTTTTCAACAGGTCCCGCTAGCCCGGCTGTGGGGCCCTCCGGCCAAGTGGAGGTCCTCTGCCTTTAACTAAACTGGGGCTTATCCGTTGCACTGGAATCCAGGAGCAGGCACAGTTTCCAGCTGCTCCTTTTTGTAACCAAGCTATGTTGGCCCTCGGGACAGGCCTGGTTGCTGCAGGCATCTGGGGATCCAAGACTGGCCTGGGTCCTGTGTCAGAATCGGGCTCTGTTGGTGCAGAAGATGCACCTGGCCCGTCTTCTGCCATGTGGAATTTCAGCTCTGTAAAAAGCTTTGTTTGCTTTGGGTGAATTCTACACTGCGATACATTGAATAGTTTGTGCTTTCATCATTCTCGGATTCAGGAAGTTAAATGTTACCTGGCCCCAAATCAATCTGCCTGTTGGTCTTTCATAAAGCTTTAATCGCACCCAGGAGGATCAGAGACCGCAGCCTTGGAGGCAGGTATAGTGCTCTCGGGTGGGCCGGGTTACCAGAAGTGCCAGGGAAGGCCCAAAGGCACCAAGGGGGAGAGTTCCCCAGATGTTTACTCCCCTGGGCGATAAAGCCAGCAGCAGGTTGGACAAGGAGATCCCAAAGGTCCCTTCCAACTCTGTTATTCTGTTAAAGTTTCGAAGGAACATTTTGGATGTTAAGAGCAAATAAAGAAGAGCAAGAAAATGTTTTCAGCTCAGGATGCAAAAATGTTTGGATTAAAGTCCTGAGTTGGAATTTTATTTCATTATTTTCATCCTTGATTGAAATCAAAATACTGTAGAATATACAATTATTATTTAATTCTGCATAATGAGGTCAAATTACCTTGCTTGTTATTTGTTGAGAAAGAGGACATTTGACTGATTATATGCTTACTTGATGAAAGTATAAAAGAATATTTTTGTCAAAATATATTGTCTATAAACCAGAAGATGGGAATTTGTTTCAGTGGGCCCTATTTGCCTATTACTGAGAAATTTTAGATGTGATTAAAATGCAGAATTGTGAAGAATCAAACAATTGCATAGCAGTAATATAAAAATTAGGCACTTTGGTGGGAGAAATATGATTGATTAATTCATGATGTATACAGCTAGTTACAGAAATGGGTTTATTTTCAGGAAGGATTAAAAGGGGGGAAAACCTGAATACTTCCAGGCTCTGCATATTGTTCATATGATTAATACAGGTAATTTCCAATCACTGTCTGTTGATGACCATGCCTTCTGTCTCTCAGTACTGTTTTTGTCTAGCATTTAATCTGCTTACACCTAAATGGCGAAGAGAGGTTTGAATACAGAGTTAGCGGGACATACTTTGCCCACCCCTTCATCTGCTTTCTTCTAGTTTGGTAGGGAGGACTTGAGTTGCTGAAGGATGTTCATTGGTGAGGCAAAAGATGGTGGAACTGGCTAACTAACGGGCTTGATGCTTGTCACTGCCCTGGAGCAAGTATTTCCCCCCCCTTTTTATGGCTATTGGACACCCTTCATGAGTAGATGAGACTCCACTGACATGTTAGTTCTCTACTCCTTTTTGCATCCTTGGAAAACAAAGATCTCCCTGTTGGGACATGCTTTGGAGGTTTGTCCTGGGGTGGAACACCAGGACAGGTTAACTGCTTCCTGAATTCCCAGCAAGTTTGTACCAGGTAGATTATGGGCCAAGTTCAGCATTGAGCCACACTTGGTCGCTGTTCTAGAGTTCCTGTGGACTCCTGGGCATTCCCACGTCCTGCTCACTCTTTCCAGCCTTTGGGTTTCCTGGCCTGGTTTGACTCTCTTGGCGATCAGTCCTCCTCAGGCAGAGAGCTGCCCTTTTTTTAATGAGGTTCCTTCTCACCTGTCTATTCTTTGTTGGGTTCTGTATCTCTGTTTCCTAATTGTTGTCCCCCTTTCTTCACAATAAAATTCAGCCTTATATGTCTGAAAAGCTCCCATCCAGATCCCTGCTTCTCCACCTTCACATTTTTACTGCACATTTATTTGTTTATTTAAATTTATATGTCCCCATCTTCCCGATAGGGTGACTCCAGGTGACTTTTACATGGGCCTTTTAATTCATTGATAATTATTTTACCTATTGCACTATTATTTTAATGTGTTTGTGACCAGTGCTACCTTGAATAAGGGAATTCTGCCTTGCTGTTGTTAAATGGTGTCATTACAATACTGCTTCTTATAGAATTAAGAATTAAAATGTTGGAAGCTGTACTGATTATTGAAATGGTTTATTCTATCAGCATATTTTTTATCTATTGCAAAAAAAAGGAACACAGTTGTGTATGTATTTAGTGTAAAGCTATTTTGATCCTTTCTGGTAGTTTGTGTGTAAAGGCCCTCTATTTTAAATTGCTTTAGTGCCAGAAAGTCTGTTGCCACCCACTCATTAGCTAGAATCCCAGCTGCGAGCTTCAGTGGGCGGATGGGAAGGGGGAAGGTGGTCCTGCGTGCCAAGGGCGATGCGTGGCAGGCGCAGCCACCAGCAGTTCCATGCAGGGGCAGGCCTTCCTTGCGGAACACAGGGGGGCATCGGAAAGCAGAGGAGGGATGGGGGCTCCCTCTGCGCTTCTTGCACAGGATCCCCAGTGGGAGATGATTCCAAGTCTCCCACAGTAAGAAGCCGAATGTGCTCTTCTTCCCAGACTGAAAAGAATGTCTGAACACCTGCCAGCTCACAGCCAAGGAAACCCCAGGAATGCTGGTAGAAGATGTCACATCAGGATGGGAGACATTGCCAGGACCGGATTTTCATCGCTCCGTCCGTCCGTCGCTCAATGCCTATTGATGCATAAGTCTGTAGAAGCTCCGCGTGTCCCTCAGTTTTCTCCTAACGCTGTCCTTTCTTCTCCTTTCTCAGTTTCCCTGGATGGAAAAAGGGAAGCTACCTGGTGTGGTCCATAAGACAGTTGGGGAAGGTACTGGGCAGGGAGGAGCCAAACGAGAAGGCACCATTTATGGCTGGACCTTGAAATTTGTTGCACAGGGAAGATTGGCAGCATTTCTTTCCTTGAGTCACTTGAGTCCATGGTTTATGTTAGTTATTTGGTCAACAATCTTTTTGCTTGCTCATTATTCCTCTACTTCTATGTTCTCATTTGTTGCCTTCATTTGATCTAAATTTGCCTTGAGTTGTTATGTCCAAGTCACCATTTACTTGTGATGCTGCATGCCCCATTCAGTACCACTCCCATAGTTGGCCCTTATTGGTTTATAGAAGAGCAACAGAGAAGTGCTTCACTCCGTAAGACTCTGGGTGACATACAGCGTTAAAAGGCATCTACAGGGATATGACAGAAAACCTGAGTGGATTTATGCAGTTTTGGCATTCAGGGGCTATTAAATTAATTAATGAAATTGCTAGGGTAGGTGTGCAAGAAGCATCTGGTAGTAACCACTGAGGAAGGACAAGTTGCTGGGCCAGAAGTCCCTCTGATGGGATCCAGTTTGAAGGCTCTTCTGATAGTCTTCATGCATTTTGAAGGGATGACTTGGATTTTATTGATTTACTCATCTATATTTTTTATTTATTTATAAATCAAATGCATAGATTACCCAATTCATTGTGACTGGTACTTTTGGCTTGGAGTTCACATCTGTTTAAGAAGCAAAGTTCTTCAACTCCTATCACCGTGGAACAATAAAAGAAGGTTGATAAAATGTAGGGTTTTGAAGCAATAAACAACATAAATGTTGTTTTGTAACATTCAGAATTTAATGAACAACTTTTGAGATAATTAATACATTTCCATATTCATGTTAAATCAGTATCACTGTAGAGATAATAATGCCACACTTCAATATTGATGACATTTTCATAAATAGAGAAAATTGGTAATTACCACCGCTGCACAAAACACCTACTCATTAATTCTCTTCTGAATGCAACCACCTGCACTCATCAGTTTGTTGCTGGGTTTTCGGTCAAGCCTGGGATGCTTCTGGTCGGCTAAAGTGCTGCCCATTAGCTGTTTCCTGTGCCAAACCCCAGTCAAGAGTGCCAGGGCCAAAGACAGTTAGTTACTCCTCCTGCCCGTGGTCTCCTTTGGTGCCAAAGAACCTTCACCAGCTTTGCTTAAAATTGCTGGAGCAGCTTAGATTGTTCTAAAACCTCCCTAACCAACACCCCCCCCCCCCCGCATAACCATTTTCAAGAATTTTATGTAGGCTTTTGTGCCGAAACAGGCAAGCCCATATTTAACATTAAGTCAGTCAAATAATTTACCTGAGAAGCAGCTAAATTTAAAGCTGTGCAGATTGTATATTTGCAAGTCGATCCCATGTCAATTCATGGTCCTGTCTTTGAGGATTGTGTCTCTTTCCTTCCTTCTGCAAAGTTTGGGGGCACCATTTTCCCTGTCCCCCTTGAGGCAGGCCTGGGGCTGCTGGGTCACTCTGGAGGGCTTCGGCCCAGGGCTGTTCTCTGATGGGATTTGGCAATCA
This sequence comes from Vipera berus, assembly GCF_964194415.1. Taxonomy (NCBI): domain Eukaryota; kingdom Metazoa; phylum Chordata; class Lepidosauria; order Squamata; family Viperidae; genus Vipera; species Vipera berus. The sequence continues at coordinate 322,599 of NC_138213.1, read as the reverse complement.
CTACTGACCACTGCCGGGCCCAGGTGGATCACAGAGATCAGGTCAGGTCAAAGGGATTGGGCATGTCAATTTTATTTCACACCTGTAATGCAAACAAGGGCATCCGCTGGTCACAGAGACACCTGTGAGCAGCCTTCCCAGGCCTTGCTTGTCCACTCTCATTGGACTCTAATTGCACTTGGCAGACATGACCTTTCAACTCCCCATGGTCATATCCAGGGGGTTGGCAGTGCAGGTGGGAGAGATCAAAGGCCTCTGAAGCTCAGGGGAAAGACCGGCTCTGCCCCCACCCTTCTCAGTCGACAGGAGGAGGAAGCTGAAGCAGCAGGCAAGTAGCCTGCCTTCCACCCTATAGAAAATAATCTTCCTCTCCTCCTCCTCCTCCTCCCATTTGGACATGCAAGCAATATCCTCAAGAGGGAGGGGCCTTGACTGCTGCCCTGAAGGAATGCCATGGTCACTATTGCATATCTGCAATATTGCACCTTTTGGCAACAGGAATTTAATTAAAAGCCTCGTGCAAACAGCCATGTTGGGCAATGCTTGCTGAAAAGGGTGGGGATGCCACACAGCCAGAGGGGCTGCTGGTTGCTGGGAAACCCCAGGGCCTTGGCTTCATGCTCCTTTGGGCAGGGTATGTTATAAACATGGTGAGAATTTACCTGCTATATGCAAATATTATTCTAGTTTGCCTTTGCACAGGCTGTTGGCACAAATCCAAGCCCCCCCTTGAGTGAATGACAGATGGGAACATACGTTCTTTCTATTTTTACCATGCTTAGAGACAGGAGAAAAGGCAGGTTTTTTACCTTTCCATGGTCCTTAGAATTCGGTCAGGAACTCCCTAGCCCTCGTGTCCCTTTGGAGCCTGGCTCTGAGCTGGAGTACTTTAGGACATAATTGCTGACCTGTATATCATTTTGAGCACAGTTTTTCACTTTTTGAAAATCTGACAGTAGCTGCCTGACCAGGATTGTACTAAACTCTTGGAAGACTTAAGTTGATGGTGGACATAGCAGAGGAGAGGCCTCCCTCTTGCAACCATAGTTCTGCTACACCATAGTTGGGTCCTTCTGGGAAGCAGGAGAAAGTCAAATGAAGCCTGAGGATGAGGAGTCCCCAGCAAGTAAAGGCATTCAAGCTGCCTCCAGCAGTTCCTCTGCTTTGTCCCCGTAGCTTTTATTTGTTCAGACCCTGCTGCTCTGTCACCTGGTCTTCCTTTGTTCTCTCTTTGACGGCTGACCTTGCCCCAGAATTTTGCAGCGTCCATTCTTCTGGACTTTTTCCCATGCTTCCTTCCCACAGCAGAGCTTACATTTCAGATCAGAGCCTAATTCAAGGTGGTGCTAGGTGTTTAAGGCCACTATCTGTCCCAGCAGCTGTCTTGGTGGGACCCTGTTTATGCAAACCATCCTGGGACAGGCACTTAATTCCATTTCTGTCTTCCCAGTTGCTCCATCCAGTTTGTGTAAGGATCAGGATTAGAGTCCTCAGTTACGGAACTATTTCCCCGTCCCCTCTGTCTGCATTGCTATGTGGGTGCCTTTAAGATGAATTTGAAAACTTTATTTATTTAATAAAGCAGATTGACTGGTGAAGTAGGTTGTGAGAGAAGGCGAGAATGGTTGTAGGGTTGTTTTGCTATATGAATGAAGACGAATATAGGTAGGTGTCCCAGGATAATGTTGCAGGACCCAATCTGGGTTGGTCACCAGGACCAGAGGTTAACCTTCCAAGCTTTTGGATCCATTTGGAGCCCATCCTCAGGGAACTTCTCTCTCACCCATTCCGTTCCCAGTGAACGACCCAGCTTGCTAACACAATTTATAGCAAAACAGGATCCAAAGTTAAATGGTAGATAGGTTTACTTTAGGACTTTGCAGTTGTGTATTATTTTTATTGTGTCTAAATATATTATGCTGTATATTGATTGTATTGCTTTTGTGCTGTTTAGTTTTTATTTGTTAATTTTTTATTGTAGCAGGACTGTTTCCTGGTGGATGGTACATTATAAATAAAATGCTGTTTGTTCGTTTGTTTGATATACTCCTTGAAGTCTACAAGCCACTGTGAATGGAATGGAGGCGTAAAGGCATTTTTGGAAAGGGGCAGAAAAGGGGCTATGAAGAGGTCCAAGCACTTTCTGGCCCCGTCTTGCCTTGGTTCTTCTTCAGCCTGTGGCTCCCCAGGATGGTTTGGAGACTCCAGCATGTTTAGCATTAGGGTTTTAAGGGTCTTTGTGATGTCGTCTTCTGCTATGAAACAAGGTTATTGTTATTCCAGAGTGACAGATTTTCAGAAGGCCAGAGAGCCGCTCATTCTTAATCCACATAGTGGAAATCATATCGTGGTAATTAACCTGGGAGATGAAGAAGAAGTTCAAGATCAGTGCAACTTTCTTCCATCTCCTTGGGGTTAGGAGGGAGGGAGAGAATTCTGGGCATGTTGAACTTCCACCCTTCCATCTGCAGGGCCCTGAAGACAATGGCTGAGGCCCCCCCAGGGCTGGAGAGGCCTTGCTCCTGGTGTCAGCAGGACAAAGACATTCTGCCCTCCTTTTCTGCTGACCTGACTGGCTTGATTGACCTCCAGCTTAGGTCTTTTCTGTGCTCCATTGAAGGCCTCTCTTCCCACAGCCTTGGGGGTTTGCTGTGCTCTACAGTCAATGCTAATGAAACCCACAGCCTGCATTGCTGGCATTATCACCACTGGGGCCGGCTGAGCAGGACAGTGGGAGCAAATGAAGTTTGGAGGCAGAGGAAACCGGGGCTCACAGCTGCGGCTGCTTTGCCTTTGGAGTGGCCTCCCTAAAGCCTTCCGCAGCCTCCATAGTCATCCTTGCCCAGATGGGGAGAGGATGCTCATGCTCCTCAATGCTCTGCACTTTCCTCCTGGGATCAGTGGTCAGCAAAACCTCCCCCTCCCCAGAATGACAGTGTGCCCAGTTGTGTGGGCCATCCAGTGACCCATTGCAGCACTGCCATTTGGAGAGCGGGAGCTTCAGCGGGGTGACAGTGCCACAAGTGGCAGAAGTGGCTTGGCTGTTTGTCTGCCTCGTCCTCCTTTGAGCCCTGCTGCTGGGGCAGACTCCCCATCTCCCCACCCCAATACAGCTTTGATATAGAGAAAACAGGGTTTTTTGCCTCTGTAATTGCCGCTCAGAACCTCCTCTGCCCTTTGCTCTTTGCCTTCCTTCCCTTCCCCTTGCTCAAGAGGTCATCCAGCAGCAAGGGAGGGGCTCGACTGACCAGCCCTCTCCCTGGCTAAAAAAAGAGGGCACAAGAAACTAGTCAGCCACGGGCATACATTCCCCTCCCTGCTTGCCCTGGGTCTTGGCACTGGTACGAGCTCCCCGTCTCCTTCAGGCAGCATCTTTAACCAGGGCAGTTAATAATCCCAGCAGCTGTATTTGCATAATATGCTAAAATTAGTTGGCTTTCATCTTTGGTGTCTTTTTTTTACAGCTTAGTGATATGGCCAGTCCGTCTCCTTTAGTTACTTTGTACTGCAGATCTAGGAAATGGTTAACTCAGGCCCCAGGTTGAGCATAAAATCAGAAAAAGCTGACAGCAGAGATCTCATTCTTTGCACACAAGTGGGTCCAGTGGGCTCCAGCCCGGCAGCTGAAGGGAGGATAAATGTGTCTTTTTAGCTGGTTTCTGCTTTCCATGTCTATTTGTGAAGGTTGAAATTCTCTATTGCACTTTATACAGTTGAAAGTATAAGCTGCCCAGAGACTTCTGGAATAGGTGGCCATAATAAATTTTAAAAAATAATATATTAAAATCCACTGGACATTCATTCACACATTCATTTTTACAGAGTCATATAGATTCTGGACAGTGTATAAATAAGGAACAATTAAAACCAACACAATTTTATGTAAAAAAGTGAGAGGGCCACTCAGAATCTTCATGCCAGCCAAATACCATAGAAAAAGAGCAATTTTAAATATTTTCTGAAAGGTTATTTGACTAAGGTGCAGGGCTGCTGCAAAAGGTCTGGCCCCTCCTACTTTTCTTGGGAGTGGAACTGTCCACAAGACCTCTGCAGATCACCCTGCAGACAGAACCACTTCTTCAGCAGGGCAGGCCTAGATGTATCCTGGTGCCAGGCCTTAGGGGGCTTCATGGTAACTTGGGCCCATGGGATCTCCTGCTTGGACAGGGGGTTGAAAACCTCCAAGACCCCTTCCAACTCTGTTATACTGAAGGGTGTGATTTTGCTATGACAGGTTTTTCCTACTAGGAATCTGGCCGCTGCATCCTGAGCCAGTGACATATCTGTGGTTGTCCTCAATGGCAGCCTTACAGGGAGTGAAATAGGGTGGGCTACCATTACCGAGGCTTCCTGCTTTGCACCATGGCTGCCATGCAGAAGGAGGGGGTGTCCTTTGGATCCAGCTCATCATCAGTTCCCCATCCAATCACTGTTTCTTACCCTTAAAAAAATCACATTACATGCAAAAGTCAGTGAAGATGGTTGGGCCTGATTTTCTAGTCCATTTCTTGCTTCCAGTGTGTTTGAAGAAATATTTGCTTTTGCTTATCTTTATGACCAAGAAACTCCTCCTTACATTGTGGTCATTTTATCAGTTGTGCAAGATGTGTTTGCTCTCCTCCTCCTCCACTTCTGAGTAAGACCTTTTCCCAGATTCCGGCTGGCTGTCACAGGGCAAGGATGGTGGGGATGTTGTGGACTATGGATTCTGCTCTGTTTGCTTTGTGTATGTTTCATCTGATTATTCGCTCATCAGCTGCAAGAGCTAGTCGGATTGTTGTCACGGCATAGAAGCCTAAGAATTGAACTAATTATGTCAAGGGGGGGGTCACGTGTTTGGGGACACGTTGCCTCCTTCTCCTTCTCCTGGGCTCTTTTCCTTGATGCTCCCTGCCCCTCCCATGTCCTGAACTAGCTCTTGCCAGAGCTCCTGTCTTTTTGAAGGATCTGAGCTGCCTCCCCCTGCTGCCCCACAGGCTTGACCCTCTTGAAAGATGGGCTGTCTTTCTAAATGGAAAGCTTACCTCAGGCCTGTTGAGGAAGCTTACCTTTTGCTGGGCTGGGTGTCCTGTTTCCCCCCCCCCCCCAGAGAATTTCATATAGGCCAGGATAGGCTTTAAAGCATACTGAAGAAATATTGATAATAAATCTTCCATATTATTGATACCTCAGACTGGAATTTTATACCCTTTTTAAAATTAATGCCTCATCAGTTGTTCAAACTTTGCAACATGGAGTAAGCCCATTTCCATGACTCACCCCTGCAAGCAAGTAAATTATACAGGACTTCCACTTGGAAGCAGTCATTTCTCAGAAACAGCATTCAGAAGTCAAGTTATCCTTCAGCTGTGAATTCTCCAGGTCTCCTCCTGACACCCTAACTAGATCTATTTGCGTCCCCAGATATTTGTTTGGTATGCTTCTCTGAAATGGTGGGGCCCAGAGCAGAGGTGGGACCTGTGCAGCCTCCCCCTGCCTTGATACTGTCCGGGCTGCCCTCCACCTCTTCTGCCCCCCATGTGTCCTTTGTGGGGCACCTCTCAGAGAAGGACACCAGGTATTACCTGAGGTCAGGTTGTGGGGAGAACTATGTACAGAAGACAGGGCTGAAGAAGCCCAGCGAGGCTTTCCCTCAGGCAGCGAGGGGCTGCATGGGTCCCAGCTCAGCCCTGAGGCCTTGGCATGATCCTGGGGTCTGTGCCAAGCCTGGAGGGGATCCAGGGATGCATTCATGCTATCAGGATGGTGGTCTGGGAGTTGTTCTTTTTATAAGCTTTGGAGGAGAAGCAGCGTATAGAGTCAGTCAATTAGTAATCAAGCCTGTAATAATACCCTAAGGACTTGGGGGGGGGAGCACACCCAGAGTTCCTCTGCACATCCTTTGTGGAAGTCCTCTCTTAGAGGCCTTGTTGCCCTGGCCTCCTTCATGTTAATGTTTTCAGGTCAGAAGTGACAAGCCATCATGAACAGCCAGTCAGTTAATGAACCCCAGAGGGACCAGCCTGAGTTCCTCGCAATTTCTCTCCAGTTCATCAGGCAGGAAAACTGCCACGGCCTGGGATTTCATCCCACCCCTAGCCTCTGCAGGGGCTCCTGCCCAAGTGCCCGTGGGCAGAAACACACAAACTGATGAAGGGAAAATGCCAACTGGCTCCAGAGGGGGGTCCTTGGCTCGTCCTCCAGCTCCCTTGCACTTGGGTTGGTTGCCTGGCATGACACAGCGCACCCTCCCTCCCTTTTGTCAGTGGGCCTGTGAGAGATGACCTACTTGCCTGGCAGGAGCCTTGTGGGGATTAATGAGATAATGATCACAAAACACTGCCTAAATGAGACAGATTAATACCAGACATGGCACATGCTGCCCTATTGATGCCACTTTGCCTAAGTCCCTTAAGGGAATCTGGCTTCAGCTCTTTTGCGTATGGAAACCCATTTATTACAGAAGTTTGTGTCTTGCTTCATTCAGTTGATTCTGGGTGGTTCTCATCAATTCCGCATGATAGGCACAATATGTTAAAAATAAAGCTGAGCCACATCACGTCTCTTCCAGAGACATTGCAGCTCAAGTTAATGGCCTCCTGTGCTGCCCAGAGGTTCAGCATTGAGGCCAGAGGATCTGGACTGCCGCTGTGCCTCGGGACTCTGGCCCTGGGGAAGACCCGGTGTTCCTTGGAGATAGCACTCCAGACACGCCAATGGATGCGCAGACAATGTGGAGATGAGAGAAGTACAATGGCCCTTCCAGGGGAAGACGAGATCTGTAGCTCAGGTTGAGCTGTGGAGTCCCTGGTACTGTCTGAGCTGGGTTGTTTGCCTGCAGATGGTTCATTACCTGACCAGGGAACATCATCAGTGCTAGAAGGGAGTGGGGTTTATTCTCTGTTTATATACCATAGCTTGCCCTGCCAGTGTTGCTGGGAGTGTGGTTTTCTCCTTGCTTTTCTGCTTGATTATTTGTCTAGTGTTAATCCCTGCTTATCTGGGTGTAGGTTGCTGGAGGGGAAGCGTTCTGGTCCTTTTGTTTCCTGCTTAGCTTTTTTCTTGTCCTTTTCAATAGTGTGCAAATGTGGACATCTCTTTGTCTGTTGATGGCTGATTTGGCTGATTTGGCTGAATGCTAAGCTTCCAAGAATTCTCATATTTTTTTTCTTTCACTTAATTGGTCTCGGGTGCTCACAGTTCCCTGCTCTAAACTATCTTTGAGTCTTTCCATGTGTGGGGAGAGGAAGGAGTTTTCCTTTTGTCTTCCGGCTATTGCTGGTGTCCATGGTGGTGCTTTGCTCATCTTCTACCTGTCTGCTCCGTGTAGGACTGTTACAATCCTTTGGCTGTAGCTCTTCACTCTTTCTAGCAGTCAAATGTAGATTTGTCAGAGGTGCTTAAGACCTGATGAGAATATTTTCTGGCTGCAAAAAAAAAGTGGGATCCCCTGGCCCCACTTTCTGCTTGGCTGCCATCTATGGGGAATCTGGCTTCCTACAGCGTGGGTCGAGAACCCCTTAACTGAGGAGATCTTTTGATGTTCTGCCAGCTCTTCATTTATTAAGCAACTCAGAGGTGTTTGACAATGTTTGCAGTCTGGATGGTGGGGGCTGTTGATGGGGGGGGGTATTTCTCCTTGAGTCCACTGCACGCTCCCCCCGCCTTTGGAGCCCTCCAGAGAAAGGTCTGGAACCCCAAAAGGAGAGGGCGACCTTAATGCTAGTCTTTTTCAAGCCCTTCAGTTCTTTCAGAAGCTATAACTGAAGCAGTTGTCTCCTGATGTCCCTCCAGCTCTTAAATTATTTTGATGTGCAAGTTTCAGATGATTTATTTTAATTATTTATTATTGACTTTTATTGTTACTTGTTCCTTATACCTGCCCAGAATCCACTAGGATGAGGGTGGCTTATAAATATTATAAAATAAAATAAGACATGGAATCCTGGAGCTGGATGGGGATCTTGAAGCCCTAGAATCCAGGGCAGGATTCCAAAGGGAAGCTTCTCAGAGACAGGGGGGTCTAGTCTCTGTGTGACAGCACCACAAAAGAAAGCCCATCTGTGTATTTTTACTGAGGGACATTGCAGAAGGCTAGAGAACAGATCTTGCTCTTCTTATGGGCTATTTGAAGGAGCTCTCCTGTCTCCTATTGGTACTCAGGGCTAAATATATTCAGTCCTTTTGGTCTCCTCAGGACCCCACACACGCTTCCAATTATTTGAGCCATGCTCACTCCTCACTGTCTTCTCACTCACTCACTCACTCACTCACTCACCCAGAGCCTGGTTCCTGCAGAGCATCTGCCTATGTGATGGTTTACCTGCTTTTTAGGCTACTTTTGGCCATCTAAATATTTTCCAGGTGGTGATGTGAGAGTGATAGCTCTGTGCCCCCTGGATGCTCCCCTTCCCCCCAAAAGCCCCATTTGCCCTTCTTCCAGTCATCATCTTCATCTTATAAATGCATCTGCTGCCAACTCTCAGCCGCTCTGGGCAGTCTTGTTGTGTTTCATCACTGTGAAGGACAAGGAAGAGCAAAAACTGGCCACGCTACCTGAACCCCAGCTGGAGCATCTCCTCCTGCATTCCTTGGGGCAGAGATTCACTGGCGAATGCCAAGAGAGGTAACTGCAAGAAACTGGAAATGCTGCTGCAAGCTGAAACCCCACTTTGTGGAAAGCCTAAGACAGTTGGCTTGTTCTAAAAGAGCAGTGTTCAGTGCAGCCACATTGCTGCAGTGAACTCTGTCAACAGCTGAAATTCCCATTTGGATGTTATTGCCTCTGATTCCATATCCTTTAAGTGCAGCTTGTTATTCACAGCAATACAGGGCAAGGAAGAAAATAGCCCCTGAGCATATGACATTATTCACAGGCATCCAGTGCCAGAAATAATTACCAGGTTTGGTTGGCGCTTATTGGAGTTCCTTAATGAGAGCGCTGTCTCTCTGACCCCCTTTGATGCTAAGGGAGCCTTGTTTCTTGTGCCCAAAGGGAAGTTTGCAAGCAGATTAGGAGGCTACTGGCTGGGAACTGCTGGGCAGCCTCGGATCTCAGCTCTTTTGATGGATGGTCTTCGGTAGGCAGATCTATCCTTGAACTGGCCTAACCCTCTATTCAAGCTGTCCCATGTTCCGAGACACCTTTGCTTTTCAGAGTTTCTCTAGTTTGTTGTGGAACTAAACTGGGGGAGATAGATTTTCACAAATAATCCAAAGCTAAGAATGGTCAGTGAGCTTACCATTATTATTAAGACTTGCAAAATCTTTCACAAAACAAAGAATTGAATACGCTTTTTTCTTTGCAAACTGAGTCAGGAAAAAACAGATGTGATTAAATCTAAACAAATTAAACCTTCTGGAATGAGAGATGAAATGAAATGGGGGGAAAAAGCAAAAAAAGCAAATTTCACTATGGAAGTTCTAGCTGTCAAAGATTTCCAAGAACACCATTAAAATTATCAGACACTCCAACACCTCTGTTAGGACAGAGGGGAAGATATATTTTTGAGGTGGCTACAGAGACATATAGAGGTTTATTTCTTTGTGTATAATAGTGTGAGGAAGGTAAGTGGGCCTCTGGAAAGTATGTTTCTTCCTTTTGCTGCAAAATCCTTTGTGGAACTGGTGGAGAGTATTTCAGAAAAGTCAGAAGAAGCCATTTCTTCACCTAATTAACACCGGGAACTTGCCACTGCAAGACGGGGATAACTAAAGTCCTGGCTGGGTAGAAATGGAGGCGCCATTATCCACTGGGCTTTGGCAAAGACCAGCTGCTCGGAGAGGGGGGTGGGTCCAGCACTGACGCTGAGGGACCCACGAGGACATTTGGAGGCAGGACTTTGAGAGGACCTCCCTTGGTCCTTTTTCCCTGGAGTCTTCAAATGTTCAGGCAGAAAGCAGGGGGTGCGTCAGTACCACCCTCGCTGAGCTCATTGCGACACACATGAAGGTAAAAGCCGAGGGCTGTGAAACGTGACACAGCTGCCCCACGTTTTTCTGAATGCACTTTATTTTTATTTCTAGTATCCAGATTATTTCCAGAAGGCTGCATCGTAAATAGACTATGCAGTTAGCAATGGATGAGCCACTCCTGAAAGAAGCATTTTTCCTTTTAACCAGAAAATCTAGACTTGTCTTCACATTGAGTTTGTTGGTTTAAAAACCTGCTTTGCCTTTTTTCAAAAACCGTTACTGAGTCAGTAGATCAGAAAAGACTTTAAAGTATTGTCCCTTCTCTTGTGAAGAGAAAATGCTGGGGAGAAAGTCATAGGCTCCGCTGGGCTTTAATCAGCCCTGAGAGTAGGGAGGGCTTGGGAGCTGTTTCCCGACTGTAGCTCTCCCGCCGGAGGCTGCTGAGAACAAACGCGGTGCTGTGAAAAAAACCTTGTGGGCTCCTGACTCCAGAGAGGCTGAAGTCACCCCAGGAGTAGGAAGAGGTCAGTGAGAGAAGGAAGAGGTCAAAATGCGGGGCTTGATGTCCTCTGCCTGCCTGTTTTGCACCAGGAAACCCAAAAACTGAGTGCCTGGCATTGGATCAGGGCCTCCAGGATCACTCCACTGAGCCAATGGCCTGGTGCCCGAGAAAGAGGAGTGGGAGGGATGAGCTGCTTCAGGGGCTGTCACAGGCAGTGGCCCCTGGCTGGGAGAAGGCATTCCTTCCTGAGTGACTTCCTTAGAGGCAGTTGTCCTGACATCTGGGACCCAGCTGCTGTGTCTCCTGAGGAGGGGTCTTACTACCCTAGTGGGAAGGAGGCAGCCACAAAACCGCACCTACTGACTTGGCTGCATTGGCTACTACCCCACATGTTCCCCTCGTGGCGGGGTGGGGACAAAGAGGTGTTGGAGAGCTGCCTTGGATGCCCCTCTCCCAGAGGGCAGAGATCAGTAGAATAGCAGGACAGTCTGTCTGCCTTGGCCCTGATATGTCCCATTTACCGTGGCCCTGCGTGACAGGCACACTGCAATATGCACGTCCACCATGGTGGCCGCAGACAGAAAGAAGATTGAATGTCTACAAATGAGACACCCTGGGCAAAACAACAAAAGGAAAAAAAGACAGGTAAAAACATACTTCAGTGGACAACCAGGCCAATTAGCATCCACTGCTGGTGCTGTAGGATGCCCCTCTAGGGCACCTGGTCATTGGGGAGTTCAAAACATGTCCAGAGCCTCCATTGCACCTTCTGTGGACAAAACATTCTGACACAGAAGCAGAGGCAGCATTCCTCTTGGGAGTCACCAGGACACGTCTGCAGGAACACGTTTGGGGGGGGGGTAGAAGGAGGAGGAGGAGGTCAGCCTGGTCTGAGTGTGGACGGGGGGGGGGCTCAACAGGCCAGGCTCCTTTCCCACAGACATTAGCTAGTGTTTTGAGGAGAAGGGCCATTTCTGAAGTGGGAAATTCCATCTCTGGTTAACAGCAAGGAAAACTTGAAAGTCCACCCAGGATCCCCTTGCAGTCAAGAGTTGCCATAGTAGTAAGCATTTGTCTCTATTCAATTGAGCAAACCTGTGACAGCAGTAAAATTGCTGGAGAAAATGCAGAAGCTGCTCACCAGACTACTAAGGGGCTTGAACACCTTCCCTGAAAGTGGGACTCTGGTTTCAGAACAATGCAACAAAGGGGAGCAGGAGGGCGGATATGATCAAAGCATGTCTTGATCGTAATGCTCAGACTGGGGATTGTCCATGAAGCTGATTGGAAAAAAATTTAGAATAGGATTTATTTGATTTTGATGCCACCCAACTTCAAGCAATTCGTGGTGTCTTACAGAATAAAGAACAACATAAAAACAACCAAATGCAACTAAGTATGCCAGAACAAATTGCACAATAATTAGAAAATGGCAGTCTAGATACGTATCATGATGTAAAACATCATCTAAGTCCCACTGTTCCAACCTCTAGGTTTGGGAAAAGAGCCAGGTTTTCAAGGCCTTCTGGAACCCCACCAGGCTGGGAGCAGCATACATTTCATGGGGAGAGTTCATTCCCAAGGGCAGAAACTGCTGCAGAGAAGGTGTGGAGGATGAAGGCACCCTGGAGGATTCTCACTCTGCTGGATGGTAAGAAACAGGCAAAAGGTGCAGGAGACAGATGAGGCTAACATAATTGGGCTCTCTGGCTTGTATGGCTGTATAGGTAATAACCAACAGCTTGAATCATATCTGGAAGCAGACTGGCAACCAGTGCCTTTTGTGAAACTATTGTCACGCACAAATTACCTGGAGTATTCATTGAGTTCAAAGCATAGGAAAATTTATTGTTGCTACTTATATACAAGAATCTAGTCAACTAGATAAGGTTCAACAGATTTCACAGGGGGCTGGCCTTGATCTCTTGTGACAATGCAATGACACCAAATTGATGAATGTTTTACCCCGCCTTCCAGCTCTGCCTCTCTTCTACAGCAGAGTTGTCACATGGGCATGTTGAGGCAAGCCCATCTTGCTCACTCCCCTGCATCTGGACCAGTTGAAGCTTCTGAATAGTATTCAAGGTCAGAAGCACATAGAGACCTGAGGTTGGTGTGGCTGCCAATAAGGGAGAATCTTTGTAGCTCAGGATTGAAATGAGGGGTCCTTGGTGTTCTCTGAGTTTGGTTGTTTTCTTGCAGACATTTCATGACCTAAACTAGGTAAAGTCGTCAGTGCGCTTTAATGTTACCTAGTTTGGGTAATGAAATGTCTGCAAGAAAACGATCATGCTGAGAGAGGACTAAAGACCCCTGATGGTGTGATTGATTTAAGGACATGAAACTTGTGTTATGACTGAAACGCTGCTTTTCTTTAACGTACTATTTTGCTCAAATTGTACTGTGTTTTCATTCTTATTCAGTGCCTATAGAGTTTCTTCTGATAGATGAGTGACCATCTGTTCATTTAACAAACAAAAATTGTTGAAAAGCTCACACTGTCAAGATTATTTTTCTAAGTTTTTATCAAACTCTACTTCTTGGTTTCTCCATTGTACATGAGACAGCTCTTAAGATTTTGGAAATGGCTATTCCATTGCCTGTTAATCATCTCTTGTTAGGAAACAAATATCCCTAATTTCTTCCACCTTTTCCTTTTCAGTCCTGAGTTTGGGCAGAACAAACCATTTTCAAGTTTCTTTCTTAATAATCAAGATTTTTTTAAAAAAAATTCCATTTCCAACCCAAATCAAAGGAAAATCCCTTCAGGTGATTGCAGAAGGACTGAACTCTTGTTGACAGAGTGCCCTGTGCTGGGTGAGCCGCAGAGTGGAGGTTGCCAGAAGAAGCGGGCAGGTTCTGGGCTGTTCATTTCCCAAGGTGGTGAGAGAGGAAAGCAGGTAGCCTGAGCTCATATCAGAAGGATCCTGGGCCGTCTCTCCCCAAAAATATTTTGGGGTTTGGAGTTGAACTGGGGTAGAACAGGTTTCCTCTGGTCACACCTGTCTGTCATAGACGATCCAGTCATTAAATATTTGCACTGTAACAGGAGCAGCCTAATTTAGTTTTTGTTTCTTTCTCTCTGTGGTTTAATCACAAATGAAAGAGACTAATAGCACTACAGAGCTTTCTGGTGATCAAAGGCCAATCAATTGTCTTTGTGGAGTAATTAACTATTTTCTAAAGTTGCAGAATTGATTTCCATTTAGGACTAAAAGAGAAGATTTTAAATGAAGACCGATTTACCAGGCATGAGGATAAAATCCCAGCTCTGATGCCAGGAGATACTTGGGGTGATGGATTACAGTCTGTTTACTGGAGACGGAAAATGGGACTAGGATCTTGCCCCTCTCCCACCAGCTTCAGAGGAAGCAGGGCCGATGGGGAATAAGGATCCACAAGCCCAGGCAGCCATTCATTGCCAAAGGTTGGCTTGGTCATGGGTGGCCAGGCGGTGTGGGAAAGAGGCCGGGACTCAGAGAGACACCTTGCCTTTGTCATGGATTGGCCAGTTTCCTGCTCTCGCTGGACCCCCAGGTGGACCGGCAGTGGTCACTGGCTCCAGGTTCACTGGTTATGCTGAGGGAGCCCCCTGTGGCAAGGACAATCCATTAGACGGAGTCTCCCTTTGGGAGGCTGGATTAGAGCAGGCGAGCCCCCATTTCCCCAGCTGAAGTGAGTCTTCTCCTTGGCCAACCAAGGCTTCCTCCACCGTCTGCTTAGTTTCAACTGCTTGCCAGATGAAGTTAACCGTTAGGTGACTGATTGTGTGACAACCACAAAATGGATGCTGTGTCAAACCATTGTCACATCATTACAGAATAACCGATTTATGGTGCCAAAGACTTTTCCAGATGCAAACACCGCTTGTGTCAGTTCTTAGCTGATGCAGGCCTCATTGTACACAGAAAGAAAAGGAGGGATTGCAGGGAGCAAAGAAACCAAGAACAGTGAGAGGTTTGGTCTGTGGTGAGGGACATCAGGCAGTCCGATTTTTTTAACCCCTTCATTCTTTTATTACTCTTAAAATAGGGACAGAGTAATGGAAAAAAACCCACAGATAAAAATACAGGAACTGTCAAAGAAAATTAAAAAACATGAAGTGTTTTTAAGTGAAAAAATATAACAAGAAAAGAAAGAAAAGGTATTATAGATCGTTTTAGCTGTAAATATCTAATGCAATTATTATTCAAATATATAACTATAATTTTTAAACCAACTGTACTTTGTGTAAATAAATCCCCTATTTCATTATATTTTTCCCCATGAAGTCTCTAGACCACCAGCTCGTAGATGCTGCCGAGTCCATGCAATTATCTTTCCATGGCTACAGCATCAGTCTTTGGGGTACATTAAGGGCATGGAGAATCCATTTACGGTGTTGTTATCAAATCCAAAGTATTAGGTATATAGTTCAAAAGAATATAATTGTCTAAAAAAATTAGCTTTTGTTGCATAGTTATATTTATATAATCCAATAGTTTCCCCCAAAATTTGGCAAGCGTGAGACATTGCAAAAGCATGTTTTAAAGAAGCATTATCTTTATTCATTGGCATCCTTCAATCTCGAGAGACTATGGTATCGTGCTCTGGAAACAGGTCCTAAAGCAGCATCTGGTGTGGCTAAAAAGGCCAATTCGAGAGTGGCGGTCCCTTCCACACTGAGAGCAGATACAATCTGTCCCCTGTCCAGCCCCCAGATTTCGCTGGTTCCGGGACTGCCTCTTTGCCTCAGCCTGCTGCACAAGTGTCTCTTCGAATTGGAGAAGGCCACGCTGCGTCTTTAGCCTCCAAGCCGAGCGATCAGAGGTCAAGGTTTCCCAGCTGCTAATGTCCATTCCCAAGGCCTTTAGATCCCTCTTGCAGATATCCTTATGTCGCAACTCTGGTCTCCCTCTGGGGCGCTTTCGCTGCATTAGTTCTCCATACAGGAGATCTTTCGGAATCTGACCATCAGCCATTCTCATGACATGCCCAAGCCAGCGTAGACATCGTTGTTTCGATAGTGTAAACATACTAGAAATTCCAGCACATTCCAGGACTGCGCTATTTGGAACTTTGTCGTGCCAGGTGATGCCAAGAACACATCAGAGACAGTGCATATGAAAGGTGTTTAACTTTCTCTCCTGCCGTGCGTCAAGGGTCCAAGACTCACTGCAGTACAAGAGTGTGCTCAGGATGCAGGCTCTATAGACCTGGATCTTTGTATGTTCTGTCAGCTTCTCATTAAGCCATACTCTCTTTGTAAGTCTGGAAAATGTGGTGGCCGCTTTACCAATACGTTTATTCAGATCAGTATCTAAAGAGAGAGTGTCGGAGATGGTTGAGCCCAGGTACATAAAGTCATGGACAACCTCTAGTTCTTGTGCAGAGATTGTAATACAGGGAGGTTTATTACATCTTTATTACATCTCCAACAAAATGCTGTTTTTGACAGTCCGTTTCTACATAAAGGTAAAGGAGTCCCATAAATGCTATCACTTTTTGTTGTGGAAGTCGTAATTTGAGGTGCATTGACTCTTGCTCTAGAAGTGAAGACACTCCCATTTTCCAAAGAGTGTAAGAACCTTGGGCTCTTTATTCCACTCCTCTCTTATCATCTTCACATCAAATTGATTTATTGAAAACATTTATAGAAATAAATAGTAGGTATTTTTAGTTTTGAAAAAATTAACTATTTCTATTAGCTCAGATGTCTCAGAACTTGAGCATTCCACTGGTGTAAACAGTGTTGTTAACAAATGTAATTGTAATTATTGCCATTGGTAATATTGGTAGATGAGGTGCTAAAAATTCACCTTCATTATCTATCAGTTGGTTGAAAGTCAGTATTCCTGCTTCCATTTAATTTTCCATTCCGTCATCTTTTCCCCAATTTTTAGTTTCCTCATAAACTCAAATTAGCACACACCTCTGAGGTGTGTATGTACAAGTGTATGTGTATGTGTAGACATCCACACACCCGTCTGATTGGATGCACAGTATTAGCATTTATACTTCCAATATACACCGCATATATTGGACTTCCTCAGTTTGCTTTTAGGTATCTGTAATCAAAGGGCCACTGAAGCAGGGCAGGATGGAGAAAAACAGAAGAATCAGTGTTGTCCTCAGAAGCCATGTGGGGTTGAGGCCAGCAGCCTCTTGTTTGGGTTGATCAACATCTGCCTGGCTTGTCGCACACTGATTCAGCGCTGCACAATCACAGCAAAGACAAGGAGACCTACTGGAAATCCAGTCTGGTGGGCCAGGTTGATTATTCAGAAATTCGCCTTGCAATTCTGGTGTATATTAGGCAGCTGGCAGCTGGGTGACCTCTGCGGGATTGGGGTTGACACTTGAACAGAGGCAAAAGGACGGGGCTCCCAGCCTGTGCTCATCTCTCTTAAATTGGATTACTCAGACCTGCTTGTCCTCTTTAAAGAGAGCTACTCCTGGGTTCTCCCTCTCTCTTCTTCCTAAGTGATTACCATTTAAGGGGCTTTTAGTTACTCCCGGACAGTTAACAATGCTGCCAGCAGCAGCAATTGCTTCCCTTGACAGAGTGGTGTTATCTTTCTTGGGAGTCTCTATTGTCCCACCTCTTTAGTCTTTCTCTAAAGAGCATCTCGATGTTGGAATGCACAGAAATTGGGTGTCTGCCAACTCTATTTTGCAGGTTGCCAACCTGGATAACATTCCCCTTTTCGTCCCTTTAACTCCGTTTCCTATACTCAGAATCAACCATTTCTCTTCGCATTAGTAACCGTGGACCGAGTGAGTGGCGGAAACGGGGCCCTTGCCAGCCTGCGCATCAGTATGGCTGACAGCCTGAGGGCCGAGTCATTCCCCCATTGCACTGTTCCTAGATACCTTGACAGAACTCTTGGTCTGCCCTGACTTCTTCTCATCTGCAGCCGGGGACCTCGAAGCAGACTCTGGTCTCTTATTTCAACATTCCCTGAGGCCACCGTGTGAAATCTGTTCAGCTTTGTCACCATCTGCTGGGAGGGAATTCATGTGACTGTAGGGATCTAGAACAGGTGTTCTAGAGGCAGACGTGACTCCGCTGTGCAGAGGTCAATTTTCACGCTGCTAAAGGGAAAGGAAGAAAGGGCGCCTCTTCCCTGAATGAGCTTTCAGCCCCCCTATTCGGCTTGTTCCCCTGACTTTGGTGGGAAGATAGGAGCTCCCCTCTCCATGTCAAGATGCAAGAGCCTTCCGAGAGCTTGGCCGGCAAAGAGGCTGCGGTTGCCGGCTGACAGGTGGACACTGGTGGCCTTGGCTCTCAGGAAAGCACTGAGTAAGGAGCCAGCTGCAAATGGCCATTATCGGAAGGAGGGGTGGGAGAATCCACATGAACCGCCCTGATCTGTGGGATCTTTGATGTGGGACCTCCTGGCTCCTACGGATGATCTTGGCTTCTCTGAGGAGCCATTCAAAAGTCACTTTGGGTAGATGAAGATAGAAAGTGCTGCCTAACCCTCTGGGAACACAAAAGCTCTTTCTCCCTGGCCTCTTAATCTTCAGCGCATAGTTAATCCTCTTTAAATTGGATGCACTGAGGACCCGGATGGTCAAGTAAACGTCTCCGGTTCCAGCACCTGCCCCTAGCAAATCTTCATGCAAAACAGACGAAATTAGATAAATAAGTGAGAGCCGGTTTGGTCTAATGGCTAAGACACCAGGCTAGAAAGAGGGAGACCCTAACCCTGAAACCACTGAGTGACTTTGGGCCAGGCTGTCAGCCTAACCCACCTCACAGGGAGGTTGTTATGGGGGAAATAGAGGAAGAAGGGTTATTGGGTATGTTTGCCACCTAGAGTTATTTAGAAAAATAATGAAGGCAGGATACAAATTAAATAAATAAATAAGTGAGTGAGTGAGTGAGTAAATAAATAAATAAGAAAGATACATTAACAGAAGTAATAGGCTCCTAGAAAACACATTCACTGAGCAAATGTGGTGGGGTCTCATTTAAGCAGAAGTGATAACTCTCACTTTCTCTTCAGTTGTCTCATTCCTCCTGCCTTGCTCCTAAAGGGCCAAGGAGTCCTAAACTCTTCAAGGTGAATTGCATGTTTAGAGGTTGGGATGAGCCTTGCCTGCTGGGTGAGGCTCTGTCCAAAATGAAAAGAGATGGTGCCTCCACCTCTTTCCAAGATCTTCCTCCTGACATGTCTCTCTTTTGAAAATGCTTGTCAGACACCTCTGGTACGTTACTCCACAAAATGTGGCAGGCACCCACTGGGAACCAATCGGCAGGCTCTGCCATTGATATCAGGATTTTCTTGCAAGAAATGGGGGGGGGTGTTTTCAGAAGAATGCCTAACTGTGCTAAAATGGGTGCCAATGACTTGGTTCTCAGAAGTCTCTTGCACATTGTGGTGTTCATGCTTGCTTTCTCCCCCCACCTCACGTCTATGCATATAAGATGAACAGAATCATACTGAAGGCCCAGAAGTCCAACCTAGAGAAAATTGAAGATGGAGAGATGGGATCTGTGTCTCTCAGTCTGTCCTGCATGTTGTGGACTCCTGCCAGCTAATATTCCCCAGGGAGGGGGGAAATCCTTGCCCTTTACGGGCTCTACTTGCCCTGCATTCTTGCTCACACCTATTCAGAGATTTGACTTAACAGAAGGGACTTGGAGGTCTTCTAGTCTAACCCCCTGCTCAAGCAAGAGACCTTATACCATTCCAAATTGGCTTTCCAGTCTCTTCTTAAAAGTTTTTAGTGATGGAGCACCCACAACTTCTGAAGGCAAGCTGTTTCACTAGTTAATTAGATGGTACCGCCCCAGACGCTTAATGGATCCTGATAGATTCCAAGCGGCGCTGGGGTCCCCACCTGCCTCCACTGCTCACAGCTCGGCGGATGCCTTAGTGGAAGCCTGGGAAAGGGCAGCCACTGAGGCACTTGACCGGGTTGTACCCTTGCGGCCCCTGACCCGGCGCAGATCCCAGCGAGCTCCATGGTTTTCCGCGGAGCTCCGGGAGATGAAGCGTCGGAAACGGGGCCTAGAGAGCTGCTGGAGGTCTAGCCGATCCGAACCCGACCGGTTGCGGTTAAGAACCTACATTAGGTCTTATCTCGCAGCGATGAGGGTGGCGAGGTGCAATTACTTCTCCACCCTCATCGCGTCCGCAGATAATCGCCCGGCCGCCTTGTTTAGGGTGACTCGCTCACTTCTTAATCAGGAGGTGAGGGAGGATCCCTTGCAGGGTCGTGCCGAGGAATTTAGTCAACATCTGTCGGATAAAATCGCTCGGATTCGGACCGGTTTGGACTCCAGCTGGGCAGAGTCAGGCGATCAGGACACGGGCGGTCTTGTCAATGTTACCTGGGAAGAGTTTGATTCTGTGACCCCTGATGAAGTGGACAGGATTATGGGGAGGCTGAGCTCCTCCACATGTTTGTTGGACCCGTGCCCTTCCTGGCTGGTTTATGCAGCTAGGGAGAGGACACGAGGCTGGCTCCAGGCGGTTATATCTGCTTCTTTGAGTGAGGGTTATTTCCCCGCCGTCTTGAAGGAGGCGGTGGTGAGACCTCTCCTCAAGAAGCCTGCCTTGGACCCAGCTGTTTTGAACAACTTTCGTCCAGTCTCCAACCTTCGCTTTCTTGCGAAGGTTGTCGAGAGTGTGGTGGCGCATCAGCTCCCTCTGGTCCTGGATGAAGCGGATTATCTGGACCCCTACCAATCGGGTTTCAGGCCCGGGTACAGCACGGAGACGGCATTGGTCGCTCTGGTGAATGATCTCTGGAGGGCTCGGGATAGGGGATATTCCTCTGTCCTAGTCCTATTAGACCTCTCGGCGGCTTTCGATACCATCGACCATGGTATCCTGCTGCGGCGTCTCAGGGGATTGGGAGTGGGAGGCACAGTTCTTCAGTGGTTCTCCTCCTATCTCCTGGGACGCTCGCAGTCGGTGTTGGCAGGGGGGCAGAGATCGGCCCCTAGGTCTCTCGTTTGTGGAGTTCCTCAGGGGTCGGTTCTCTCGCCTCTCCTGTTCAACATCTACATGAAACCGCTGGGTGAGATCATTCGTGGTTTTGGAGTTGGGTATCATCAATATGCTGATGATACCCAACTTTTCTTTTCGACCCCAAACCACCCCAGTGATGCCCTCGCTGTGATGTCCCGTTGCCTGGAGGCGGTTCGGGTCTGGATGGGGAGGAACAGACTTCAACTCAACCCTGACAAGACTGAGTGGCTGTACATTCCGGCATCCCGGGACATTCAAAATGTTCCATCTCTTTCTATGGGGGGTGAGCTCTTACCCCCCGTGGATAGGGCTCGCAACTTGGGAGTCCTCCTAGATTCACGGCTTACCTTGGAAGATCATATAGTGGCCGTGACTAGGGGGGCTTTCGCCCAGGTTCGCCTGGTGCGCCAGTTGCGGCCCTATCTGAACCGGGATGCCCTGTGTACGGCTCGTGACCTCTCGCCTTGACTACTGTAATGCTCTCTACATGGGGCTTCCCTTGAAGACCACTCGGAGGCTCCAACTGGTACAGAATGCGGCCGCGAGAGTTGTCTTGGGAGTTTCCCGGTACTCCCATGTTACACCTTTGCTCCGCGAGCTGCATTGGTTACCAGTTGTCTTTCGGGTGAGGTTCAAGGTTTTGGTTACGATCTTTAAGTCCCTACATGGCATGGGTCCGGGATACCTCAGGGACCACCTGCTGCCGGCATCAACTCCCCTCCGCCCTGTGCGTTCCCACAGAGAGGGCCTCCTCAGGGTGCCGCCAGTCAAGGAATGCCGACTGGTGGCCCCCAGGGGGAGGGCCTTCTCTGTGGGCGCTCCGGCATTATGGAACCAACTGCCGGTAGAGCTCCGGACGGCATCAGACCTCCGAACTTTCCGTCGTGGCCTGAAGACCCACCTATTTGAAATGGCTGGTCTGGCCTGACGGGGGATTATGGGTTTTAATTTGTCGTTTTAGATTTGTATTACTGTTTTAACTGGGCATGGGTTTAATCTTTTTTAATTTTTGTATTGTCTTTTTTATATATGCCCTGTGAACCGCCCTGAGTCCCTACCAAGGAGAAGGGCGGTATACAAATTAAATAAAACTTAAACTTAAACTTAAACTTAAACTTAATTATTTTCACAGTTGATATCAATTAAAGTCCCCCATTGCTACTTTGGTGTGTTTCCTACATACATTTGTTAACTGGTTGACCTGGCTCACATCCTATTTGACTGTTGTTTGTATAAGAGGGTGAGAGACAGGTACCTTGGTCTATATACCAAACGAATGACCCATTGGGATCCCCATATAAAAATAACTTACCTTATGTCTGGCCAGAACTTGAAAATAACATCCAACGTAGCACAGTATTTGAACAAAATGATCCAGTTAAGATCTGCATATGTGGGACTGATTGGGGTAGATTGTAAGGGCAACTCCGAAATATAATGTTTCCATATTTTATCTATATCTTAAATTTGCATTTTATTACTATTTTAACTTAAATTGTATTTTAATTCCATTTTAAATTGTATTTTATCAAATTCCATTTCGGATTGCTTTTATCTAGTTTTGGTGACGGTTTGTTGCTGGAACTTTGTACTTTGATATGGCCCAAGGGCTAATCAATAAAGTTGTTGTTGTTGTTGTTAACTGGTTAGCAAAAAGTTCATCTATTTCTTCTGCTTGGTTAGGTGTACTGTAGTATACACCTATAGCAATGTCGTTCTTTTTTCCTTTTATACTGACCCAAATGCATGCTAGGTGGCTTTCACCCTTAGTTTTGTGTATTTCTGTACAGATGTAGTGATCTTTTATATATATTTTATTTATTTATTTAATTAGATTTATATACCGCCCTTTCCCGAAGGACTCAGGGTGGTTTACAGGTTATTTAAAAACTAAACCAATACAAAATACAAAAGTTAAAAAACAATTTAAAAAGATTAAATTATCCCTAAAAATAAAAACCCCAGTTAAAAATTCTCAGCCTATAATGCAACTCCACCTCCTCTTTTGTTAGGTCTGTTTCTTTTGAAGAGTTTGTATCCTTCCATCAGCACATTCCAGTCATGAGTTTCATCCCACCAAGTTTTGGTAATGGCAATTACATCATATCTGCCCTAATGTGCTAGTATTACAAGTTCGCCTTATTTGTTTCCCAGACTTTGGGCATTTGTATATAGGCATTTGAGTCCTTTATGATTGACCCTGGGCATGCTTCCTATATCTCCTACTTTATATCTGAGTTTTTCTCCCTTCCCACCACTCTTTACCTTCTTGTTTGATTGGTTGTCTTGAGATTTATGCTTGGGACTAGGTCCTAAAGATCCTAAGGATTGGACACCCTCCCCCCCTCAATTTTAGTTTAAAATTTCTAGAGAAGGGACTGAAAATTGAAAACAGACAAGAAGCATAACATAAACTCTTTGAATATATTAAGAGCAAGGACCAATTACCTTATAGACATCTCCTTGAATCCTTCAGAATCTGTACAGAGTTGCACTGCAAAACCATATGAGGGGGGAGGTCTTTGCAAGGAATCTGCTGGTTTTGCTCAGTCTTGCAGGGAGAGTCCTGATTCATGTCAGTGCCTGAGGCTTGTAAGCCGCCCTGAGTCTTCGGAGAAGGGCGGGATATAAATGGAATTAAAATAAAAAAAATAAAAAATTTTTTCCCCCTTGTTGTTTCCATCCCAGGGAGAATAAGCCACTACCCCCACTTTTGGCCTTGGCAGCCTCTCTCCTACAACCAGAGAAATAATCCAAAGGATGCCCACTATCCCCCACCCCACCCCTGACCAATTTCAGGATAATGTGCTTGCAAATTCTGCCTCCAAATCAAAATGCATGCAGTCTTCCCAGCTGGTCCTGCAGAAATTTGTGCCTGCCTTTTCTAGGACTTGCCACTTGCGGTTTTCTTATGGTTTGGTATGTAAACAAGACAAGAGCAGCTCTCTTCCTCTGCGTTCTGCTTATATTGCTCATTAATCCTGGCTTCCCCCCTTCCTTTTTCCTTTCCCCACCAAGGCAGCCAAGATTAGATAAAGCAAAAGTCATTCATTTTTATCTTTGCTTATCTGTGGAGTGGCCTGGTTTTCTTATGCACTACCAATTACAAGTCCTAAGTGCTTGTAGGGGCTGGAGCAGCTTTGGGGGCTGAGGAATTTCTGCTTCTCCCTCCAATTACTTGCCAGATGCATCCCTCCCGAAGCCTCTGCCCTGGTGCGCTGGGGTTCAATGACATGGTCAAGCAGGAAAACGCTAAACAGCCCTCCCTAAGGAGGGAGGGACATTTGGCAGGAGAGGGGTCACCTCCTGCACCTCCTGGAAATACTCCTCCTCCCTTCCCCCTCCCCCTCTCCCTCCACCCCCCACAAGTGGTATCCCCCACCCCTGCCCCACCGGGTTTGATCTGCAGAGATGGATCTGGCTTCGTTGCCAAGGAGCATTCAATGTAACCTGGAAGTTGCTGTGTAACCAGAGAAGTCAGCTTTCCATTCATTTACTTTCAAGGAGGCCTTTGAACTTGGATGACTGCTTGCCTTGTGGAGTGGGAGGGGGGTGATCACGCTAGAGCTGGCTGGAGGGATGTTTTCTGCTCTCCAGAAGCCCAGGACTTTTCTCTTGACAGCAACTAGATGTCACTGCTGATGTTGACCAGCTCGGAGCAAGGAATGGGGCTTCTGTCCGGAGGAGTGGTCTTCCAGTGGCAGTCCAAGGTGCTCATCCTCTATGTTGCAGCCACAGAAGGTCTCCCCTCTGAGACCCCCAACTTGAATACCTTGTCCCCAAGAAGGGAGATGGGAAGGGGTGGAAGAGGAAGAGGAAGCATCCTTGGATATCTCACTGGGTCTGACATCTGAATAAAACAGTGGGGATTCAACCAGAGTATTGAAGGTTCTCAAAAAGATTCTTTTGTCCAACTCCAAGATGCCTGGCAGTTGTATTACACCACAGATAAACCTAAAAGGGCTAAGATATGCTTTTAAGAGCTACAAGCCTGCAACCATCAACAAATAATAGTTGTAAGTAACAAAAAATGCCCCAAATAAGATTAACCCTTCTGTCAAACTCCCTGGACCAAGACTGAGCTGTAATTCTCCAGCCCCAGACTTCGGATGGCTTAACTTTGCTTAATCTCAGCTGAAGTCTCCCAGACACACAACGTAGCCTGGTTAGAGAATAATAATAATAATAATAATAATAATAATAATAATAATAATAATAATAATAATAATAATAATAATAATAGAAGAAGAAGAAGAAGAAGAAGAAGAAGAAGAAGAAGAAGAAGAAGAAGAAGAAGAAGAAGAAGAAGAAGAAGAAGAAGAAGAAGAAGAAGAAGAAGAAGTTGGAAGGGAGCTTGGAGGTCATCTAGTCCAACCCCCTGCTCAGGCAGGAAACCCTAGGGCCATTTCAGGCAAATGGCTGTCCAGTTTCTTCTTAAAAACTTCCAGTATTGGAGCATTCACAGCTCTTGGAGGCAGGTTGTTCCACTGGCTAATTGTTCTAACTGTCAGGAAGTTTCTCCTTAGTTCTAGGTTGCTTCTCTCCTTGACTAGTTTCCATCCGTTGCTCCTTGTCCTGCTTTCAGGCGCTTTGGAGAATAGCTTGGCTCCCTCTTCTATGGGGCAGCCCCTGTTTTGTGGCAGTCTAGGCAGAAGGCCAAAGGAACAGTGTGAAGGTTTCGTTCTCTCTTCTCCTGATGACAGTTCCAGTCCATCACCACGTCTTTCCCCCTTCCGCATAGCCCAAGGGAGCTTTTGCCAGGGTCCATGTTCCTGCTGGGCCAAAGTCGGCACAAGAGCTGCCTCCACCTGGAGCTCCACTTGTGGTCCAAAAGGACTTGCAAAAGGACTCTGCTTGAAAGCAGCTGCTTCCCACTTTAAGCTGACTTTTCCAGCCAACCCGAATTGATTTCTTAAAGTTCTATTACCTTTCACTCAGCTCAGAGTCTGACTAAAAATAATTATAGGATACAATTAAAGTGCGGCACAATGGATGGTACTATTGGTTTACTAATGATACCACAAACTGGTTCTGCCAGCACAGAACAGTGATTGTGTCATTTATTATCTTTTTACTAAACGAGATGCTGACATTTTCAAAAATTACCTGGAAGTTTCTTAATTGTTAGCAGCAGAATGGTCTTAGATGACCTCTTCTTAAACAAACTCAGAACCAAAACAAACATCACAACAAAGAATTAGCCAGAAGCCTTTTGGGCAAATGCCAGAATTTTTATGTGCCTCTTCTGTTCCTGAAATTTTCCGTTAGCAGAAATGTAAAGGCATCCCTGGAGGATCTTCTTATGAGGAGAGAAACCTTAGTTCATTTCCTTGGGTTTGAAGTGTGCGGTGTTTGGAGATGTGCAGGCCTTCCGAAAAACCACCCTAAAGTTATGTACGTAAAAGAGAATTGCCCAACTGAGGGTTCCGGGAGATCCTCACAAAGTGCAAGCTAAAATATCTGGAAGCCTGTGGCTAGAAGTGGTTGCTTTGTCCTGGGACACACGAGTGCAAGAAGTGGTTTTTACCTGCACTCATGTTTTGGGAGGCAGCTGATCACATCTGGGCTGGCTTGCAATTCAATGTTCTGGACTGCTGATGTCAGGAACCCTGAACAATTCAGGTTTTTTTGAAGGGGGCCTTCAAGTTAGTGTTAACTCCAGGCAATGAAATAAAATGTGCCAAGAGGAGCAAGCGGAGAATATGGGAATAGGGAGCACTGAGTCAGCTGCACCACCAGTAATACGTGGGAGGAAGAGAAGCCCCCCCCTCCCGTCTGTGAGGTAACTTGGGATTGGGAGCAGCAGGCCTGTCCTGCTCTGGTGCCTCAAGGATGCCGTCATTCCCTGCAGCCCTATAACTCTGGGACCCTCCCTTGGTGGCTGGCCTATCCCCTGGAAGGGATTACCCACCCATTCTCCCTTTAAAAAAGGAGGCAGGGGGACAGGGCGGGTGAGTTTCTCCTGGCCAGAGGCTGCAGTCAGGAAGAGAAAGGAGGGGCCTTTCGCCCTCCTGTTGCAGTTTGTGAGATTTTTCCTGATGCCGAAGAGAGAGCAAGTGCTGAAGACAAAACATGAAGCCGGCCAAATGGCTGACCGGATGCCAGGTGAACTTTGCTGACTTAGAGCAAAGGGGCTCCTGACCAAGGAGATCCTCTAGGTGGAAACCCTTCCTGGCCACAGTCCCCCCCCCCCGAGAGCCAAGCGGGTGGGGCCCCTGCTGAGCTTTCTCACTGGCAGGGAGCAGAGAAGGGTTTGGCCTCGGAGCCAGCCCCATGCCCTGGCCAGGGGTGGCGGGGAGCGGGGACAGGCCTCTCTGGACCTGAGGCTGCCGGAAGAGGAAGGGAAGGCATTCCCGTGACATGGGAATGTCCTAAGCACGCCAGAGAAGCAGGGACAAGTTTGTTGGGCTTCTCTCATCTGCCAGCCGGCCTCCCTACTTGAGAAGGCTGCGTTCTCCTTGGCCAAGGCTGGGCACTGCCCAGTGCTGGCACTGAGGGGGCTCTGCAGCAGAGGCCGCCCAGATGGAGCAGCTGTTTCGCTCCTTCAGCTGCTGCCAGGAGGGAGGCAGAGGCATCAGATGGGCAATTCATTCCAGCTGGTGTTAAGTGATGATGGATTCTCCCTCTGCCTGATGCCTGGGCCTTCCCAGCAGCTTCCACAGCAGCATTTGGTTTACATGGCAATTAAGGAAGCTGCGATCAGACGTGTCAGAAGATGGGAAATGGCTCATGCTCCCCCCCCAGCAATGTCAGTGCAGGAGGAAGGGGCCAGGCTGGGCTGTCGGGAGCACCCCGAGGTCCTGGGCAGGCTGGGCCTTGCAATTTTCTCTCCAACCCTCGGGGGGGGGGGGAAGAGCAGCTTCTGTTGATCTGCCTCCCCCCAAATATAGATTACAGGGGGCAATTAGGAGAAAGAGGGCCTGTTTTGGAAAGCCCAAAGAAGTTTTGGATGAGGCAGACTGACAGCAGGCCTCTGTGTTTGCAGATGTATTATTTAAGCATGTTGAGACGTAAGAGATCTTCTGCACTAATTACTTCAAAGTCTGTATTAATCGCAAGATGCTTTAATGCCCGATCAATAGAGGCATTTGTCAACGACTTTGTAACTCACCTCTGCTTCCATTCTGCTAGGGAGTACCACGTG
Organism: Vipera berus; assembly: GCF_964194415.1. NCBI lineage: Eukaryota > Metazoa > Chordata > Lepidosauria > Squamata > Viperidae > Vipera > Vipera berus. The sequence continues at coordinate 295,094 of NC_138213.1, read as the reverse complement.
TGGCTGGGGAGGACAGGCCATTTCCCCCTTTGCCCCAGCTCTCTGCACCTCTCCACCCTGCTCAGCCTGTGGGGATGTTGCCCCTGTGGGACTTCCAAGACTCTCCGCAGGGCTGCCAGCCAGCTCCTGAGACTCCTGGCACATCAGAAGCAGTATGGAGAATCCCTGTGAGTCAGTTCTCCCTCTCAGATGGCTTTTTAATGATTTTCTTTTATTTGTGGTCTAAATCAGGCTTCTTAGGAAATGGTTAAGGAGAACTGACACTTCCAGGCAGTGAGAGAAGAAAAATTCACACAAGGTCAGCAGCTGCCAACTCCTTCCCTGTGAAATATTGCAGCCCATTGTCCATTCAAGTGCCACTTGGGGCCATCCCATCTCACCCAATGAGGCAGATTTGGGGGGCTGCTGGAGGGGGTGGAGTGAGAAGGATGGCAGTGGTTTTTGGGGGTGCTCAGCTGTTTGTCTTTCAGCCAAAAGTCTGTGCCACTTGCTGGCTGGGGGAGGATGGAGGTGGACCCTTGGCTCCAGGGCCTTGTCTGCTCAGAGGGAGAAAGGCCTGTCCCAGTTATGCTCCTGGAGCCCAGCAAACCAGCCCACCCCGGGGCAAAGAGTCTGTTTTCTCTCTTCCGGAGAAGGGTTAGGGTGATGGTCTGGGTGGGAACAACAGGCTTCAGCTCAAGCCTAGCAAGTCCTAGGCTTATAGCTCCACATTCTTGCGAAGGACCTTTGCTCCAAGCAGGCAAAGGACTCCTCAAGTAAGGAGGTGCCTGGAAAAATAGTGTGTGAAAGAAGCTGGCATAGCATCCCTAGTGTGTCTTTGTTCCAGGGAGCCCTGGGTGGTATGTATGTATGTATGTATGTATGTATGTATGTATGTATGTATTTATTTGTTTGTTTGTTTGTTTGTTTATTTATTTATTTGGTTTATATACCGCCCTATTCCCAAAGGACTCAGGGCGGTTTACAAGGCAAAATTTAAAAACAATCCAATATAAAATTAAAATAAATTAAATTAAGTCTAGCCACAAAAATTAAATCACAATTTAAAAACATTAAACCCCTCAGTCCAGACCAGATAGCTCAAAGAGCCAGGTTTTTAGGTCCCAGCGAAATGAACGAAGGTCGGGGGCAGTCCGGAGTTCCGTTGGCAGTTGATTCCATAGGGCAGGCGTGCCCACAGTATCGAGCTGCCAGCTGCAGAAACTCTAGAGGAGTACCCTTTCTGAGCCGCCCGCCCCCAACAACTTCTCACTTCCTACCAGGGGATTGCAGGTGGAGCAAAGGCCTGGGTTGAGCTGCTTGTTTTTCACTGCCACAGGCAAAGGACAGGGTGGCCCGATTTGGCTGTTGTTAAATAGCGGGTTCTTTGGTGCAGGAATGAAGACACGAAGCTGAGTACAGAATAACTCATTGTTTATTTCATGCTGGAACTGTAGTGGGGAAATGTCTGCAACAAGCTGCAATATATAGTCTAGCCCCTAGGCGGCAGCCAATAGGTTTGAATCAACCATTGCCACCTGGAGATAGCCAATTGCCGCACAGGAGACTTAAAGTCTGGGTTGCTGGAGAGCCCTTAGCTGCTCCAGCAACCCACATGGTGTTTAACAAGAGCCCATTACATAACACCCATCATCAAAGTTTCTGCACTACCTTCCAGGGCAAAGCCGAAAGTGATAGAGTGAAAGTATAAATACAATCACCATGAAGTCTCACCTGGAACAGCATAGCTCAGATAAAAGAAATGCATTTTAAAAAATGGCAAGAAATGGCAATGGCAAGAAAAAGATCAAAGCTCATTTAAAAGTGCTTGAAACTGAGCACCACCTGGCCTTTGGAGGGAATTTCCCAATGGTCCCATTGAAAAGGTCCCACCCCTGCGGCTGGCCAACCTAATAGCTCTTGATGGATGAACCTGCAAGCATGACCGTGAAGCCAGCCAAGCCCAGCCAAACATCCATGGAGAACTCAGTTTTACAAGCTGGCCACTATTATTTATTTATTTATTTATTATTTAAATTTATATACCGCCCTATTCCCGTAGGACTCAGGGCAGTTTACAGGGAAAATTAAAATACATAGTATACAAAATTAAAATCAATTAAACTATTAATTAAATCACAGTCCCTGAAGTTAAACTAAAACCTGATTGAATTAAATTAAATTAAAACCCCTCAGTCTGGGCCAAACAGCTCGAAGAACCAGGTTTTCAAGTCCCGGCGAAATGAGCAAAGGTCGGGGGCAGTCCTGAGTTCCGTGGGAAGTTGGTTCCATAGGGCCAGCTATGGAGGGCAGAGACCAGGGACCAGCTGCTGTAAACATGGAGTCTTACAGGAAGCATCCAGGGATGACAAAATGGTCCTCAAATGACAAATGATTGTTCTCTCTCTGGTGTTGTGTGATAGTGTCTTCTGCACCCCACTGACCCCAGAGGTGGAGTGGTTGCCCTCATGGATAGAGAAGGGGAGGAAGCTAAGTGAATGTTTTTACAGCCTCCCCTGGTCAGCTGGAGGTTATCAGGGCCAAAAGGGGCTTTCCAGCTTTATAAACCTCCCAGGATATTCAGAGTCATGATTCCCTTATTCAACTGTCAATGCTTTTCTTGGGATGGCTAATCCCTCAGCCTGACTGGCGGAAGCTGCTGTATTGATTTCTGTGTCTTTCTAAACCTCAGTTGTGTCTGTAGCTTGTTAGACATCTAAGGGAATTTCCAGTGGGCTCTGGGGGCAATTTGAGAGCGGATCTCAATGGGTAGCCCTTGAGAAAACTTTCTGTAAGATCATTGGGTGGGGATTAGAGAGGAGAGCAAGGAGGAGGAAGCCCCAATCTCACCCCCAGTGGGTTGAAGCAAACTTTTTGGTCTGCATTCTTTTAGACTGAAGGAATTTGATGGCCATCTTCATCATTGCTGAGTTCCTAAAGGGGGTCTTGTGTGCTGCTTATTCACACAGTCATTTTTCTGGGAACACTAGTCCTCATTGAGCAAATGCAGGAGATGAAGGGGGTCTGCAGTGATGAGCCCTGTGTTGGTTCATTTTAACCTGCTCCAGAAATCATGCCTAGAGGAATCTGTTCCCTCCCCCCATCCTGTTGGCTATGGGAATAAAGAGATGCCTGCTACAACCTTGAGTGTGAAATGAGCAGAGGGAGGAGGAGTTACATTTATGTGGCTTTTAATCTAAGTTTTGCTCACTGGAACGTAGCCCCTAATTCAGCCCCTTGATCTCAGCCTTGGGTCTCACCTTCACTTGGCGGCCTGGGAAAGACGGAAGAGAAGGATGCCTGCAGGGCTACACATAATTAAAATGTGACCAAGGAAAGTTTGTTTAATTTTAATCAATTGTTGTTAGGCTCAGGATGGTTCCTGTCTATTTTGAGGAACAAAGAAAAACCTTAAGGCCCTGGTCTGCCTTTCCAGGAGCTCCGTTTTCCAAGGCTTCAGGCAGATGTTCAGAGACAATCCAAGGAGTCGGATTGGGATCTTCTTGATGCAATTCATAGCAAATGGCACTGAAGCATCAGGCCTTGGGTAATTCATGTTTGTAGAATTTCAAAAAGTGCAACTAGCTAGCTTTGGCCTTTGGGCTGCTGCCTGCAGTGAGAGAGATGCCACCTGCAGCGTCAGCCCATCTGGCTTCTTCCCTCTGAAATGTGCCAGGGGCTGATCTCCTTCAGTTGCAAGGCCCAGCGTTTATTTACTCTTTGTTTATATGCCGCCCGTCTTCCCAATATCACTTATCCCATTTCAGGGAGGAACCCCTCTTTTCAGATTTTGCACTTCATTCCTCTTTGCTTTCTGAATGAGTTGGACTGATTGAAGATCCTGGGTGGCCTTATGAGTCAATTACTGCAATCAGAACTAGATCTTCCAGAATTTCCAAAATAAGAAACAGCAAGCCTTTTCCCCTGTAACTTTTTGGAAATATTGGTTTTATTCCCTGAGGCCTGAATTGGGGGAGGGCTTTTTTTTTGGAGCTGCCACTAACTAAAAGCACCCCAGCCTGGAAAGAGCCTGCCTGTTCGTATTTTGAGAGAGCCCCAGTGTGTGTGTGTGTGTGTGTGTGTGTGTGTGTGTGTGTGAGAGAGAGAGAGAGAGAGAGAGAGAGAGAGAGAGAGACCTAGGCCCAATGTCTGCCAGAGGCTGCTCTTGGGGCCAGGAGGGCAGCCCCTCTGGTGTCTGCTTTTGCTGAGCATCTCAGCCCAGTCCCTCAAAGAGCTCCAAAAACAGAAAAAAGCAAAAGCAGAGCATCAGTTCCAGAATGCTAACAAGATATTTTCATTTTTAAAAGAAGACAGAACATTTTTGTACTTTTATTGATTTTCAATATTGTACAAACATATGCCATGTAAAGCAATAACATAGAAGGAGATGCAGATATTGAAAAACAATTTCAGATCAAATGCTCGGTTCTCTTCATGAGGCTGCAGAACTGGCTGCTCCTGCTGGGCTAGGAACAAAAATGAAGGTTCAAAGGATAGCTTGGCCCGGAGGGTCCAGGGGGCTCCTCCCTCTTGGGAAACTTTGGGGGAAAGAAAGGTTCAGGGAGGGAAACTTCTTGAAGTTTAGCCTGAAAGGTCCAGATTTCTGGAGCACTTGGGTCTGCAGAGGAATAGGAAACATTGGTTCAATGGGAGGCGAAAAGCTGGTTCTGTAACTAATCATTTTACTTACAGCCTATTTATTATTATTTGTTGGATTGTCATCCTCTTTTACTTCCAAGAACAAAAGATGTTGTACGTGGCACTCTTGGTTCCATTTTTCCCCCAGTGAGACAAACTGAGGAAAAGTCAAATCACCCAGGTGGTTTTCCTAGGTCTCCTCTGTGCTAATCCTAACCCCCTCACCACTCTAGCCCTGTGTGTTCCATAAAAGACACCATCCGCAGGACTCGGCTGACACTCAGCAGCCTCATTTCTGCTGATAGACTCAACAGAGAAATGTCAGAAAGACCATTAGAATTCTGGGGCTGGAAACTTCCAAAGCAGTTGCTGTCCAGCCATTGTTGTTGCCCCCTGCAGATTCCAGAGGTCATCTGTGGGCTGCCTTTTCCACTTGACCCCCTGAGGACAAGGGCCAGTACCTGAGGTGAGAGGAGGAGGAGGAGGAGGAGGAGGAGACTAAGATAAGGGACAGAGTGCTGACAAGGCAATTGGCCCTCTTTCTTCTTTCAAATCAGTGGGCCTTGAACTTTAAGAGAAAGTGTCCCTTCTCCCCAAACTCCATCACTGATAGCCTGGTCCTCTCTCCCCACTCCCTTCCACGTTGCACACCCTGCTCCTTTGCCACTGCCAGAGTGCATTTCAGGAGAGGAGAAGATGTGGGAGTAATGGAGAAGGGGACCAGAAATCTCTGCAGAATGAGTGGGACCCAGGTATGAACGGGGAGATGCTCTGCTTTAGGTAAGCCAAGGCTGCTATCAGGCATCTCATTTAATTCCCTTTAAATGCTCTGCCCTATGCATTTACTTTTCAAGAGTCTGCTTCAGTTTTAAAAATTACACAAAACTTCCACATGTCCTTTTGCTGAGTACAGTACAGTACATAATATGAAACCTGGAAAGGTTTAGGAAGTCAGCTTCTGAAGGGCTAGGGGCAAATTAGTGGATCAAATGTGCAAAACCAGAAAGAACCAAACGACTTCACTGTGAGGCTGGTGAATCTTCAGACAATTCAGACCAGGAAGATTTTTAAAGGAAAGGGAAGAAATACTAGTGGAAGCGTTTGGAACTTATTCCACTACAACTTTCCTTCTTTTTCACCCGTAGGTGCGAAACGGAGGAGAAGCACTGCCGACGCCCCAGCGACGTCCCCGCGGAGCCTAGCTAAGGTGAGGGCCGCTTTCCCTTGGGCCGGGCCGCGAGGGAAGGCGCCCAGGTTGCGCTCCGGGCTCGGTCGCGGCGCCTGCCCGCCGCCCCGTCACAAGAAGCCGCCTTCGGGCAGCGCAGCTCCCCCGTCGCCAAACCCGAGGGCGACAGTAGCGGCCGGGCGGGCCGAGCTCGGGGAACCCGAGGGCCGAAGCGCCTTGCAGACCGTAGGGCGGCTCTGCTCTGCCGCCCGCAGACCGCTCGGCCCTGCCTCACTCGCCGGCGGGAAGAAGCGGCCGGGGGACCCGCCTGCCCCGCGCGCCCTTCTTTGCAGCCACCCGGGCTGGAGAGCCACGGGGCCGCCGCCCGCCGCCCCGCTCGGCTGCCGGCCAGCCGGGGAGGGGCGGCCGAGTGCCGCGGCCAAAGCAGCGGCCGCCGCCGCCGCCTTGCGGAGCCGAGGAGATGCGGCGGCGGCGGCGGCGGCGGCGGCAGGAGCTCGGGGCCCCAGGCCGGGAGTCGGAGGGCGGCAGGGCCGGCTTGGCCACAGCTGCTCTTCCTGCCGGATCAGCCGAGGCACCGCTGACTGCAGGCCCCGAAGTCCGGCCAGAGGCGGCAGCGCTTCCCTTGCCGGCCGCAGGGAGAGCCCTGCCAGTTCCGCCGGAGCCCTGGCTGGAGGCTTGGGCCGGCCGGTGGTGAAGGCGGGCCGGGCCAGTGGCGCTCCTCGGATCTCGGAAGCTGCCCGAAGCGCAGAGACCCTCTTCAACCTGTGGTCAGCGGTGACCGCGGCCCTTTCTGGCCCTGGCTGGGTTGCGTCCCAAGCGGGGAGGATCTCAGACCCAGCCAGGCCCCTCCCTGGGACGCGGATCGGCTGTGGGCCGCTGTGGAAGGGGCGCGCGTGAACGCGGGAGCAAAGCGGGGCCGAGTGTTTTGCTGTGAACGGATCCCAGCGGCAGGTGGAAACTTCCCTCCGTCTGTCTCCCGGGGCGGTCGGCTTGGTGGAGGATCCGGCTTCTCGGGGCTCCTTGTCCTGCAACAGTTCCCGTTGATGCGGACGAAGCGCGACTTGTGGCAGGCAGGGCGCGATTCCGTCCTGAGCCGGCAGGGCCTCCCGTGAACGCCGATGCCGAGACGGCCAGAGTGAGATCGTGGCTCCGCGGAGCAAGCTGGCCTGGCCGATGGCCGATGAAGGAACCCAGCCCACTCCTCCTTTTGCATCCCCTTTCGTCTCTTCTTTTTGTCATTTAATTCCAATTATCGGATGCTAAGTGCTTTTGGAATTTCATTGTTAATATCTTCTTACGGTGCTATTAACGTAAATCAACTTTAATAGTATTCCAGCAAGTGAAAAGGCAATCAAAAATTCAGCACTCACGAATCATTCTGTAATTTCAGCATAAAATGTTAATAGAAATAATATTGAATACCATAAAATATCAGCAAATTCAAGTTTAAATGTAGGTGATAAATGACTTTTCTATCCTGAAAAGCCCCCTTTATTTCTACATCAGACACTGCTTTCCTGGCACAACTGAATCCAGAATCTCTCCTCTTATGGGACAATCTCTCCTTGGGCTCTAGTGAGTCAGCCTTGGCCTCAATTTCCTGATGGAGGGATGGTGCTCAGGGATTTCCCAGCAGGGGTAGACCTGCCTCTTGGGCTCAGAACCCTCTTTCTGCACTGAAGTGGCTGCAACAGAGAGATCCCGCCAAAAATTAAAAGCAGTTTGGAGGAAGTGGAATTATTCATCATTGCTAATTAAGTTTATACAACCCTCGGGAGAGTCCTTGCCAGAAAGCCATTTGATTTTGGAAGATTCTCCCAGCAAAGCGCCTCAGGGCTTGAGGAAAGTGAGTGGCAGGGCAGGATGTGGCCCTCTTCTCCCACTGGCCTTTCTTAGAAGCAGGGTGGCCGTGCGGGGTTCCGATGCCCGGGAGAGCCCTGCTCTCTCGGCCTGACCTTAAAGAAAGTGGGAAAATGAGAAGCCTCCATCCAGCTCAGCTGGATACCCCATCATGGGGGTGACACCCCTGTGTGTCTGGGAAAACCACATGGAAGTGGCCGGCCTCTGTCTCTCGAGCTTCCGTTAAATGATCATCATCAAGAACCAGGTTCGAACTGCTTGGAAATCAATTTCCCAACTGGATTTTCTGTACACGCTTGTCTTTTTTTAGAAAACAAATGACAACTTCGGATATTTTCCAGTAGAAAATGGGGCCATCATGTAGTGTCCCTGTAACAGTTGAATGTGGAACAAAATGATACCCCCTTTTCTTTTTCAACACAGCAGCTTTGAAAGACCAGTCATGCTTAGACACACTTCCAGGGAAACCTGCTTGCTCTTAGTATCTGGACTGACCCACTTCAGCTTCTGGCCTGTGTGGAGGGAAGCTTACTATGTTTCCTTGGGGTTTTGCTGCCTTTTTGAAGCCTGTCAGCTCTTCCTGCCCTGGTAGACCCATCTGGCACAATAGGAGGTCAGTACTTTCTTGAACAAGAGGGACGTGGTGGCTCAGTGGGTTAGGATGCTGAGCTTGTCGATGAGAAGGTCGGCAGTTTGGCGGGTCGAATCCCGAGTGCCGCGTAACAGAGTGAGCGCCTGTTATTCGTCCCAGCTTCTGCCAACCTAGCAGTTTGAAAGCACATCAAAATGCAAGTAGAAAAATAGGGACCACTACAGTGGGAAGGTAACAGCATTCTGTGCACCTCTGGCATCTAGTCATGCCAGCCACATGACCACGGAGACGTCCTCGGACAAGCGCTGGCTCTTCGGCTTTGAAACGGAGATGAGCACCGGCCCCTAGAGTCGGAAACGACTAGCACACATGAACAGGTCACTCCTGCAAATGAGGTTGTTTAATCAACTCCACCCAGAAAAGGAGCTGGAACATTAGGATCTTCCCCTGACCCGGCCAAGGCATCGGTCCATCCACTCTCCATAGGAATCAGACCCTCCTTCTGTAATTCTTGAACTTTATTATCACGCACAGGTTTGTAGCCAGCCCCTTTGAGTGGCTGTGAGCAGGCAGTGCCTTTGTGGGCTCTTCTGGGGAAAGAGGCTGAGACTCTCTAGGGAGCTGAGCAGATACAGGGCCTCCCTAGCACAGAACAAGCCCCATTCAAAAGATCCCCTTTAAGCAATCCTAATCCTTTGCTGTGCGCCACAGGAAACGGGTTTCAAGCAGGGCCATTCCCTCCAATCCTCTTCTTGGAGGGCACTGAAAATACTGGGCTCCACTTCGCTTGGCAGCCAGGGAAAGCCATCTTTGCTCTGAGAGCACGCTCTGCCTGTCAGCGCAAGGCCTCTGGTCCCGGGTTATGGAGTTCAAGTGGGCAGCCTAATTAATCAGTCTTCTTTGCCACAATCCCAGCTGAGCCTTCCTGGCTGCCACGACCTCTGCGCTTTCTAGCTGAGAGGACTGTGCCCCACAGAGGTGGGGAAAGCCACACCCCCAAGCCCCGTTTCTGGCGGTGAGAGGCATAGCTGGTCCTTTTAAGGACCAGCTGTGGAGTGGACACCCAGCTGTTCCCTGCAGGTCAAGGGTACCAGTCTGGGGCACAGGCCAACTTAGATTTCCCCAGCAAATCCTGTCCCTCAGCCAGGCCTTGCAGGGTCCAGCGACTTTAGGGCGGGCAGAGGCTGAGCTGCCTGGCAGACTTCAGCAGAGGGTTGGTTTTCAGGTTTAGCAGAAAGTATGTGCATCCATTTACTAAAGGTACTTTATAAATCAGAACTTTGCTTTTCATCCAGGGTGAATAACTCAGAAACACAACAAACAAGTACAAAACAGCCTATTGATTTTTGAAAGCTGTTCTTTTCATTATTCATACCAATTTTAATATGTCATTTTACACATGCACACAGAGACAGAGACAGACACACAGACATAGATGCTAAATGACCTCATCAGCAGCCTTGGTGTGCAGCAAACAAGCGCCACAAGGCTCTTAGCTGGTGGTTTCTGTTGGATTCTGCAGGGGTGGGAGCCGGATCTGGCCAGCCGCACAGCTTCCCTGTGCTGTCTGTCTAGAAGCGGAAGACAGTGGCTCCCTTTCCGGAGCTTCTGACAAAGCAGAGTTCGGTCCCTTCTTTTTCTCTATAAACAACAAGGACTGTCTTGGCTTTGAATGGGCACGTTCAGACACAGGATGCCCCCAAATGTTGCAGGGGGGAGAGGTTGGTTCTGTTGCTAAGCACATTGGTTTGTGCTTAAAATTGTAAGCCGCCCTGAGTCTTCGGAGAAGGGCGGGATATAAATGGGATTAAAACAAAAAACAAAAAAACCAAGCAAATCTTAGTGTGAGAATTAGCACCAGCTTCATGGAAAACATAGAATACTTTTCCAACAAAGAATGGTTGAGGCAATTGCAATTTGAAGACATTCCCACCAGAGAAGGTCCCTGGTTGTGAAATTAATACCACTTCTGCTTTGCCTTGCATATCAAGAAGTTTTTCCTGATGTCCAACTAGTGCCCAATCTTTTTAATTAACACACATTGCACTCAGTTCTCTCCGCTGCCTTTTATTCACTCTGTCAATTGTTTTTTGAGCATTGCTAACTAGGAGATATCCGTTGGCTTAGGATAAGGTCTGCTTTGTGCTCACATTTTATTTGGTTACCAAGTTTTCTGCTTTGTCATGCTTTTCTTGTAACTCAAGTTCTTTACATTTACTGTCCTGGATGACTCCAGGATCTCCCCTTCATCTGTTAAGAATCGCTAAGAGCCACCAGAACCTGCGTAAATTACAGCCACGCAGACAGCATGTTGAAAAATCAATAAGTAATGAAATAGTACTGCAGCGGAGCAGCCAAGAAAGCAATGGGTGGAAAAATCCTGAGGACTCGGTTCCATTTTGTCAAAGAGAAGGGAGGAAATTGTAGTGCATGCTACAAATTATCCCCATTGGTCTGGGAAGAGATTGAAATGCAGGTGGGGTCCCAGGAGGGATGTTGCTGCTTGTCCCTTCCCTTACGTCCCCAACTTAACGGGGCAGTGGCTGCTCATTTCCTTGGGCCATGAAGGAGGTAAGGAAACGGATTTCTGCCTTCAGGGATGGGCATCCCCTTCCTTCATCCATCATTTCCCCAAAGGCTGGGAAGGAGGGCGAGAGTCCTGGCCTGGAGGCCTGGGAGGTGGGCTGTCTCTTCAGGCCCCTCAGCCAGGCGCAGAGAGCTGAGCCCTCTGAGGGTGGGCAGCGTGTGGAGGGAAACAGGCTTTGACTGCCACTGAGAACATGGCTCTGGCCAGGGCAGGACTGATTTGCTTGCATAATAGGAAGGGCTTCCTCCATGTTCAAAGAGGACACCCAAAACATGGGTTCCACGGTCTGGCATTGGAAGTCATAACCCAGGAGAAGTGCTGCCCACCGTGGCTGAGCTCGAAATAGGTGTGTGACTGGGCTGTCTTCTCTCCGCCTTTGCCTCTGGGGCCAAACCGGGTGAGTCTTGAGGAAAATTGCTGGCCTGGCCTGGTGTGCGCAGAGGCTTCCAAGGCTTGGTTGAGCCTTTGAAGCAAAGCCAGCCTGATCTGCTCCTCAGGAGGACAAAAGAATCTTTGTCTGCTCGCCTTTTGCTTACCTTGAAACAAACTGCAGGAAAATCCAGCTAAAGAACTTGGGGGGGTGCCACTTTTTCCTTTGGAACTGCCCAGTTTTGAAGAATTGCCCTCAGAGATTTTCTGAATGAGTAAATGAGTTTTTCCCCCTTTTGTTTGGCTTGCTGCCCTCCTGGGGCTCATTGGAGTAGCAGGATAACAATTAATTAGAGGCTGTTTAGAGGGGGCTTTGGAGATTGCCTCAGGCTGCTCTTCGGTGTGGTTGTGGTATGGTTGTTAGAAGCATGGAGGCTTCTTCTCCCCGGGAAGAGCCCTGCCAGGCTGCAGCTGGGTTCAGCCCAGCCTCCTGGCTCAGAGAGTCCTTGCTGCCATGTTGGTGGGTCCTCCTGCTGACAGCCCCAGAAATACATCTTCTTCCATTTGGGGTGTCTCAGAACATGGCTGCCTATGTTGTGTTCTGTACCAGCCTGCTACCGGCCCTGCAGAAAAGGCAGGGACAACCCCTTTTACAAGAAGGCAAGAGGCTGGAATTACGCCTGCCAAATTTATTACTACAAAAACAAACGGAACAAGACAAACCAAGAAACAGGAGCTTTAAGAAACATGAACTATCCGAGCGGTTGCCTTCAGCAAACCAGCCCTCCCAGACATTCCCCTTATATAGAGTTCAGGGCGTGGCTTCTCTCTGCCTCCTTCCGAGAAGCCCCATTGCCTTCCTCTGTTTACTCCTAATTGACTGCCTCCTGCGTCCTTGAACAGGGCCAGCTGTGGGTCATCTTCATCCACGCTGTCAGGCTCACACAGCTGGGTCTCCGTGGTGACCAAGTGGGAGGAGCCTGGCTGAGGACTCTCATCAGCAAGATCTTCAACCCCCTCAGCAAGGTCTTCAACCCCCTCAGCAAGGTCTTCAACACCCCCCTCCTCCTCCTCTGAGTCGTCTGACCCAACTGCCGAACCCACAGGCTGACCCTGAATCACAACATGTTGCTTGGAGAACACTTATGAAATAGTCCCCAAAATAATCGGCCGTTTCCCTTTTTCTGTATTCATAAATGTTGTTTAGAGGCTTGAAAAAGGGTGGAATTGCCTTCAGAGACCCCTTTCTTCTGGAGGAAGGGGAATGGCCCATATCTGTCACTCCAAATTATTATAGCCCTAAGAAATCTCAGATCATTCTTCTGCATGTAAAGTTGGTTTGTTAAAATAGGGTTTATCTGGAAGGCCCTTTGCTTTCGGATGGCAGAAGAAAGCTTTGAAGAGTCGGATGATTTCAGCTCCATCCATTTGAGAGCATCAGACTGACCTGCCTAATCCTGGTCCCGTCCCACCTCTGGACCCCCTTTCCTCCCCTGAGAATCCTGGTTGCTTATTCTCTGGATCAAAAGCTCGTTTGAGGAAGGATAGGGACTAGGGCTGCAGCTGTCCCTGTTTTCTGCTCCCAACAGCTTAAGTAAAAAATATTTCCATGCCGTGATTACCAGGGGTCAGTTTTAAAACTGGCAGAGCTCTGGTGAGAATTGGGCAGTCAAGTGTCTGGGAATAAGAAAAACATTTGGCTCTCTTGAAGGACCAGCTCTTCACAGGCCCTTGTGCTCTTATCAGTACTGCTCAGGGGCTTCCCTTGGTTGATTTTTAGGCAGGCCTTGGAGCCTCCTCCTCCCCCCTCCCTCCCTCCCTCCCTCCACTTTCCATAACTTGTTAACATTGTGGTATGGGAGGCAGCTTGACTTGGAAATTGCAACCTCAAAGAAGAATAGCTTAAATCCAATGACAGGTATTTCCAGAAACAGCAAAGTGCATTCTTTGAATTCAAAGAGGCTTACGTTAACTCTAACAAAGGTTAGGCTAGAGGACAACAGGAAAAAGTGACAGTCACTGTCAGTCCAGACAATAAATGTAATACTCACCCAACCTTTGAAGCTAACACTAGGCCCCTTCCTTATTTTCTGTTTTTATTGGAGAATGTACAGCAGTATCATTAACTCTTTGTATAAGATGTCATGGAGCTCAGAAAACAGGAAAATAGGCTCGTTTTGGTGGAATCCAATGGAAAGCCTCTGGGAAAACATGTTTTGGGAATGGAGGATGATTTCCCAAAGATTGTGGGTGAGGAGGTGAAAGGGAAACAGCGAAGAACCCCGGCTATGCAGTTGTGAGGAGACGGGAAATGGGCCACTTTGGAGGGGGTGGGGCTGTCAAGAACACCTGCCCTCCTCTCCATGAAAGGTTACCAGGCAGTCAGAATGGCAATCCTGCTTAATGTCTGGTATTGCCTATAAAGAAACCTGGCACAGATTTCTAAAGGAAAAACTATTAAATCTAACTTTAATTTGCTGCAGATATTTTTTTAAGCAAGCCTCCATGTCCTGGGAAAAAGCACTGCATTACATTGCAGGTGCATTATTCCATTTATTTTTTCATATTTAAATTTAACTTACAAATATGAATAATTCTACAAAACCCATCCTGAATACAAGTTAGAAGTTTGCAACATCTGGAATGTGGTGTTTTTTTAAATGATTTTGCTGTTTTGAAACACTGCAGGCGTCTCAGATCCCCTGTGGCTCTTTCCTATGGCAGCGGCAGCGTCTGCCATCTTGCGTGGCCAAACATGGAATTCGGTTCTTGTGACCTGCTGGGTCACTTTTGCCAGTCACCCTCTGGTGTGGTCCACCTCACCAGCCAGCTCCCAATGGGCAGGGGTCCAGCGCCTCAAAGCTGGCTGGTTGTGTGGGAAGAAACGTGCTTCTCTGTCAGCCGGCACAGTTTCTGAAACAGCCGGCGGGCTGCAGGGTGAAGAAGGCACTGCCTGGGGGGTGGACTCTGGAGCAGAAGCAGCGGGGTGCGCTTGCAGGAAGGTAATGGGTGCTGGCTGAAGACAGCTCAGAGCTGAGAGGGGGCCGCCGGGAGGGATGGAGAGTCTTTCTGGGGGCTCCGGCTGAAAACTTCCCCTTAAAACTTCCGTGAGGAGAACTGGACACGGGGGGGGGGGAAGGGTGTCACGTTTCAAATTCCATTTCTTTTTCAGGAGGGGAGATGGGCAGTTCCTAAACATGATAAATAAATGAAAATATTGATCCATTTCTGTTCCCCCCACCTCCCCCCACTTGGAAGAGGCGCCCAGCAGAGCCCAGGAGAGGCGCTCAGACTCCCATCCAGTCCCAAAGGCTTCCTGTCTGTCGGCCCCCTCCTATTCCAGACTGGAGCTGGCTTTGGCCAGGAGAAAAGCCCTTTTGCTCCAGAGCCGTCCATGGTGCCCCTCAGAGCAGGCTGGGCACAGAGACTCCTCTGCACAGGCAAAGGGGGAGCAGGCGGGCCCCTCTGGCCCCCTTTTACTCCTTGGGCAGCTGTGCCAAGGCAGCGCTGAGCAGAGACCAGCCCTCCCTCCTTGGGAATGGCACTTTGCCATCTGGGTCCCGCTCCCCACTTTTTGACTGCTGATTTCTTCAGGCTGTGATCCCGCCTTTGGTACAGCAGGGCAGGGCAGGGCAGCCCACATGGCGCATCCTCCCCCCGCTTTTCGGTGCACAGCCCCCCAGCAAGAGGCCTTCAAGATGGACTGGAGCTGCCTTTGGCTAGAGGTAGTGGGGACACCTAGGGGGGCCTTCCATGCCATCTGCTTCCCACATCTGGTCTGGCTCCCACCCGTTCTTCATGGTGGACTCCTCGCTGCCGATGGAGAGGAGAGATGCTACAGCTTGGGAGAATTCACTAATTGCTCACAATTCTTTGCAAGAACTTGAACTGAAATCTCCTGCAGAATCTTCCAAAGAGGTGCCAACCCAAAAGCCAATGTGGTAAAAGAATCGGGCCGGATATTCCAGCTGTGGCTTGCTCAGGAAATGGAGCTCTGCCAAAGCACAAAAGGCCTTCAGTGTGAGGAGGTAAGGAGGCACATCTGATTAGCAAGACCTCCGTGACAGGGCCCAGCTTGCTCAGCCCAGTCAGAATCCAAGGCCGCCATCTGGAGAAGCAAGAGGGGAGCCGATTTCTGTCTCGGCTGCAAAAGAGCCAAGATTCTTGCTTGGTTCCCTTCCTCCTCCTCCTCCCGGCTGCTACAAAACGGCCCCTTGGTGAAAGCCTCCCAGCTGGGCCAATGCTTGACATCCTCCAGCTGCGGAGCATCCTTGGCATCATCCAGCTGCGGAGCTGGAGAAGAGGGGACGGTTTTCAGGGAAGCCCCCTGACCCGGCGGCCCTGCTCTGAATCCCACTCCCCTCCTAGGCAGTGCTCCCTTGCTTCTCGCTGTGCTTGGCAGCTGTCCTGCTCTCAGCCCACTGATGGCCCTGCTCCTTGGTCCCAGCCGCTTACTTCCAAGGGCTTTCCCTTGGGAAAGTGGCTCTACAGCACCCCCAAGATGCAGAGCAGCCCCTGGAGAAGCCCCCTCCCACACAGGTGCAGGGCCAGTCCAGCAGAGTATCCGTGGGAGCCAAGCAAGCTGCCCAGGCAAACACTGAGGAGGACTCTGGCTATTTTGAGGAGCATGGCCTGGGAAAGAGACCGAATGGCCAAGGATGTGGGAAGAAGCCCCAGGGAGAGGGATACCACCTCTGCATAAGCCCTTTTGCACTCTTCCAGCTGTTCTGCCAGGGAGGGCTTTCCTCTGCTCTTCTGGCGCCACAGTCTCAGTTCCTGGGCCCTCTGTCCCTGTCTGGGAGGGCAGCACCAGGAGGTTGACCAGCAGGTGCTGAGGCCACCCCCTCTGATGCAGCAACACGGGCCTCCAAAGCCATTGTCTGGGCAAGGCACCTGGCTCACCGCTTTTGGCACAGAGGACAGAAGAAAGGGCTGCATGCACAGGAGGCGGCCGAGGGCTTCCAGGGTGCCCTTCCAAGACGGCCCAGTCTTTGGGGGACATAGCATCAATACCAGCCAAGATGGCGCCTGCAGGATCAGGAGGAGAGTCAGCCAGCGCCTCCTTGGTCGTCTCAGGCACAGATTTCCTTGCCTGCCTCTGCTGCACTTCTCAGGGCTGGTCGACTGGACGATTTCACTTGATCTTTGTAAACAAAAATCTTCAGAGACGTCGCAAGTTCTTTTAAGGGTCCTTTGAATGGTGAAAAAAGAACAGGCAGCCGCCAGCCCCTCAGAAGCGGAGGCTCAGAGAACCCTAGGCCCAGCCCCCTGCACGATGAAGGAAGCCTTTTAACATCATGGACAAATAGCTGTCAGATCTTAGAAACCTTCCAGTGATCTTCCACCCACAGCTTCAGGAGGCGAGCTGCTCCATGGCTTACCAGGTCTCGGAAGCTTTTTCCCTGCCTGGGGCTGCTCTGTGCTGCACGCTCACCCAGGTGTGTCTGGGTGTGATAAAGCAGGGTGAATTGTCATGAGAACAAGTTATGACTCGACTCGTTGGGCTAAGTGAGCACCTACTTCCTTCTCTCCTGCCAGCCACAGCCAGAAGGTGGAGACCAGGGGTTTCACTTCTCTTTCACTGCCTCTTGGCCATAGGTCCAAATCCAGGCAAACTGGTCAATATTTGCAGAGTTTCCTGAAACAAGTAAACTTTGATATTTTGTTTTGAAATTAGCTTCAGTAAACCACAGTTGACATTACCCCAATGAAATGAGAGCTTCCACCTTGTGACCAGGCCGAAGGAGGAGGAAGAGGAGGTGCCTGTGACCCTGCGGCCTCTCATTCCTCTGGGGAAGATCCCAAACTGCTCTTCCTCCTGAATGCAACTTGTAAATCACAGGGCTCCTGGCTCTCGTACCTTGGACAACCAATCCTGCCACTGGGATACAAGGTCCCAGATCAGGAGGCTTACGCTGACCACGGATCTTGGATGTGGTTCTGCTGAAACCCATGACTTGCAGAGCAGTTCACAGATATGGTGGGGCCTCCGATGCATGTCAGCCTGATGGCTCCAGAGGCAGCAGAACATGGGAGAACCACCCCATTTCCTTCACTGTAGATTTCCTATAAATATTCAGCCAAGCAGCTTCTCCCTACATTGTACATGCATTCACTTCTTCCATTCCCCTCACTAAGGATGTGAGTTGTTAGTCTATGCCAATTTTGCTGTAATCAAGTTTGACATAAGGACATGCATTAAATATCTGGTTTGGGGCATAAATAGACCCTTTTTTCTCATCTCAGCCACGTGGAGACCGTAACCAGATAATGGATGGATTTCCGAGTCTCTCCTTGTTACTTTGTTGATGAAAGGGAAACAGCTCACCCCTTAATCTGGGAACTGCCAGCTTCCACCACCCTTTGCTCTGCTCTGATGGAGCTGGAGAAGAAACCAGCAGCCTCTTTTCTTGGGGCGGGAGGCCTGAGCAAAGACGGGCTCCTTTGTGCTGGCCGCTGGAAGATAAGTCCAGGCGTGGGCTGCAGAGAGACAGGGGGTCCCAGTGCAGCCAGAGGGTCCCGGGTGGCAGAGGGTCTTGTCCAAAAGGCAAGGCGAATAGAGGGAGCTTGGCTCTCTCTGCCAGGGAGATGATGGGCAATGCCAGCACTTCAGGGAAAGTCATGGCAGAAGAAGAGGGATCTATCGAAAGAAAGCCGAGTGTCTTCTCTACACAAGTTGAGAGGGTTTCTGATCTCCGTGGATCTTGCTCTGCCTCGGGAGGGCTTAGAAGAAGCGTCTGAGCCTCTCCCTGGGGCAGAGCGCTCAGCTGTTGGCCACCTCTGCTTTCAACATGGTATTTCTAGATCTCTCCTTAAAAGTGCTGGCCCCTTCTCTCTCTGGAATCAACAATCCCCTGAATTTCATGCACATCCTTTTCTGATGCTTGTCAGGTGAGGCCAGTCTCTGGTTCCCGTCATCCAGGTACCTGGAAAGGAGAGACTGAAGGGGAGAGCAGGCGAGAGAAAAGCAGCTCAGGGAGACTCTGCCTTCATGAACTCATTGCAGCTGAAACTGGGAAAGGCCTATTGTGCTTCCCAAGATTCTGTATTTACCCCAAAAGATCCCCCTGAAACCCGGGCTGTCCTTGCTTCCTTGGCCTTGCCCAGTGGTGTTGAGGCCGGACATCGAGCTGGCTCAAGGGCTACAGGACAGCCCCGACATGCTGTCCTTGGTCAAGGCTGTCCTGGCATGGCTCTGGTGCAGATCTTGTCCAAGATGTGGTGGGTGCTGTCTGAAGTGATTCTGATGAAAGTAAGTGGGGGGGGGAGACTTTTTGACCAGCAGTTTGGAGGCAGAGCTACTCAGATGTCCTAACCTTGTTTCTGGAAAAGCCTCTCTCCTTCCACCTGGATGCTGAAGACACACATGGCTCCCTGGAGGCTTTTGGAGGCCCAGCCTGACCTTCCACACCTGTTGCATTGCTCCTCCAGCCCCTTGGGCTGGGGGAGTGGGCTTGGCAGATGACAGGTCCCTGGGTGGGAAACTGTCTCTGTACTGGGGGTGGGGGGGGTAGAGGAAAAACAAGGGGTGGATGTGGGAGAGGCCCCTCTGGCTTCTAGGACCCTGAGTGGTAGGGTGACAGACCCGTTTGCTTTCCATGAGTTTCTGTGGGTGCGGCAGCTTTTGCTTAGGAACTGGGTTTTTGGTGATGGGAGCAATTTCAGGATTAATTGGGAATTTCTTTGCTTGGGGTTTCCCCACTGGAATGTCTTTGAGAAGTCCCAAGCAGAGGCTCGAAAGCTTTGCTCTCCGATGATGTTAAGGGTCTGGCTGGGCACGGGCTGTATGATGCAGAGATATTTCAATGAACAGAGGCAAACATACGTGTCCCAGCGAGTTGGAAAGCTCGGAAGACTGAACCTCTGATCCCAACAACTGACCCAGATTAGCGGGGGCACCTGGGATCTGCCAAGAGCAGGCAGGAGGCTGTCTCTGTCTGTGTGTCTATGCTTTTTTTCCCTTTTCCAACTGAGAGCAAGACAGCCCGAACTTTGGAAGAGACCGGAGTCACAGGGAGTGGCCAGAATAGCGTCCTGTGTGCAGTGGAGTCCCCCCCTGACAGGGTAGTGACAGAGGGGCTGGCAGAAGAGGAGGGACAAGGCCACCTATAATGAAGTGGTCAGCATTGGCTTTCTGTCACTTCCACTGAGGTGAGGGAAGAGAAGGGGCAGCAGCACAAAAGCAGGGGATCCCTGGAGCCTGGGGCCCAGCTCCCCAATCGATGGGAACTGCACAGCATGCCCAGCTAGTCCCCACTAAGGCCTTCCCTGCCATGGTTAAAAGCTTGTGCTTGATTTTAAAATGTGACCTGCTAAAACTGGCCACTAACCATAGAGTGTTGTCTTTTTTCCTTTGTGAAAAGTTGACTTCCTTGGCCTGGAAATGGACGTCAGCCGGGGCAGGCACCAGAGTCGTCAACCATTCATCGGAGAGGAAGAAAGGTGAAGCGAGATTTCCCAGTGCTCAGAGATGGGAAGAAAGGAAATGGGGTCCTTGCTGAAGACTTCAGCAGGCAGATTCAGTAAGGAACTTGGTTTCTGGTTCTATCTCTGATATTTTGTGGCATGGCTTGACTTGTAAGATGAATGGCATGAAATTAAGTATTGTATGTGCAGGTCTCTGAGAGCCCATTAAGCAAATGCAAGGATGGCCCACAAAGGATTCCTCGTTAGAAGCCCCAATTCTCAGCTCCATCCATGAACTCCACATTGGGCCCTGCTGTCTGGCTAGTCACCAGCATGCCCACCCGTGTTTCACCTGCTCACAGGCACCAAATAGATGCTACTGCCTGGAGCTGCATAACATCTGGAGTCCCGAGCGGACCCCAAGGCCATTTTAGGGAACCCACTAGGTGAACCCAGCCAGTGCTGCAGCCGCAGCAGGTTATGGACTCAGCTTCAGTTAGTTGAAGTCTCTACATCTCTTACCTAGATCTTCTCTCAAGTCAGCTTCCCTGTTGTGGTTGGTTCCCTGGTTTTTGGATTAAAGTTTGTTTTCCATTTTTCCATCCCCTTTTTCAGCCCTGCCTCCTCCAGCTGTCACTTTCTCTGCTGCTGTTGCTGTTCCTCTGTAGAAAAGCCACCGGCCTGAAGTGCCCCTGACTTTTCCAGCCCAGGAATCAGGGCAAGGGTGAACATTTGCAAAGGCAGCAGTTGTCCAGGAAGAAGGGGAGGGACTCTTGGTGCCCCCCCCAAGGTCCCTGGCTGCAGGCTGGTTCAACCCTTTCACCCTGGCAGCCCTGAATCTTTCTGGGATGCGCAGCGCATGCTGGATAGCTCACTTCTGAAACAGAGGGAAAGCTCTGCCCTCCTCATGCCCCCCCAAAAAAATCTGGTTAGCAGCTGTTCATTGCAGATAAACTTTTGATGGGCTTCCCTCTGTCTGAGTCCACCAGCAAAAGCCGTTTCCTCTTCTCCGCTTGTCAGGGCCTCTCCATTCCTACTGGCGGCTTTTAGCTCGGATCAATACTAAGCACTGCATAACAGCTCAGGTACAGCTGCGCTGCTTTGCATCGCTCAGACCTGTTTCCAACAGGTGGTAGGAGGCTCTACAAGGTGATCCTGCGATGACTCCAGGCTAATCCATGACCCAGGGTGGAAAGAGGTTTCAGGTCCCCATTCAGAGAGCCACAGGCCCTTGAAGAACCACATTCCCTGGCTCCGCTTCTGAACTGTACGTGCAGCCAGCAGGAGGAAGTGAGATGCAATACAAAAGAACAGGCCACAGCGCCCTGCCTATCCTGGCGTTGGTTCCGCCCTCACCTTCCCCCCTTTGAAAAGGGCATCCTGCCATTCAGGCCAAGCGGGGGTGCCGCTGCTGCGAGGCGAGGCAGCACGGCCTAATGAAGAAGGTCCCCTCTTCACCCTTCACACATTCACGGGAGGTTCTGCATTCAGAGCAAAGACGCTCCGAAGAGTGTGCCACACGTGCCAGCCCTCAGCCCCCTTGGGAATTATTCAGGACATGGTGGGCCCACTGACCTGAGGCTGTCCCTGCTGGAAAGGAGCAGCCATTCCCCCGCAGATTTTCCGGGCAAGGGCAGAGGCTGTAGCAGAATTGCCCAGGATGTGTGTGTTTGTTGCCGTAAGTGGCTGGATGCTGTTCCCAAAAGGAGCTAATCCAGGTGTAATAAGACTTCCAGAGACCAAGATCAGCTTTAACTCTCATGCTGCTGAAGTGAGGAACAGTGGTTCCTTTGGGGCCCAACATGAAGGGGAGTTTTGGGGGAACTCCCTCTCTCACGTTGTCTGGCACTGAGTCCGATCACAGAGCCTCTAACCTGCATCTGCCTTTGGGGTGGAACGGGTCCAACGGGTGAGTTGTCGTGATCTGTTGAGCCTTGGAGCACATCGGAAGCAAAACCTTACTGAGCAATGGGGACCTGGGTATATCTCTGCTGCCCAAATCCAGGTGACTACAAGAGGGCAGCAAAGAGGTTCAAAAAGTGCTGATTGTCACCTGATTTCTTTGGCAGCTGTTGTGTAATCCCCCCCCACACCTTTCCCAGAGTTGAGTAGGCTGGCTCACTGTTTTCAGCCATCACGCTATGTGCTTTTAGGGCAAGCAACATCCTTCAGAGTGCAGAAAAATAGGAAGACAAATTAAAGGCATGGGATAAGAGAGAGGCTAAATACTGTTGTCTGTCTCTCTCCATATCTTTCCATCTGTTTCCATAGATTCCATACATGGAACATGGAACTAATGCCAATGCTCAGTCCAGGCAGGACCTGAGGGTCAGAATCGTGATGGGTGCAAAAAGATTTGGCTTCCCATCTGACCCCTCTAGGACTATAAGTAGGACGATCTGGAGCAGTTGCTCCCAGGAACTTCAGAGGGCAAAATGAACTTCTCTCCTTAAGATGCCAGGACTCCCCTGTCTCAGTCTGAGAAAGAAGCCAGACCACTCAGCCACTCAGTTTTACTTGGCTCTTCTCTGAGAACCTAAACCTCCTCATGAGCAGAGTCTCCTTTGCTACCATTCCAGAGTGCAGGACATAGGAAAATGGTTTTCTGGGAAGCCCGATTCCATTTGGCTGGAAAAGCGAAGCAGCTGGTTCCCCAGAGTTGCCTGGAAGCAGCGGGGTGACCCGTGGCCAGGGAGGCTGCAGGTCAGAGGGTGGGGCTGGGTGGCTAAATGGCTCTTCCAGCTCTGCAATTCTGTGAAGGAGTTCATTTTTTCTCTTCCTCTAAAAAGGGGCGAATGACCTGCC
Source organism: Vipera berus (assembly GCF_964194415.1). Taxonomy (NCBI): domain Eukaryota; kingdom Metazoa; phylum Chordata; class Lepidosauria; order Squamata; family Viperidae; genus Vipera; species Vipera berus. The sequence goes on along the minus strand of NC_138213.1, from coordinate 272,672 downwards.
TCTCTTCTCGGTCAGCCATAGCAATGAGTTTCATGCTTAAAAACAAGAGAGGAATTTTAAAACAAAGCCCTTTGCTAGAGCAGAACCAGTTGAAGGCAAGACCCTCCTTCCTCTAGCTTCTGTTGACCTGAGAGTATAGAAGGGACAAGAAGCCAACACTGAAAAAGCTTGCATTACAAACAGTTGTCAGGCAGACAAGTATTTTTGCTTTGCTACAACACTTCATTCTTCATCCTTTCTATAAAGTGGCTAATTGATATCCATGGAGACTGTTCTCATAGAAATGTGCCTCTGCATTTACTGTGCTTGAGAACGCTATCCCTGCAGTTGTTTGCATGATATACCAGACACAGCCGACCACTTTTTAGTGAATAATCTTGTACAAATCCAGCCAGTATAGTAAATTTACTTTTTGTGTAATGTGAACCTAGAAAATTCAGCTACTGAACAAACTATGGATCGGTGTGCGATATCAATTTCCTTTTTCTGTCTTGCCTTGCCTTGCCTACCATATATGAGCTGCAAAACTTTAGATTCCCTACTAGATGGCAGCAAAATATGCTGTTTTTAATCTCTTATCTGCCATCTAGTGGTCTTGTCACTTTTTCTAGCCCTTGCTTTAGATCAGGGGTCTTTAAACTTGGCCCTTTTATGACTTGTGGACAAGTTCCAGAATTCTGGGAGTTGAAATTCACAAGCAAGTTTGAAGACCCCTGCTTTAGAATGACAACTGCCAGTTTCTCCAAGCTAGCCTGTTTTGCGAGACTTGCATAGAATCTATTCTGATGTAAGCACACTGAGCACTTTTTAGTGGGGAACATTTTCTAAGTTGCCAGGTCTTTATGAATTAGAGCAATGTATAAGCTGAGATACAGATGGGCAAATGTACAGATAAATGATACATATACATACAAACGTACATACCTAGTACCATTTGTAATGATGAGGCACATTCCAAAATTATACAATGTACGGAAATATGAACACAGGTTTTCATAATATTTATAAGTGTACATTTATTTATAAAGACTTATATTCTAATATTGACTATTTGAATATAAATACATTTCACCCCAATTGTCACCCCTCTAGATAGACCAGATGAGAAAATAACCCCACAAAGACTAGTACATCTTACTGAGAGAGTTGTGCTATCCCTTCCTCTCTTACCTTCTTATACTCTAATCAATTAGAATACAGATGGAAGGGACCTTGGAGGTCTTCTAGTCTAGCCTCCTGCTCAAGCAGGAGACCCTATACCATTTCAGAGAAGTAACTGTCCAGCTCCAGTGATGAAGCACCCACAACTTCTGACGGCAAGCTATTCCACTGGTTAATTGTCCACACAATAATCAACAAAGATGTTGATTATTTATTTACCAATCAAATTTGTGTGCTGCACAACTCCTGATTACTTCAGGTAGCTCACAGCCACTAAAACACAAGGAATGCAGTGGATAATAGTGAAACAAGCGCTGAGAGTGACAAAGCCAAGGGGCTTCCCTCTCCTGACCAAAGGCCTGGGCCCACAGCCAGCTCTGCACGGGGTCCTGGGAGCTGCCACAAAGCACCGGAAGGGGAGCCTAGCTGAGCAGCTGGAATGCTGAACAATTCATTAGATTAGGATGCTCTCACTGAAAGATCTGCTCCGATTCCCAGCTGTTTCCCAAACTCATCTACGGGGTGTTGGTTTTAAGCCTCTAAATGCTCAAAGTCTGTTAGGTGACATTTGGCAGCAGAGTCCAGAGGTTCTGACAAAGGTGCTCAGCTAGCCAGGAGTACATTGGTCCCAGGTGTGGGATGGGTTGGCCTCTGCCACACCCTCCGCTTAGAGGAAAGGAGTTAATAGCCGCCTTTCAAAATCATATGTGCTTTGTCTTGAAGATTCTGTGGGGAGAAAGGCGTGATACAACTCAAGATAACAAATATACACAAATAAACAAACGAATGCATGCAGCTAGAACGCTGATGGCTTGCATCTGTGGTGTTGCCGTGTTTGACTGGAATGCCTCCCTTCCTTGAGGGTGGAGAAGCATTCGGGTGCCCTTGCATAAGGGAAGTCCTCCTGAGCTGCCTGCCTGCCTGCGTGTGGCATGGAGAGGAAGCTGAGTTTCCCCTTTTCCTTTTAGGATCAGACGCTTCCCGGAGAACACCTACATGGAGTGGCACATAAGCAGGCGATACTTGCCAGACAGTCACATGCAGAAACAGTTTCCAACTTGTACAAGAACCAAAATTTGCTTTGAAACAATCCAAGGATTTATTTGACAAAGCCCTTCAGAAATACACCAAAGAGCCAATCCACGGAAAGCAAGTATTCATCACTCTCGATGCCTCTGGATCTGCTGTTCCCTTCTCTGGATCGCAAACGGGCACTAGGAGGAGGAGGAGGAGGAGGAGGAGGAGGAGGAGGAGGAGGAGAAACTGGGTGTGGCAGGTCTTGGGGAGCAGGAGCAGGTAGGGGTCCTCCTGGGGGCCATTTGCATTGTTTCTTGTTAAGCTGATTTTGGATTGTATCCCATCTATTGTGGGGGATCTATTGTGATAGGGCAGCAGGTGTAATACAGGTAGTTCTTGACTTACAACCATTTGTTTAGTGAGCTTTTGAAGTTACAGCAGCATTGAAAAAATGACTTATGACCGCTTTTCACACTTACGACCGTTGCAGCATCTCCGCAGACACGTGATCAAAATTCAACTGGTTCGTATTTATGATGGTCACCGAGTCCGGGGTCAAGTGATCCCTTTTCTGACCTTCTGACAAGCAAAGTCAATGGGGAAGTCAGATTCACATAACAACTTAAGTGTTACTAACTTAATAACTGCAGTGATTCACTTAATAACTGGCAAGAAAGTTCATAAAATGGGGCAAAATTCACTTAACAACTCTCTTGCTTAGCAACATAAATTTTGGGCACAGTGATGGCTGTATGTTGAGGACGTGCCAGCCTAAGCCACCCTGCTGCCTGGCTGCCTAATCCTTGGCCATGTTGCAACGGGGAGACCTGTGAAAATGCCGGGATCCAGGGCCAGTCAGACCGCCCCCCCATACCCCTCGGACATCCCTTTCAGTGCAGCTGTTCTAGAGAGAGGGAGCCCCCCTCCCTCTGGTCAGCAGCGGCATCCAAAGTGAGGAGGTTTGGTCAGCTATCCAGAGAAGCAGCAGGAGGGGACTTCCTGCAAGGAAGAGAAGCTGGGGAGGGAGGCGACTTGGTAGATCAGCCCCATTCCTCTGGGGAGACAGTCTGGTCATATGAGAGCGTTTCTTCTCTCTCATTCGCCCATAAAGGTCCTTCCTCGCTCCGGCATTCCAGGCAGGCAGTGCCTGCATTCGGACTTAGGTGCTCCAGAGTTGCTGAGATTTTCACTTAACTCTCCTGCCAATCACCGTGCTGCACAATCCAGCTGCTTCCATCTGAATGGGATTCTGGAAGATGCTGCCCTTTTTCTGTCCGCAGGTGGTGGATTCCCTGGGGAGGAACCGCCCACGCGTGCCCTTGGGAAGCAGGAGGGCTCTCAGGGGTGACCAAAGGCCTCTGAGCCCAGCGGCCTGCGTCAGCCATGCCTAAGGCAGGGGCGTCATTTTAGGCTGTCAGTGAGATACAGGCTAGCCCCCTTTTGGACTTCCACAGCCTGTCCCCCCCAGGCCAGCCAATCTCTCTTTAGTCCAACGTGAGGGACTGTCTGGTGTTCTCTCCTAAGTGCAGGTGGGCACAAGCATGAAGGATCCCCTCCCCTCTCAGAGAACAGCCCTCTCCTCCTCATTCACTCCTTCACTTCCCTTTTCCAGAGGAAAAAGGAAGGACTTGGAGCGTCTCCCTTCAAAGTTGCATATTTAGATCATGGCCCGGGGAAGATCCCCCAGGGCCTTGTGCCCCCTTCTTTCCCCGGGGTGGGGTGGGGTACAAAGTCCTGCAGCTTTTCTCCAAGCTCTCAGGGCAAGCTCAAGGGTGGGGGAGGCGGAGGCGTCCCTCCGCTTGAAAGACCCTTGCAGTGAGGATGCAGAATTTGAGGCTTCCTTCAAGGGGGTCTCGCCTGAGCTTTTGCGTAGGCCTCTTTTCGAAGACAGGTGCTCTCCTCATTGTCAATGGAGAGGCTGCTAGTTGTGGGTAGGCAGGCTTAAAAAGTGGTTTGATTACCCTACGCTTGAATGCTAATGTAGTGTAGGCACAAAGGGAGGGAGAGGCACATGGTTAGGGTTTGTTTGCAACTTGTGGAGCTGTGAGCCTCAGTCTGCAGAAGTGCTTGGGGGAGAACTCCGTCTTCCCCCAAATCATTGGCATCTGAATCCCAGGACAATCCTCCCTTAAGACTTAAGGAGGATATGATTTTTGGAAGCCCTGCAGGTTTTCCTGGGAAGAGTCAGAGTTATTCTGAGGTGCTCCATCCACACCCACCTGCTCTGGGAGGAGGTGGAAATACAGGTTTAAGCTTCAGGAAGACAGATTTCTGTTTGCATGCTAACAAAAACTTTCTCCAAAGAGCCCTCATTCAGGGATGGAATGACTGACCTGGATAAGTGCTGGACTCCCCCAGAGACCCTCAAGGGCAAGCTGGTCAGTCCCTTGGCCCACCACAGCCTGAGTTTGGAAGTGGCACCTTGGCATCAGCAACAGGGAAGGAAGACTTTGCCAAGCAGGAGGAACGTGTGGTGTGTGTGTTTCTGAATGGAACGCCTTTTCCCTTAAGTCTGTTGGGATGAGCCCTGTTGCTGGCCATGAGAGATGAGGCTGGAAGCCATTGCAGGTCCTCGTTTTTCTCTCCTACCCTTCTGCTGCCTCCTTCTTCACCCTGTTTTTTTGATGGAAGCAATTGTGTTCACACCTACTCAGAATTAAGCCCAGTGGAATTTATTTCTAGGTCACCATGGTTATAGGTGTCACCACCTCCACCAGTAGCTGTGGGGACATTGGTTGTCTGGCTGGTGAAGGGAAGCTTGCAGATCCTGGCAAACCAGCACAAGCACAAAGTGCAAAAGCTCCCTTGACCTCTTTTTGGACTGTAAAGAAAAGCAGACCAGCCCAGCCCCACCCTCGTTTTGGCCCCTCAGGAGCATTTTGGTGCAGCTGTGGGGCAGGGGAAAGGATTCCTTGTTGGATGGGCTCTTTGGCTGCCGAAGGCTACGTTGGAATACAGCTGCTTCTGCTCGGGTCCCACAAGGTGCACGTGGATCTGCTGCTCGGAAGGTTCTGCATTAAAACGACCAGCACGATCCACTTGCTTTGATGTGTCGTAGGCATGCCCGAGAATGAGCCCAGCACCAGCAGGATTAGATTCCACCTTGCAGACCGGCTTCCCAGTGGGAGAGCCAGCAAGTCCTGGATGCTGGCACTCGCTTGCTGGGCAGACTCTGCCAGGAGTAATATCTTCTGCTGAGACCATTAGTCAAGCAATGGATTCCCCGGCCGAGGAGGGCTGGGAAGTTTCCAGGGACATCCGGTACCTGCAGCTGCTCTGTCTGCAAGAGGAGCCAACCTCCTTCCCTTCATATCCCACCTGAAAGGACCGTTTGTCTCTAGGGCAGGTCCCTGCCAGCCCGAGTGGGCCCAAACAGCTGGAGCACCAAAGTGCCATTTGCTGCCCATTGCCCAACAATCTGCGCTTCTTCCCCACTGGAGGTAGGTACCTGCCCTGGCCCTGCCAGATGGCTGTCTGGGCAGGATGGCTGCAGCGTCCGCAGCAGACCCAGACGGCCCTTTCTGTTGAATTGCCCAGAAAGGCCGAAAGAGCCAAGCACGAAGCTGGCTTCTGCTCGGGCCAAGAGTCCAGAGCTGAGACCTCTCCAGGACAGTGGAGAGCAGGAGGGGGATAGGAGGGACAGAGGGAGCCGGCCTTCCCAGGTGCCCTCAAAGCAGCTCTTTGGAGTCTGCCATACTGTCTTTGAAGGCAAAGCAAGGCTGTAGAGAAAGACAAGCCACGCTGGACAATATTTTCTCACATTGGGAACAGAAAGAACAATTATAGGGATGGCTGCAGTTCTCTACCTACTAGGATGAAAAAACAGAGCTGTGTGGAGAATATGAAATCTTTCATACTTGTAAAGGCAGGACTGCGTGTGGTTTACGTAGATCACGGAGCCCCCCCCCCCCGAAGACAACCACCATCTTTCTACTGACAATACTCTTTATTTTGTGGATAAAGAACACAAAGCCATGTTGGACTTGAAATGCTCCCCATATGATTTGGGACTGAAAATTCTGGATGCATTGAGATAACGAAGCAATGTTCAAGAACAAGTTTTTTGAACCAGGCACCAACTAAACCAGGGCTTTTCAACCAGTGGTACGGGTACCACCTGTGGTACATTGGCACCTGGCAGGTGGTACGTGACCATCCTAGAAAAGTGGTAGCAGGGGAAGGGAATGAACTGAACCAGTGGCAGCACCACACAAGCCTCAGCGAGAGATGGCTGGAGCTGCAGGGCTGTCAGGGCTCAGCAGAAGCACCAGGATCAGTGCCAGGCTTCAGCTGGATCTTGGCGCTGATCCTGGCGCTTCTGAGCCCAGAAGAAGTACTGATCAGCTGGAATGTTGCAGCATCTCCAGGATCTTGTGATTTACATTCAGATGCTTGGCAACTGATTCATATTTATGACGGTCAGTGTCCCAGGGTCGTGTGAAGTGACCAAAACCTGCTGCAACCACCCAGCAAACGGAGGGAATAAAAACCAAACACCCCACCCCACCCCCACTGCCAATCCTCAGCAGAAATGCTCAGAACAATGAAAACCTCGGACATGAGGAAGAGCGCCGCCAGACGGGCAGTCAGATGTTTTGTTCGGCTGTGGCTTGGGGGGCACTTTTTTCAGTGCCACTGTAACTTCGAACAGTCACTAAGTGAACTGTTGTAAGTCGAGGACTACCTGTACTTCATCACTTTTTTCCTTTTTTTTTTTTGGTCATCAAATTTTTGACACCTTGCTAGGCGACTGGTGGTACTTGGATGTTGCCATATCCTAAAAGTGGTACAATGGGTGAAAAGGTTAAAAAGCCCTGAACTAAACCATAAAAACAAATACAGTAATTTGTATATATTTTGGCAAACCCTGCAAGGTTCAGCTGGCTGTGGAGATGATCTACAAAATTTAGAATATAGAGGATTTCCATTTTCAGCTTTTACGGCAGTAGAGAAAACTAGACATTACATTTGCAGACTAGGTGAACTTGCAATTCCCATGAGCAGTGAAAAAGTTTGTTTTGTGATGGTTGTAATAAGGACTATAAGAATGTGCGATGTAAGGATGCTGTAGATATGTTAAATAACATCATTTCTTAGCATAATTCAAAGTGCCAGAAATCAGAGCTTTCTCTTTTTTTTCTTCCAATGAACGATGAATGCCAAACCTGGCTGGAGGTCTAATTGTTTAGCTTTTCTCACTCCAGTTTGTCTCCTGCTTACAGACATATAAATGCATTTGTAGCCTGATGCTTTTCTGGGAGTATTTCCTTCTTGATTTCTGGGAAGCCTTTTGGTGGTCCCCCCCCCCCTCAGGGGCTGTCATAGGAACACCAGTCCATTCTCAGTGGTTCATTCTCTGCTCACCATGATTTCGGTGGTTGCAAAGCCCGCTGAATTGCCTGTTTTCAAGTTGCCTGGATGGGCTGTTGCTCCATAAGGAACCGGTGGGAGCAGCACACAGATTTTGCACAACAAAGCTTGGGCACTGCATTCTTTTCCATGGAAGAAACCTGAAAAGTCCCTCAGTACTTCCAAGGAAGAAGCAGTTCCAAACCCGAAAGTGCCAGTGGAGTAGCTGGGCAGCATGCCAGGTGCCCCTGGCGGTGGTGTTCTGGCTCAGGCCCTGGCAGGATGAAAGCCTTCCAGACAATATGGCAGATTCCTTCCCTTAAGGCGGGGGGGGGGGGACTTGCTGAAAGCGCCAACAGCCAATCTAAGACCCTCCCTCCCTCCCTGGCCAGTGCAAAGAGCTGGTTAAGGCAGGCAGGCAGAGCCATTCAGCCAGTCTTCCTTGCAGCTGTGGCTGAGGGGACCTCCCTCCCTCCCTCCCATCATTCTTCCAAAGCCCTTCAAGGTAGCCAGAGGCCAAGGCGCGTGGGAGGAAGCCATTCTCTCCATGGCTTCTTCCTCCGCAGAATTATTTCCTTTGGCACCCAGAGGGCCCGTTCTTGGATGGAATTGTTGGGATTTTGGAGGCCCCCTTAGCAGCCCCAACGCTTCTCCCAAAAGGCTTGCAAGCAGGGGGTGAAGAGATGGCTCAAAGCCTCCCCTTCCTGCCTGTGACATTCCTCCATCCTCCACATCTGTTCATCTGCTCTGGAGTAGATTAAAATACACCCTCCCCCCCCCCAGCCTTCCTGGAGAGGGGCCTGTGCCAAAAGCTGGCATCAAGAGTCCGTAACTCCCTTTGGTTTCTTCCAGGAGCATCCACAGCAGTGTGGGCGGTGGGCGTTTAGAGCAAATCTGCTGCCCCTTCCTTTGCATAAAATTTGAGGATGAGGTGCAGTTTGTTGTTGTTAGTTGCGAAGTCGTGTCCGACCCATCGCGCCCCTATGGACAATGTTCCTCCAGGCCTTCCTGTCCTCTACCATCTTCTGGAGTCCAGTTAAGCTCACGCCTACTGCTTCAGTGACTCCATCCAGCCACCTCATTCTCTGTCGTCCCCTTCTTCTATTGCCCTCAATCTTTCCCAGCATTAGGCTCTTCTCCAGTAAGTCCTTCCTCCTCATTAGGTGGCCAAAGTATTTGAGTTTTAGCTTCAGGATCTGGCCTTCTAAAGAGCAGTCAGGGTTGATCTCCTCTAGGACTGACCGGTTTGATCGCCTTGCAGTCCAAGGGACTCGCAGGAGTCTTCTCCAGCACCAGAGGTGCAGTTTAGCAGAACTAAAATGGACTTCATTAACTAGTAATTTGATAGTTCTAAGAAAGGAGGACTGCTTCAGTTTTAGATATAGGGCTGAACTTGTGGCTTGTGTTGATTTAAAAATTAAGCAAAACATTTTTAGGATCAATGGCTGTATTTATTAAAATAAAATGAAGTTGGCACCAATACACTGATCTAAGGCATTTGTTCGGAATCAGCAGGAGTTGAAGCCAGAGTACCGTTAAGCATTGTTACTGAGAAATAAGTTGCAAGTCATTTATACTTGTAAATTATTAAAATTACAACAAAAATATTAATTAAACATAGTCTAATAACCACTACCACAAGTGATTTGATTGAAACTTGGAAAAGAAATTTACTCTTTAGTAGGAAGTTAAAATACACTGACCGAACCACCCCCCTCCCCCGCCGCCGGTTGACCTCTACTCCAGGCGTGCCCCGCGGGGGGCTTCTCCCTCGGGCATGAAGGCCGCCTCCCTCCAGCCCTTCCAGAAGGCGGCATCTTCAGCCTTGCCTCCTCTGTGCCGTGGAGCCAGCTGGCTTTCAGAAGAACGAATTTTACCTCAAAATAAAGCTACATTTGGTGCTCACTTAGCAGAGGAGCGTCGGGCAAAGGCCACCCGCTGCTCGTGCCGATCATTTATTTCAGCCCTTCCGGGGCCCGCAAAGGAGCAACGGGAGGACACCGGCCTCCTCCGCCGCCGTCCCGGAGGCCCATCGACCGGCAGGAGCCACCGGAAGCGCCGCGAGCCAAGCGGCGCGCCCCTCCCGCCGAGCCCCTTCCCCTCGGAACCCAACCGGCAAAGGAAGCCACGTACCCGGAGGCGCTTCTCCCAGGAAGAGCCCAGCTTCTCACGGGGAAACGTCGCCCAGGCAGCCGTTCCAAGGACGCGGAGACCCGGGAGCTTTTCAGCGCCGGCCGAGACCGCCGCTCCGCATCCAGGCAGCCCAGCCAGGGACGGCGGGCTTACTCCGATCCGCCGCCCCGCGCTCCTTTCGGCTGGGGCCACCAGCCCCGTCCCCTCTCGGTCGCTCCGGCCACCTCGGCGCTGGGCCGCCCTCGCGACCTTCCTCGCTTTTGGCGGGCGGCGGCAGCTTCGGTCTTCGGGGCTGCCGGCGTCTCTGGAGCCCCAGGCCGGTCAGGCGCTTTTCGACTGCAGAAGCCGGCCTGGACGCGGCTCGCGGAGAGGAATCCGGGCGGGCGGGGGCCCTTCTGCAGGACCGCCCCGCCGAGGCCCCCGCCCCCTTGTCTCGGTCCCGAGCCGACCTCCGGGGGGCCGGGCTTTCCCGCCGTTCCTCGGCCAAGTCCGAGTAGGACGCCGCCTCCTAGGGCGCAAGACCGAGCGGCGCCGCGCCGAAGAGGACCCGCGTCCGGCTTTCCGGAGCGAGGCGCGGCCGCCAGCCTTGCCCGCGCCGAGGACACCCGGCGGAAGCCATCCCAGGCCTCAGCGTTACCGCTGGAAGCCGGAGCCCCAACTTTCCCGGCAACTTCCCCAGCCAGCTCGAGCCGCGGCGGCGGCGAGGCGGCCTCAAAGCGGCTGGAATGTGCGGGGGGAGGCGAGAGTGCGCCCCCCCGCCGGCCGTGCTTCCCCTCCCACCCGCGCCCGCCCCTCTCTCCCCGCTCCGCTCCGCCTGCCCGCCCGCGCTCCCTCCCCCGCCGCCTGGGCTGAATCTTATTGATCCAGAAGGTGGCTAATTAGCCCTTCCCGTCGTGCCTGGGTAATGAGGCACATGCGCACTGCACTAATCAGCCATTTTTTGCAGGAAACTAATTAGCAGAATAAAGATCCAAAGAGTTTTTTTCCTCCCCAATCAGCAGATCTGAACCCGGGCGCTTCCTGCTCCGGCCGCCCCGCCGCCCGGCTCCCGCCCGCCCGGGCCCCCGCCCGCCTCGCACCGGGGCGCCGCCGCTCCCGGCGACGATGCTGCTGCTGCTGCTGCTGGGCAGCGGCGGCGGCGGCGGCGGCGGCGGGGGGGGAAGCAGCGGCCCCGGCGGCGCAAGTGGAAGCGGCTCCCGCCCGGCTCCGGCCGCCGCGCCTGCTCCGCGCCTCTCCCCTGCCTCGTCTCGCCGCCGCCGCCGCCGCCGCCAGTCCGAGCTGCAGCTCGGAACGCGCCGCGCCCGCAGCCTTCATGGGATCCGTCGCCCCCACGCCGCCGCCGCCTCCCGGGATTAGCCGTCTCGCCGGAGCTGTCGCAGCAGGAGGGGCCGAGGAGGAAGAAGAGGAGGACGGGCGAAGGAGGAGGGAAGACGCCGCCGCCGCGTAAGTGGCAACTTCGCTGCGCCCCGCCCGGGCTGCTTTGCATGGGGTAGCCCGGCCCCTTCTCGCCGGATCGGGGCCGCTGCTCCCCTCCCCCGGCGGAAACTTTGGGCGCCTCTCGCCGCGGGCAGGTGCTGCGGAGCGGGCCAGGCCGGGCCGGGCGCCGGTGAACCGGCGTGCGTAGAGGGCAGTTCGGAGCGGGAGCGCCTCAGGGCCCGCGGATCGCGGCCACATTGATGGGCCCATCTGCATAATCGATCTAGCAACCGCGGAAGCGGCCGGGCCGCTCTCCGTTGGCGGCCTTCTCGTGCACGGGCCCGGCGCGAGCCGCCTCTCACCGCCCGCGGGGGCGCCGCTCCGCGGCCCCGGCCCTCGTCCTTGCGACCGGAGAGCCCAGCGGAAGCCGCGGCCAGCCCGTCGATTGGTGCCGAGTCGGCCGCTCTCCGGCCGAGGCCAATAGGTGCGGGCTAAGCGCGGCTCCCAGGACCGGAAGGTCCCGCCTGTGCTTGAGCGGCGGCCGTGGTTTGCCCCCAGCTGCCGCGGTCCCGCATCGCGCCGGAAACCGCGAAGTTCAGCCGAGCAGCTCTCGCGCCGCGGAGCTGCTTCGTGGCGGCGGCTCAAAGTTCGCCCAGAAGGAATCCCGCCCGCCTCTGCCGGAGCCAGACCGGTTTCCCTGCCGCGGGGTTGAGCGGGTTCCCGGCGGCCGCCGCCGCCGCGGGCAACTCGGAGCAGCCTCGGCGGATCGCCGCGATCCACGCATTTTCCGCCGGCCGTAACGCGCCCGAGCTGCGGTCTGTTACACCAGAGGTTGCGGGGCTTTTCGTCCCTGACTCAGTGCCTGGTAGGAAATTGCCAGTCCCCGCGGCCGCCGGCAGAGGCCTCGGGCGGCCGGGCGAGCAGCCTTGGCGCGGCCCGAGCTGCCCCGGGGCCCGGAGCTTCTGCGGCTCCGTATGGGCTCCCGCCCGGGGACGCTCATGCGCGAGGCGGTTGCTGCTCCTTCGGACGGCGACGTTTCGCCGCATTGAAAAGCCCCGTTCCCAGCCGTGGGGCGCACCGCCTGGCTGCCCCGAGGGAGATTCGGAACCGGGAATTTCCCACGAGCGGCAGGGGCCGCGGTGAGGGCAGCTCCGGGCAATCAACCGCTGGCCGGGGCCTTCTCCTTATCCGGAGGCCTCGCCCGCCCGCGGCTCGGCTCGGCTCTCGTCCAGGCGTTGTCGGGATTGTTTGCGCTGGGGCTGCTGTAGGCCGAGGGATTTCCGTGTCCGCGGGGCTCGAGCAGGCCTTGCGGGCGGCGGCGCCTCCTTCCTCGCCAGCAGCTGCCGCCGAGCGAGCCCTGGCTCGGGCACCGGGGCGACTGAGAGTCCTGCTAAATACCGGGTCCTCCGTTCAGGAGACGTCAATGCCCCTTTCCTATTGTCCTTTTACGCCCCGAATCTGTAATTTTTTTTAGCGTCCCCTCTCTACTTTCTTTTTAAAGTTCTAAGAGAAGTTCAATTCAGTTGCAAATCCCAGGCCAGCCCCGGGGCCCCTGCGGCGAAAAGAGGGGCTCTGCCCTTCCTCCGCCCCACCATTTTCACTCCCGGTTTCTAACCGAGCCCCCACACCGCCCTCCTTGCATCCTTTTCTCCGTTGTGGGTCAGTTGACTTTCCTTGCGCAGCAGCCCTCCTGCCTCAGCCGCTGCCCACAGTGGGCCCGGTAGGGAGGGAAAGGGAAGCAGCCCCTGCTTGGGGAGGGTTTGAGAAGGACCTGGGGTGGTGGAGGCCGGAGAGCAGAGATGAGCAGTGGGGAGACTGGAAAGCCCTGGGCTTGGGGCGGGGGAGATCAAAAGCACAGACCTTTCCTGGGCTTTGGAAAGCCGCTTTCTCCATGGCTCTGCCCCATCCCCCTTTCGCAGGTGCCATTTGGGGGGGGGGGGGCTCAATGGAATAAATTCTCTTTAAGGAATGGGAAGCTACCGTACCAGAGCAAGTCCCTGCCCTGCCTTTTTCCCCTGGCTGCCTCTTCTCTTGGGTGACTGAAGCCCCTCGCTGTGGGCAACAACACCAAAAGCATTAAGAAGCCTCTGTGCCCTTGGATGTGTGCAGATCAACCTTGATTATCACAAACAGTGTTAATTAACCGACGACCTAGGTGGAGACCTCAAACCCCATCGTTTTATCAGCCGGTGCAGTGGTGGCCTTCGGGCTGGCTCCCCTCAACCAGAGCCTGGCAGGGAGGGAGCCGAGCCTTTCCTTGCTCACCTTTGTGCTGGAATTCTTGGGTGTGGGAGGGGATGGACAGAGAAGAGAGATGTTTTGACCCATGGAAAATGCATCGTCGGCTGTCTAGATGACCTTGTTTTGAAGGCCGGACCTCATGCTTTCTACTTTTGAAGTGTTCTTGTTTAATTTTATTTCTGCCATTACAGCCTTCCTTATCATGCTGCATTTTTTTTTGTTCCAAAGGAAAGAAAAGAGTCATTATTACTTCAGCTTAAGGTTTCAAAATATCCATGAAGTATCCCATTTACCACCCAGTTATCCATATCAGAATGAGAAACGCTGCAGCTGAAGCGTTTGTGTGTCATGGACTCACGGCTGACTGCAGTTGTGGGCCATTTTCAGGAAAGGCTAGGCCCTAAATAGCTTTGGGATAGATCCCTTTTCAGGACAGGCCAAAAAACAAAGGAGCCAGGTGAAACTTTCCAGGACCGTTTGGTTGTTTTGCAGTTTTTTTAGAAATCGATGGATAGGTAACTGAACTTTTACTGTGGTGGAAGAAGGACGAAGGACGTTAGTTGGCTGAAGAGTCTTGTAATTATGGGTGTGTGGAGAGACCCAGCTGGTGTTGCCAAGAGAGAGGGCCATGCTTCGAAGGGGGGGGTTGCTAAAGGGCCCCCTGCCAGTTAAAGAAGGACAGAGATGGATGGAGCCTCTCGCAGGGCAGGGGAAGGGAAGGAACAGTGGTGCCTGTTCTGGCCCTGAAGAGAGACCTCGGGAACCATTTCCTTTCAAGTCGCCCCCCCCCCCAGATGTCTGTGGATGAAGCGGTTATCTCCACAGCAACCACAAGTTAAAAGGAGGAGGGTGATGGAGCTTCTCAGGGAATGTGGCAATATGCGGGGTATATCCCTGGCCCTTGAATTGTTTCCCCCCCCTTTCTGCTGGGCCATTTCGGGGGCGGGGGGAGAGGGCAAAGGCTGACATGGCCGGGCCTGGCCTGGCCACCGCCGAATAACCTGCCTGTCTCTAATTGCCCTTGGGCACATGAAAGCGTTTAAGCCGGTGGATTTGGGAGGTCCAAGGTGGCTCATCAGCTAGTTTCACAATTTTTTGTTATGATGAAGAATTTCAAGTTGCTTTTTCATGATGGTGGCAAAATAAAAAACATATCCTACGCTTGACTAGAAAACCAACTTGATTAGAATCCATATCACCTTTAATTAAATGGGGCTGTGTTCTTGTTTCAGGAGCCTTTTCAGGTTGCTACAGGTGTGGAGGGGTTTCGGTGGATGGAGTTGCTGAAGGAGCTATTTTTAACATTTCAAACAGGAGCTTTCCTTCTGAGCATTTTCTAGACCACGCTGGCCAAGTCCTGGGGAAATCTTCCTCATCTTATCCCATCCTGCCTGTGGAGGTGGCCATCAGTCCTCCCCTGCCCCCTCCTTCCACAGGAGAAGGCCTCAAGGCCTTGAATGATTCTGCAGGCCAGGGATGGCAACTGAGCAGCTGTTCTTGTGATTTGCTAGGCTGCATCTCCCTTTTCTTCAGGAAGGGAAGGAAGCAATCTTGTGGGACTCCCTTTATTGTGTCTCTGCAGCAGCCCCTGTGAGGCAGGTTGACGGACTAGCCCAAAGCCATTCAGGGGCTCCCCTGGCCCAGTGCACAGCTGGATCCGGGCATTTCCTGTCTCCAACCGAAGCCCAGGAGTGGGGAGTATAGAGCCGATGTGCACCAGCGGGGGCTGCCTCCCGAGAGATGCCTTGTTCCTGGCTGACAGGTGCATGAAGAGGGCCTGTACTCACCGCCTGCAGGACCCTGATTGTACCAGACAGAACTGTAATGGTTGGCTAAGTGCACTGAAAGCACTTCTGTCTGATGGGACTTTCTCACCCATCTCCCTCCCCCCCCCCCACAACAAATGCTGGCAAACTAGAAGTTCTAAGGAAGCTTAAGGCTAAGGAGGACCACATCTGGGGCATTGCAGATCAGCCAGGAGAAGCCCCCGCAGCCCCCTCCATCTGAGCACTCATCCTGTCAGGCTCTCCACAGACGCAGTGAGCCTGGGTTTTGCCCTTGGCTCTGGCCTGGCTGTGTCACAGGTCTTCCTTCAGGACATCCAATATCTCTAGATGCGCTGGGCTCTTGGGGAGTATCTGGAACAGATTTCTTAGGACAAACTTTTTTTTATCATAGTGCTTGCGAAGAATGTCTCACATAAAACCATTCTGTCTTTCAATTTTTAATAGCTGTGGCAAGCACCTCTGTTCAGTAGACAGTATCAGGTGTTCCCTTAGTCCAGCTGCACTCAAAAACTCTAAGGCATCTCACCATTGTTCATCTAACCTGTTTGGGAGGTGTTACGCAACTTCACAGGCAGCAGTGAGGGAAGCAGAACAACCAGGATTAATTAGTAAGGCTGGAGATTTTCCCTGCTGGGCATGAGGAACTCAGTGCAGGAGAGCAGCAGTTCTCCTCAAGGGTCAATCCTCGCTTGGGGCCCAGCAGCTTCAGCCCAAGGCCTTTTCCAGCTACAAGTAGCATATTCCTACCTTGCCTGTAGCTGCACTGAAGGGTAACGGAACCAATTAATTTGACTTAAGGCTGATTTGGTGATGGACTTGTATGAAGTTCTTGGTACTCTTTGAACTTGGAGACATTTCATTACCCAGCTGAGTAACATCCTCCACACTGATAACGTTCTTTAGTTGGCTAATGAAATGTCTGCAGGCAAGCAACTCGGCTCAGACAGCGACAAGAACTGCACAGATCAGCCCTGAGCTACAGAGATACTTTTCTGTTGGGACCTCCATCTTATTCTTGAGCAAAGTGGGATGGTTTTGCCCTCCTAGCTACAAACTTTCCTTTGCTGCATTACCTTCAGTTGCTTGGACAACTTGCCCCAGTGGCTTGTTGCCTGCCTGGGACCCAGGTGCCCTGGAAAAGGTCTTCATGGGGGTCTCTGCCATACACAGGTACTTGCAGTGCTCCAGAGGGAGGGTGTCTGCAGAGGCCTTCCCAGCGGGGCTTTGGGAAGTGACGCACTCTGAAGCAGGCACAGCTTAGTGCCAGAGAGCTTGGCAGGACCATTAGGGCACCTGGCCAAGGGTGCTCCTTGCTTGGATTGCTTGCTGCAGAGCCTGTGGGGTGGGGGCGGGGGCTGCTTGGTCCTGCTGGCACTCGCATCAGCTGCTACATTTTGAATATTTTTTCTGAAGCTGGGCTTGCCCCTGGCGTGCAGCCATGACTTGCATAACCATGATTTATTGAATATAGCACAAGGGCTTGACTTTGTAGAGCAGGCTAACCCATAAACTATGGGTTTACACAATACTGGATGCCGGAATTAAGCAATGTGCCTTCTGGCTTGGAGGGAGTGCTGCCTGCCTCTCTCTTGAGCTTGAAGCAGACATGAGGGATGGGAGAAGACATGGTAGTTTTAACCTTTGTTCCTCCTTGTGACCCCCCCTTCCAGTGTTGGGAGGGGAGGTCCCTAGGCAGCAGAAGCGGAGGTGGGGTGGAAAAGAGCTGTCGGGTCTCAGCAGAGCCTTACCTGGCCATATAGTCCTTGACCTGTCTATAGGTCCACAATTCCTAGTCTTTAGAAGAGCTATGAAGAGGGAACTGCTTCTCTGGGAATGCTTTCCTCCCTATGGGTCCCTGGTCAATATGAATGAGTACCAGTGATGGGTTCCTTAGGGCAGAGACCTTGGAGATCTTCTAGTCCAAACCCCTGCTCAAGCAGAGAGACCTATACCATTTCAGACAAATTGGTTGTGCAATCTCTTCTTAAAAGTCTCCAGTGTTGGAGCACCCACAGCTTCTGGAGGCAAGTGGTTCCACTGATAAATTGTTTTCACTGTGAGGAAATGCCTCCTTAATTCCAGATTGGACCTCTCTTTATTACTCTCCATCCCTTACTTCTTGTCTTGCCCACTGGTGCTTTGGAGAATGGCCTCACTGGGACAGGTTTGAGGCCAGGAAAGGTGGAGGGTTTTGACTGTGAACCACAAAGGGTGCTGGGACCCTGATCACTTGCTCTGTCCAGTGAGGTTTTGCCTCTGGCCTTTGATCCTGCAGTAAAACTGCACACCTACAAGTAGTCCTTGACTTATAAAAAGAGCCTTGGTGGAGCAGTGGGCTAATGCCCACTGGCGGGCCCCAGGGGGAGGGCGTTCTCTGTGGGCGCGCCAGACCTTTGGAACCGTTTACCGGTGGAGCTCCGGACGGCTCCCGACCTTCGCTCCTTCCGACATGACCTAAAAACATATTTATTTGAACAAGCCGGCCTGGTCTGATGGGTTAGGGGTATTTTAACATTTTGTATTAATCTATTTAATTGGGCTACTGTATTTAATATTTCTTTTAATTTTTATATATTGTATTTTATTGTATTGCCCTGTACACCGCCCTGAGTCCTTCGGGAGAAGGGCGGTATAAAAATTAAATAATAATAATAATAATAATAATAATAATAATAATAATAATAATTATTATTATTATTATTATTATTATTATTATTATTATTATTATTATTATTATTATTATTATTATTATTATTATGTAACACCAGCTGCCTGCAATTAGTGCAGGTTCGAGTCCCACCAGGCTCAAGGTTGACTCAGCCTTCCATCCTTCCGAGGTAGGTAAAATGAGGACCCAGATTGTTGGGGGCAATAAGCTGACTTTGTAAAAATGCCGCTTGGGGTGTGTGTGAAAGCCCTAATAAGCAGGAATATACATAGAATGAAGGCTACTGCTAAGCTTGTAAGCTGCCCTGAGTCTTCGGAGAAGGGCGGGATATAAATGGAATTAAAATAAAAAAATAAAATAACTGGCCATTTAACGACAGTTCAAAGTTACAGCAGACTCAAAAAAGTTACATATGATCTGTCCTCGAAGTTGCAACTGCTGCATCGCCCCCCAAGTCTTGTGATGACATTTGGTAGCAGCTTGCATTTACAAGCTGGGTTGCAGCACCTGGGTGGTGCCCCTTTGTATCTCCCCACCCTTTTTGAGCATCCTCCCACCTGAGATTTGGAAAAACCTGCCCCCCAGGCTCTTCCCCCAAGCAGTGGGTTAGGAGAGAGGTTGAGGCAAGAGGTAATTCTGGGGCTGGGCTGGCACCTGGCAGGAAGGGCGGTCTTGCTCTCATTCTTGTGTTTACAGGTTGTTGAGAGCTGCCTAGAATCAGTATATGAAATAAGTAACCATATAAAATCTTTAAATAAATAAATAAATCTGGGTACCAAGGTCCAGAGTGCAGTACCGGGGAAACCAGGCTTTATTGAAATGATGATTAGTTAACATTCTTATTAAAACATGGCTGTGGGTGAAGAGGAGTCGGTTGGGGAGAGCAGAGCCCACATTTGCTTCCCTCTGTCAGTGCTGGCTCTGCTTTGGAGTCTTGCCTTTCATTTTTTTCATTCGGATACAGCCTTTAACTGACCTTGAGCATAGTTTGTGTCCAAAGTTTATCACTGTTGCTGAGACTCCGAAAGCCCAAGAGATTTATTGTATTGGAGAAGGAAAGGAATGCTGCAGAAGGTTGGTGATGGTGATGGATGTATGATGCTGGATCGCTACAGCGAGGTTGAGGATGGAGGAGATGCAGGCAGAAGTTGGCTTTGCAGTCTGGAGATGGAGCTGGACCCATCCTGGGGGTGAGGATCTGTGACTTCCACTGTTATTTTCAAAATCCAGATCTTAATAATAATAATAATAGTAATAAAGTTGGAAGGGACCTTGGAGGTCATCTAGTCCAACCCCCTGCTCAGGCAGGAAACCCTATACCATTTCAGACAAATGGCTGTCCCATCTCTTCTTAAAAGCTTCCTGTATTGGAGCATTCACCGCTTCTGGAGGCAGGTGGTTCCACTGGTTAATTGTCAGGAAGTTTCTCCTTAGTTCTAGGTTGCTTCTCTCCTTGAATAGTTTCCATTCATTGCTTCTTGTCCTGCCTATCATGTCACCCCAGTCCTTCTTTTCATTAAACTAGATATACCCAATTCCAGCAACCGTTCCTTATATGTTTTAGCCTCCAGTCCCCTAATCATCTTTGTTGCTCTTCTCTGTACTCTTTCTAGAGTCTCAACATCTTTTTAACATTGTGGTGACCAAAACTGGATGCAGTATTCCAAGTGTGGCCTTACCAAGGCATTGTAAAGAGGTATTAATACTTCATGTGATCTGATTCTATCCCTCTGTTAATGCAACCTAGCACTGTGTTGGGTTTTTTGGCAGCTGCAGCACACTTCTGGCTCATATCTAAGTGATTGTCCACTAGGACTCCAAAATCCCTCTCACAGTTACTGCTATTGATCAAGGTACCACCTATACTATACCTGTGCATTTGGTTTTTCTTGCCTAAATGTAGAACCTTATTTTTTCACATTGAATTTCATTTTGTTAGATAGCGCCCAGTGTTCAAGTCTGTCCAGATCCTCCTGTATCTTAAGCCTATCTTCTGGAGTGTTGGCTATTCCTGCCAGCTTGGTGTCGTCTGCAAATTTGATGAGTTCCCCATCTATCCCCTTGTCCAAATCATTGATGAAGACATTGAAGAGCACTGGGCTAGAACAGAGCCCTGGGGCACCCCACTACACACTTCCCTCCATGTAGATGTGGTTCCATTGAGGACCACACACTTGAGTACAGCCAGTCAGCCAGCTACGAATGCATCTGGTGGTGATGCTGTCTAGCCCACATTTTGCTATCTTATCAAGTAGTAGGTTGTTATCTACTTTATCAAATGCCTTACTGAAGTCCAAGTAAATTATATCGTCAGCATTCCTCTGGTCCACTAGTTTTGTCACTTGGTCAAACAAGGCAGTAAGATTTGTCTGACAAACCCATGCTGGCTTTTAGTAATGACTTTGTTTGCCTCTAGGTGCTCGCTGATACGTTGTTTGATTATCTTTTCCAGAATCTTCCCAGATAATGAGGTCTGTCGTTTCCTGGATCTATTTTCCCCACTTTTTTGAAGTTGGGAACTACATCAGTTCTCTTCCAGTCCTCTGGTAGTTCCCCAGTGCTCCAAGATCTTTGAAAAAATATAGTTCAGTGGTTCTGAGATCACATCTGCCAGTTCCTTGAGAACCTTGGGGTGTGATCCATCTGGTCCTGGTGATTTGAACTTGTCTAGGCTGGACAGGTGCTAACTTACCATTTTCTTGCCTATCTTAACTTGTGTCTCTAATCTGTTTTTATGGTACTGTTTTTGATAGATTGGACTGTTTTTCCCCTTTGTGTAAAGATAGATGCAAAAAACAAGTTAAATAGTTCTGCTTTCTCCCTGTTGCTTGTCACCTTGCCACTTTCCCCCACTAATGGACCAATCATTTCCTTAACTTTTTTCTTGTTTTTTATATGTTGAAAGAAGCTTTTTTGTTATTTTTGACTTTGATCGCAAGCCTTAGTTCATTTTGAGCCTTAGCTTTCCTCACTTCATCTTTGCAGGCTCGGGCTATTTGCTGATATTCTGTCTTAGTTATGTGCCCCTCTTTCCACTTTTTACACTTGTCCTTTTTATCTTTCAATTTATCAAAGAGTTCTTTATGCACCCATGCTGGTTTCTTTTGAGAACTGTTATTTTTCTTCTTTGTTGGTATTGTGCTAGACTGGGGTTTTATTATTTCACTTTTCAAAATGTCCCAAGCTTCTTGAGTTATTTTCCCCTTGAGGATTCTCGTCCATGGAATCCTTCCCAAGCTCTCTCTAAGTTTATTGAAATTAGCTCTCTTAAAGTCCAAGACTCTAGTTTGACTGTGTTCTATTGCTTGTGCTTCCCTAATATCCAATATTGCATGATCACTTTCCCCCAAGGTTCCTGTAGCTTCAGCACCTATCATTTCATCTCTGTTAGTGAGGATTAGATCCAATATGGCTAATCCCTTAGTTCCCTTCTCTACTTTTTGGGAGATAAAGTTGTCTGCTAGGTTTGTCAGGAATTTGTTTGATCTTCCACTTGGTGCACAGTTTGTCTCCCAGTTGATGTCAGGGTAATTAAAATCCCCCATTACTATTGTGATGTGCTTCCTACATACCTTAGTTAGCTGACTAGCAAAAAGTTCATCTGTTTCCTCTGTTTGGTTGGGCGGCCTATAGTATACACCTATGGCAATGTCATTTCCCCTCCCCTTTTATATTGACCCAAATGCATTCAAATGCTCATTGGGTGTCTGATTTCTGAATATATCTCCATCTCTTTGATGGGCCTTCTAAAATGGATCTTCCATTTGCTATAAAGCCCTAGGATGATTTATAAATGATCAAAAATGAAAATCTTCCCAAACAAAAGCAGTGAGAGTACAGTGGACACTAAATGTTTCCATCGTCAAAGCAAACAGGGCCTTATAATAATGATGTACTGTTGGCAGCGATGAAACTTAGAGAAAAATGGAAAGCCTTTCCAGGCAACACGCTGGGGGGGAGGCCGGTAGGCAAGCAGGCCTCTCTCGAACCAGTGGCCACGAGGCCTCCATTGCAGGTGCTGTTCAGCTTGGGCGGAGTTGGGGGCCCTCCCGAGCTTGGCTTCTGGGAGCGGCAGTAGCAGCACCTTCCTGCTCCCTTTTTGAGTCTGTTTAATTGATTTTTCTGGTGCTGCTGGATCTTTTTGTTTTGCCTGAGAATTTATTGTTTTTATAATTGATTGATTGCTTGGATAGTTGCTATTTATATGTTGTGAACCTGTAAATGGCTATGATTCTCCAGACTTTTCCGTTTGCTTCCAATAGCCCTTTGCTGGATTCCCTGTCCAGACCTGGTCAGAAAAGTCTCCGGCTAGGCTTGGACCGAGTAAGCCACCACTCTTTCCTCCGATCTAGTCAGAAACCTGGAAGTGAACCGCAATTCAAGGGGAAGCTGAGTGTGGGCAGCCCCTCTCTTAGCAAGATGTTGTTTGCTGTGAGACTCAGACAGGTGCTATGTAGACAGGGTTTCCTAGTTCCCTGTTCCTTTGCCTGTTTTAGGAAGATTTTACCTGCTAACAGAAAATAAAATTTGTCTTTGTGCAGGGTCACCTGAGCGGCAAGGGGTGTCCTTGGAGGTAGGTGAGATGGGCAATGGGGGCCTTTTGTGCAAGCCCAGGAGCTGCTTATTTCCTGCTGGCTGCTCAAATGCTGTTTGGGAACAACAGGACTTGTCTCTTTCAAGACAGTTGCCATTTCAGGAACTTTAGTACAAAACATGCAAACTTAGCCCAGTTTTTGAAGCAGGTGGAATTATTGCAGGGTAAGTGAGAAAATGCAGCATTTGAGAATGAGTCCTTTGATCTTTGACCATCCCAAACTGAGAGATTGGTCATTCCAGATGAAGGAACACCACTGAGGTATTGTTTGAAGAGCAGAGAGATTCCATGTTCTCCCTTGCAGGTACCTTTGGTGTCTTTGAGAACCAAGTCAAGCCATGATTGTGGCCTGCAGGATTTTCCAGGGGAAAAGACCCCGGACTTGTAAACTCTGTGGAGGGTTGGTCTGGACCTTCTGAGGAACTTGCACATTTGCTGAATCCAACAGAAGACCTACCAAGCAGTGGACCAGCATGTTCACTGTCTATTTCCAAAATGAATAAAAACTGCTATTGCTTAAGGTAAAGGTCTGCAAAGAGTAGATGCAGCGATGCAGCGTATTAAGTATATCTCTTATTTGATACAG
Organism: Vipera berus; assembly: GCF_964194415.1. Classification (NCBI taxonomy): domain Eukaryota; kingdom Metazoa; phylum Chordata; class Lepidosauria; order Squamata; family Viperidae; genus Vipera; species Vipera berus. Next base: position 249,720 of record NC_138213.1, on the reverse strand, counting down.
AAACACGCTTGGTAGCATTGGTAAGTATTACAGTCGCTCTGAGCTGTTAACCGCTCACCCCGTTTCCTGCATGAACAGCACGAGGATGAGCTGGCATGTTTCTGCACACTTTTCCTTACACCCTTGAAGTGGACCCTAAGGCTTTACAGCTGTTGCCCTGATGAACGTCAGGCCTTCAGAACACGGCTCCACTTGGGCACTCTCTCCGTTCTGATCAGGGGACAATGTCTGCCAGCCATGGTGGAGAAACTCCTCTGGGTGTGTGGAATTCGTGCCTGGTCTTGCCTTTCCTGTTTCAGTGGAATAGCCTGGCTAGTTTGCCACTGCGGGCGGGCGAGAGGAAGGTGCTGGGCTCAGCCGGCTCTAGTAAGTTTGTGTGGGGCTCCCCACTGCTTGGCCCCCCTGTGACTGCTGTTTGCGCAGGGGCTCTCCTTTGCCTGGGGAAATTGGCAGGAAATTGCCCCCCTTTCTGTGACCCTCCCTGAAGCTGCTGTCCAGGGTGGATTTGCATATGTTAATTGTTTGCCTTGTCCTAGCTTGTTAGCTGTGATATGTGGCTGCATTTGTATGCAAATAGTAGCAACTTGCTGCTGAGTTAATTAGTGCTTTTCACTTTATTTCCTGCAGCTCTGAAGAAAGGCTGGTTTCCCTTTCTTCAACTGCCTCTCCTCCCCCCCCCCCCACTTGCTGCAGTTGCTGGGAATGGAAATGGCTAAGGAGTCTCTTGTTCAGCAGGGGACAGAGGCCCAAAGGCTCTCCTCTGTGTCTCTGTTAAGTTCACCTGACCCCTTGGCCGTAGCTGTGGGAGAAATGGAAGAGGGGAGGGTAAGAAGGGTGACTCCCCCGGCTGCATTATCCATATTGTGAGGGAGGCCAGCGGGAAGGACCCTATGTTGGGGAGACCTCCTGTCTTCTTGCTCAGGATTTCACTGCTGTCTTGGCTCACCTTCATTATTTGTCCTGTTCTTTGGAGGGGAAAGGCCGTGTTGTATCCTCGGGGAGGGTCTGTGCCCCCCTTTCCCTTTGCCCAGGAATGATGGACCTCCAGCTGGCTTTGGTCATCAGTGGGGGAGGGGGGATTGCAGAGCCTGGGGGTGGGTGCTTTGATCTCTGCTTGCTTTGCAAAATCACCAGAGTGGAGGAGCTCTTCCATCTTGCTGCTGGCTGAGCTGATCTGATCCCAGGACTGACCCCCTCCCTTCCCAGACAGCCTCCAGCCCTGGAGCTGTGTATACAGCAATGACCGAAGGAAGACTGGTCTGCTTTACGTTGAGAGGCCGGTTGCTGGACAGTTGCAGACAAAGAGTTTTCTTTCTGTTTCCTCCAAGTGATTCTGAGGGTCCCGTCTGAAGGGTTCACTGATCAAGTCACCATGTTTGTGATGTTCCAAGAAGCACAGCTGTGTGCTTCTTCCAAATAAACATGGGCTTACAATTTCTTTTAATTGGATACATTTTGTTTGATTTTCTAAAAATTAACCTAAGAATCATGTTATTTCTGAAAATCCGTTTCTTCATTCTTCTGGCTAGTATGCAAGAGAAATTTGCTCTTAGTTGGGTTCAGAAAACAGGCATGTAACTTTTCTTCTGGTTTATTATTCCCTTTCATACAGAGTATAATAGTTCTAAAATAGAGCAGTCAATTTTTGTTGAGTGACCAGGAACCTTGGGAGGACCTGGTGAGAGTGGCTGGGCCTGCTCTTCACTAGCAGGGTCAAAGCAGGGTGGGGGCCTCTAGGGGGGCCTCAGTGGACCTCTCCGATCCTCGTCACAGTTACTCGGTGGATCTGGTGTGGCTTGCAGATGGGCGGAGGTGAAGTGAAGAGGGACCATTTCTGCCTGAATTCTGGCTCCAGCCTTCTGCTGTGCCCCCATCCCATCTCTTCCACAAACGGGCCCTTTGTTTACTTGTGTTTTTTTGTGAAGCGAAGGCCTGGCTGTGGCTGTAGGGCTGCGGCCGGGAGGAGGAGGGGATTGAGCTGTGGGCTCATCAGTGAGTGGAGGGGCTGCCAGCCTTCCTGCCAGGAGGCTAGAAAGGGGTCCCTGCTTCATAGGTTCTGCCTCTGCTTGGCCCTCTCTTGCTCCGAGTGTGGCCGGCTTGGCTGGCAGGCAAGCTGGCCAACCGGCCGGAGGCTGCTGGGGCCTCCTGGGGAAGTGAGCCCCCTTTCCCCCCCCCCCCCCCGTTGTCTTTCTTGTCTGGCAGCCAAGGGGACTAGGGAGAGCTGGAAGCACAGAGCTGCACTGCTGCATTCCTTGGCAGCTGGGCTGGCTGGCTCTGTTCCCGGGGGAGGGAAGCTGGCTACCTGGCGGACGGGTGGTGCTGGTGCCTGGGGCTCTGTTTCTCTTTTGGGAAGGCCCCTTGGGCAGGAGCGGGACTCGGGATGCTTGGGCGGCTGCTTTGCCTCTCTCAGGGCTGCGCAGGGAGGTTCCCGTCCTCCTCCTCCTCCTCCTGCTACTCATCCTTGGTCTCCCCTTCGGGGCCCTTTTCTGAACGCAGCTGCGTCTTGCTTTGAGGCTACCTTGGCCCTGCCGGCTTTGGATGAAGGCGAGGTGACTTGTCTCCTAGTCCTGCAGAACGCTCCCCCCCACACTCCAGTGGTGGCCCTGCTTCCATTGGGTCTGCAGGCAGGGTTCAGCTCCAGCTCCGCATAGGTCTCTTCCCCCCCCCCAACCCCCGAGGGCTGAGGGCCCTCTCACCTGCTGGCTTCGGGCATCCTGAGCTGGTGGGTTTTCTGGCTGCAGACGCTGAACAGTTTGCTGCTCTCTTCCACTTTCAAGAAAGAAAACTGTGGGTGACTATAAATGGAGCATTGTTTGTGGCAGCTGCCTTCCTTCTCCTTCTTGGCGGTTCTTTATCTGTCGCTCCAGCAGGATGGAGGCTTACTGAATCCCCCCCCCAAGTGACTCCCCGTCTCATAACCTTCAGGCTTTGCAAATTTGAGGATGGGGGTTCCTGGCAGAATGGGAAGAGCGCCCGTGGCTCCAGATCCCTGCTGGGACAAGGAGGCTGCAGCTGTGGCCATACATCGGGTGAAAAGTTCAGATCTGCATTTCAAAGAAGGCAGAAGGCCATGGAGGGCTGGGGTCAAATTCTTGGGGCTGCTGCTGCCCCTTCGGTTCAGGTTTGGGGGCGACTGGGTAACCCTGTGCATGTTTGGAGGGACCTGCCAAACCAAGACAGTGCCAGGTTGGGGGCTGTGGACCTTCTTGGGAAGCCTTGAGATGAGGAGAGCTGTGGGAGCGAGATTTCTGCTTTCTTCTCCAGCGGTGAGTTAGCTGCCTCCTGGTCTCCTCTGGCCTGCCAGAGGAAAGAATGCAGCCGATACCATGTCACCCCTTGGCCTGTGGGTTGGTGGTGGGAAATTAATGCATTCTGGACTTCCATCCCCAGGGCCAGGAGGCTGAGCGAAGACCCTGGTGACTCAGCCCTTGGGTTGATACCTGGAAGAGCGCCAGTTTCCCACAGCCCGGAGCCTCTGGTGGCAGCCTTGAAGAGAGAGGCCTTTCTCCTCCCCCTCCCCACTTCTGCTACCAAAACAGCGGCCCTTGCTACCCAGGACATTACCAGGCAGATCCCAGGCTCTCTCTGGGATTTGCATGGCTGCAATGATGCTGAGATTCACAAAAGGGATCCCATAGATATGCCCAGCCCCATCGCTCCCAACTTTGCCCTTAGTAATTTAGAGCCTGGTTCTGCAAGAACCAGAGCAGGTCCAGACCCATCTCCCCTCTCTCCCACCCCTCTTGAGGGGTCTAGAAAGGCAGCAGCCCCCCTCCCCCATGTCTGAATCCTGGCAAATGTCAGAGTTTATTTCTTGACCCAGTTGGCATGGCTGGCTATCCTGGCTGCTACCTCAGCAGAAATATTTGGACCAGCACACCTGCCCCCTTTTTGTTGATTCCCCCACCCCTTTCGGGAAGGGCAGATAAAGCGACTGGCTGGTTTCTCCTGGTTGTGACTTTCAGGCTTCCTGGCGTGAGAAGGAGGGCCATCTAGACCCAGTAGGGTCCCGATCACGAAGAAAGGGCCTGTGCTGCTGAAGGGAGCTGCTTAGAGTATGGATGGGTTTGGAGGTGTGCACTGATTGCACTGCAGTCGTTTTCTTGGCTTCTGAAATTCTGATTTGGCAGTGACTTTTAGAAGAACTTTTTCGAGTTCATTTGGGAAGATTAATCTGGTATTCTGTTGGAGCAGGAAGTGGTGGGTTCAGACAGATGACCTCTGCTTAACCACTTAGTCAGTCTGTAGGGTGAGCACTTTGCCATGGCTGCCCCCTCCTCCCAGCCACACTTTCTGTGGATGGCACTCACACTACCAAAGTGGGGAGGGGACAGGCAGCAGGTTCGGAGCCTGCTCTGCGACCCATCAGCCAGGGAGGGAGAGCCAAGTGAGAGAGTGCTTGGCCAAATAGCTTTGGAAAATGCTTGCAATTTCTGTTAGAACTGAGGGGGGGGGGCAGAAGAGTTTTCCTATCACAGAAGTTGGAGAATATGTTTGATCTTGCTCTCCTCCTCCTCCAGTGACTCTTGTGGTGGCTGCTGGAGGGCAGGGTGAGTGGATCCCTCAGCAAAGGCTAACTCTGCCATCTTTCATCAGATTGCAAAGTAGACAGGAAACGGCTTAAGGTTTTACCCCGGAAAGAGAACTGTAGAGCTGTTTCTCCCTCCCAGGAGCTGTACAGATCCCCTGGGTCCTGTGAGATGACGGCCCTAGAAGCCTTTTCCCCTGACATGGCAGGGGCCTTCTGGGCTCCTGGTATCCGCAGTCCCCCTCCTGGAGCTGCCAAAGAGCCTTCTCAGGGGAACTGCGTTCCTTCGTGGGTTGGACCCTTCAGCCCAGGAAGGAGGACTAGCCTTTATCCTGAATTGGTGAAGACATATATTTCACCTTGTGGAGCCTTCGTTATCTGAGAATTTGTTGGAATAGGAATGAATGGCTTTCCTGAGCAGGTGTGCCTCAGTGATGGAAGGTCTCAACTGCTGGCTGGTACATTTACCAGCAAAGGCTTTGGGGTTGGTGTGGGCGGCCTCCTTCTTCCCAGGCTTTTTCTTCAAACAAGATCTTCTGGCCTCCAGATTTCTGATAAATTGATAAGAGGAATTGTGGGAGTCAATAGAGTTGTAGACACTTTGCCAATATAACCCTAGTGCTATTGATCTGCCAGTAAATTAAAGTCTTACTTAGAAGCTGCCGATATTTCTAATCGCCTGCCTCACCAATTACAACCTCCCAGTTACCTGGGAAAGACAGAAGGCGAGAGCCTCGCAGCCCAGGCGGAATAAAGGGGGTTGGCCCTTCCCTCTCCCCTAGGGAGCCTATGGAATCGCCTTCGTGCTCCTGGGAGGGGTTTTGGCCAGGGTCTTGGGGATCTCAGCAGCCGCTTTCTCTTCTTGGCCAGGTGAGCCAGGGAACCCTGGCCTCTGGGTGCAGGTCAATATTGCAGGGGCATGGAAAGGGCACGGGGCATCCTGGGGGATGAGCAAGCACAGAGAGGGGAGAGTGCCCCATTGAATGGCCCCCTGCCCAGAGGTCGCTATTCTCAGCTGCCTATATTTGCTCCAGTCCTGCCCTGGCAGCAGAGGAGACACCCTCCCCAGCCCAGTTTTGGAACTGCTTCTTTTCAGGGGTTTGGGGGGCTTGGGAGGTGTTCACTGTGGTGAAGGTCCCAGTGACAACTTGGCTGGCTGAAGGCTGCTCCCCAAGTGCAGCAGTGGCTTCAGCCCCATCAGTGGCAGCAGAAAGACACCCCCCCTGCTCCCCCTAGGGCAGGGGTCAGCAACTGGAAAAAGGAAAAGAGCCACTCAGAACCGGTTCCATCACACCAACAAAAAAGTGGGAGCCGCAAAAAGTGCGTGCGCGTGTGTCCACTCACGCGCATGCGCAAAAAACATTTTGGGAGGCACCTGTGCGGCGACGGGTCTCCCCTTTGGAGAGGTGCGCGCCGTCCCGTCCGGAGACCTGCCATGTTCGTCAATGTTTGACGAACGCGGCAGGTCTCCGGACGGGACGGGACGGCTTGGAGAGGTGCGTGCGCACTCTCCAAACCGCTGCCATCCCGTTTGCACAGCTGCCGTGTTCGTCAATGTTTGACGAACGCGGCAGGTCTCCGGACGGGACGGGACGGCTTGGAGAGGTGCGTGCGCACTCTCCAAACCGCTGCCATCCCGTTTGCACAGCTGCCGTGTTCGTCAATGTTTGACGAACGCGGCAGGTCTCCGGACGGGACGGGACGACTTGGAGAGGTGCGTGCACACTCTCCAAACCGCTGCCATCCCATTTGCACAGCTGCCGTGTTCGTCAATGTTTGACGAACGCGGCAGGTCTCCGGACGGGATGGCGGCGGTTTGGCGAGTGCGCGCGCACCTCTCCCAAGCCGCCATCCCGTTTGCACAGCTGCCGCGTTCGTCCATGTTTGATGAACGCGGCAGGTCTCCGGACGGGACGGCAGCGGCTTGGAGAGGTGCACGCACACCTCCGCCCTTCGGAAAGGTGCGCGCGCACCTCTTGGAACGGGCAGTGCCACTCTCCATTTGGAGAGGTGCGCGTGCACCACTACCCGTTCGAAGAGGTGCGCGCGCACCGGGCGGCTCCGGAGCCGCGGGTTGCCGACCCGTGCCCTAGGGCTTCCTGTATGTCTTATTCCAGCAGCCCCTCCCCCATCTGGGGCCCAGAAGAGAGGCAGCAGAGAGGTCTTGGGGTGGGGGGAGGAATGTGGAAGCATGGTGGAGCAGCTGGAGGGACCTGCTTGTCCTGCTGCCCTTTCACTTTTCCCCACTGAAGCAGCAGCCCAAAGGGAATGCTGGGTCGGCCTTGTGCTGCCTGAGACCAGCTGTATTTGAAGGCCTCCTGGTGAGCACAAAGTGGGCATAGCCAGCCAGGCTCTTCCTGCTCCCGTCCCTGGTATCGGCACGAACAGCTGCTCCACTTGGCAACTCTGGCTCTTCGGAAGCGGGTGGTGGGCCTAGCCCCCCCCCTCCTGAGCCACTGCCCAGACCAAACTGATTTTGGAGCCCCCATTTACGTTCCTCTTCCAGCGGCAGCCTTTCCTGCTGGCTCCTACTTGTGGCCAGTCTCTCTGGCTCTGTTGCTTGCTCTGCAGAGGCTTTTCTACGTGGCCTGCTAGGTTGGACCATTTCCAGGTCGAGATGGTTCCTTGCAAGCTCTCCCCTTCCAGCTTGACACCCCTAGCTGCTCCTTTGGGTGAGAAGAACAAGGAATCGGCCATCGGGAGGGACAGACCATTTTTGATGGCATTGTTTCTTTGGAAATGGACCAGAGGTTTGGGGGGAGGCAGAGCGATGCACCACCGCCTGACTGACCCCTTGTAGCTGAGCTTTGGGCCGCAGGGCAGCGTCTGGTCCAGGAGAGTGGCCAATGAAGTGTGACGCTTGACCTGCGGATGGAGAAACACTTTTATCCAACTTCTGTGGATTCGCCACCCCCCTGCCAGCCTCACAGGGTTCACCGTCCCTACCAGTTTCAGCCGAGGCACCGAGCCCCCCAGAATCACCTGGTTTCCTCCAGGCCCACAAGAGGCCAGTAGGGTCCTTTGGGGGGCAGCGAGACTTCAGTTCAGTGGCCCTCAGGTGAGGTCCTGGGCTGGTCGCTTGGCTCCTGGAAGAGAGGGACCTCCCTGGTTTGGGGCCAAGTTCATGCAGAGTTCGTCTTCTGCGGGGAAGCACCGAGGGGCTGAGATTACAGGGGAAGATGGTATCAATAAGCAGTATTGAGTCTGAGCGAGCCTCAACAGTGTGGGGAAAAACTCTGCTGGCCCTCCTGCTTATTGAGAAGCCAATAGCAATTTCCTGACTGACACTTGATGCAGACTGCTGCCTCCTCAGGGCCCAGGCCCTGCGTGGCTGCACGACTGCCTCCCAGCCCCAGCGCTTGGCCTCCTGGAGGCCAGTTGGGACCCCCCGCTTCCTGGGCTGTGGGATGAAGTATTCCCCCAGGGGCTGCCACGTCCCTAGGACTGGGCAGGTGTTTCTCTGGACAGTCTGGGATAAGGACTAGCTACACACAGACACACAGACACAGACACACACACACACACAGAGAGAGAGAGAGAGAGAGAGAGAGAGAGAGAGAGAGAGAGAGAGAGAGAGAGAGAGAGAGAGAGACCTGTTGCAGTTTTCTTCCTTGTTGGAAGACCAGGTATTGACTTATCTTGGAATCTTGGAGATTTCCAATTCCCAAGACATTATATTTTCTTTCCCTCATGTGGATGGTGAAATCTGGCCTAGAACAATCAAGATACTTCACGTACTGATCAGCTCTGCACTGACATGGTATGGGTATGCGGCAGCTATGGTGATAAATAGGCCTTTCATTAGCTGTCTTCTGCTAGAAAGAGAGATGCCCAGCTTGTAGCCACGAATTAACTGGGCTTGGGGCTTTCTCAGTTGGGATATGAAGATTTGGCTAGAATAGGGCTGCTGCATGCTTTATGTGTACATCAAGAATCTGATGCACCTGGATAACCAGCACTGTCCAGTGTCTATTTCAATCCTCCAGGTCATGATTGTCCCAAAGGTGCTTTTCAAAAGGCAAGTAGACTTTCTTAGTTGTTTCATTTTGTTTCATTTTGTTTCTCATTCAAGAAATTTATTCAGCGCAAGGAAAAAACTAAGAAAGTCCAGTTGCCTTTTGAAAAGCACCTTTGGGACATCACTGTTGAGGCTGATGGGTTGCTGCATGTGACATGCAGGGTTGTACACAACTCTAAAACCTCTGATCGATGCTGGATTCGCTTCCCACAGACAGATCTTCCAAAATATCCCAGATGCTGCCCAGAGATGTCAAAAGCTTTGGGTACTTTGAGAGGCATCGCATCTCACGAAGACAGCAAGCCTCTTAATTATTGACTTCTGTACAATGGCTGTCTGTAATTGCAAGTGGTCAGCCCAGGTGTTTTTTAATGGTTTGTCTTGTTCACCCCTGTCTCCCTATCTAGATTCTGGGGCCTTGTTGCAGGTGAATGATGGGCGAGCTTGCCTCCAGCCATGAATAAGCCTTAGGGCTACATTGCAATCCTGGCCATCTTTCCCTCCCGCATCAAGGTCACCACCATTTCTGTTCTGTTCCACACATAGCAGGAGAGAATGCCAGAAATTAAAATGAATCCAGTTCAGTCAGTGTCATGAAAACGCTGAAAGGTTTAAATGCCTAAAATTTCTGGGACCAAGTTGTTCAGGATTCTGGGTGTACGTGGGGGTCCTGTCAGATGTGCAGCTTGGCCCTTCAGCTTGTTCTTAAGCCGTTTGCCTGTAGTAGGAAGGGTCCAGAAATGGTGCTTCCATTGTACAATCTGTCAAATTTTGTACGTGCTGGAAGGAAGTTCAAGCTTAGCCTGGGCTCATTTAGGGGTTGACCTGAATTCACGAAAGTGAAGCTGGCAGGATGTTCCAAATGAACTCTTGATTCCAATATCAGAAGGAGCTTCATGGGTCCTCTGAAGTGCCATGCTTGTCATCTCCTGTTAGGTTCAGCTGCTCAGTCCTCCTGTGTTGGTCGATTTGAAGTTTGCTGTCCCCTCCTTGAAAGTACAACTGCCCCTTTCCCAAAGCTTCCTGTTGCAGACACCATGGTGGCCCTTGCCACTTGAGCGTTCTCTGCCTGGAAGACTGTTCCTCCGGTGTTTCACCGAAGGGCTTCCAGAGCTGGCCTCCCATTCTGACTAAAGGGTCTGCCCCAGGGCTGTTTTGGAAATGCTTCTTCCCACTGGACTCACCAGCCTTCTGCAAGGCATCTGGTAGGCGAATGGCAGCTTTCATCATAGTGGGAGTTCTTTGTATATGAGTTGAGTTGAGTTTTGGTGGGAACCTGCCAATCTGTTTTCCCATAATCCTAACCATGAGAGCAGTATTGGGCACAGCCTTTAACTGTTTGAGAGGTGAAGAAGGAAAACTGAGGAAAGGAATTAGAACCATCAATGAGCCTAGGTGGCCCCAGAGCATCATGGCTGCAGGTTGGAGAAGTCTCCTGCAGAGGAGAGTGGTGTGGGACAGCAAGGCAGCTGGAGTCCTGACAAGCCATTGTCTTTTCGGTTAAGTCTTCCCCACAGAGGGGCTGCTCTTGGAAGGCAGCAGTCCTTGAGGCCACACCAGCCTATTAGTAACCCAAACAGGCAGGGTCACCATTCTTTCCCTTTGCTATGGACTGGTGACATGAAAACTGGAGAAGCTGGAGAGTTTGGGAGGGAGCGGAGGGACCAGGCAGCCATTGGAGTAAGGAATAGGGCTCAGCAGCTGCAGAAAACAGTCTAGGTCCTCAGGAGAACCTTCCCAGTTATGCTTTGCTTCTTTTCTCCCCCCTCCCCCAGGCCCCCCTCCCCTGTCTTGGACTCCTTGACTGCAGAACTATGAAATGCAGAAGTAGGAAACCCTATTCAGAACCTGTTAGATAATACAAGAGAGGTATTAAAGAGGAATCCCAGCTATTCTTATGTCAGGCCTAATTGTCTGGGAGGAGTCACCTTGCTCTGCAAGCCAAGTGGTGGGTGGCAGCAACGCAAGTCAACACAATAGTTGTTTTGGAGCTGGTCTGAACTGCCTGTCCTTGCAAGGCCATGGCGGGATAAAGAGATGGCTGCCTTTTGAAAGGCTTTAGGTGAGAAGCCTCTTTGTGGCAAACCTGGCAAGGGAGGACAACAGTGGAAAGCATCATGGTGAGGCTGCTCCCCTGGAGTTGCTGCTCTATAGCACTGTATGAACTGGGTTCATTCTGCTGGACTGAGGGCTGTGCTTTCCTGACGCTGTTCAGAGGCAGAAAGGTAGCGGTTTCTCATTGTCTTCTTTCCACATCTTCAAGGCACATGGGCTCGCCTCGACCTTCAGAAGGAACGGCTCATCCTTGCACTGACACCGGCCTTGCTTTGAGCATTAAGTCCATGTTAGAAATGGGCTCTCTACTTGTCATGTTTCCTTTTGATGCTAGGCCATGAGCGGCTTCAAAAGATTGCTTCTTTTGTAAGTTGTAAACAGCACTGGTTCCAAAAATCAGATTGCAACCTATGAGGGGGAAAAAGTTCCTTCTAGGAATAAATCTTGGCTTCCCACATTTAGTTCTCTGGGACTCAGTCTGTGGCTGACTGCCATGTTTCTTTCAGTGAGAGATTAAACCCTCGTGGTCGAGATGGACCACTTGTGTGGTCAACTGCAGCTGTATTGGGCCACAATGTATCTTCAGCAACCCCATTGTTCTGTATTTGCCAGCATCCTTGCAGTGCAGCTGGGCACGATTACCTTTCATTTTTTGGGATGGCTCTCTGACTTTGGGCTTCCACTCGCTGCTCTGGTGGCTTTACAAAAGGGGGGGGGCGGCTTTGAATGCCTTCAGAGTTTCCATTTTGTCAACCTCCTTTAATTAAGAGATTAGAAAGTGCTAGTGTCTTGCAAAAATGTTGCTGAGTATATCTTTTTGAATGCCAGTAGATGCCGTGTCGTGTCGAGTGTGCGAACTGGTCCCCAGTAGACCCTCTAGAGAATGCTTGTTCTCTTGGCCTGGCTTTGTTAGAAGCTGCAATTACTGCTTTGGTGCTAATTGCTCAGCCTAGCATTAGATCACTTTACCTGAAAAGTTTGAAGATTGCCAGCAAAGGTCAGCCCAGGGCCCCGTGCGGCGGCTTCCACTGACAGCTCTTCCTGCTGAAAAGATGTTAGCCAAGCAGAACTAAATGGGTTCTGAGCCCGTGTTACTTTGATTTGTGGACCACACTCCTCAGGGCCACCTCTTTGGGGGCATCCAGCAGAGAGTAAGGTCTGAAGCAAAAGTAGGAGTGACACACCTTCCTTCTCTTTATCCCATTCATTTGTTTTCTCTTCTCTTGCTCTCAATTCACAGGAGTCAGGAATGGGCCCATGACTCTTTTTGAAAACCTGGACCCAAGGGTGCCAAAGGTTTGGGGCCTAGCCAAGAACTGAGGTTGCCATTCCCAGAGTAGGAGAGGGACAGTGCAGTTGTGTGCAACCAATCTGGAGAGTTCTTCCAGTGAAAAGCTGGGTATCTCTTCTTTTAAGGTGGGTTTGTACAGCTACAGGTAGTTCATTTAGCAGCTCCCTCGTTTATTGACCATTTGCAGTTACAACAGTGATAGAAAAAGTAACTTTATGACAATCTTCATATTTATCCATCTGCGATTGGATTCAAGACTTTCTTAGGAATCGGTTACAAACAGTGAGGGTCGGCTCTGCTTTGTCCACCCCCCTGAAGCTTTGCACCGGCACGCCACAGGGCTGTGTGCTTAGCCCCTACCTGTACTCTTTATACACTTATGATTGTGTATCATCTGACCCATCCACTGCGATAATCAAGTTCGCAGGTGATACAACTGTGGTGGGTCTTATTACAGGTGGGGATGAGACAGCATATAGGGCGGAGGTACAAAAACTATCCATATGGTGTAGTAACAACAACTTGCACCTAAACATCGGCAAGACGAAAGAGATGGTGTTAGACTTCCAGAGAAAAAAGGAGGAACCTGCCCCACTTTGAGTTTCCTCCTTTAAATTTCTGGGAGTCTACCTCTGTGAAGATCTGACCTGGAAAGTTAACACAACTCAGGTGGCTAGAAAGGCCCAACAGAGGCTTCACTTTCTTAGGGTCTTGCAGAAGAACAGGGTAGAACAACAGCTTATGACCCTCTTTTACCGGTCTACTATAGAGAGCGTCCTCTCGTATGGTATTGAGGTTTGACACCACTGGATGACCTCGCCAGGGCTCGTTGCCTTGGAAGAGTGAGGAAGATTCTCAGGGATGACTCACATCCTGGACGGTATCTCTTTACTTTCCTACCATCCGGTAGGAGATATAGGAATATAGCCAGCCGTACCAACAGGCTGAAAAATAGCTTTTATCCGTGGGCTGTTAGGCTTTTAAATGGGACATAATCTTATGCAGAATTGACTTGGGAGGCCGGTGTGTGGTGTAGTTGGTTCACATAGTGTGGTGGGATGGAGGGTTTGTTGTCACTGTGTGTTGGGGGGAGAGAGCACGGGGGGAGGCTCAGCTAATCTCAATGTACACATGTTGTACTTTGACAATAAAGGTTTATTATTATTATTATGACCTTTGCAGGTCTGTAAAGTGAAGGAAGTAAGACCATAAGCACAGTTTGCTTAACAACCAAGTTGTGGTCAGTAAACAAGGGGTACCTGTACTCCATAAGCATATATTGAGTCAGATCTGTTGCTGTTCATCATGGCCTTGTCGTAGTATCAGAAGTTGGAACGAGAATACTTACGCCATTGAGCCCAAGCCCTGCTCAGTACAGAGTCCACATTGATAGTTGAAAGTTCCATGTCTCGAGCTTGTTGCGCATCAGAGAAAGAGTCTTGCACCATCTTCATGGCTTCACTGGGGCTTCGCCTTTATGCAGAGAATAAAGCCAGAGTGGCTTAGGGATCACTGGCTCCTTGAGTGAGAATTCAGTGAGCGTTCACCAAGTATGGGCTATGCAAGCCCAATCACCTCCACTAGACTCCCCCCATTTGAAATGGAAGAAGATGGCACAGGAGATGACCAGTAGTAGTCCTTTATCTCAAGAAGCTGGAGAGTTGTCCCATGGACCCCAGGAGGGTCTGGTCAGGGGGAAGCTCTTGGTCTGCCTCAGCTCTGCTTGATGGATGATGCTCAGGGAAGGTGTGGCTGCTGTGCTGAGGCCCTCCCCCTCCCAAGCCAAGAAGCCGGCTGTCCTGAGGTGGGGCCAGCCAAATGCATCAGAGGGGCTGCTTTGGCCTTTTTTCTTAATTACTGTCAAACAGGTTCTTGACCTAGAGGAACGTTGTAGAGCCATGGCTGGATAGAAAATGAGGAATGCAGATGTGTACCAAGTGACCATCCCATTTCACTTCTGCTGTTTATGTATAAGGTGTTAACCCAGAGGGCGATGTAAAGGTGCTCCAGGAGAACCTTCTTTCAGAGTCCATCCGAGGAGGAAGAGAGTCGGAGGCAGGGCTTCTGTTGCCTTTTTGAACTTGGCTGGGAGAATCAGTGTTCACGCAGGGGTTTCTGTGACATTTGTTGAAGGTACAGATGTGTTTACAGATATAGCCATGATGTAGGATTCTGGTCTATATCTGAATGCATAATTTCCCCAGCAGGATGTGGTTGCTGAGATCAAGGAGATGGTTTAAGCCACTAGAGATCCCTCTCTCGAGCAGGGAAGCAGGGCAGCCCTTCGCAGGGAACCCTTGGGGGCTGCTTTGAAAGACCTTTGAAGCAGGCAAGGTCATTGCAGCATCTGAACTGACTGCTCTGAAAATGAGTGCTTGGACTGAAGCAGGGGTGGGGGCGGCTTCAGAGAGGCCTCATCCAGGCTGGATCTTGTAGCACAAGCCCCCTGACAGGTCCCAGGTCCCTTTTGTCACAGGGTGCGGTGGCAGTGAGGAAGGGGAGAGCCAGGATCCTTCCCCAAACCCAGCAGGTGGGCGTTTAGCAAGTAGTGCAGCGTCCCCTCTGCAATGGCCACCCTGGGAGACTTTGGCTTCCTCTGGCCCCCTCTTCATGCCGAATGAGCCCTCGGATTCACCACCGCCAGCTTGCTGCTTGGGCCTTGTTTTGGGCTTCAGCCAGAGGCCTGGCGGCTGGTGCCAGGGGAGGAGCCAAAGAAGCTGGAAGACGGGAACCCAGAACAGGCAGAACTGTCCCACCAATGAAGGGAGAGGGCAGGGCTGGTTGGCAGTCTGGTGCCAATCCCCAGCAATCTACCAGGAGATTTAGTTACCCTTCTAATCACCCTTCTGCCAGCCCTCGCCAACTCTGTTCCCAGCCCTCCCTCAGAGTGGAGGCCTTCAGGGCCTGTAGAGAAAGGCTGCCTATCTAGAGCCTGATGCCCTGGAGCCACGCTGGGAAGAGGGCTTCTGGCTACCTCTGCTCTCAGGCCAGGTTGCCTTCTTTCTTAATTTCTTGCAAGGGGTGCTCTTTTGGGCAATTTGCAATTATCCATATAAACAGTTTTATCATCTGCTTGGCAATCAATAATGCAGCTTATGCTACTTTAATATCTTGGTCGTATTGATTGCCTTAACAGCCATGCCACTGTGGTCAGCTTCTGTTAACCCTGAGCTTCCTTCCCTGGCAGCCAAAAGAAGGCTCGGGGGGGGGGGGCACAGCCAGGGCCAGAGGGCAACAGGAAGCCCAAATGAGCCCGAGGGGAGCCAAAAACGGCCTGAAAGTGGATGGTGGAGATTCCCAACAGTAACCTGAGTAAGGGCAGATTGGAGACTGCATCCTCCAGGATCTTAATCCATTTTTGACCTGGATTTGTTGAAGGAAAGGGGCAGACCCTGCAAACTCCTCCAGGGAGGCAAGTCTCCACATCTGTCGGGGCCCAGGCTGGGCTAGAGCTGGTAAACGAAAGACTAGCTTGGTTGAGTCATCAAGGATGGCTTTCTGGTTCTTTTTCTATTACTTTCTCTCCTTTATGGTCCCACCAGTTTTTGCTTGCAGGCAAGTGGTATTTCTTGTGAATCTTCTAATAATGTACCATTGTTGCTACTTTGTCCTGCCATTGTTTGTAGTCAGTCTGGACAATCTTCTTGTAGCAGCTAACCAGGTGGTCCACTGTTTCTTCAGCTTCTTTGCAAAGGTGGCACTTACTGTCTGTTGCTATCTTTAATGTACTGGCCATGTAGTACTTTGTCTTCCCATGCCTCCATTCTGTTTTTCATTTGGTCTTTCTTGTAGACCAGTTTGGTCTCTCCAGTAGTGAGTAAGCCTTCCTGGTATACTGACTTCAGTGCATCTTCTTCACTGTCCTTCAAATATTTTTCCAAAGCCCGTTTTTTCTTCTTCAACCATCTGATATATTGCAACATTCCATGCCCACCTATTTGCCTTGGTAGATACTGTAGACTCTGTCAATGTCGCTGCAAGGATGAAAGGCATGATTCATTGTCATTACTTTTCTGGTCTTCCTATCCATTGCTTTTAGTTCTGCTTGCATCCAGTCCATTATTCCAGCTGTGTATCTGGAACTGCCCAGGTGTTGATTACCTTGATGGCATTTCCTCTGTTGAGTTTGGACTTTCAGATCGTCTTCACTCTCTTGAAGTATTCACCTCTAATCTTTTTCTTGACTTCAGGATGCTTGATGTTGTCAGCTTGAAGGATACCCAGGTATTTGTAGTCATCATCTTCATTCAGACTGTTAATGTTATTTTCGTGGTGCATCTTAATTCCTTAGTTTTCACTATTTTTCCTTGTTTGACAGTGTGGCACATTTGTCCAATCCAAACTCCATTGCAATATCTTGGCTATATATACGGACAGTGTTGAGCAGCGATTCTATTTCAGATGGAGTTTTTCCATACAGCTTCAGATTATCCATGTAAAGGAGGTGGGATAGTCTGGCAGATGTTTTTGATGTTTGATAGCCATGCCCTGACTTATTCAGTATTGTTGACAGAGGAAACAGTGCAATAACAAATAGTTGTGGTGATAGTGAATTATTGTTGTTGTTATTGTTATTATTGTTATTTAAAATTCAATCTTCAATTTGCCCAATAATGTGGAAAAAGGAGATCCTGTCTGTATCCACCACGGCTCTTTGGCTTCCTTTTTGCAGTTTGGCCACCGTTAGATTTTGAAAGGGCCTATGACTCACATGTGCCTTTTCTGGGGCAATTATTTTGAGTTTATGCCCCCTGTATAAAATTACCCCCCTGTATAAAAATTAAATCACTCACATTGATACGTATTTTAATAAGATGTGGACAAGTTTAAACATTGTTATACTTTTATCATTTTTATGTTTTCTTGTGAACTGCACAGAATCATTGGCAGTTGGGCAGTGCACAAATTGCCTAAAGTAAATAAATCAGTTAGATTGTTTAAACAATTAAACATTAAAGAAATTTATAAAATAAAAAAATGCCTGCCTGTTTTAATAGCCCATTAAGCGAGAGTCCATGGCTTTGACTCCCGGTCGTGAACTCTGCCAGTTAATTACATGGTGGGCCTCCTCATGTATGTGTGTGCCAGTCTTGGATGGGAGAGAAACAGGTAGGTCAGCTCCCTGCCCACTTTGGGTCGGCCCCTGGGATTTGGCGACTCTTCCTGCCACCTGATCTCGCTGCCTGCCGAGTGGACTCTCTGATGGGACTCCTAGAGGGGGAGCCCACAGCTCAGAGGTCTCGGATTCCCCGGCTGGGTTGATTCCACCGTGAAGCCTTGCCAGACATTCATTGATCCTTCTTTTGCCGTCATGCCTTTTTCCAGTAAAAAGTATTTGTTTCGTCCAGGCTTTATGAGAAGGGGAGGAATCATTTCTTTTCAACCTGGGCCAAGTGTTGCTCAGCTGGATATTTGCTCCTGCCCTGAGAAGCAGATTTCTTCTCCTGCTTTGATCCGGTTCTTGAGGCATCCTTGCTCCATCCTAGGTTGCTTGCAGCTGGGGAATTTCTTTTGTGCAGCTCCCATCTGCTGGGCTTGGCCAGAGCTGGTTGTTTGCATGGATGGTTCATCATCAGTGCAGTGCACTGAGTACCAATGATGTTAGGTAGTTGGGTAATGAAACATCTGCAAGCAAACAAATTCAGAGGGCATCGAGGACTCCTCAGTTCAATCCTGAGTTATTCACTTCTGTTGGCATTGAATTTTTCTTCCCTTTGCTTCCAATTTCCAGTTGACTGAAATTGTTGCTTCTTACTGAAGAAAAAGATAAATGCAACCCAATCATGAGTAGTATCCTAGAATTTGAAGGGGCATTGAATCCAACTGCCCAGCAGGAATTCAAGTTCAAGCCTTCCTGGGAGAGGGGCTGTCCACCTCTCTCTACTTCTGTGGAGAGGAGTTGATTGTTGCCTTATCAAAAGGAAACTGAAGCTCATAAATTTCCTAACACTCAGTCCTAACCTGCCTTCCACTAATTTAAATCCATTGTTTTGTGCCTGGCACTTAGCAGGAGATACGAGGTCTTGATTCCCTTTCCAGTCTTCCGTTGTCAAGGCTAAGCATACCCAGCTTTCTCAGTCTGGCTTTCAGAGCTTTTAATTTTCCAACTATCCTTATTGTTGGTATCTGGGTCTAGCTTTACGTTCACATCTAGAAGTGGACCCAGAAGTGGAAGCTGAGTCTGAAGGAATCAGAATATAGTGGAACAGTTACTTCCTATGATTTTATGTTTTATTCATAACACAGTCTAAAATTGTATCTCCCGCTAGATCATATTTATCTCAGTTGTAAGCCTATAGAATTGATCCCATGTCCTTTTGCTAGTTATCCCAAATTCCTGCTGATGGAAAATGGGCCACCTTGGGTTCTTGATTGGTGTCCCTGGTCACAGGAATTTGCCATAACGTGTCTTTTCTTGACTCTCCTTCCCAGTTTTCCAAACAATGCAATTCTGTTTTTTTTTCATTCTCCAAGCAGCATGGATCCTTCCAGTTCCTCTCTAAAAGGTGCAAAGAACCAGGGAGAATAACTGCAGCATGCAAATTCCATAGTTGAGTCCGTTGTTCCAGATGTTGACAAACTAGTGATCAGAGTAGGTATGTTCTGTTTTGGATTGGGGGCAGGGAGACACAAATGAATTAACTGCCCGGGTACCACGGCCACCTGGGTCTCCATAGCGGCTTCCCACTTTCCTTGTCCACAAATATCTTATTGGTTACTTATCTAGGCAGGTGGCCTCAAGGTCAGGGAGGGATTTACATTTCTCTGGAAGATCTCTTGGCTTATTTGCAATTTTTATTAGTTCAGATGGCAGGTATACCAATTATGAGTTACTTCATGTGTTAATAGACACAGCTCCATTCGCACTGCCTCCCAAACAGCTTGCTTCTGAGCAGAAGAGAATAGAGTAGAGCTAGAAGGGACCATGGAGGTCTTCTAAAGTCCAGCCCCCTGCTCAAGCAGGAGAACCTTATACCATTCCAGACAAGTGACTGTCTAGTCTCTTCTTAAAAATCTCCAGTGATGGTGCTCCCACAATTTCTGAAGGCAAGTTGTTCCACTGGTTAGTTGCCCTCACTGTTTGTAAGTTTCTCCTTAATTCCAGGTTGCTTCTCTGATCAGTTTCCAACCATTGTTTCTTGTTCTACTTTGTCCTGGTGCTTTGGAGAATAATTTGACCCCCTCTTCTTTGTGGCAGCCCCTCAAATACTGGAATACTGCTATCATGTCACCCCTATTTCTTCTTTCTTTAGACTAGCCCAGGGGTAGGCAACCTCGGCTCTTTTATGACTCATGGACTTCAACTCCCAGAATTCCTGAGTCAGCATAGCTGACTCAAGAATTCTGGGAGTTGAAGTCCATGAGTCATAAAAGAGCCGAGGTTGCCTACCCCTGGACTAGCCAAACCCAATTCCTGCAGCCGTTCTTCATATGTTTTAGTCTCCAGGCCTTTGATCATCTAAGTTGCTCTTCTCCGAATTTTTTCCAAAGTCTCAACATCTTTTTTGTAGTATGGTGACCAAAATTGGCTGCAGTATTCCAGGTGTGGTCTTATTAGGGTTTTATAAAGCGGTACTAATACTTCACGTGATCTTGATTCTGTGCCTCTGTTTATACTACCCAGGATTCTATTAGCTTTTTTGGCTGCTGCTGCACACGGCTGGCTCACATTCAAGTGATCATCCATTAGGACTCTAAGGTCCCTCTCACAGTTACTGTTTTTGAGCCAGGTCTCGCATACCCTGTACTTATACCTTTGATTTTTTTTCTGCCTAAATGTAAAACTTTGCTTTTCTCCACATTAAAGTTCATTTTGTTGGATAGGGCCCATTGTTCAAGTTTGTCAAGATCTTTTTTGGATCCTGAGCTTGTCTTCTGGGGTATTGGCTATTCCTGCTAGTTTAGCGTCATCTGCAAATTTGATTAGTTCCCCTTCTATTCCCTCATCTAAGTCATTTATGAAGATATTGAAGAGTAGTGGGCCTAAGACGGAGCTTTATGGTACCCCACTGCTTACTTCTCTCCATGAGGATGTAGTATCATTGAGGACTACTTGTTGAGTACAATTTTGTCAGCCTCTTTCTAGTTTGCCAAGAAGTAGGTTGTGGTATACTTTGTCAAATGCCTTACTGAAATCTAAGACTACTATGTCAATGGCATTTCGCTGGTCTACTAATTTCGTCACTTTATCAAAGAATGAAATAAGATTGGTTTGGCATGATCTATTTTTAACAAACCCATGCTGGCTACTAGTTATAACTTTGCTTGCTTCTAGTTGTTCGCAGATCTGTTTTTTGATTATCTGTTCCAGGATCTTCCCAGGTATTGATGTTAGACTGATTGGTCTGTAGTTTCCTGGGTCTGTTTTTCCCCCCTTTCTTGAAGATGGGAACCACATCAACCCTTTTCCAATCCTCAGGTACTTCCCCGGTGCTCCAGGATTTTTGAAAGATATGGTGCAATGGTTCTGAGATAACATCTGCCAGCTCCTTCAAAATTCTGGGGTGAAATCTGTCATGTCCCGGTGATTTATATTCATCAAGGTCGGATAGGTGTTCTCTTACCATTTTCTTGCTTATTTTAATTTTTATTTCTAATTTGTCTTTTGCAGTAGTTTTTTTGGTATGTTGGGCTATGATTTCTTTTTGTGTGAAGACTGATGCAAAGAATGAGTTAAGCAGCTCTGCTTTCTCCCTACTGTCTGTTATTTCCTTGCCCTCTTTAGTGCACCTACAGTTTCCTTGACTTTTTTCTTGTTATTAATATGTTGAAAGAAACTTTTTTTTACTGTCCTTGATTTCTGTTGCAAGTCTTTGTTCATTCTGAGCCTTTGCTTACCTGACTTCATCTTTGCATATTCTGGCTGTCTGCTGATAATCAGCCTCAGTTATTTGTCCCTCTTTCCATTTTTTGTACTTGCTCTTTTTGTCATTCAATTTGTCAGAGATCTTTGTGCAGACAGGCTGGTTTCTTCTTGAATTTCTTGTTTTTCTTTTTCAGTGGTATTGTGCTGGACTGGGCTTTTATGATCACATTTTTCAGAGTTTCCCATACTTCTTGAGTTGTTTTCCCCTTTAGGATTTTCATCCATGGAATCTTTCCTAGGTTCTCTCTGAGTTTATTAACATCAGCTCTTTTGAAGTTTAAGACACTGGTTGGATTAGTTTGTATTGCCTGCGTTTGCATTATTTTGAATTCCAATATGACATGGTCACTTTCACCCAAGGTTCCAGCAATTTCAACTCCCTCTATCACTTCTTCTCTATTAGTAAGAATTAGGTCCAG
This sequence comes from Vipera berus, assembly GCF_964194415.1. NCBI lineage: Eukaryota > Metazoa > Chordata > Lepidosauria > Squamata > Viperidae > Vipera > Vipera berus. The sequence goes on along the minus strand of NC_138213.1, from coordinate 228,543 downwards.
TTTAGCTTTACTTCTGGTTCCCTCCTCTACCTTTTGGATGACAAAGTTGTTGGTTAGGTTGGTTAGGAATCTGTTTGTTCTCCCACTCACTGCAGAGTTGGTCTCCCAGTTGATATCTGGATAGTTGAAATCTCCCATTACTACTGTGGCATGCTTCCTACACACATTTGTTCACTGGTTGACAAAGGGTTCACCTTTTCTTCTGATTGGTTGGGTGGCCTATGGCAATGTCACTTTTCCCCCCTTTTATATTGACCCATATACATTCTGGAGGGATTTTATCTTTGATCACATGCATTTTTGTAGATATGTAGTGTTCTCTTACATACAGTGCAACTCCCCATCCTCTTTTTGTACATTATTTCTCTTGAACAATTTGTATCCTTCCATGGATTGGTTTAGTATTGGCTTCGAGGATCAGTTGATCACCTTTACTTAACCAGAGAGAGAAGCATGTTGGTTTGGAAACTCTGGGAGGTCTGGGGCAGGGAAAGAAGGAGCTCTGCTTTCTCTTAAAACCTGGATTTGTTTGGTGCCTCTTTTTGGGGGGATGTCAAGATCAGGAGGTTGCCCACAGGAGCCTCCTGTAGCTGAGCCTCGGTTGTTCATGACATGACAGCAGCCAACCTGTTTTCTACCTGCCAGAGATGGGCTTTGCTGCTGCTTCAGGCTGGGTTGACTTGGGCTGATTTCTTTCCTTTGGCCCTTCAGCTGGTCTGGACTGCAGAACCTTCCAACATTATTGTCTTCCTCTGTATGAATTTGGGGCAGCAGTAAGACTCCTCTTGAAGGAAGCTCCCTGACCAGTTAGCTGTGAGGTGTTCCTGGCTAAAGAACTCAGGACGGTTGGCTGAGCAACCACGACCAGCAACTGGAGGTCTACTGGAAGGAAAATTGTTTACCCATTGCAAATATGCAGATGTTAAAAATAAAGACAAAATTGGCCTCAGTCAATTGCAAAAAATAGTTTTAATTGGAACAACTTACATCCTGCCTCAATGATACCTTTAATGCCATTAAACCATTAATCCTAGATCCTTGAAAAGGATTCAATAGGCAGAGAAGAATGCCAAATCCAGTCTAATAATCTATGCAATCAATCATATATGTCATATGATATATAAAACAATAATTTAATTATTGTAATTACTGGTTTTAATTTTAATGTTGGTTTGGACCAAATTGATTTTTTAAACATACGTATTAATCATATTTATGTTTTGTTCAGTTTTATACTTTGTATTTTTTATTGCAATCTGCCTTGAGTTTTGGAATAAACAGAAAGGCAGGGTTTAAATTCAACAATAAAAGAGTGAATCTGCTTGGCATTGTTGCTGCCTTTGGTGCTGCGGATTCTCTCTCGGCTCCTGTTCTGGTCCTAGCTGGAAATGGCCCTTCAGTTCTCATCCAGGAGCCACCAGAGAACTGGATAGCCCTGAGCAAAAGGACCTTATTGCAGGAGTGCCACGGCGGGGTGGGGAGGAGCAGCTTTGGGATAAGAGGGTGCTGCCAAGCAGGAGCAGGGCGGAGGGCTGGGGGGCTCCCAGTCTCGATGCTCTCTAACTGAACATCATTGATTTTACGGGAAACATGTTTACAGACAGTGTGCCGATCGACCTGCCTTCTTGAGTAAGAGCTACCTTTCCTTAACGACTGCAGCGGGGGGGGAGCGGGGGATGCCCGGAACAATGCATGGGATCTGGAGTCCAGGGCTGGGGCTTGGTCGAGAGGCTGGATCCCCTTGGTGTAATCCTGGGTGCAGGTTGGTGGGGGGGGTGGAGTGTTGCTGGCAGTCAGGCTCTGGCTGGTGACTGGAGGGCTTTGCCTGGCCCTGACAGAGCAGGGAGGGCGGCCAGAGAGCCCCAATTAATTGGAAAGCATTTGCTGGCTTGACTGCCCTGGCCTGGCCTGGCCTGCAGGGAAGATCGGCCTGGCTGTCAATAAACAAGTCCCCAGTGCAGCATCAAAGCCACAGCCCTTTATCAATCGCGGCCTTCTCTTCCTGCTTGTTCCTGTAACTTACCAAGCATTTATGACATTGATTTTGCAATCAGGCGGTTAACCCCCTCCCCTGCCTCCCCCGCCCTGCCAGCCGACTTGTCCAGCCTGTCAGTCAGGCCTCCGTGGCCTCAGCTGTGCCGGGAAGCAGTCTTGGGCCCTCGGCTTCACATCTTGTCACTCGCACATAGATGAAAAGTGTGTGTGTCTACATGGCTGTGTGTGTACACAGATATACACACAGAAGCACTATGAAGAAGTAGCAAAAATGTAAGTGAAAAGCCATTGAAGAAAAAAACCCCTCAAACCATTAAGTAGCTCTCCAAGTGGGAGGGCTCATTGTTGCCATCCCCCCTCTGCCTTTGCCTCCAGCAGGACATGCATTATCCTGCTCCCCTGCTCCTAGTGGGCAATGCAAGGCAAGATGGGGCAGTGGGTAGCCCTCACCCGTTCTCCCCCCCCTCTGTTGCCTCTTGCAGGCTCATGGCTGTTGAGCAGAGGGCCGCCTCTGGCCTCCTCGCTTCTCCAGCTGGACTAGGCCCATTCGGTCCTAGCCCTGCCCCAGCTGGTATCCTGTGAACCTAATGGAGCTTGAGAGTGTAGGACCAGGGCCAGGGCTGGTTCCGGGAGGCCTTTTCTATCTCTCTGCAGAGCTCAAATCAGTGTGTGTACCTCCTCCTTGGATCTCTGCATGGCTGAAGGTACCTGAAGCACCGTGGGGCTAGTCAGGGCTGGGGACTTCAGTAGAACCTTTTAGATGCCCCCCTTGGGAGGCAGGGAGGAAACACTTGCTGGGTGACAGAATCACTGAATGGAGGATGTCTTGACCAACAGATTAGAGCCATTCTTGAGCTAGCTCTGGAGAGGCTCTGAAGGAGGGTGGGGGCCTTTTTGCAGGAAATGGAGAGTGTACACTTCCTTTTGTACCCTCCCTTTCTGGGTCCCTGGTGATCTCTTGCCAAAAGCTGGCATTGGGGCAAACGAGTTGCTTTTGGGGGCAGAGTGGGCTGGGCGCGGGGAGTGGCCAGGCCTGGTTGACAAGCTTCTTTCTTTGTCTTTCCCCCTGCCCGCTTTTAGGCCCCAGTTGTGCCAGGTGCGATGAACGCTGACTGCAGGGCTAACGATGGAAGGCTGTGATTTGCCAGTCATCCTGGGCAAGGACCTTGGAGACACTGGACCTCAGCACCAGCAGTGGACTGAGTTTGGCAGTGCTCACCATCTCCCCACCGCACCTGGTGACACGAGGTCCACGGCAGCGGGCCAGCTAGGCAACGAGCGGGCTCCCTTCTGTGAGCATTCGCCAGGAAGTTCGGCGGCCTCTGCTTGCAGCCCTGAGCCCAGCAACAAGGAGGACAGCTGTAACGAATGCACGGCCTCATTTGCCAGCTTACAGACCTACATGGAGCCCCCCTGTCCCAGTGCCCATCCTCTGCTCTCCCTGCAAGAGGACTGCAGGAGCGACACTGGCGAGGAGGAGGAAGAGGAGGAAGAGGAGGAGGAGGAGGAGGAATTGGGGGAGGAGAGCGATATTGAGAACCTGGCTGGAGAAATCATCTACCAACCAGATGGCTCAGCATACATTGTGGAAAACCTCAGTCAGCTGAGTCAAGGCGGTGGGGGGCTCCTGCCCCTCCTGGCGAACTCTGCTCTCCCCAGCACAGGAGCCAAGCCAGGGGAGTCTGCTGTGGCTGTGCCTCAGGTCTATCCGCAGATCATCAACACTTTCCACATCGCCTCCTCCTTTGGGAAGTGGTTTGAGGGCCCAGATGAGGCCTTTCCCAGCACCTCCACCCTGGTGGGGGTCAGCCCTGTCCTGCACAGCTTCCGTGTCTTTGATGTGCGCCACAGAAGCAACAGGGATTACCTGAACAGCGACGGTTCTGCCAAAAGTTCCTGCGTATCCAAAGATGTCCCCAACAATGTGGACATGTCCAAATTTGATAGCTTTGTACTCTACGGGAAGAGGAAGCCCATCCTGATGTGTTTCTTGTGCAAGCTCTCCTTTGGCTTCGTCCGCTCGTTTGTGACCCATGCGGTGCACGATCATCGGATAACTCTGAGCGAGGAGGAGCGGAAAATTCTTAGCAATAAGAACATCTCCGCGATCATCCAAGGGATAGGCAAAGACAAGGAGCCCCTTGTAAGCTTTCTGGAACCAAAAAACAAAAACTTTTCACACCCTTTAGTTTCCGCAACTGACCTCATAAGCCCCGGACACAGTTTCTATGGCAAATTCAGTGGGATTCGTGTGGAAGGGGAGGGGGTCTCCCAGATTGGAGTTGCCAGCACAAGCGAACAGCCCCAGACAGCAGACCTCTTAGCCCCGGGGGGCCTCTTAAACCTGGGGGGGCTGACAAGCTCAGCTCGGAAGACGCCAATTACCTCAGTTCCCCTGGCTGCCCCCACCTCCAGGCCCTCTGCCTCTGAAGAGAAAGGCCCAGGGAGGGCCGGCAGCGACGGGCAGGACAGCTGCTTGGCGAAGGCAGAATCAGCTGGGGAGGAGGGGGAGGAGGAGGGGGCTGGCGGGGGTAGCAAAGGGCTGTTTCCACACAGGCTGGGGGAGGATCCAGAGGAGAAACTTCCTGCCACCTCTGAGACCAGGTCAGGGGCAAGCAGTGGCAGCAGCCCGAAGGACCTTGCTCTCTCAAACCAAAGCATATCTCCCTTAATGCCTAGCGTGCTTCAGGCAGGGTCGAGGGCCTCAGCTGCTTCTGGTTCTCCTGCTGCTGCTTCCTTTCCCTTTGACGGTGCAAACAGGAGGAGTTGTTTGAGCTTTAATAGTGACTTGGGGGAGGAAAGTGCCAACAGAGACGATCCCCTGGAACCAAACGAGAGCCTTGAGGGGGAGGATGGGCTCTGCGCCTCCCACCACCAGCACGGGGGACCCCTCTGCGAGCTGGGGGGTGGGGTGGAGTGCCCCAAGTGTGACACTGTCCTGGGGTCCTCGCGCTCCCTGGGGGGCCACATGACCATGATGCACTCGCGCAACTCCTGCAAGACCCTCAAGTGCCCCAAGTGCAACTGGCACTACAAGTACCAGCAGACACTGGAGGCCCACATGAAGGAGAAGCACCCAGAGCCGGGAGGGGCATGCGCCTTCTGCCAGTCGGGCCAGCTACACCCTCGGCTCGCCCGCGGTGAGAGCTACACCTGTGGCTACAAGCCTTTCCGCTGCGAGGTCTGCAACTACTCGACCACGACCAAAGGTAATCTCAGCATCCACATGCAGTCAGACAAGCATCTCAACAACATGCAGAACCTGCAGAACGGCAGCGGGGAGCAAGTCTTCAGCCACGCGGCGGGGACTGTGGCTGTGGCCACAGCAGCCACCGCCAATATTGGTGGTGGTTGTGGGGCCCCCTCCCCCACCAAACCAAAAAGTAAAGCCACCTGGCGATGTGAGGTGTGCGACTACGAGACCAACGTGGCCAGGAACCTCCGCATCCACATGACCAGTGAGAAGCACATGCACAACATGGTGCTGCTCCAGCAGAACGTGAGCCAGGTGCAGCCCAGACGCCACCTGGGCCTAGGCAGCCTGCCCGCTGAGGCTGAGCTCTACCAGTGCTACTTGGCTCAGAACCTGAAGATGGACAGCAGCCCAGCCTCCGAGACCCAGTTCCTGGCAGGCAGCAATTTCCAAGCGGAGCCCACCAACACCATGACCTCCGTGGCCCCATCCCTCGGTGAGATGGCCTGCCTTGTGCAGGTGCTTTTTGGTGTAATTGGAGAGGAAGGGGCTGTCTTTCTGTCCAGCCCTCCGGCAGCACCTGCCTAGTAGGGAGTTGCCCGTGTGGGCATGGGACAGTGACAAGGCCCCTTGGCTCTTGGGTTTCCTTCTGGGCTGGGACAGCGGTTATACCTGAAGGAGTTTCAGCTGCTGGGGCCAGGGGAGAAGGAGAGACGGGGCTTCCTCTGCATGCAGGCTCTTACCGTAAGCCAAAAGCACAAGACCCTTCTAAGTCTGTGCCATTAGAGGTCAATGAGAGGGGTGAGGGTCTTCTGGAAATGCAGAAAGGCAGTGGACCCCCTGTGCCTAATTGCTAGCTTCGCCTGGCTCAGAGTTGCCAGCATCCACTCAGTCACCCTCTTGGCCAGCCAAGCCTTCCTTGCTGCGGTGGTTGTGCTGGTGGCAACGGGATGGTAGTGGTGGCAGACTTGCTTGGCCTGGACCTCTCCAGGCTGGTTGGCCCTCCAGAGTTGGGGAGAAAGGGAAACTTCTGCTGTGGCCCAAGGCGGAGGCAGCAGCAGCAGCAGCTCTTTTGCAGGTTTAAGAGGGTGGGATTCTCCCGTGTATAACAGGGCCAGTTCCTTAGCAGGAACTCATTACTGGCAATGCCTGCATTTAATTTTGTAATTCAGCGTGACAACTGGTCCAGGGAAGGCTGTTTCCAACTTGAGATGAACTTGCTTCAACTGCTTTCAGTAGCCTTGAGTGAAAGCGTTCCCCTAATTACAGAGCTGATCAGAGTTGTTTAATTTCATGGCTAGAAAAAAGTGCACATTTGTCATTGTGCATATAGCAAGGAATTTTGTTGAAACTTTTTGATTAAGAGACTTCACTGCTTCAGAAGAGACCGAGTGTCCATTGAAGGATCCAGTGGTGTCATGTTCCTATGCAAATTGTGCTGTACCACAGATGGTGTTTCCTGTGGATGTGCAGTTTTGAAACCTGGTCTGCAAAGATGAGGCTATCCCAAACGTACTTTTTTCAGAAGGTAACTGGACTTTCTTGTTTTTCTTTGAAGACGTTTCACTTCTCATCCAAGAAGTTTCTTCAGCTCTGACAGGATGGTGGGGAATGGAAAGATTTATACTCCTTGCAGACAGGTGGTCATTTGCGTCTAGTCATGCCAGCCACATGACCACGGAGACGTCCTCGGACAAGCGCTGGCTCTTTGAAACGGAGATGAGCACCAGCCCGTAGAGTCAGAAACGACTAGCATGCATGTGCGGGGGAACCTTTACCTTTACCTAGAGAGTTGTTGGGGCCACCTGGAGATTTATCTGTCGTCAGGGTCACCTGAGTAGTGCAAATAGGTGTGGAACCTTCTTGGAACTGCTGACAGTTAAACCTTCAGGTGACCTCAATGACTCTCTACAAAAATGCAAATGATCAACTATTTGCAAGAGTATAAATCCTTCCATTCCCCACCATTCAGTCAAAATTGAAGAAGCTTCTTGGATGAGAAGTAAAACACCTTCAAAGAAAAACAAGAAGTCCACTTACCTTGTGAAAAAGCACCTTTGGGATAATCATGACCTGGAGGACTGAGAAGCTCCATAGACAAAGATGAAGCTCTTCACGCCGTGGGGAAAACCTCCCCACTTCCCTTCCATTCTCCTCTCTGGAGAACAGGCTGGCTGGGCTGTGTGGGAGAGCCTGGGGGTGCCTCGAGCTCACTCATCGCATTGGCCCCATTCCAGTTTGGGAAATCGGGCTTTCATGTGGGGGTAGATGACACCCCATGATCCTCCTTCATCCTGCAGCCTGCCAGAGTTGCACCGGGGATAAAGGAACTTGCTTCTCCTGGGTAATGGAGTCCCTGTTCTGAGGCTGGCAGGGGACAAGGCATGGGTCCTGAGGTCTGCGAGCCTTTCGTTTTCCCTTCCTGAGCTTGAAATCTCGAGATCCCTTCCTTGGAGAAGAGAGGACAGTCAGGAAGCTGCCTTGCCCTTTCTTAAAGAAGCTCCCTTGTCCTAGCCTCTTGGACAATTCCAGCCAATGGTGGCAACCTTTGCTAAGGTGGAGGCCAGGGCTCCCTGGAGAGGGAGAACAGAAGGATGTCCCATATTCCAGGAGGCGCTGCAGAAGGCTGGCGAGGAGAGGAAGGGATTCCCCCCCTGAACTCAGGCATTCGTTTTCCCGATTGGAAGCAGGGGGCGGGGGGGGGGGGACATATGTGTGCATCAGACCCCAGGAGGCCCCTGGAACCATGCACAAACGGTGCTTCGCTTGGGAGGTTTTCTTTCAGGGTCATCCGAGGGCTGTCCAGGGAAGGAGGAGGCTGCCCCCTGGAAAGATGGGGAGGAGCCATCCTCTTCTGGGGGGGGAGGGTTTGCTGGGGCTGCTTTCTGTTTTATCCTTCACTTGGCAGCCTGCTCCTGTCTTCCCGGTGCCAGGGAAGCCCAATGCCCCAGCATGGAGGAGATTCTGCCCCTTAGTTGGCACCAGTTTTGCTTTGGTGGTCCATGGTGGCCTGGGTCTGATGCCACTTCCCCATCTCTGTGCCCCACTCCAAAGAGGCTGCCTTTTCTCCAGAGCCTGCGATAGTTGGTTCGCATCAAAGCATAATTTCACCCTTTTGCTGTGGAAATCTCTGGTTCAAAGACCGCCATAGGTTTCACCTGGTGAGGCTGAGAAATGGGAAAGGTTTGGGAGAAAATTGCACGCTGTAGCCTCGGATGACTTCAGGAGTTGCTTTCCTGCTCAAGAAACCTGATGTCTGTCTCCCATGGAGCCCTCCGTCTGGGAGAGGCTGTAGGCTTAGCTCAGCCTGCTTAGCTCAGGAATCCAGATGAAAGCCACCACAGCAGTGGTCAGCAGTAGGGCTATTATTTCCCACAATTGGGGAATTGCAGTTCTAATTTATGCAGTATCAAGAGGATGGATGCCTTGATGCCTGTCCAAAAAGCAATGAGAATATCTCTGAGGAAGAAAATGGCAAAGTGCTTCATCATGTGTTTAATCTACTATGATCCTTGTTAGATGGGAAAATAGGAATAGAAGGAAAACCAAAAGAGAAACTGTGTAGTAAACAAATGCTATTAACTGAACTTGAAGAGATGTGGGGATGTCAGCATGATCACACAGAACAGAACAACAGGCATCCTGTACTACGTGGCGTGTTTGCGTGGGCCACGTCCACAGGAGATGCTGAATAGCCCCACGGGGTGGAATGTTAACAGGCAACCCTGGGGCCAAGAGAAATGCAAGAAGAGATGGCGATACTAGTCTGAAAGTGCTACACAGCGCCTTGGTATTTTTGAAATGACTCCAGCTATTCTGGTTTCACATTTATTTGTTCCCTTTGGAAACTCTTACCACACTTTCCCGATTAGAGTAAAGCCAGCGTAGTCTCGGCTCCTGAGCCCAAGCCTTAGCCCACCCCGCAGCCTTGTGGACTTCAGAGATCCTGCTTCCCAGCAAAGTTCTGAGCGTGTGGGGCAGGCGTACCCTTCATAAGCTCATGGGTTACATTGTGGTGGGAAAGCCGAGTCCACGTGGGGAGATACCCATTCATGCTCCAGCCAGGCCAGGCTCCTGCACTGGAGCTGAGAGCCGAGAGTCCACTAGAAGTGGGTGTGGGAGCCTCTCTGACTGACTTCCTTCTCTCTCTGCACAGTGGGGGGAGAGATCCCTCTGGACCCACGGCTCGGGGGAGGGCAGCTGGTGTCCGAGGAGCTCATGAACCTGGGAGAGACCTTCACCCAGACCAGCGACCCCTCCCTGAAGCTATTCCAGTGCTCTGTGTGCAACAAGTTCACCACTGACACCTTGGACCTTTTGGGGCTGCACCTGAACGCTGAGCGGGGCCTGCCTGAGGAGGAATGGAAGGGGGCCATGGGGGAGGCCTACCAGTGCAAGCTGTGCCATTACAGCACACAGCTCAAGGCCAACTTCCAGCTGCACTGCAAGACCGAGAAGCACCTGCAGAAGTACCAGCTGGTGGCGCACATCAAGGAAGGTGGCAAGGCCAACGAGTGGCGCCTCAAGTGTGTGGCAATCGGGAATCCGGTGCACTTAAAGTGCAACGCCTGTGACTATTACACCAACAGCCTGGAGAAGCTGCGCCTTCACACCAGCAATTCCAGGCACGAGGCTAGCCTGAAGCTGTACAAGGTGAGGCGGGGGGGGGGGGGGGACAGGACAGATGCTCCTGGTGGTGGGCTCCAGCCAGCAGGTGCCACTCCTCACCCTTGCCTACTGAGGCCCTTGGACCACGTCCTGGCTCCGGGCACTGGTGGCGGGGTGGGCTGCTTGGACTCTCTCCAGTCTCTGCAGACTATGGGGATGGACAGAAGGCAGCAGCAAGTGAGTGCCGGTGGGACAAACAGCGCAGTCCAGATTAGTATGGCCGTTTGCACGTGCAGCACAGCAAGCCAGAGGGTTGCCTGGCCTGGGTAGCCCTGCCAGCCTAACCTCATTTCATCCTCCGTCTCCCAGGCTGCCTCGCTCAAGGCAGGGCTGCAAGGCCCTCGGGAGGGGCACTGGGCCCGTCTAGGTCACTGCCGCCCCCAAGGCCGATTAGGGCCATTGGAGGGCAACACTCTCCCTCGTCCACTGGGTCTGGCTGCAGCTCCCCCCCCTGCCCCGGCCTGCCTGCCTGCCTGCCTGCTGTGAAGAGTCCTTTCACTGGTGTGGCAGAATTGCTCCAGACGCCTATATTGATTTTCCCTGGACTCAGAGCTTCACCTTTTTCTCTAATCATCCCGTAATGGCTTTAGTATGAACAATCGGGCACCTCCTGCGATAAATCTAAGCAGCAGCCTTGCTCCCCAGACACGTCGTCTTCCGGGCCTCAGCCTCCTGCACTCCTGCTTTCTAGCCCATCCACTCCAGAGGCGGCCTCTGGCTCTGGAGCCCAGCCCCCCACCCCACCCCCAGAGGCAGGCTCGCTTTTGAAAGCCAAGGCAGGCCTCTCCTCTGAGGACGATGAGCCTGTGTGCGTCTTCTGTGAGCCGGGGTGAGGGGGTCCCGGAGCCCCTCCCTTGTGTCACCAGAGGATTCACCTGCTGGTTTGTTCCTGCTTCTTGATGGGAGCAAGGAGGTGGCTCTGGATGCAACTGCCCCTTTTCTTTCTGTGGGGCAGCCCTGCTTGGCACTGTCTGCCTGTGGCGTGGTGAGCAGCAGACTGGCCTGGGATGGGACCTGGCCCGGTAGGTTCCTTGGCCCCAGCCCCTCTCCTTGGCGGAGGCCCTTGGGGCATTCCTCTCCTCCGCTAAACTCATTCCTTCTGGCACTTTCCTAATCAGTTTAGAGTCCAGCTAACGGTGTAATCCAGCTCTTGCTTCTCTCCAGACGCTGACCGGGTGAGAGAGCGGCAGGCTTGCCAGGGGGACAGGCCACCCCGTCATTCCCCTTTTTTCCTGCTGCTCCCTGGCTTCCGGGTACCACACAGATGGGGCCCGCCATGAAATGCAGTGCGTGCCACAGATGGGGCCCGCCATGAAATGCAGTGCGTGCCATCAGTGGCTGGCAATGCTCCAGAAATGTTCGGTGTGAGGAGAACAGCCCTGGGAGCCCCTTCCCCCTGGCCCATTGTTTCTGGCACCATTCTCCCTGGCAGAAGAAGTGGAGGGAGAGGCCATTTGGAGCAGGTTCCTGGCTGGAGTGGACTCTTGACTCCTTTCCCAAGGAAGCTGGGTCAGTTTGCCTTGCTTTGGCCTTGGGGCTTTTTGTAAATTAGTTTTATTACTCTCCACTAAGACAGAATAAAATACAGACACAAAGTATTATTGATGTAACTTCAGCATGAATCATCATAATGTTGAATGAAGAAAAGACATCTATAAAATTATTTTGCAGATAGACCAAATAAAAAATCCTGCCCATTTCCCACCCAATGGAAGTTGCTCAGGTGCAGCCAGCTCCCCGCCTGAAACAATTCTTGGTGTGGTGGAACTGCGGAGACCAACCCGCTGCTTGGGTCCGGATTTGCCCTGTTAGATTTTAAGCAATGGTGATCAACAGTGGTGACCCTTGCTCGTCTCAGTGAGAGGATTCACTTTTTGCTTCCTGACAAAAGGGAGATTCCCTCCATCGAGAGGGTGTGTGTTTTGCAGCTCATGAATCCAACAGGTGTGCGTTGTCCATATCGCACTATTTGAACAGCCAGCATGGATCTTGGTCTGGGGAAGAGGCTCCCTTTTCAGGCACTGCCCCCACCCGCCCTCCTCCATCTGAAAGAGTGGGGACCTTGCCCTGCCACCTGTCCCTGGTCCGCCAATTTGTGGGCAGTCCGGATTTTCAGTTGTGTTTATCCAAACCCTTGGCTGTCCTCCACTCCCTGCCTGGTTCCCCTTGGGCTTTTGAATAGAAGATTGACAAGCTACCAAGATTGACAAGCTTCTTTTAAAAGAAGCAAGCAGCACTAAAGGAGAAAGGCCACTAATGATTCCTACAGAAGGAGACATTAAAGCGCCTGAAGGAAATCCAAGTTGCTACAGGGTAGGTCTCTTGTCCCTCGACCTCTTGGGCTTGGGCTGCTTCTTCAGACACCCTGGCCAGCTTCCCTTCTTGATGGATGGCGTGGGTTGCCGCTGCCTTCCTTGGAGACCCTCCCCTTGGCTCGATGTCCTTGGCTGCCAAAAGCGGACTAGGAGGGCAGCCCTGGAGCAGGCTGACAAGGGCTCGAGCTCCTCAGCGATCCTGTCCCACAAATCTTGGCAGAAGTTTCAGTGGGGAAGGAAAGGGGGGATTCAGCCCCGGAACTGGAACCCAGCTGTGGCACAAAGAGCTTCTCTGCTCTGGAGCCAGCTTTAGGCTGGGCCAGCAGTGCCCCAGGCCTCCTCCTAGACTGGTGAGCCTTTGGGTAGGGAAGGTCAGGAGGATCCAGAAGCATGGGATGAGCACTCTAGATCGAGGCAGCCCCAGCGAAAGAAGTTGAGCAAGGGCGTGTTTGAGGAGGAGGCTGAGCCAGAGAGCCAGGCCTGTGGGGCCACTTCTTTGAGGGCCTCCTTTGACTTCGGTGGCCATGGCTGCACCTGAAGGAGAAGGGACTGGTTTCCTCCAGACAGGTTTTTCCCCCCTATTGTTTCCCTTGAAATTTTGTATTTGACATGCTCCTCAGAGTTGTCGTGGAGTTGGGTGGCTTACAAAGGTAATAAAATAGGTAAATAAAATAAATAGTTCTGGCATGGAAACTGGGAGAGCTGCCCTCTGTGCGCGAACCTGGCCAGGAGAAAAACAGTCTCACAACTGTTCGGGGTCTCGGAGCTCTCACTAAATCCCGATGCAGCTCAAGGGGGGAGGGCTTCTTTGCAGTTTCTGCTCGGCTTCCCCCTCCCAGGGGAGCCATGCTGGCGTGGAAAGGAAGGGGAGGGTCTTGCCAATGTTCATCACCATGGGTGACCCAAGATGGGCCTTCTAACCCTCTTCCTCCTTCAGTTCCCAAGGAAGCCCCACTGGGGAGCAAAAGAGGGCCACAAGACCACCTAGGTGGGAGAGAGAATGGGCCTCCTTTCTTGTTTCCTTGTGGGGCTGCTCAGGAGAGGAACTGGCACTGGTGGCCATCGGTGGGGCCTGTAGCTGTCACTGCTGCTTTCCTGGTGCTACAAGCTTTTATTCTGAAAAGCAGGAGGCCAGTGGGACCCCCTTCTCCCCAATCTTCCATCCTGTTTGATTATGAATCGTCTCTGCGTAGCTGTGCAGCTAGTTATTTGTGTCCTGGCTTGGTCAACACAGTCCCTGGGTCTGTGGTCCTGAAAATGGGTGTGTTAATTTTAGGGGGAATTAAACAATTGCTAAGTTTTACCTGTCCTCCCCACCCCCCTCCAATTGATCCTTTAAACTGTCATCTTGCTTTCATTTAAGGCAAATTTTGTTATATGGCAGCCCGTTTGATTGTGTCGCATCCCTCAGAGGACTGCAATTAGCCCAAGAAAGTGCTTGTGGAGGCCCAGGGTGGAAAGGGGGACAGGGGTGGTCTTACATCCCCTCTGGTTTTGGAAAAGTGTGGGGCAGTTTTGCTTCCAGAAGTCTTCTGTGCCTTTCCTCTTTGTTTTCCCTGAAGTGGAGGACCTTTTCCTGAACAAGCTCACACTTTTGGTCCTGCTTTTTCACCTGTGGTTCTGAGCTGAAACAGGGAGTCTTCCAGGAGTCCAGTTCTGCTTTGGATTATTTGCCAGCCTGATTTCAAAGCTCAGTAATGACTAGATCATCTGGTGATTAGAAATGCATAATGGAGAAAGCTGTTTATCTGCCTTCAAAGGGTGTTTCCTGCCTGTGCTTGTCTGTCTGACAGAGGGCAGAGTCTTGCATGGCACGGGTACATTGGGGGTGAGCCCATAATTCCCCAAATCTAGTGGGGTCCTCAGCGGAGGCCCCTCTTTTCTAAGCGCCCCTGCAAATGGTGACCCATATTTGTTGTTGTTTGGACAATGAAGGCAGCTTGAGAGGTCCACTCCATTGCATTTCTTCTTCTTGCCAGATGGAGTATAAACAGGTCCAGATGACACCTGTCCAGGAATTCTTAACTCACATGGGAATTGCAGATCTTTCTACCCTAGAAAAGGACCTTGGCCTTCAGACAAGCTGCTGTCCTCAAGATTGGAAAGCTTGCTAGTTTAAGGCAGGCTGTTAGATTAATAGCTGATGTGGGTGAACTGTTAGTAAATATTAAAAAATATGAGACCTAACAAAGATGAATATTTCTGAAGAAACATTCACATAATTTTAGAAAAGTTTGATTCTGTTTTTCCTGAAAAAGCAGAGGATCATTTATTAGGCAAAGAACAGACAAACTTGAGAATTGGAAGAGTATCATAGAGTTGGTGAACTGGCCCTTTGAACATAACCAAGACAGGATGCCGGATCCTTTTTTAAAGAATGGATCAAGAAATGCAAATAGAGGTAAGTGGCTAATGAGGTCCTCCCTCCCTCCCTCCTGCTGCCACGCAACCTTCGAAGAAAGTTCATCTGGAGAAGGACTCTGGGTTTCCTCATATTCACTTGAAATAGGAAGCCAAATGGACAGACAACTCCATTATTTGAGGTCTTAAACAAAGTGAGCAGAGTAAGCAGAAAAAACCCTCCTATTTTTCGTTAATTGTTGCCATTGTATGTGGAGACAGGCATTCATTGTAAGCTTTTTAGATGTATTTATTTAACGTATGACACATCACACATGGACTAGCAATATATATTAACATTTCAACTAGATTAGTAAAGCACAATAAAATATAAACGTTTAAAAGATCTATCTTCAAGTACCAATGCCTAGGCCATCTAACTATTGAAGTGCAGCATCGTTTATATTTTAAAAATATATTGGACCAGTTGATGCCCTCAGCTTTCAGCCAGTCATGATGTGATCTAGTTTGATGTGGGACCTGCAGTCACGCCAAAGGGAAGAAACTGTGTCCCTTTTATGCAGGGAGTTCTGGCCGATGCCACGTGAGGTGCGAGTCCCATTTAGGATTGTCCATTGCTGACGTGGCAGTTCAAAACCTATTTTAGATAATATCAAGTACTTTACAAAACTAGTTTTGCACGGTGCATAATTCTTCCCCCTCCTCCACCCGGCTTCCCTAATCAACGTCCTACCAAACTGGATTATTGTCTTGGTTTAGGATGAGTTCGGTGTTGCATCTGAGTTTCCTAAAGAGCAGCGAGTCCCTTGCCTGATTCTATGATAGACTCTGGGCATTTTTTCTTCCATTTCCTTATGCCCCACAATACACCTGTCCTGCTGATGTCATACTGAAACAAAAGCAGCTCCATAGCATCCATATAGACGTCAAGCCTGAAGTGCAGTGTGATGCCCACCCAATTACGTTGGAGGCTTTGTGGTCATTAGTAGGTCCCAGTGATGACAGTGGACAGACTCCAGTGGAAAGCTGCAGCTGCAAGCCCTCCATTCCTCCCCTCTTTTTTCAGTGACCTCACGCATCAGGCAGAAGGACACACAGCTCCTGGTACACAATGGCAGCCCAGGAACACTCTTTCTCACTTGGCGTTGCATTGCTAGATCTGGTCCTCCTCGGACAGGTGCTGAAATGGAATAAAAGTCCGTTGCCTCCTGTTTCCACAAGGACCAAGCAGATAACGCTTCCAGCAGATCATGCCATGTTCTCCTACAGTTGATACAGAGAAGCACCTTTCCTTGATCCTAGAGGCACCATGTTGCAAGCCAAGAATCTGGTCAGTGCCAATTGATAACTGGTGTTCAGATCGTGGCTGCCATAGATGGTCATTTCAAGGAAGAGAAAGCTCCTGCTGTTTAGAAGCGGGGGGGGGGGGTGATGAAAGGGGCAGAGGGTTCAATTGAGGACTAGGGTCAGCCGGGGGTTGAATTTTTGGTCCACATATCTCAGCAGGGTTTAGGTTTTCATTCTGCCCAGCACCCTTTTTCTCAGAAATGCTGGGTGCTAGGTCTTTTTCTTTGGTAAGAAAAAGAATAGGTAAGGGTGGGAATCTTACTCCTTTCAGGTCAGTTCATCCTCATTGATGTTCAGCCAAATGGGTGTTTTTAAATATCATATGCTTGAGAAATCTTTATGCAATGTCACACTTCCATTCACCAAATATTCTCAAGGTTGTTTGATTACAGAACTACTATATTCTGGGACAGGCTGTTGCTGTAGGAATTTAAGTCAGGAGTGTTCATGTAATTGTCTGTAATTATAATTGATAATTCTTATTTCAGGCAAAGTATTAAGCTGCATGCAACCAGCTGGTAAACCTGACAAAGTAATTGCTATATGGAGATAAGTCTGCTTGAAGGGGAATTGTCCATCTCTAAAAGAAAAGAATATAAGTAGGTTAGGGTTCAACTCTAGAATCCTTAGTGTTCTCTGAGCTTGGTTGTTTGCTTGCAGACATTTTACTACCCAACTAGGTAACAGCATCAGTGTAAGTGAGTATGGGGTATGTTTACATACAGTAACTGGCCATTGCACTTTCAGTGGAGATGTGGTTTTCTCCTTGGTGGTTGCGTGATTAGGGAATTGTTCCCTGTGTGATTGTTTATCTGATGTTCATTCCCATTTATCTGGATATTGGCTGTTGGAAAGGATGTGTTCTGGTCTTTTTGTTTCCTTCTTAGTTTTTTTATTGGGTCTCCTGTCCCTTGGGATGACCGATGCGGAGCTTGGCCAGTGCCCTCCAGCCTGCCTCGGTGGGGCCTTCCAGCTGTCCCTGGAGAGGGTCTTTACTGCCCTCGGCATTTGCCTACAGGACAGCCTCGTTAAGGGTTGATCTGCTTAGCTGGCCTGCTGAAGCTGGCTCTTGCCTCCCTGGGGGCTGTAGCCCCTCCTCATTAAGCTGGTTGGGGCTATTGATTGGGCATTTGTGTTTGGAAGAGTCTTACTTACTCCATGCATTATCTTGACAGATTGATCAGACCTGATTGAGAACCTCTTAAAGGAACGAACAGCTATAATGGGAAAGTTGGACTCTGTCATCCGTTAGGGTGATTCTGGAGCGAGAGGAACAAGGCTGACATCTTGGAGCAATTGTATTTACAATTAACATGGCTGAAAACGATTGCCTCTATTGATCCCCCCTTCCTGCAATTACAGCCCCATTGTTTACATTCCAGCACTTCAGTTATAAAAAGGAAATTCAATAATTATTGCATTATTTAAAGTTAAAGTGCCACAGAGTTTGCTGGCTGTGCTTGCTGCTTGATTTAACATTCAGTAAAATCATTGCTGAGCTTTCCATCTTGAGGCTGAGCAATGCAGGCTTTTAATGAGGCTTGGAAGGTGGAGCAAAATCCCACCAGCCAGTTATTGGTGGGGAATGGGAGAAGGATTCAAATCCAGCTCTGATGACTGCAAGACTTGGAGCAAACCACAGGAAAAAAGTGGCAGGTGCTGATCTGGGAGGGGTCTGTTATTTGGGGGGAGGGCCTCATCCATGAGTGTCTTGGCATGCTACCACCCTCCAGTTTCACTGGGAGCGAGGGAGAAGGGGTGCCTCTGCCTTGCTACTGCACCGGTTGTGTGTGGAAGAAATCTAAACTTCTGTGAAATCGATCACCGCCACCTGTAGCAAGTGTGCCAGCCTGCCTGCCTGGCTTCTGGCCTCTGCCTCTCCTTTTAAGGTGGCCGCTTGTTTGAGAATCAGCTCTTCTGCCTCCTCTGCCTGCTTGCAGGGTGCCCAGACCTCTCCTTTTCTGCTCTCACCTGAGTTACATAGACTGGCACGAGACCCTTGGATGAGGGGAAGAGCAAAGGTGCCAAAGACTGATCTGTGGCAGCAAATCCCTCTTCTGGGCAGTAAAAATGTGGCCTCTTTCATGATAACCGCTGCCACTTTCCTCTGCCCCGTGGTAGGGATGACCCTGAAGAGAGTTGGTAGCTTCTTTGCCCCTCCTGTGGTGTTGTTGGGGGATTGAGGGTAATTGCCATTTCTGAGAAGATCAGGTGCCTGCAGAGAGGTTGCTGTCGCCCTGCCCTGTGCCAGAATCTCTGTGCCACAATCTCTTGAACAAGCGGTCTTGAGGGGGACAGGGTGGTTTGCAGAAACGTCATTCAGATCAGATGGGACTTTGCTGCCCTGTTTCCTTCCACATCTCAAGCATTTGATCCAGAGACGAAAGGGCTGCTTTCAAAGTGGGTGGACTGGAAACCAACCAGGTTCTTCCTTAGGAACCGGTTGCTTTATTAGATGAACAAAGTAATTCTGGTCCAGAGACTCCTTTTTCTCAATAAGGTAGCTATTAGATAGAACACCATTATCCTGCTGAGAACCCTCAAATGACTCCTACGCCTAGGTAAGTGTGAGCATGAATGTGACTTCAGGATGAGTTTGGAAGCAGAAGCCTTACATCTTGCTTGTCTCAAAGATGGGACTGTTCTTCCCAAGATGCCCTTGCAGTGCTAAGAGGGGAAAAGGGGCACGGGGAACAGCCCCCTTGGGCTTTGGCCCTGTTTGAAGTTGAGATCCAGATTCTAGAGGGAGCTCAGTGGTTCCTCTGCTTCTCACCTGGGGATGGGTTTGTTTTGTGCTTCTCTCTGCAGCACCTTCAGAACCACGAGAGCGGACTGGAGGGGGATGGCTGTTTCTACCACTGCATCCTCTGCAACTACTCCACCAAGGCCAAGCTCAATCTTATTCAGCACGTACGTTCCATTAAGCACCAGCGAACCGAAAGTTTGCGAAAGTTGAAGTGCTTGCAGAAGACCCTTCCTGAGGAGGAGGAGGACCTGGGCCAAATCTTCACCATCCAGCAGTGCCCAGCTATTGACACTGGTGAGTGGCCTTCTTGACCAGCAGATTGTAGTCATGCTCCCATTGCATGTGGTGGGATTCCAATGATGTGCATGTTTCACTTAGGCAAGGAGCTGGTGTATCTCCCTTTAACATTGCATGTGGCTGATTCTGATGAGATTTCTGATCTGTCCAGAGCAATGGGATGTTTCCACCGATTCTGGGGTCTGAGCCTGTCTGGTGCAGGGAGCCTGATTCTAGAAGCAGGTGATTTCCAAAGGTCTCAGCTGCAGTCCGGTCGAAGGTGCTAAACACAGTCGCTTGGCCAGGGGTCCAACTTGGTTGGTGTTGATAACGCCTTTTGCAGGCATTGTTGGCAACGATAATAAGGATGGCTCGGGCCCTTCTGCAGAAGCCGGAGTGTGTGAGAGAGGGCCCCTTGCCTCGTGGCCTCCTCGGCAGCTTCTAGGAAAGCTGCATGGAGCCCAAAGGCTTCTGATCCCTTCCCCAAGAGAAATCAGATTTCTCTCAGATGAGGTGCATCAAGGGGTTTGGTCAGCAAGGAGACAGAAAGAAATGGCGAGTGGGAATTTGGGAATACTTTGGGAAATATTTAGTGTCTTGCCATAAAATCAAGGAGAAATGAAGGGATCTTGGTGGGGTGCTTACTTTAAGACTGCCCTCATACGGTCTCTCCTGCGCTCCCTGTCTGAGTAGGACAGGCTGCCTCCCATCAGTGGAGGATTTCAAGGAGAGTTTGGACAGTATTTTGTCCAGAATAGTATGAGGCCCTCTTGGTTGGCTTGTTGTCTAAATGGGAGTTCTCCCCCCCACACACACACACAGGTTAATCCTTTAAATAGGCTTTTTGTACCACTTTGAACCCTTGGGCTACACTCCTTTCTTTCCCGGATCTTTCTCTGGCCACAAAGGATCCAGGCCTCTGCAGTGGACATAATCATGGCTAGTTTAGTTACGGTTTACTCAGTCGACCTGTTTCCAAGCATGTGGTTGGGTTTGCCCAAGAGATGTTTGGCAGTTCCCTGTTTTGTTCCTCATTCCAGCCCAGTTCTTCACTCTCCTTGCTTTCCAGCCCTCGTGTACAAGGCCCCTCCTCCCCCCAGGTAGGTACTCAAAGCAACTTTGCTCAGCCTTCTTATGGGGGTGGGGTGGGGGTCACCCCTCAGGCATTTCTACCTCCAAGAGGAAGAAGGGATGCTCGGTGGCCCAGAATGGCTGTTCCTTTCAGGCTCAGCTGCCCTCTTTGCCCCTGGCTGTTCCAGGGAGCTGCTCCTGTTCAGCCCAGGCGGAGGAGAGAGAAGGAGGCTGAGCTGAGCAGCTCCTCTGGGGCTCCTGCGGCTGTGGAGACCTGCTCCGCCTGTTGCCCTTTTCCCCTCCTTTGGGATTCCTTCCCTCCATAATTCTGTGTTTTAGCCTTGAAGCAGCTTGGTGCAGAGAAAACATTTGACCAATAAATTGGCTTGAATTATGGAATGTTTTGCATGAATATGGATTTGAAAGGTGATTGCTGAATGTGGTAAGAATGGTATATGATGGGAATAAAATATGCATGAGAACAAATGGAATGCTTAGCAAACGGTCCAGGCAGCGGGCAAGCAAAGGTGATAATTTCCCCTTTTCTGTTTCATATATTAGTATAAAGAATATTTTTGGTGATGTTACTTTTGAATGTAGATAATGTCATGTTGGTAGTTGAAAAAACAAACATTTTGCAGCATATGTTAGGACGCCTGCTATTTTCTGCTTCTTTTCTGTGATCCTATAAACGTGGCTTATCCCAAAAGATGGTGGGTATGTATATATGTAGCTATTTGACACTGTTCCATATTATGAAGTGTTTTCTTTCCATTTTGAACTTGCTAAGCAGTATTTACAAAATAACAGAGTTGGGAGGGTTCTTGGAGGTCTTCTAGTCCAACCCCCTGCTCAAGCAAGAAGCCCTATACCAGACATGTCGAACACAAGGCCCGGGGCCCGGATCCGGCCCGCGAAGTGGTTTCATGTGGCCCGCGAAGCCATCCTGGAAACAGTGAGGGAACGGCCCCCACTTCCTTGGCCCTGGCCCAGAGACCCTCCTTCTGCCAGAGACCCTCAGATCTGTCCCACTCCTGCCCAGGCCCCCCCGTAGGCACCCTTGATGCGAACGATGTAGAGCTGGCCACGCCCACCCAGTAAGCCATACGCACTCTAGCCATGCCCACCCAGTAGGCCACGCCCATCCTGGCCATACCCACCCGGCCCCGAGGGCAACCGCAATGCTGATGCGGCCCTCAATGAAATTGAGTTTGACACCCCTGCCCTATACCATTTCACACAAATGGTTGTCCAATCTCTTCTTAAAAACCTCTAATGATGGAACGCCTACAACTTCTGGAGGGAAGCCGTTCCACTGATTAATTGTTCTAATCAGTTGTCAGGAAGTTTCTCCTTAGTTCTACGTTGCTTCTCTCCTTGATTAGTTTCCATCTGTTGCTTCTTGTCCTGCCTTCGGGGGCTTTGGAGGAGAAGTTGACCCCTCTTCTCTGTGGCAGCCCCTGAGATATTGGAAGACTGAGCAGTGCATTCAGGTCCTGTTGGGACTCGGCACCAGGATCCAGCAGTCCGGGTTTCTGTGCAGGACTCTCCACCTGAGGCCAGTTCTGGCCTTGCCTGCCAGGAGCAGGAGGGCTGGGCTACCTTCCCGGACCCCCCTTGGCCTTAGCCTTGGCCTCAGCCTGGCTGTCTACGAAGGTTCCCCCAGGAAAGCCAGGAAAGGCATGAGGGGCTTTCCTGCACTGCAGCCTGAAACAAGGCTGGGGAAGTGAAGGAAGTGAGCTTCCTCAATTTTTTTGACTGGTTGGTTGGATGTTCGTGCATGCACACACACACACACACACACACACACACACACACTAGTGCATGCCAAATTACCACCAGTAGCCAGGAGGAAATGCCTCAGGGTTCCTTCCCTGTCTTTTGACTGCCTGATACAGAATTGGGCAGGGGGAGAGAAAACAGGCAGGGGGGGAAGCAGGATTCCAGGCACTTCCTCTTCCTTCCTTCTCTCTGTTTCTTCCTCCTCCGGGACATCCCTGTTTGGCTGAGAGCCCCAAGTCCAGACCCCCGGAAGTCTTGCTTCTCTAAGGCTTCCCTTGGATTGTGTTGATTGAGAGTTGGGCCCTGCACTGAGCTGGGCAAACGTGTTGCTGGTGGTTCCCCTGGGCGGCCAGGCCATCCCCTCCGCTGCAGGAGGAACAGGCTGAGCAGAGGGAGCAAGGCAAGTCTGCCATGGGGCAGCCGCAGGGTCCCAGCCCCAAGGAAGGGGCTAGTGGGGCAGGGAGGAGGAGGCGGCAGCAGTGGCCCTAGCTTGCTCCTTCCCAGGCTTGTCTTCATCAGCCCCTGCCGCTCATAAAGCAGCAAAAGAGGAAGCTGGAGCTGTTGACTTGCCCCAGAGCAGTATCTGCCACCCAGATGGAAAGCCCGCTGCCCAATTTCAGGGCTGGAAAACCTGGCGGTGGGTGGGGGTCCCTCTGCCAGCCACAGCCACACAGTTCATGAGCAGCTCTCCCTGTTGGGCTTGGGCTGAAAGGGACAGAGGAGTTAGTTGGGGAAGGAGACCCATTCAGCTCTCCGCCCTCCTTTCTGCCAAACAATGCTCTGGGAATAACAGACATTATTTATTTATTTATTTATTTATTTATTTATTTATTTATTTATTTATTTATTTATTTATTTATTTATTTATTTATTTTTGGGACTTATATGCCGCCCTATCTCCCGAAGGACTCAGGGCGGCTAACAACAACAAAAACAACAATACAAAAGTTAAAAGAAATTAAATAAACAGCCCCAATAAATAAGTTAAACTAAACAATTAAAAATTAAAAAACATTTTAAAAAACCCTGCCGTCAGTCCAGGTCAGCCTGATGAAAAAGGAAAGTTTTAAGGCCGCGGCGAAAGGACCGGAGATCCGGGGCCATCCGGAGCTCAAGGGGGGAGTTGGTTCCACAGGGCTGGCGCTCCCACAGAGAAGGCCCTCCCCCTGGGGGTCGCCAGCCGACATTGTCTAGCCGACGGCACCCTGAGGGCCGCATCAGCATTGCGGTTGCTCTCGGGGCCGGGTGGGTATGGCCAGGATGGGCGTGGCCTACTGGGTGGGCATGGCCTACTGGGTGGGCATGGCTAGAGTGCGTATGGCTTACTGGGTGGGCGTGGCCAGCTCTACATCGTTGGCATCAAGGGTGCCTATGGGGGCCTGGGCAGGAGTGGGACAGATCTGAGGGTCTCTGGCAGAAGGAGGGTCTCTGGGCCAGGGCCAAGGCAGTGGGGGCCGTTCCCTCACTGTTTCCAGGATGGCTTCGCGGGCCACATGAAACCACTTCGCGGGCCGGATCTGGCCCCCAGGCCTTGTGTTTGACATGTCTGCATTAGATCAAATCAGTTTGGAATATTGAAATATTTTCAGGGAAAATATCTGATATTTTTTTCTGAAAAATTATAACTTACATATAAATTTCATCTTTAAAATGTCAGTGATGTGTTTTAGGAATCACTTCTTTCAAATTAGAGAGATCTCTATGTTCACCTTTATAAATCTAGCTGTATCATTTTTATCAGTTTACATAAAAGTATAGATCCTGATGGTGATTCTTCAGGAAGGGAAAATGGAATTGCTGTGGACAGTTCAAGAAAACATCAACCTAAGTATGGGCAAGGTGACCCTCTTGGAGTTTGTTCTGGCTGCAGCCCAGCCAATGGCACACCGCCTGGTTGGTTTGGCCTGAAGGAAGCCAGCTGGTTACCTCTGAGGCCGAGCCTTCTGTGGGTTTCTGTTGGGGGGGGACTGCTACCATAAGGTCAGGCCTCCCTAGAGGCAGGAATCCCCTTGGTTAGTAAGAAGAAGGAGGGATTGGGATTGCCCAGGGTTGTATGCCCCTGCACATTCATGGTGACCCCTTTTTTAGCTTACGCAACCCAGCAGGTTCTGCTAAGAGTCTCACTTTTAAGGTGCAGTCATGCAGGCATAACTTCAGAAAGTTGCAAATCTCTGAGCAATTTTGTGAGCATTAAAAATGTCCTCTTTGCCAGAAAGGTCATTCATAACTTGGCTGCACTGCTGATGTACAGTCAGTGATATTGATTGATTAATGTATAAAAAGCACCAAATGCATTTGCTTCTATGAAAGAGAATAAAGTGCGGGCGAGTCTCTCTTTATTTTCACCTCATCCTTTTGTTTCAAGGACATCCACCACCCCCTCTTTTTTTGTGTTACTGGCTTCATTTAAGGGGGATACAAAAAGCCAGTTTCTGCCAGGTAATGCATTCACAAAAGGAACATTGATTCGCATCAGTGTCGCTTGAGTTACCCTTGCGATGAAGTGCCTCTCGCCTCGACCCTTCTGATCCTCACAGGCAAACCAAGCCACGCAAACCCGCTCCAATGTGCTCAGCTTAGAAATGGCTGCAGGTGGAGCATCGCTGGGGCTCCCACCGTTCCCTGTGGCAGCTGGGCTTCCCAACAGGGAAGGACGGGCCGTCCCGGAGATTTGTTGGCCTTGTGGGGACAGGGAGGCCTGGGCTGTGGGGCTCTCTTGGCTGCCTCCCACCAGGCTGGCCTGGCTTATCTGAGCGAGGAGGCTCTGGAGCATGGCGGCCCCATCTTTTGGTCGCATGGGCTACATTGAGTGAAGAGGAACTGTCTTGGGCCTCATATAGAATATATAATATAGTAAATGTGTATAAGCAATGAACTTCCTTTATTTTTTAATATTTTTTGTGATTTTGTGGAGCCGCATGACAAGTTGTCCAGGGCCACATGCAGCCTGTGCGTGGCGGGTTGGAGAAGCCTACTGTAGAGCTCATACAGGCTCATTTGAGGTCATCAGAAACATTTTGGATAATATTTATTTATATCTCAAATTTAGAAAACAGCCCATTTCTCACACAAAATGACTCTGGACAGTGTACAAGTAAAATATAAAACATAAAAACTATATCTAAATATTAGAAGACAAGGTAGATAAACTTCAAGGTTAAAAAGATGGGAGGCGGGGGATGGGAAGGTGCCTGCATGCGCTCGTGAGCCCCGTGCAAGTGGGCAGAGCCAGGTCTTTAGACGTTTCCAAAAGGCCAGGTGAGCGGAGACCCACCTCACCTCTTGCAGGGTGGGAGGGGTGGGGAGTGGCGGCAGCAGAGAATATTCCCAGTGCAACCCGAGTGCGTTCCTTGTGGTTGTCCAGCTTGGCTCAAGGAGGCTGTGGCCCCTCCTAAGGAGCAGGGCAGAGCAGGGGGTTCTTTCTCTTCCCCAAACTGACAGGCAGCTCTGCCTTTGCAACAGAGAGTACAGGAGGAGCAATGGGTTTCTCCTTCCTGAAGGGGCTTGAGGGGGGCCCTGTCACCGCATGTGTCGGCAGAGGGATTTGCAAGACTGGCCACTGATCTGGCCAACCACCCCTTCCATGGTCTTGAGGGTAGACGTTCGCCCCTACCAAAATGAGCTCAGCCTCCCCATAGCTGCCAGAAATGACTCTGTCCAAGGATTGACAAGGGCCCAAGACTGTCCTTTTCTCATATGCTCTACAGCAAGGGTCCCCAATCCCTTGGGGTCGTAGCCTGGTACCGTGCTGCTTGCCTGTTGCTTGGGCAGAACCATCCCCTTTCCCTGCCCACCGCTGGTCCGCAACACCAGAAAGGCTGGGGACCGCTGCTCTACAATACTACAGTGAAAATGGGGGTGGTGGGGGGTGGGGGGATGCTTGGATGTTGACTGCAAGGCCTTCCTCCCACTTCATTGCACTGAGCAAGCTGGGGTGCTTATTTCTGGCAGAGTTCAAGTTTTGAAAGCAAACAGAACTCTGCCATAGTAAAGTCCCAGCAAATTCTTCTTTGCTGTTTTTTATGGACTTTATTCTCTTGTTTTGAGATTTGTCATTCAGTCGTCATGAAGCAGTTTCTTGACTCCTGTACTTGCTTATTATTCCTGCTACCCCTGGTACTCCAGATGTAGCTGTGGGGGCAAACTCCCCCCATATCAGAGACGTGCTCCTGCCAAAGTACGCTAAGTGGTTGCATTAATTCAATTAATACTAAATTATGCAATTTTGTGCAATATTTCAGATAGTGTATATTTTGAGAATATATAATTCATGGGTTCCTGTTAGTAAGAGAAAACATTGCACTGTGAAAAGGAGTCCATTAGAGAGAGAGAGAGAGAGAGAGAGAGAGAGAGAGAGAGAGAGAGAGAGAGAATGCGTCAAAGGAATGCAAAGGAATGCATTGCGTAGGCGCCCTTTAATGGTTTGCATTGGAACTAACACAGAATGTCAAGAAAACTGAGATTCTGTGCCCAAATGCCCTGTTCAGATCAGTGCTCTCAACATACCTGTGATGCTGGGCCTTAATTCCAAACTTCTAAAGTGAGGTTGGTTTGTTTTTTAAAGAAAGGGGCAGAAGGAGAAGAAAGTTGAGCCAAGTGATGGGAAATGGAAGCGGGTGCGAAGTTCACTGCAGTGTCTGGCAGGGCCAGTTAGAGGGGTGGGACTATTAGGAGATGCAAGCAAAGCTTCTTTTTTGAACTCGGGAACATTTTGGGTGCCTCTGATAGGGAAACAGCCCTTCCCTGAATGTAATGGTGGCTGTCAAATTGCAGGAGTGCCAAAGTGCAGAAGATTTGGTTGGTCTTTTGGTAGTGAATTGCCCTCCACTTTGCAGAACATTGGCATTTGTTGCAACCAAGGATC
Organism: Vipera berus; assembly: GCF_964194415.1. NCBI lineage: Eukaryota > Metazoa > Chordata > Lepidosauria > Squamata > Viperidae > Vipera > Vipera berus. The sequence goes on along the minus strand of NC_138213.1, from coordinate 201,925 downwards.
GGGGTGTCAGCCCCTCGCCCATCTGCACAGCTGTGGAGAAGAGAAGAGGCTCCATCTCTCTGCTGCTACCTTTGTGCCAGAGAAGAAATTGCTGGAAGCCATGGGCATCAAATGCTTAATTGCTCTGCTGACTTCTGTTCCCTTGGTAGGCTTGTACACATGCAGGGGCTGCTGGCTGCTCACAGCCAAACCTCTGCTATTTTTAACTGCTGCTGTGCTTTGCAAAAGGCAGGCAGCCTCTCCTAGCAGCTAGCTGGGTGGAGGAGGGAAGAGTTGGGAGTTCCTCAATTAGGTGGGCCTCTTGGTTTGGCCAGGGATGTGCGACTGCTCGGCTGCTCCTGGCTTCTCCTCGGTTGGGTCTCTTTTTCTCCACTAGCCCTTAGTGTGGCCGACCTGCCTTGTCTCCTTTCCCTAACTTAGATGTCTTCTTTCTTTCTGAGTTTCCAGCATGCATCTCAAGAGAATGTGAAATCCAAGAACCAGATCTCAGAAATTTCAGAATAAAATAGAAGTAAACTCTGCTTGAAAACACTTTAGTAGGAAAGCTAGGCTAATTGTAAATCAATGAGTCTTAAAATGCAGCATTGATCTCCAGTTAGAAGTTTGAAAGGGAAAGCGGTAATTACTGTGCTCCAAAGGAAGCTTCTTCAGTCACAGGCTCTGGGCAGAGAGAAGGCTCACTAGAGGTGGCATGATGATGGAATCGGGATAATTCACTTAGAAACCGCTTTTGGGATATTACGGGGATTAGAGTCTCCCCTGTTTCATGAATTGTCTGCAGTCAGATATTGCTGCCTCGCTGGGTATTTCAGGACTCCCGCCCTACTGGAGAACTGAGTGTGAGCTTAGAGCAGGATGACTGCCGGCCTTCCCTGACCCTGTTTGCCTGTAAGGCCTCTGGTTCTTTTCTCTCTGCCTGGCCCATCTGACTCCCAGCCCTGGGGTTTTGTGGGGAAGCAGGCAGTGAGCCTACAAAACCAGGAACCAGCAAGGGTGGCGTTTCAGGGCTTCCTGAGCAGCAGGAAGGAAATCCGACCCCTTAGCCAGACAGGATGCAGTGGGTTGCTTCCTCTCACCCTTTCGTGCAAAAAGACCCCTTGTTCTGCAGAGAGAAAGGAGGCTGACCTAGGGATTTGTGTCAGGCATATCGGAATGAGGCTCCTTTGGAAAAACATTGCTTGGCTCTGGCTTCAACTCCTAACAAGCAGGAGAGCGAATGGCAGCTGGTGGCCAGGAATTGATTATGCTAATTGATATGCCAATAAAAGAACTTGTTACATCTGCCATTGGTTAAGCTACCTAACAAGTCCTGCTAATCAATGAAACTAATAAAGAGTTCATCCATTAATGGAAAACATGGTAGTTAACACTATTCGTAGACTAATTAACTGAACCAATTAGGCGGTGGCCCGTGGCAAAGGTTAGTGTCAGCTGCTTAGGGCTCTTGTTGTACACCCACATCAGTCGTAGGAGCAAGGACTGGCAAGTTGCAGAAGACAGAATGGAAGGCCTGCTTGGAAGAGACGGCCCCTCTGCCCACCCAGGGAGGGTGGCTACAGCAGAAGGCCCAACAGTGCTGGGCAAAAGTTGATTTGAATTGCTCCTCCTGCCTTTTCAGGGTTAGTGGAATCTTCCTCAGGATCAGGTTGGCCAAACACAATAAGAAGCGGAGGGAGCCCAGGCTTTCCCAGCATATGGTATATGCAGTCTCCTTAAACCCTACCCGTTTTCCAGGTTATGCTAACATATGTAATACCCTTAAGACCGTTCTCACTCCACCTTTTGTACCCTCATGTCAAGCTCTTGGCAGCCCCTTAAAATCAAAAAGAACTGTGGAGTCCTTGATGCTTTCTGAACTTGGCTGTTTTCTTGTAGATGATTCATTGCCTGACTGGGTAACATTCCCAGTGCACTGATGATGTTACCTAATCAGGTATTGAAATGTCTGAAAGCAAACAACCCAGCTCAGAGTGCATCAAGGATTCCATAATTCGACTTTGGATTATAAACTTTTTCTTCTATTGGAACCAAAAAATAAGTTTTTCAGAGTCACCTTTAACCAGATTTATTGAAAGGGAAAATATTTTGCCTTTATAACATTTGGGAAGTGGCCTGTCTTGAGCACCCTAATATACACCGGTCATTCTACCAAAGAATCTCAGTGGGTTCGTGCAAGGAAGAGGAAGGCCAATTCATGGCTGTTTCCTCATTTGTGTCTTTGAGCCTCTTATTACAGGTGTTCTCAACCTTTTCTTCACCATGGAAACCTTCCTTTAAATACATTTTGTGGCCACAGACCCCCAAGACTTAACTCAAGATTTAAATCACAACATTTCTTCAAGCCTTTGTGAACCCCTTGTGACGACATTGCGGGTCCCCAGCATCTGAGGACCACAGGTTGAGAACCACTATCTTATATTATTATCCAGCTACACTGTGGTGTGGTAAAGCTTGTTCTAATTAATTTTATAACAGTACAAATATAGTTGTGTAACTTGAGAAGACACTAGGAAACCAGCTTATATTGAAGCTTTAGTGCTTTACACTATGTTCCAGTGTAAGGTGTCTGAGCTGTTTAAGCCATTTATTCAGAAGGGGTCATTATCACACATTGATTTATGCTTTCCTTTGGACCAAGGAGGGCACTGCCATGAGGGCAGTTTACCACTTCCCACCACTGGGTTTCCCCACACGGCTGTAGATAAAAAGTAAGCCTATGAATGAGGGGTGGGTGTCACCCTTAAGCTACCAAACTTCCTGCTTAAGGGGAATTTGATATCATAAGCTGATAGTTTCCATGGGGCCAATGGATCACGATAGATAGAAAACCTTCCAATCTTCAAGTCCAGATATAGCAAATAAAACACCGCTCTGAGAATGGACAAGTGTGAGCAGAGCCATTTGCGTTTGTCAGAAATAAGAGAATGAAGTTGCCAAAGAACAATCCAGCAGAGGTGAGGGAGGATGGCTGCTTCTAGAGATCTGTCCAGGAGGAAGTGGAGACCGAAAAAGAGAGCATGCTGGAAACTGTCGAAGGGCCTCCGAGTACCAACTCAGATATTTTACTCTGGCACTTCCTTTTCACTGCTAGGTATTGACCTTGGGAGACCCCTTGTGGGTTCCCTAATTGAAAATTAATATTAGATCGATGGTAGGAGTGATTTGCATATTGACTATAAACAATTTTGAAGACACTGTGTGTGTGTTAGATCAATAGGACTCTCTACAGGCTGTGATGGAAATGCCTTCCGTCATCTCACTCTGTACTCTGGAAAATATTTAATTTAATTTAATTTAATAATATTTATATACCGCCCTTCTCCCTGAGGACTCAGGGCGGTTCACAGGGCAAAAGTCAAATACAAAGTACAAACATTAAAAAGAGATTAAATAATTGCCCAAGTTAAAACAATTAATACAATAATAAAACCCCAAAAATAAAATTAAGAGTACAAAAAAAAAATAAAAACCCCACCAATCCCCATCAGGCTAGGCCGGCTTGTACAAACAAAAACGTCTTGAGATCGCGACGAAAGGAGCGAAGATCGGGCGCCATCCGGAGCTCTACCGGCAACTGATTCCACAGCTCCGGAGCGCCAACAGAGAAGGATCTCCCCCTGGGCGCCACCAATCGACATTCTCTGATCGGTGGCACCCTGAGGAGGCCCTCTCTGTGGGAATGCACAGGGCGTTCCCAGGAGCGGAGAACCACCCTGGCGTGAGGAACAGTGGATATGGTGGATGGGATAAAATGTTGTGTGGCTCAAGCTTTGTCCCAGTGTATCCATCAGCAGCCTCACCTTTGTGCCTCTGATTGCTTCCTTTTAGTAATGGGGCTGCTAGAACAGGTCAGCAAGAGAACCGCAGGTTCTTCTGGAGCCTTATTGCACGCACAGCATTCCAGGGAGAGGAGCCCTTGGTGGCCTTCACACAGCCTGGTGTGCTTTAGAAGAGCTGGGTTAGAGCAAGACTAAACCAGGCTGCTGAGCTGCAGCGGCTGGCAGTCCTCACCAAAGTCACCCAGGGACTTTGGAATGTTTTAGCTGAAAAGAAAAAATAGGGGTGTGGCTTGCTTTGGTGTAGGTGTGAGTACATTTCTTTTTCTTAAGAAAATTACCATTGTCACTGCATTTGAAATGTGCTGCAGGAACCTGTCCCAAACGGAAGCAAGGGGAGCACAACCCTTCTGGCTTCAGGGAAGCAGGATTTTCTTTCCCATGGGGTTTCTTGGGAAGCCTAAAAGCCGCTGGTCAGTAGAGAAAGGGGCTAAAGAAAGGAAGCCACAGCCCATCAGAGTGAAAATCCTGCCTGCGGGGAAGCCACAGCCCATCAGAGTGAAAATCCTGCCTGCGGGATGTGGAGAAAGCAAGGGAAGAACCTCTCTTCCCTATATAAGAGGGAGAGGGAGAGGGAGGGAGGGAGGGAGGGAGGTGATGTGGACAGTTTGCCACCCGTGTTCTATGCCAACTTGGAGAACAGCTAGTGTGAAAAAGGCAAATTCCAGGTGGAGAATGAGATCATTTTAACAACTGCTAATATCCTAGTGCCTAAATAGTTAATGCACTTGAATCCAGATGAATTCAAAGATGGCCTGTTTTCATGCTCCCTTGGGTATTGCTGGCTTGAAGTTTGGATCTTCCTGGTTTCATGACTCCACAGCAAGTGGAGACCTTGGCCAGGCCAGTTGTGGTCTTTTGGGCAAGTGAAACCTGCTTGCTGTTGTTGATGCACTGGTCACCTTGTGGCTGGACATTGCAATATATGTTTATGGGACTGACTTTGAAGTGTTACCTGGAAGCTTCAGTTGATGGTACAGGAGTCAGCCTAGCTTGTTTGGATCCTAGGATCCTGTAGGTTCACTCCTGTAATAGGATCAGCACAGGTGCCGACTGTCTCCTTTGCAGCCTCCATGGCCCTGGGTCTTCCAGAGCGCCTGCTCCAGGCTGGGTCTGCTTGACCAGCAAGAGCTGGGAGAGTTTGCTAATGCCATCTCTATGGGCCCCGTGGTGGGGCCTTCTTAGTGATACCCTCCCTCTTGGAGAGTAGCTTGTTCTTTGGTATCCAGCCTTGTTGGGCTTTTGAAGCCTTCCAGGAAAGCATTGGGGGGATGTGTGTCTCTGTTAGGGGATGCTTGGTTCAGGTTGAAAGGTTTCTGTGGGCTGATTATCAAAAGGGGCTTTGATGGTATCTTAAAGGGTAGTGAGGCAAAATGGTGGGTCAGGGCATTGTTCTTCCTCCCCTGATACTAGAGCCTGACATGAAGAACCCAGGGAAGTGAGGGAGAGGAGGGGAAGATGGGTGGAAGAAAACAAAGCCGCAGGCTGCTTTAGACGCCGATGCCACGTACAGGAGTCCAGCCAGTTTGGAGAGGAGGCGGAAGAAGAGGAGAGAGGTAGAAATAATCTCTTGCCTGAGGCCCCGGGGGAGGATGGGGCTCCTCTGCAAAATATCACATCTCTAAAAGAGAAGGGGGGAGGGGGGAGAAGGCTCCTCCTCCTGCATGGTGCAGTCACCAAGGATTCCTATGCTTACCAGGGAACTGATGGCCTTTCTTAGATCCTTGCAGAGAAGCTCCTGGCATCTTGAGAGAAAAGGGGGAAGCTTGATCATGCCAGTCTCCCTTTCCTTGTGTTTTTTTTCTCCACACCTTCTGAATGTCGATGGGAAAGGGTGGCCATCGCAGCGCTTGCCCTGCCCTGCCCTGCCCTTCAAGGTGGCCAAGAGGATTGGTGAAGGTTTGGATCTGAGTCTCCTGAGCTCGGCCAGCCAGCTCCCAGCCACCCTGCGCTGGATCTGCCCCTTCCCCTGGCCGAGGGAGGGATGGAGGGAGGGTTGTTTCTGGTGAGATGGGATGGGAGAAGGCTCTGTGTTTCGAAGAAGCAGTCTGTGCACAATTAAAACTTGTTTCTGGTAAACCTCATTCCAGGAAGATGAGCTTTTAACAAAAGGCCTTTGACAGCTGAGGGGTATTTCAATTTTTTTTTAATGCTGAAAGAAAAATCAATACATTTTTCTGGGTTATACATATTCAGAACAGGCGGGATATTTCCATTATAATGGAAAATGGTGTCTGTACCCATCTCGCCTGTCAGAGTTGCACCATTGCATTTTCCAAGCCACTGCTAAATATTTCAGACCCAATTTGATTGTGGTTTGTGACAGCTCATGTTTCTCGGCTGTTGAATCTCCTGGAATGGGATGCAGGGGGTGTGGAGAGCCAGCGCAGCCCTCCACTTTCCTCTTCCTGCTTTAACCCTCCCCCTCGCTTCCCATAGCCACATCAGCCTGACCATGTTGGTAAGGACTGTCATTTTGTTAAGCAAACATTTATGAGGCATGAATCCCAGAGAGAGAGAGACTGAGTGGGAGTGAGTGAGAATTGGCTTTGCTGCCTAAAATCTGGATGTCTGCCAGGAGTTTAGTTTTATGTTTTTATTAAATTTTTATACCGCCCTTCTCCCGAAGGACTCAGGGCGGTGAACAGGGCATATAATAAAAATACAAAAGTACAAAAGTTAAAAAAGAATTAAATTATTGCCCAAAATAAAACAGTAAAAATATACAAATATTAAAACCCTACGTTAACTCCCCATCAGGCCAGGCCAGCTTGTTCGAATAAATGGGTCTTTAACCCGCGCCGGAAGGAGCGGAGATCCGGTGCCATCCGGAGCTCAACCGGCAGTTGATTCCACAGAGCCGGGGCGCCCACAGAGAAGGCCCTCCCCCTGGGGGCCACCAGCCGGCATTCTTTGACCGGAGGCACCCTGAGGAAGGGCAGGAGATGTAGAGCAAGTTTTCCTGCATGGAAATATGAGTCCAACTGTGCGCTTCAGTTTAGGGCCTGGAGGTGCTCTTCCTTGAGACTGTCTCCAATAATTCACTCGCAGTGAAATTCCTCAGGCAGCCAGCCTGAAAGCAAAGAGTGGCTCTACTGATGCTCTGATGCTAATTTCCCCATATTTGTTGAGGCCCTGAGAGCAGCACCCTGGAATACAGTGGGCTGAGTGGAATTTAATAATCCGTAATGAATCTCTAAGCTCTGCTTCTCGTTATTATTCTAATTTTGGAGGGAAAATGGAGCTTCAGATGCTCAGTATGTCCTTTACTTGAGCTCCTGCTGTACTGAGGTTTATGGCCAGCTTAGAAAAAGACTTCTTGGCCCCAGTTGTCTCTTTAAGATGCATTGCTGTGTTCTGCAGTTCACAAAAGCTTCTGCCGTCATGAATGTGGGTGTCTGAGGTGCCGTGTGGTTCTGCAGGCACATGGAGAACCCACCAAAGCAGACCTTTTGCATGGCTGAACTCCTGCTATCTACAGACTTCCCTTTCTCCTCTCCTGAAGTGCTCAGCTTTGCTGCTGCCCCCACTGAGTCCTGACGGGGCAGCCAGTCCAACAAGGGCACGGAGAAGAGAATGCACAAGAAGTATCCAGTTTATTAACTCCTCCCCTACCCCTTTTTAAATTGGTATTCACGTTCATGGTTTTATGGTTTTTAAGCATCCTAATGAACTGTTTTGCTTTATTTAGTGCCATAAAAAACAGAATAGAAACGCAAGTTAAGATAGGCAAGAAAATGGTAAGTGAGCACCTGTCCAGCCTAGACGAGTTCAAATCACCAGGACCAGATGGATTACACCCCAAGGTTCTCAAGGAACTGGCAGACATGATCTCAGAACCACTGAACTGTATTTTTCAAAGATCCTGGAGCACTGGGGAACTACCAGAGGACTGGAAGAGAGCTGATGTAGTTCCCATCTTCAAAAAAGGGGAAAAAAATAGATCCAGGAAACTACAGACCTATCAGCCTGACCTCAATACCTGGGAAGATTCTGGAAAAGATAATCAAACAACAAATCAGCGAACACCTTGATGCGAACAAAGTTATCACTAAAAGCCAACATGGGTTTGTCAAAAACAGATCGTGCCAGACAAACCTTATTGCATTCTTTGACCAAGTGACAAAACTAGTGGACCAGAGGAATGCTGTAGATATAATTTACTTGGATTTCAGTAAGGCATTTGATAAAGTAGATCACAACCTACTACTTGATAAGATAGAAAAATGTGGGTTAGATAGCATCACCACCAGATGGATTCGTAGCTGGCTGACAGGCCGTACTCAGCGTGTGGTCCTCAATGGAACTGCATCTACATGGAAGGAAGTGTGTAGTGGGGTGCCCCAGGGCTCTGTTCTGGGCCCAGTGCTCTTCAACATCTTCATCAACTATTTGGATGAGGGGATAGATGGGGAACTCATCAAATTTGCAGATGACACCAAGCTGGCAGGAATAGCCAATACTCCAGAAGATAGGCTTAAGATACAGGAGGATCTGGACAGACTCGAACACTGGGCACTATCTAACAAAATGAAATTCAATTGTGAAAAAAGTAAGGTTCTGCATTTAGGCAGGAAAAAATCAAATGCACAGGTATAGTATAGGTGGTACCTTGCTCGATAGTAGTAACTGTGAGAGGGATCTCGGAGTCCTAGTGGACAATCACTTAAATATGAGCCAGCAGTGTGCTGCAGCTGCCAAAAAAGCCAACACAGTGCTAGGCTGCTTTAACAGAGGGATAGAATCAAGATCACGTGAAGTACTAATACCACTTTACAATCCCTTGGTAAGGCCACACCTGGAATACTGCATCCAGTTTTGGTCATCACGATGTAAAAAAGATGTCGAGACTCTAGAAAGAGTACAGAGAAGAGCAACAAAGATGATTGGGGGACTGGAGGCTAAAACATATAGGGAACGGTTGCTGGAATTGGGTATGTGTAGTTTAATGAAGAGAAGGGTGAGGGGTGACATGATAGCAGTGTTCCAATATCTCAGGGGCTGCCACAAAGAAGAGGGAGCCAGGCTGTTCTCCAGAGCACCTGAGAGCAGGACAAGAAGCAATGGATGGAAACTAGTCAAGGATAGAAGCAACCTAGAACTAAGGAGAAATTTCCTGACAGTTAGAACAATTAACCAGTGGAACAACCTGCCTCCAGAAGTGGTGAATGCTCCAACACTGGAAGTTTTTAAGAAGAGACTGGACAGCCATTTGTCTGAAATGGTATAGGGTTTCCTGCCTTAGCAGGGGGTTGGACTAGATGACCTCCAAGGTCCCTTCCAATTATTATTATTATTATTATTATTATTATTATTATTATTATTATTATTATCATCATCATCATCATCATCATCATCATCATCATCATCTTGTTGAGGATGAACCTCGACTTTGGGGCAATTCTCCTTGATTTTCTCTGCCCCAGGCTAGCAGCTCTTTGCTCACAGGGAAGGGGTGATGTCCCCTCCAGCCGAGTCTCTCAAACCTCAGAGACGGAAAGGCTGGTCTGGGGCTGCCATTTGTTAAGATGGAGGGTGGGGGCGGCGGTGTCTGCCGATCCAGCCCCTGCCCCTGTGCTGATGGGGCTATTGGGCAGGGAAGGGAAGGGAGAGAAGTTGGCTGCTGCACTTCCCGGATTGCACTCCTTGCTGTAGAATCTGCCATGGCGATGAGAGTGGTTCAGTTTCCAACAGGGCTACCGATGGGTGACCCATTTCTGCAGAGCAGCAGAATCAGGATGGGGGTCGTCGTTTTCTGGAGTCTTCAGCTGCAGCCTTTCCCATGGGGCTTCTTGTTTCTCACCAACTGGGTCGCTTGGGCTGAACTGGTTCAAGATGGCTCACTTCTGCCCTGAACGTAGCCATGGTTGTGCTTCGTTTCCTTGTGGCCTAGGTCTGCCCCCTCCCTTCTCTTCCTGGAAAAGGGGAAGCCTTGTTGGTCATGCTGGGTTCACACTCCGGTATGCCTTCTTACCTGTCTGACTTCACCTTCTGTTTTGGGGTTCTCACCTCCCTTTCTAACGTCCTGAAGAAAGGGACCTTTTAGAGTCTGGGGCCACAACAAACCTTGTGGCCTTTCACCTCTTCTTTTGCTTTTGATATCCTGGAAAGGCCTCTTGAGATTATCAGATTTTTTGACTTCATGGTTTTGTGGCCAAGAAGTAAATCCTATCTTCCCCCTTCCTCCACCCACCCCACTGACTCTTGCTGATTGTGTGGATTGTATTTCTTTACTTCCCTCTCTTAGTGCAGGGGCTTCTTCCCACTTCCCTTTCAGGAAATGTAGGTTGGTCTGTTGGCTGAAGCTGAACTTCAGGTGCCTCATCAGGGTTTTAGGAGAAGGTGCAGAAGGCTGGATTTTAATCCTCAGTGGTTCTGTCTGCCCAAGAAGCTATTTCATTTCTTGTGGTCATGGGGAGCATGGGAAGCTGACCGCTGGCCCCCCAGAAGTTGGGAAAGGCTGGGGGTTCTTGGAAGACCTCCTCTGGCTCTGAGCATGGCTGGAGTGGTGACTGAGCCTGTTGCAGGAGGCCTCAGGGCGGCTCTCCCTCTCTTGTCCCCTCCAGAGGAGCTGATTGGAGATGTGGAAGGACCTGGCGAGTCTCTTAGTGCAAGGCACCCTGATGAGCCAGCTAAAGAAATGGAGAGCACAGCTGCTGACCAGGACCAGGTCAAATGGGCAGGTGAGGAGGGTGGGCAGGGGCCTCTGCTTTGCTGGTCCTGCTGCTCCATGTACGTTCGCAAGCACCCAGAGGGTGTTCTCCCTCTCTCTCCCTCCCCCTCCCTCCCACCATCTTGTCTCTCATGTTTCCAAGAGCAGCACAAATTCCTGTGGGGTGTCAGGTGAATTTGAATGCTGCTTTATCTGTCTATCAAACTGCTAGTATGAAGCTGAAGGAATTCTTTCTGAGGGAGAACGTATCCCTCCCTTGTATTCACACACACACCTGAGTGTTTTGCCTGCTCCTAGCCAGCAATGGTGTGGCACAAAGAGGGGGTATTGTTGCATTGAACAGGGATGAGGGAAGCACAAAGGAGAAGGCTGCAGATCAGCAGAGAAGCCTTTGTGACGTCTGGCCCTATTCGTTCCACATACGCAACTCTGGGACACAGAGACAATGACTTGGTCTGAATTGGGCTTAGAGGCGGCTTTATAAATATGCAGCCCCAGGATTGTTTGGGGCTAAAGTAAATCCCTCCTGGCCAACTTCCTGCTGCCAGTACAGAGAAGAATTCCTAGAGCAGCCCTGAAAGTCTAGGAATGCCATCTCTTTCTCCCTTTTAATTTTCAGCCCCCTCCCTACCCCCAGCATGGCAGAGGCAGCAAAGGATGGGTGGTTGAGAGAAGCGGGCAGGAGGGGGCAGCCTTCCAGTGACCTGGGCACCCAGTGGGTGAGGCTGTGCCAGTTTACTGGATGGGCACAGCCTGAGTCCTTCTGTGTGCAGAAGCACCACTTACGGGAGCCCGAATGGGGAAAGGCCTGCTCGGCCTGGCTTTGGGCCATAGGCAGAGGATCCTCAGGCCCAGCTGAGTGGGGAGGCTGGCAGCAGCTTCAATCCCAACTACTACTTATCATGTCGCCTTGCGGATGACCTTTGGCTGAGGCTGAAGTGGGAGGAAGTCAGTGATGGAGGGGTGCTCTGGACTGAGGCCACTGCAGGCTTTCCCCCCTACCCACTGAGGCCACCAGATCCTGTATTCATGGAGTGATGTCTTTCTCTCTTTGGCAGCTCAAGATCCCCAGGCTGAGAAGGAGCCAGCAGACCCCCCACTTCCCTCCAAGCACACTTCATTTTCAAGACACCCGGCGTCACCTGTCCCCAAATGGCCCACGCCATCTGATGAGGTGAAGCTCGAGCAGGTGAGATGCCGGGGTGGCACTGGCACCTAAGAAACTTCACCTTGCTCTTGCATTAAACCAGGAATGATCTGCCTTTGGGTCTCCAGGCAGCCCAGCGCCAGCATGCAGAGCATGAGAGGGAGAGCGTGTCCTGAGAAAAGTTGGCCAGGTGTGACGATGGGCTGGTGGGGCACGCCATACTGCCACCTGGTCACCTTTCGACCCCTGTGAGCACCTGCTTTCTTTTGCTCCCAGATGTACCAGTGCCTCTACTGTAAGTACAGCAACCCGGATGTCAACCGGCTGCGGGTACATGCCATGACCCAGCACTCCATCCAGCCGATGCTTAGGTGCCCCCTCTGTCAGGACCTGCTCAGCAACAAGCTCCACCTCCAGCTGCATCTCACCCACCTGCACAGTGTGTCTCCTGACTGTGTGGAAAAACTCCTCTTGACGGTAAGTTCCTGGGGGAGGGCTTTTGTGTCCCTCCACAGCAGGACTTATTCAAAGCATCCAGCCAAGCATGTTGGTGGGTCAAGAGAAGGAGGAGCTGTAGGAAAGGAGAGGGAAGGGCAGCCTGAGGGCTCTGGAGGGGCCTGAAGACCCTGCCGGCCTTTTGCAGCTTGTCCCGGTGTGGAACTGGGAGGCCTCCTCCAGCTGCCATGGAGGCACAGGGTCTGCCACGTAGGGTCCCTGACCTTCTCTGCAGCCTTCTTTTGACTCACTCCTCCCTGCTCAAACAATCTGCAAAACCCTGGGCTTCTCTAACTTGTCACCTCTTGGACCCTGACCCTGATGGGGCTCTTTCCAAGGGGTGCCACTCCTGACTTGGGAGACTCTCTTCCTCACTTCCTGAGAGGACCCTCATGCTGAGAATGGTGCCCAGGGTAGCCGCCTTGAGGTGAGAAGCATTTGCCAGCAGTGGAGGACAGAGCCCAAGGAGAGATTGGGTGAGGTGGCCCCTTTCCATGAGAATGTCCTTTCCCCCATGCTGCTAGGGAAGGACACCTCCTCCGCTGCCAGCAATCTCAACTGCTGGATTGCGAAGGCCATTTGGCACTGGATGAAGGGCTGGGGCTGACCTTGGAGGCCTGGACTGCTGCTGCTGCTGCTGCTGCCCAAGAAGGGGGAGGCGCAGCTGACTGCAGTGGGCCTGTATCTCCTCCACTCAGCTTGGGCTTTCCCTTCAGGCTGTGGCAGAAGGCCACCCTCCTGGCTGCTGGAAACAAGGTTCCTCCTTAACCCATGAAACTCTCCATAAACAGCCTCAGCTCTGTGCTGCAGGGGGAGGGGGTTGGACGTAGTGACATTCCTGGTGGGAGGGTAGAGGGGAGCATACTGACAGGTCATGCGGACCAAAGGCTCCAGTGGGCCCGTTTGGCTGCAGGACTGGGGACTGGCCCTGTTTGGCTCAGGCCAGCCCTGCTTTCCTACAGCTGGGTAGCCCCCCTCCTCCACTGTGTAGGGAGCAGATGGAGGCTTGGCTAGAAGACCCTGCGGGGCGGGGGTGCCCTCTCCTTTCTCTTCCCTGCCTCTTCCCTGCTCCCATTGTTTGCGTCTCCCATCAGCTGTCCTCTGACTTCCCAGCCCCACTCCCCACTCTGTGGCTCTCCTTCCCCATTTGGAAGAAGGCAATGAAGATAATCAGCCATCATTAATTTGGAGCCACGTTGGCCAATTAGGTGGCCCAAATTAGAAGCAACCTTGATGGTGTGCCTAATAAAGCTTTTTCCCTTACTGGCCGCTGGCCGGCTGGCCCTGCCTGGTGTCTTTGTGATGGAAATTGCCTCCTTTGGCTGGCTCCCCATAGGAACAACCCTCCCCCGCCAGGCTGCAGAATTTATTTGGGGCCAATTATATTTCGAGAGGAGGTAGGAAACTGAGAGCCCCCTTTTAGAGGAGGCGGAGGGTGCTCCTTGGGGTGGGGCTGGTTAGTTGTGGGGGTGGAAGTGAGAGAGGGAGAGAGAGAGAGAGAGAGAGAGTGAGAGAGAGAGAGAGAGAGAGAGAGAGGGAGGAGGATCTCAAGAATCTTGAGCAACCCCAGGTCCGATGAGCCAGGTGGGGATCTGAGGGACCTGGAATGAAGATGCCCCTGGGAGGGAGGGCTCTTTTGCCTTTGCCCCTTGCAAAAAAGAGCCAGTTAACATTTCAGGGAAAATTAATTGATGGAAAGTGGGGGCAGACAAAGAATCCGGCTTATTGCCTTTCAGAATCCTAATCAGGAATTATGATTAAAGGCACCGCAAGACAAGGGGAGGCCGGATGAATTGGTATCTTCTCTCTTTCTTACTTGGCTGACTTCAGTCTTTCAACTGCAAACCCCTCTCTTTCCATCGTTATTTGTAACCACCTGCATTTCCCTAATTAACGTGCATGAAAACAATTACAGATCCACTGCTGGGCATCGGTCTGGCAAAAGACCAGACTCTGCTGGAAAAGGCATGGAAGAGTTTGGGAACATCACTGGCAGGACCCAACAGTCCCAGAGTTTTGTCCCTTTCCTCAGGTCATCCCAGTGGGACCAGCCTTGCCTCTGGGTTCCTGGGAAAGGCCTTCTCCATGGGCTGGGGCTTGGCGGACCAAAGGCTGCAGAGACACTTGGGCCAGCCAGCCATCCTTGCACTCTCTCGAGGCGGCCTGAGAAAAGGAAGGCACTCAGGACACCTGGCCTATTTCCTTGGTTTCCGAAAGGAAGCTCCAGATGGTTGTCAGTTCCCTGGGTAAGCGGTTCTCCTTCAGGAACAGTTCAGCCACCCATAGTAGTCAGCACAGTGCTGGAGACACTCAGCAAAAGTCTCTTCACCCCATCCCCACTTCCTGCTTCTGATTGTCACGGCAGGACTGTCTGTGCACCTCAAGAGGCCTGGAGCCCCCTTGGCCCGTGGCTTCTCCTCTTCCTGCCTTCAAAAGAAGTTGCTGTATCTTGGGACAGTAAGACCACCGGCAGAATCTTGGTTCTTGAAGATATGGGTCTCTTTTGGAGCTTTTGGCAGCCATTCTGAGTGGATAACCCAGAGATCCAGCTTTCCAAGAGCGTCACACATCAAGTGAATTTTCTTTTTTCCAGTCTAAGAGATCCCAGAGGAAGATCTTCTGATCCTGAGCTTGGAGCATTTTCTCCCCAGCCACAGTCTGGGCTCGTGGCTGTGAGGGAGGAGGTCCCTTGAGTGGGTGTGTGCGCATTCAGAGTGTGCTCCAGGAAATGGGTTGGAACGTGGCCCTTAACTTAACAAGGTCTTCATTGGGGATGGGGCCTGAGTGTTGGGGAGAAGGGAGAGGCAAAGGGGTGTGTGTGTCATGGTTCCTTTTGCTCCTGAGTCCAGAAAGTGCATTTGAAGCCTTCCTTCTTATTCCTGGCCTTCTTTAGCTGGATCCCACTTTGCTTCTTCAGTTGAGCTCCTTTGGGATCAAGTCACACCCAAAACAAGGGTGCAGCCATCTTTGTTCAGGACTGCGGTGCTTTTTCACATCTCGCTTTAGTTAAGGGCTTTTTGTATTCTCAGCCACTTAACCTCACTTCCTCACAGGCTACCCAAGAATTGTGCAAAAACAGTTACAAATTCAGTTTGAATCATGCAAAGCGGAGAAATAACAATGCTTTTCTTTGAGCGGATGCCATTACTTACATCTGAATGTAATTGAAGGAATATGCTTGATCGACCTGAATTTTGTCTAAAAAACAGAAGGGGCTGAAGAATAAAACCCCAGGGCTTTGTTGGGGCTGAAAGGCCTCCTGCCTTGGAAAAGGCTTTAAGTGCTGTCTCCTGGTTTTCTTTTGGGCTTTGACAGGTGACCACGCCAGAGGTGATGATGCCCAGCAACATGTTCCTCTCAGCAGCAGCAGCAGATCGAGATGGGAATGAGGAATCCCTCAAGCAACCTGGTCAGTCACACTTTTTCCTGGGCCTGAAAGAAAACTCTTGCCAAAGTGTCCCTAAGAGGGAGCTGGCAGGGCCCTTGACATGGTCTCGGCCCTGGGTTGGCCTCTATGAACTGTGGGAGCTCAGAGCTGGCCTTGGGCAACGTGGTTGGCATCCACAGCTCTGGCTTGCTCATTCCAGAATGGTTGTGAAGGAAAATTCACAAAGGTGGCAGGTGGTTGGGATTGGGAAGGGAAGTACACGTGTATGCAATACATACAGAACCTAGATAAAATCAGGGTGAGGGAGTGAGAATTGGGTTCAAAGGGGAAGACTTTAGGCCAGGAGAAGGAGAGGACCCAAGTAGGGGAATCCTGTGCCACACCACTGACAAGTCCTTGTTCTGGTTCCACTTCCACAGAGAGCTCAGAAGAAGGGGGCAAAAGCCTGCAGTTGCTGCCAGAGGCCGTGGAGTATGGCAGCAGTGGAGTAAAGCCTGCAGAATCAGAGCAGCCTAGTGTCAAAGAAGAGGCTGGATTCTTTTGCTGGAAGAAGGGCTGCGGCCAGGGCTTCAAAAGCTCCTCTGCCCTCCAGACCCATTTCAGCGAGATGCACGCCAAGCGGCCACAGCTTCCTGTTTCTGATCGCCACGTCTACAAGTACCGCTGCAACCAGTGCAGCCTGGCCTTCAAAACTATTGAAAAGCTTCAGCTGCACTCCCAGTACCATGTCATCCGGGCAGCCACCATGTGTTGCCTTTGCCAGCGGAGCTTCCGCACTTTTCAGGCCCTTAAGAAGCACCTGGAGACCAACCACCTGGATCTGAGTGAAGCCGACATCCAGCAGCTGTACAGTGGACTTCTGGTCAATGGAGAATTGTTCGCCATGGGTGACCCCTCATTGGCTGAGGACCACACCATGGTGATGGAGGAGGATAAAGAGGAGGAGAGCAGTGACCAGGAAGACAAGCAGAGCCCTGCAGGAAGTGACTGCGGGTCCCTACAGGAAGATTCTGGCTCAGAACCCAAACGAGCTCTGCCCTTCCGGAAGGGCCCAAACTTCACCCTAGAAAAATTCCTGGACCCAGCCCGCCCATATAAGTGCACAGTTTGCAAAGAATCCTTCACACAGAAGAACATCCTTCTGGTCCACTACAATTCAGTTTCTCACCTGCACAAGCTGAAAAGGGCCCTCCAGGAGTCTTCCACCGGTCAGTCCGAGGCGACCAGTAGCCCTGACCACAAGCCCTTCAAGTGCAGCATCTGCAGTGTGGCCTACAGCCAAAGCTCCACACTGGAAATCCACATGCGCTCCGTGCTACATCAGACCAAGGCTCGAGCAGCTAAGCTGGAGGCAGTCAGCAGCAGTAGCCACAGCAGTGCTTCCCTAGGCTCCTCCATGCTCAGCCCCTTGGGTGTTGGTACCACGAGCCTCGTCTCCTCCTCCGCCACTGCCCAGAGCAACATAAGCACAGGTAGCACTGGCTCTGCTCCTACCCTTCTCAACCAGGCCTCTTGTAATACCACAGGGCAGCCTCCTCTGAGCCTCCCCATCAGTACTGGCCACCCATCCACAGCCCCCTTGAGCGCTTCAGAATCTAAAGAAGCCAATCGTAAGAAGCCAGGAGATGCGCTTGCATGCCGCCAGCCACTGCCCCCACCACCACATTCTTTGGTGCAGGCCAAGCTGCAGCAAGAGCTGCAGCAGCAGGCGTCACTTCTGCATTCCCAGCTTTTCAGCCCTGCGCTCTTGCCTCACTTCCCCATGGCCCCGGAGGCCCTCCTCCAGCAGCAGCAGCAACAGCTATTTTTCCCCTTCTATCTGCCCAGCGCTGAGTTGCAGCTGAACACCGAGATGAGCTTGCCAATGGCCAATGGCACCCTGATGCTGGCGGGGAGTGGGCCAGGCCTGCTGGAGGATGTGAAAGCCCAGCTTCCACACCCGCAGATGCAGCAGCAGCAGCTTCCGTTGGCCCAACCTCCTTGCGTGCTCCTCCCACCAAGCCTGCCCCCGGACAAGAAGGCCAAGTCTGTGGGGAAGGAAAAGGAGGCCCAATGGGAGCAGGAGATGGCGGAGAAGGGTGGCAGAAGCCCTGTCTGCCAAGACCCCCCGCCTGAGGCCAGCAAGGCCCAAGAGAAGGCTGACGTAGCAGGGGCCATGGAATCAGCCGGAAGCAGCCCTGGAGAGGCACTCTGGCTCCCTCCTCGCATTGCTGCGGATGCTCGTGGGAACGCCACCAAAGCTTTGCTGGAGAACTTCGGGTTTGAGCTGGTCATTCAGTATAATGAGAACCAGCAGAAGGTGGCCGGGAGAGCCGAGCAGGCCGACATCCTGGAGAGGCTGGAATGTGAGTCCTGCTGCAAGTTCTTCTCCAATGTGCTCATCCTGAAGACCCACCAGGAACACGTCCACCAGCACTACCTCCCCTTCCAGCAACTGGAAAGATTTGCCCAACAGTACCGAGAGCACTATGACCAGCTCTACCCATTGCGGCCACCGACTCCTGAGCCGGCCCCACCGCCCCCTCCTGTCCCCACTCCTGCTGTGCCTGCTGCCCCTCCTCAGCCACCTTCCACACCCACCCTGCAGGTCTCGGCCCCACCCATGACCTCCCCCTCCATCACACCCGCCCAGCCTTCCTTGCCCCTCACGCAGCTCCCTATGCCGATGGAGTTACCTCTCTTCTCACCACTCATGATGCCAAGCATGCCTTTACAAGCCTTGCCGGCCCAGTTACCGCCCCAGCTTGCTCCTGTTGACCCTTTACCAGGAGAACTGGCCCAGCTGTACCAGCATCAACTCAACCCTGGCCTTTTGCAGCAGCAGCAGAACAAAAGACCACGGACACGAATCACCGATGACCAGCTCCGGATCTTAAGGCAGTATTTTGACATCAACAATTCCCCAAGTGAGGAGCAGATCAAGGAGATGGCAGAGAAATCTGGCTTGCCACAGAAGGTGATCAAACATTGGTTTCGAAATACGCTTTTCAAAGAGCGCCAGCGCAACAAGGACTCGCCGTACAACTTCAGCAACCCTCCAATCACCAGTCTGGAGGACCTGAAAATGGACTCCCGGCCATCTTCTCCAGAGCCTCAGAAACAGGAGTACTGGGGAAGCAAGAGATCCTCCCGAACTCGCTTCACAGACTACCAGCTTCGGGTGCTGCAGGACTTCTTTGATGCCAACGCTTATCCAAAGGATGATGAATTTGAACAGCTTTCCAACCTGTTGAGTCTCCCAACTCGGGTGATTGTGGTGTGGTTTCAGAACGCTCGCCAGAAAGCCAGAAAGAATTATGAGAATCAAGGGGAAGGCAAAGATGGGGAGCGACGGGAGCTGACAAACGACCGGTACATCCGAACAAGCAACCTGAACTACCAGTGCAAGAAGTGCAGCTTGGTCTTCCAGCGCATCTTTGACCTGATCAAACACCAAAAAAAGCTCTGCTACAAGGATGAAGACGAAGATGGGCAGGAGGACAGTCAGAATGAAGACTCCATGGATGCTATGGAGCTCCTGACCCCCAGCAGCTCCTCCTGCAGCACCCCGATGCCTTCCCAGGCTTATGGCACACCCTCCTCTTCTGCCAGTGTGGCCTTTCTGTCACAGAGTACTGCTGAGGCAGATAGTGATTGCCCTGCTGCCTATCAGTCTAAAGCAAATGCCACTGATGAGAAACCAAAGCACCAGGAGCCTTCAAGTATGCAACACAGCCTGACTTCAGAGAAGCAACGGCAACCAAAGCAAGATGGGCAGCCACCACCACAGAACCAAGGAGAGCCGAAGCTGAGCTCAGTGCACCCAAAGGTCTCCCCGCCCCTCCAGCAGCAGCTGGCCCACCCTCTGCAGGGTGGCTTGCCCCAGCCAAGCCCTCCTCCCTCCCAGCTGTCCCACCTGCCCCTCAAACCACTGACCACACCGAGTGCCCAGCAGCTGGCCAGCTTGCCCCATCAGCTTGTTCCGTATCAGTGTGAGCAGTGCAAGCTGGCTTTCCCTTCGTTTGAGCACTGGCAAGAACATCAGCAGCTGCATTTTCTGAGCACTCAGGGCCAATTTCTTCACCCTCAGTTCCTGGACAGGACGCTTGATCTGCCCTTTATGCTCTTTGACCCCAGTAACCCGCTGCTGGCTAGTCAGCTGCTTTCTGGAACCCTCCCCCAACTGCCCCTGAGCTCGGCCACCTCGCCCTCCACCCCAACTGCTGCCATGGGCACCCTGAAGAGGAAGCCGGAGGAGAAGGCCAGCATCAGCCCTGCTGGGAATGACAGCAGCACTGGGGGAGAGGAGCCCCAGCGGGATAAGCGCCTCCGGACCACCATCACCCCTGAGCAGCTGGGAGTGCTATACCAGAAATACCTCCTGGACTCCAACCCCACACGGAAGATGCTTGACCATATTGCGCACGAGGTGGGCTTGAAGAAGCGTGTGGTGCAGGTGTGGTTCCAGAACACCCGGGCCCGGGAGAGGAAAGGGCAGTTCCGAGCAGTGGGGCCTGCTCAAGCCCACCGGCGATGCCCTTTCTGCCGGGCCCTCTTCAAAGCCAAGACCGCCCTGGAAGCACATATCCGATCTCGGCACTGGCATGAAGCCAAGCGGGCAGGATACAACCTGACCTTGTCAGCTATGCTTCTGGATTGCGAAGGAGGAGGGGGGCTCATGGGGAAGGGAGACCTCTTTGACGGGGCCAGCTTTGCACAGCTGCCTGCCCCTGGCAGTAGCAGTGACAGCCAGGGAATCCCCCTCTCCCCAGGCAGCAAATCTCTAGAGCTGTCTCCTCAGACCCTGTTGAGCCCGTCCTCCATCAAAGTGGAAGGCATGGAAGACTCTGAGAGCCCCTCAATGTCCTCTGTCCACCTGAGTTTTGACCAAGCCAAGCTGGACAATGATGACTGCTCTTCCGTCAACACAGCCCTCACAGACACAACTACAGGTGATGAGGCCAATGCAGACAATGACAGTGCCACAGGGGTTCCCACAGAAGCCAGAGGGAGCTCAGGACCAGGTGAGGGTCTGACCAAGGCTGCCATGTTAGCCTTGTCAGAATATGAAGACAGACTCTCCTCGGGCCTGGTGAGCCCAGCTCCCAGCTTCCACAGCAGGGAGTACGACAATGAAGGCACTGTGGATTACAGTGAGACATCAAGCCTGGCAGACCCTTGCTCTCCCAGCCCAGGCACGAGTGGCTCAGCAGGCAAATCCGGGGATGGGGGAGATCGGCCAGGACAGAAGCGTTTCCGGACACAGATGACCAACCTCCAGCTGAAAGTCCTGAAGACCTGCTTTAGCGATTACAGGACACCCACCATGCTGGAGTGTGAGGTTCTGGGCAATGATATTGGGCTCCCCAAGAGAGTTGTTCAGGTCTGGTTCCAGAATGCCCGAGCCAAAGAGAAGAAATCCAAGCTCAACATGGCCAAGCATTTTGGCATTAATCAAACTGGCTATGAGGGGCCAAAAGCAGAGTGCACTTTGTGTGGCATCAAGTACAGTGCCCGCCTGTCTGTTCGTGACCATATCTTCTCTCAGCAGCACATCTCCAAAGTGAAAGAGACAGTTGGGAGCCAGCTGGACAAAGAGAAGGAGTATTTTGACCCAGCCACTGTCCGCCAGTTGATGGCACAGCAAGAGCTGGACCGAATCAAGAAGGCCAATGAAGTACTTGGCTTGGCCACTCAGCAGCAAGGCATGTTTGACAGTCCCCCTCTGCAGGCTTTGAACATTCCTGCCAACTACCCAGCAGCCCTTCAAAGCATCCCTCCTGTCCTGTTGCCAGGTTTGAACAGCCCATCCCTGCCTGGCTTCACTCCTCCCAATACAGGTGAGTCGCATCTGTCTCATGAACTTCCCAGTTTGGCTGTCCAAAATGGGAGGAGGGGAGAACGTGGATGAAGGTTGCTCCTGAGGGAGGTATGAGATGGATTACCTGAGGCAGGAGTCTTTGCTAGAGGCACTTCCTTTTCAGATTGGGGCGGTGGTGCCTCGTTGACTTGAGAGCCATTGACCTCTTGCAGCCTAAGAGGGGAGGAGAGGAGGAGAACCTGATGACAGAGGAAAAGGATCAGCTCTCTGACTCTGGAGTGAGGTGGGACCACTATCAACAACTCTTTAGGCCAGGATGACCTCTGCTGGTATGGGAGAGGCTAAGTTGCCAGTCCCTCAGCCCAGCACTTCATCCATCAAGGGCTACCTGATCTCACTTGCCTCCCCGGTTGTTTTGGGAGGAGGAAAGGTTTTTGTACACTCATGCTCAGTCTGCTCTCTTCAGTGTCTTCTGTCTCCCTGGTGTTTCCTCCCCCATCTTCTGGCAGTGTTTGGTATTCCAGCGTAAAGGTAAAGGTTTCAACTGCCCAGCCGTATCTGACTCTAGGGGATGCTGCTAAACTTTTATTTCATAGCTGAGGGAGCCAGCATTGTCCAAACACATTTCCGTGGTCAGGTGGCCAGCATGACTGTACACCAAGGAGCACGGAACGCTGCTACCTTCCCACCGAAGTGATGCCTATATATCTGTTGAACTGCTGGGTGGGCAGGAGCTGAGGCAGGAGCGGGAGCTCGCCCTGTTGTGCGGCACTCGGATCTCGAACCCGGGCAGTCAGTTTTCCAGCCGACAAGCTCGGTTTCTTTAACCGCTGAGCCATCTCGCCCATCCGTTCCAGTATAGCAGTAATATAAATTTCTATAAGAGCTTTACGGTATTTATTATCCCCTTGTTTTCTGACCAAAGTGCGGTTTTCCTGGCAGGTTCACATGGGGGAAGATCCCTCTCAGGAGCTGTGGCCCATCTGTGCCTCTCCTGACCCGGCTGAGAGTTGCATTTCTGTTTGTTTAGGCTCACATTCCTGATCTCGGCAGGAACCTTTGAGCCTTTCAGACTCTCCCACAAGTGGGACTTGCAGTGCCCCAGAGAGGATTGCTTCGGTCCCCCTCAAAGATGGAGGGGAAGTAGGAGTGGAGGGTTTCCCTTTGAATAGCTGCCTACTGAATAAACAAACAGCAAGACAATTTTAAAATGACAAAATTGGAAAAAGAAACAAAAGCAAACAGAAAAAAGAAGCAAGTGAATGAGATACATACGTATGTGACCTCATACATTAATATGTTAAATATCTGTATTCTGTGTTTGAAAGTTACCGGATGTGGGTTCCTTCAACAGGGCTACGCTGACCATTTAGGCCTAAATCCTGCTTTTTCTCCCCCCACCCCCTGACCTGTCTCTCTTCTTTCTTACAGCTTTAACGTCTCCTAAACCCGGCCTGATGGGTCTGCCGGGCACAAGTGTTCCCTCGCCTGGCCTTCCCACCTCAGGATCCCCAAATAAGACAGTCTCCCTCAGCTCCCCCCCGCCAGCACAAACATCCGTGGGCTCTGCAACCGCCCTCCCCCTGCGGAAGGACAAGGAGAGCGAGAAGGGGAAAGAGCGCATCCCCAAGGCCAGGGGGGAGGCCCTGCCGGGGCCCAAGAAGGACAAAGGGGAGGTGCCCAACCCCAGCCTGGCCCTCCCTGCCACGGGGCCTGCCCTGGAGTACTCGGTGGAGCCCACCCAGCTGCAGGCTCTGCAGGCAGCTCTCAACACGGACCCCATGGCCTTGCTGACCAGTCCCTTCCTCCCATATTTTGTGCCCGGCTTCTCTCCGTACTACGCCCCTCAGCTCCCAGGGGCCCTGCAGAGTGGATACCTCCAGCCTATGTACAGCATGGAAGGGGTCTTCCCTTATGGCCCGGCCCTGTCGCAGGCCTTGCTCAGCTTGTCCCCGGGCGCCCTGTTGCAGCACTACCAGCAATATCAGCAGAGCCTCCAGGAGGCACTGCAACGGCAAGCGCAGCTGCCCCTGCCCAAAGGCAGCCAGCCCCCCATCCACCCGGAGGGCCCCTCCCCTGACAAAGGTCCTGCCAAAGAACCCCCCAAGCCAGACGAGCAGAAGAACATGCCCCACGAGGGCTCTCCCCGAGGAGAGCCTACCACCAGAAGCAGTAACGCCCCGGACTCCCTCTGTGACCCCTTCATTGTCCCCCCGGTGCAGTACAGACTGGTGTGCCGGAAATGCCAGGCTGGATTTGGGAGCCAGGAGGCGGCCGACGACCACCTAAAGTCCCTCTGCTGCTTCGGCCAGTCCGTGGGGACCCTGCCCGAGATGGCGCTTCAGGTGCTTGCTGGCGGGGGCGGCTCCTACCAGTGTGTGGTGTGCGACAGCACGGTGCGTGGGGAAGAGGCCCTCCGGCAGCATCTCGAGTCTGCCCCCCACAGACATCGGACAGTCCCCCGAGCAGCAGCCAGAAACGCCAAAGAGCACCCCAGTCAATTACCTCACTCCGCCTGCCTCCCTGACCCAAGCACCGCATCTACCTCGCAGCCCACCGCTCGCCCCAAGGACAGCCCCCCGCTCCCCGCTCCCCCACACACCTCCAAAAAGCCCTGGCCTCCTCCGGCGGCCTCCCCTCCAGGGAAGCCCCCACCTCTCTCCTCATCTTCAACAGTTACCTCAAGCTCGTGCAGCACCTCAGGGGTCCAGCCCTCTCTGATGCCAAGGAAATTCTCTTCGGAGGAGTCTGACTCGGGCCGTGGCCGGGAGGCCGGTAGAGCCCAGCCCCCCCCCGGGATGGCGGCTTCCCCAGCGTGGACCCCTTTCGATTGTAAGCTTTGAAGACGAACCCTTGCAAAATGAATCTAGAAATAACAAACCAGTTTCAGAAATAGACTAACTGCAATTCCAAAGCTTCTAACCAAAAAAAGAAAAAAAACCCGAGAGAGAGAGAGAGAGAGAGAGAGAGAGACGCTTGGGTGGTTTTTCCAGAGGTTGATGCTGGCAGCTCGACTCGCCTCTGGGTGGCCAAAGGGTTTGCTGTAGCTCTCTCAAAGGTGGCTGTCCCCCCCCCCAGGAATTACCCCCACCCCCACCCCGCACAACCCCCTTGAGAGCGCACTGGAGGCCAGCATAACTGTGGGAAAGCAGACCACCCGGGACCATTTTAAATTTCTTGCTATCTTAGCATTCAGATACCAATGGCTTGCTTGCTAAAAGGAAAAAAGAAATGTAACGTCTTTTTATTCTCAGGTCAATCGCTCACACTTTGTTCGGTTTTCAGAATCATTGTTTTATATAAATATATATATAATTTCTTTTTTTGGTTTTGATTTTTTCCAAGGAAAGGATTTTTTGTTGTTAATTTAAAAATGGGCAGAAAGTATTCAAGAGACAAACAATGTGAACTAAGTTAGCTTTATGGGGATTTTAGGGGGATTTTTTCTGCTGAAGCCAATTTCAAGGGGGACCATTCAGCACTCCCTTTTTCAGAAAAGAAAATACACAAAGTGTTAAGGACTTGGAGTTTTAAACAACTGACTTTCTGTATTTATGATAGATATGACCATTTTTGGTGTTGAGTAGATTGTTGCATTGGAAATGAACTGAAGCAGTATGGTAGATTTAAAGAAAACCCCCTTTTGTGAATGTTTAGCTTTTGTATGTGGTCCAGCTGGCAGCTTCTCATTCAATGTTGTCTTGTCCATTCCTGTCCTGGCCAGACGGAGCCCGGTCTGAATCCCCGCAACTTCTCTGTCCCTCCAGCCTCAGGCCGTCCCGTCATCAGCTTCCACTTAACAGTTGCTGCCTTCATTTCTCAGAGGGTGGCTGCAAAGTTATTTTATAAAATTAAAGGAAAAACTGGGATCCCTTTCAAAATATTTTTGTTGGGAGCTCAAAACTTTCTAAGATGTATACCTGTCAGTTGTGCACTTAATACTCTCTTCTTTCAGCTTCCCTCCCTCCATGTGTAAAGGCTCCATTTTGGAAATGTCAGCCTTTGTTTCTCTCTCCGTTTTTAGGGCACCCGTGTTTCTTTTGAAGGACTTTCTGAGATAAGGTGGGCTGTTTTTCCCTTTGTTTACTTTCTTTCCCCCAGAAGTAGTTCAGGCTTCAAATAAAATCCAAAGACAAACCCTTTCAGCCACTGGTGCAGAACGAGCAAAAAAGGCGCCTTTTGAGGATTTCTTTCTGTTTTAGCCAGAAGACCCCATTTGACAAATAAACACACAAATGAAGGAGCTTCTGCCAGCATCCGGCCCTGAACTTGGACAGACAAGTGGGGTGTTTTACGGTATGCTGTGCTCAGGAGAGTGAGCCTGGAGCCCTCCCCCAAGAGAAGAATGTTCTTCTCTGATCGTTGTCCTGGAAAGGAAAATTGGTGCTGCTGCCAGGCTGAGTTTGCAGTCAGGTCTTTATTTTTGGAGCCCAGTGCTACCATGTCTGCTACCCTAACCTCCACTACCCCATGCTCTGCCAATGGGGCCTGCCCAGTTTCACCTTCTGGCTCCAGCCTCTCCCCCCCCCACCCCATGGAAGCGGGCTCTGGGAGAGGCAACCACTGCCACCACTCTTAGCTGCTTGTTGCTCGATGGAGGATCCACCCTTCCCTGGTTGCACACGTGCGGAAAACCCTGTCCTGAGTTGACTCTGCCGCAGTAGCAGCCTGGGGTGCCCCGTACAGTCCACTTTTTAGACCTAAAGTTGTGCAGGAAGGGTTCCTATGTTTTCAGTTTGTGTGTTACTGTTGAATGTTACTTCGTATCCTGAGACTTCATTTTATTTTTGGTTCTTTATGTGGTATATACCTTGCTAGTTTAACACTAGTGTTTCCTGGCCAGTTTTGTGGACTGCCTGCTTTGATATCTTAGGTCTCCTTTCTTTGTTCTGCCCTGGTTCCCTCCCTCTGCTCTCTTCTCCTCTCACAGCTCTCCTCCATCTGTGTGGGCTGTCCCCAGGTCCTTTCCAGCCTTCTGGGTGCATAAGAGAGGCCTCCATCCCGGCAGAAGTGGCATCCCCAGCAGGGCAGTGGCAAGCATTGAGCAGCTCCTGCCCTGAGCCGAGCTAAGATTTACCATGATTGCACTGCACCCTCTGGGGCACTGGAGGGGTTCATAGACCCTCGGGAGGAGTAGGCAGCTATGGCATCCTGGCCTCCAAAGAGGGCTGTGCCAGCACTCAAGGCTAAGCATCTTTCTGCCTCTGAGCCCCTCTCGTACAGCAGCTTCTGTTTATGGGAGAATCCAAACCAGGGAGAGGCCAAAAATACTCTTGCCCAGGAATGCTGACAATGCAGATGGATATGGCTAGATCCAAGGTGGTGCCCAGCTGGCCAGCAGAAATGGCCTTCCTGGGCCTGCCCCTTAGTCCAGGTGGCCTTGGGGACATGCTGAAATGGAACTCTTGCTGGTTGGTTGGTTGTCTAGATGGATGGATGGCTCTGAAAATCCTGCCCACTGTGAAACACATAACTTTTGACTATTTTTTCATTACTTTGGTTGGGGGAGGGGGACAAGTCTGGATAAAACAGAAAGTATAAATGAGGTGAAGTCTCTAAGCAGCCTTTGCAATGTACAAAAACTAGAGCAAGTGAAACCAAAAATGATGTTATTGGTGTTTTTCTATAATGTTGTCTTGTTAGCTTTTTTGTTACTGTAATAATGCTGATCTCAAATTGTACCAAACTACATAGAGATGGACAAAAGCAGAACTACACAGAACTCTAAAAACAAACAAATTTCGTCACAAAACACTTTGTTGTCATAGTTAAGTTGATTGTAGATGGTAATTGAATATACTCCTTTGAAAATATTTCATCAAGTATGTTTCCTGCTCATTGTGGTACATTAAAAAAATGAGCCAAAGCTCTTGTCTCTGCTGTGCCAGAGTGTGGTGAATGCAGGGGTCTCTCTGCCCAAGGGAAGAACAGGCAGAACAGGACAGGACAATGGGGCAGGGCCCTGAAGGCCAGCCTCTTGGCAAAGGCATGAGGATGTCCAGTTTTGGGGTGGTGGGCTCTGCAGGCTTGTCAAAAAGCAGGCATTGCTCCTCTGTGGGCCCAGGTCAGTTATCTGCCAGGGTTCTCAGATGCTGGTTTTAGAGGAGGAATGGGAGAGAGCACGGCCAGAAACAGCTGCCTGTGTGAAGAATGGAGCTTTCCAAAGGGGGCCAAATCCAAGACCAGCATTTGAGCCCAAACACCACTGTAAACCAGACCAGGAGACAAACACAGGGAAGTGAAAAGGTGGAAGATAGGATGGAGGGTAATAGAGAGCCCTTTCCAATTTCCTGTGGATGCTGCACTCCAACTTCAGTGACAAAGTGGGGAGGGACCTCTTTAGGAGTTTGGGATGACTCATCACAGAATAATGACTGGGAGCCTGTGTCAAGGGAGCAGGGCTGGTGGGGGGGGGGGGGACTTGAGGAGTAGCAGGTTCTTTCCTGGAGTTTAGGAGTGTTCCCCAAAGAAAGCTTTCCACCTGGCTGCTGGGCCCATTTCAAATTATTCCATTGTAGCTATGGTTTCTCACTGCTGGCTACTTGTGTGTATGGGGGGGGGCGGTATTGTGGGGTAGAATAGAAAAAACTAAAAACAGAAAAATATCTTCAAATTGAGGAAAGTGGGGCACTGAGCAATCCATTTTTGCCTAACCAGATATAATCAAATACTGTAGAAAGCTTCTCAAGTGGTGTTTAATATAGAAGCTCTGGGATGGAAAAGACCCGACAGGTGTGGAATCCAGCAGCAAACAGAGATCTGCCTCCTGGGCTCACTGTCATTGTTCTTCTCTCTCCTGGGATAGAAATGGAGGGATCCCATGAAAGAGGAGCCAGTTATCTGCCATAATTTGCTCCATGCATAAGGACAGTGGGAGCCTCTTTGGGGGACTCTGTCCCATCCAGCAGAACAGCAAAAGCAGTCTTTTGGTATCAGGTGGATTCGTGTTGCCTCTGAAACAAAGCGATTGTTTGTGTCTGTCTTTCTACTATATGCATATTCCTCTTTAAGCAGCACTAGCAAAAGATGCAGAAATCCATACAAAAAGTGAAAAGGCTCCACACCTGTCAAGAAACATTTCTGTATTGTGCTGACCTGTCCAAGGTATGAGTTCCTCTGAAAATGATAGTGTTTCCTCACACCTAATTTAAAAAAAAATTCTCTTAGTCAGCAAGGAGCATGGTTGACTAAGAATAGATTTTAGTTTGTGTGAGAGGTTTATATATTTAGCAATCATGAGAATTAACAGCTCATTTACCTTCTTGACTATTCACCTTGCCTCCCCTCCCTAGCCATAGGGCAGAAATGCCATAGATTACACTCGAATCACATGCTAGGATGCAAATCCATAATTGTAATTGTGTGAACACATGTATGCTGTAATTGGCTATACACGCAGCTGGTTTTGGCTAATAAGCCAGAAAGATGGCAGTAGGGTGGCCCTTCTGCAAAGCCCCGTTTCTGTCTCCATTCAAGGCTGCCTTCAAGTAATGGGCTGGGCAGGAATCCTCCCCATGCAGGTACAGAGGCAGCATTTTTTTCCAGGGTGGGTGTGGATTCACAATTATGGTGCAGATCGCACACAAACTACAAGATAGAACTGCTGCTTCTAAACTGGAATGAATTCGGCTAAGCAACATCCAATTAGGTAGAACTCTTGTATGAACAAACAAACCGGCATGAAAGTTTGCAAAGCTGGAAGGTTAAGCGACCGCTGCCAGGAGTATGCTTTGGATTCAGATGGTGGTGGTGATTTTGTTCTGCTAAGCAAGGTGAAAAGACTCCAAAGGGACTTTGGGCTTGGAAAGGAGCTGCCCTGGGAGCCAAACGAAGGCCGTTGCAGGGAACCTTTGGAAGCTGAGCTGAACTGCGCCTGCTAACATCCCAGCAGAAGGAAAGGGAAGTTGGCCACCTGATTTCAAGAAGCTGAAGTTATGAGGCTGTTTTTCAGATGAAACTGAACCAAAAATCAAGGATTACAACCTGAAGAAAGAAAAGACCTTTGGAAAAAGCAATTTTGCTGGACCAAAACTAAGGTAAATGTATAAGAATTAGTACAGAATCCAAAGTTTCTCAGTGGTAGATGAGTGTTGAGATCAGCTATTTCTTGGATGATGGAATGCTTCAGGATTTTCCTTTACCCCACCAAGACTCAGGAATGGCAAATTTGGGTCAGTTGGGCTGACATGATGCAAAACCCATTTTTCTTTGTTGACCCTTCTATATACTTTGAACCTTTTTCTGGGTTCTAGGATAAGTGGGCCCCGAAGTTTGGATCTTCTTTGCAGAGGTGCAAAGTGTCCTTAAGGTTCCTCAATATGCTGCCCCAAGTGGACCCTGATCTTGCCCATTGTGGCCCTCAAGCCAACAGAAACTGTGTCTCTTGTTTTAAACAAAGGAGAAAGCACATCTTCATCCTTAATGAAACCAGTGGCAGAGTCCCCTGCTAGTCTCTATTCCTATCACATCCTTAACCAACACCAACCTTGGTCAAGACTTGGACTGTGTGGCCCCTATTCTCTTTGCTTAGTTTATGGTTCAGTGCATGATGTGAGCCCAGATAATGAGTTAATTCAATAAAGCATTAATTCCTGTGAGAATGTGGCTATTCACTTTTATCCCTTGGCCCTCCACCCTCCCTTTCTTGGTAGAATTGTGTTTCTGATTATCTTTCAAAAGAGAATATTGAAGCTAAAATGCCAGGATAATGACAGCTCCATGTGACTACAGAGTTAAGGGGGTTAGGCAATTTTTTAAAGATGCCTTCCGTTTTTGTCCCACACAAAACTGTTAACTTTTTAAAACTTTTGTATTGTATTGACGTTTTTAAATACTTTGTAAACCGCCCTGAGTCCTACGGGGAAAAGGGCGGTATATAAATTCAATAAACTTAAACTTAACAATCCTGCCACTGACCTCACAGACTGCCATGGAAGAGGTGTTAATGCTTCAGGCAGAACATTTCACTCCTATTCAGGGAAGGCACGTTCCTCGGTGCCCCATCGCAGCCTTCTCCCTTTCCAGCCCAGCATAAAAAGTATTCGTGCATTGATTTGCACAGGGAGATCAAGCATCAGCTTTTGTTTGGAGTGGAAGGAGATGGGCTTTCAGGGCAAAGAAATGGAAGAGGCTTTGTCTGGCCACGGATACTCTGAAATCCACGATGCTGCTCACGGGGAAATGGAATAAAAAGCCTTTTCCACTCGCCGGGCCGGTGCCGCCTCGCTCCCCGAAGGCCGCGGCCACTCAGCGCGGAGGGTAAACCGGAGGCTCCAAGCGGGCAGGATCCGCCGGGGGCGCTTCCGGGAAGAGCAGCGCAGCGTGCTCCACGTGGCGGCGGGCCCCGCCCCGACGCGTCCTCCGCTGCCGGGCAACGGCGGGCTCCCTCTTCCGATTGGCCGGTG
This sequence comes from Vipera berus, assembly GCF_964194415.1. NCBI lineage: Eukaryota > Metazoa > Chordata > Lepidosauria > Squamata > Viperidae > Vipera > Vipera berus. The sequence continues at coordinate 171,182 of NC_138213.1, read as the reverse complement.
CCAGCGGCGTCGCGGGCGGGCGCCTCGACTCTGTCCCGGCCGTTGAGCGCGCGTCTCCCCGGGCGGTTCGGACTGGTCGGCTGAGGCGGGGGGCGGGGCCGGAGCGCGGGGGGCGGGGGGGCCGCCCTCGGTGGGCGCGGGCGGGAGCGCAGGTGGGCCTCCCGGGCTCGGCTGCCCGGCCTCCGCGCGGGCCGGAGCTCCGGCGGGGAAGGCTCTGGACTCGGCCGTCCTGGAGGAAAGCTTCCCCTTCCCCGACGCACCCCGGGGCCCTCCTGGCCCTGCAGGAGCTCAGCAATGCGATGCCGAGCCCTGCCTGGGGAAGCGAGTGCCGGGCTGCCTTTAAACTGGGGGGGGCGGATTTCAGATCCCAGGGGGCCGGCGGCGGCGGCGGCGGCGGCAGCGACCGGTGCCGGCGGCTTTTTTCAAAACTAGCTTTCCTCCTCGGCCCTGTAGGCACAAAGAAGATAACAGATAACAAATAATTCTGAGAAGCTGCAAGTCATGAAAGCTGAAGCGTGTTCCCGTCTCTCCTGAAATGAGGTCTGTAGATTCTTAGGGGAAATTTTTCTCCCTGCTGGTGGCAATAGCTGTGAGCTCTGCTTGAATGAAAGTGGCTTGGGACACGTGTGGATGAGGGAACGTTTTGACTTCCTGTCTTTATTGTAACTGCTCACAAGGAAATAGGCCTGTGTTTCAGTTCTGGTGGCTTGGGAGCAAAGGCCGTTTCTTCGCTTGTAATTGGGGGAATTCTATTAAAAATTGCAGTTGTGCCTAATTGTACACACAATTGGCTTCAGAGTCACAGATGATGCCAATCACCATGGCAGCATTTTTGTGTGGTGGTGATGAGGGGGCTGGCCCTCAATATAAGGAACTCCCTTTATACTAGAGGTTGGTCATAGTTGTCTTTCTCTGTGATCCACTAGCAGCTGAAAACTTCAGGTGTGCGCTTGGCTATCTTACCACTTAACCTCATTCAGTCTTCATTCACATTCAGTGTTCTGGTCTTTGCTTGTTCTAAAGGTTTAATGGTTGTTTGTCTTAGATAAGTAGCTTCCTCTTGACTGCCCCTTGCAGAGGAAATGGGTGGATCTGGCTGCTCTTAGCTTTGCTTCTAGGTAACTGCTGCTTTGCTGCTTAGGGTGAGAGTCAGGCAGAGTGCCTGCGAGAGTGACAGCCCTTCTGAGCATCCTGTCTGAAAACTCCGCAGTGCTGGCAGCTGGCTTCCACCACCAGCAGACTTAGAAGGCAAAGAGCTGAAAGGGCAGCAGTGAAACTTGGCTTTCAGGGGCTGAGCTCGCAGTGTTCTTGATGGCGCTACAGGATGTGAGAACTTTTTACATTAAAGATATAGTACTAATGTTTAGTGCTAAAAATATTGGCAGCTTTTTTCTATCTGTACAGCAAATAGGATCCTTGCTGTCTGGTTGGCTGTCTTTTTCCCCCAAAACTTTTGTCCTACTTTCAAAGATTCTACAAATCTTACTAGATTATTGGAATAATGCTCTTTTTCCAAAAATAAAGGAAATAAGAAACTATGTACTCAGTAATCTGAAATGTGCATTTATAGGAAGCATTATTCAAATTGAGCAGTTTCTAAATATGATAAATGAAATAGATAGGTGTATTGAAGAACAAGGCTTGCAATACACACACATCCCAAAATTATCCTAGTTGTTTTGTAAAAAGAACTCTCTCACTGACAGTTTCGGATTGCACCCCCCTGAGTCTCAATTCATACAAAGCTCCTTATCCTGGCACCTAAGGAAGGTTAGGCAGTCATAGAGGAATGTTGCCATTAAAAATTAATCCCAATAAAAGCTTCATTTCCTTTGCCAGCCTTTTGGCTAACTGCCTTAATAATTGGCTTTTTAAAAAAACTGCTGCATTATCATTTTATGTAGGCATTTTATTAGGTAGTGTGATTGATTTAATGTCAGCTATTTTGATATTTTAGTGAAGATAATATTCACATTTTGTAAACAAAGATAGAAGAAATCTGAGCAATGATGGGATTGGAGACCTGGATATCTTTTTGCCCAACTCATCATGATTTTTCCAGTCTGATTAAAAGTCAGAATCTGTGGGCAAATCCTTGGGAACAAATTGACTTCTCTCAATTCTAGAAGGGGTGGGGGGGGAGAGTCAATTGCCAGCTATGCTGGCTGCACCTGGAGGTCCAGTAAGAAAGGGAGGGGGGAGAAAGACTGCTCTAGAAATACAGGGGGGGGGCTTCTGATCTCACCTTTTTCATTCCAAGCCCAGGCCTTTAGGAGCTGAGGAGCCAAAGGCCTGGCCAGCTTAGCCTTTCCCATCCAGGCTGCAGGCATTCATGACCAGCAGGTGTGATTCTCCCCTTCCTGTGATTATACAGGACAGTTCCCTTCCCTGCTTCCTGTCTTTGCTGTCTCCCCTGGCCATTGCCCTGTGCTTTGGAGATCCTTCCAAGGGTTGTCATGACATCAGTGGCCCCGGCTTCCCTTTCTGCTTCGGCCACTGCAAAGGGTGCTTGACCATCTGTTTTTTTCTTCCTGTTCTGCATTATGGGGGTGACGGAGTAGCATTTGGGGTTTATGCACCCTCTTCCCAGGCCTGGCTGGGCCCAGAAACCATGAGGGAGAGCAACCAAGGAGCAGGATGCTTGCACATCTTCCCCCCAATGGGAGGGAGGTTCTGGGTCTCTGGTTGCAGAGTTGTTGCAAGACTGTGTCAAGGGAGGAGCTCTCCTCCATGTTGCAGGTGCCTGGGCCAGGCATGGCCTGCCTCACCTGTGTGGCCTCTTCCTGCTTCTGAATCCGCTGGAGAGGTGGGCTCCAGGCCAGCTTGAAGTTGAGGAACTGCTCCTCCCTCCATCAATGAAACAGCCGACATGCCCTGTGGGTAGACAGGCAAACCTACAATTTGCCTTGTTAATTCTTCTGGTAAGGAATTCAGAGTCGCCAGTCTACCCAGGCAGCAACTAAATAATATGCGTTTTTATAATCTGTAATTTACAGGAGTGTGTTGCCAGGGCAACAGAAGGTAAGCACTAGGACCGCCTCTTACTGATCTCAAAAACAGAATAGATAAGGTCGCTCTGCTTTTCTTTTTCTCCCCTCCTCCCACTGGGGAAGGATGGCTCCTTCTTTTCATCTGCTGGATTGGAATCCTTTAAAAAGATTTCTCTTTGTGTTTCTTCTAGGACAGCCACATGGGAAGGACCACTGGTCACTCCAGGAGTCACTTGGCTTTTCCAAGGTGTAACCAGGGGATTGCATGGGGTCAGGGAGAAATCAGGAAGTCATAGTATTCATTGGAAGTGCTTGGCCCTGCATATTTTGTGACTTGGGAGGGAAGGGAAGGGAAGGGAAAGAGGCCCTGGGCCAGACACCAGAGGCAAAGGAAGGTTGCAACAGATGCTGCTCGCTCTATGGCTGGAAAGGCAAGTTCACCTTTCATGCTGCATCCCCAACCTTTGGGCCATTTGATTAATTGATCTGGGAAGCTGTTGGATTTGAAAACATTAGAAATATGAGCTCCTGAAGTTCAGAGCCTCTGTATGTGTTTGATAGGAAGAGAGCTGTTTCGTTCCTTTGGCTGGTTGAACCAGATCTGTAAAGGAAATTGCTCTGGCTTGCTTTGGAAATGCTGTGCCTCTTTGCTGAAGATTTAAGACAGTTAAAATGAGTGGTTGCCCACCAATTAACAGCAATAGTGCATGTGTTTTTTCTGTAGCAAGTAAAATCCAGTGAGAGGAGTTACCTGAGCAGAAAGTTGGGAAACAGAACGACAGTAAGGCAGGGGAGCTTCTGTGTTGCAGACCTTCAGCCATTTGCCTGAAATGGTATAGGGTTTCCTGCCTGAGCAGGGGGTTGGACTAGATGACCTCCAAGGTCCCTTCCAACAACAACTACTACTACTACTACTACTACTTACTATTATTATTATTATTATTATTATTATTATTATTATTATTATTATTATTATTATTATTATTATTATTATTATTATTATTATTATTATTATTATTCTGACTGGACTCCAAGGTCAAAGCAAAGATTTAAACATTGTTGCTTACACATAATTTTGTTTTCAGCTAGTACTAAATTTTGATTTTATTGGCATGTGAAGGAGAGGAGAGAATCACTAGGATTGAAGATAAGGATGTTGAGGGAGTGGCCCTTGGCTGCTAGATACCATTTGGTCCACTTATATCAGAGGAAACCTCTGGATAATTAAATTTCATGTTATTTTCCTTCCGTATCATTCTTTACGGACAAAGCTTCTCCCAAACATGGAATGAAACATCTCTCCATGCCCTGGGAGGTCTAAGTGTTCGTGGCTCCCTCGGAGTGCAAGCAGCTGCATTCAATCCAGTTTCTGTGCTAGAACAGGTCCCCTGGAGGAGACTCTGCCTGGCTGGCCCTTGGCAGGCCGAGCTGTGGACTTCAGAAGTTGGACTGTGCCTGCCATTTGCGTGGACTTCAGCTGCCTCCCATTGGGGGGTTCAGCCCAATGGAAACAGCAGGGAGATTGGCTGTGGGTCAGGGCTGACTCCTCTAGACTAGGCTTCGGCTCCTCTCCTTTCCATGAAAGACAGTATAAATCCACCTGAGAATCTGATGACAGCTCTTCCAGAGAAAAACTGTTCCCTCACCTGATAATGGTGGGAGACCTTCAGAGGCCCGCTGAAGAGAGTGGGCATCATGGCCTAGCAATTTCACCCCAGATGCCGACATTTTATCTTAAATGTTATGTGGTGTTTGAATTATGGATGGATTTTCACTTAAAAAAAAGTATGCAGAACTTTTCTCCTCTTATCTTTACGTTGTCCTCCCTTCTTTTCTATTCCTCATCTCCATAGAGCAGGGGTCCCCAACCCCAGGTCCGTGGACCAGTACCAGGCCGTGGCATGTCAGCAAGCGGTCCACACAAACAAGGAAAGCCCCATCCACAGGGTGGAGGCAGCACACAAAACCACGCACCCTGTGGTCCACGGAAAAACCTTTCTCCACAGAACCGGTCCCTTGTGCCCAAAAGCTTGGGAACCTCTGCCATAGAGCACAATTTTAAATAAACCATTGAGAAAATGTAATTTTGCGAGGAGTTTTAAAAATCCCGTGATATACAATGAGTGAGTGTCCGATTTGATACGGGGCACCCATAGTTGGTCCGACGTGGGAGCAGAGTGGAGAGGGAGGCTGCTGCCTTTCCTTCTGCTCTTGATTTGTAACTGCATCCCTGGGAAGGAATAGGAGAGAAAAATCAGCAAGTTTTCCATCTCTTCTGCCTCATTAGATTCCACCCCCCTTTCTTTCAAGAGCTGTTGTATTTCAATAAAAATGCTAAACCAGAGCTGAAGGCAGATTGTCGGGGTGTAAATTACTCCTTGTGCTCTGCCCTCCCAGGGCTTGCATGGAGAACTGTTTTTCAGTGGAGAAAGGGGATGGGCGAGAGGGCCCTGGGTCCATCGTCTTCAGGCAGACCCCAGAAGCAACCGAGAGGGTGGCTTGGCCTGTCCAGGAATTGGGAGAGGCAAAAACGGGCTACAGGACCTGGGGCTCTTCAGACACTGCTTTCAGCCTGGGTGGCAGTTTCAGGGCGGGGAGGTGCTGGATTTTTAAACTGAAGAAGAAACAGCTAGGTAGACTCAACAGTTTAATGCAAGTGTAAAAGGACCCATGGAAGGGAAAGTGCTCCAAGAGCCCCATCCAAGCAGGCCCTTGGGAGCCTTTCGGCATCAGGGTGGAGACCAGAGAGAGAACTAAGGAGAAGTTTCCCGACAGGGACGACAATAAGTAGAACGGCTTGCCTCCATCACTGAAGGTTTCTAAGGGGAGATAGGACAGCCATTTGTCCAGAAGACTTCCGAGGTCCCTTTCAATTTTGGCATGCTGCTGTTCTGCTTTCTTGTGGGCCCAGGCTGCTCCACAGGGCTGGTGTTTGATCTTTTAGTGCCTGCATGGAATCGAACATTTCTGGCCTTTGTGGTACTGGGGGGGGGGGCAGCAGGCAATACAGACACCTGGCCTTCCTCAGGAAAGAGCACTTGCAAAGGCCAGCAGGGAGCCCCCTGGGGGCTTTGGCTCCCATTCTGTCCCCAGGTGTCTTCCCTGCCCATTTGGGGTGAAGAAAGAGGACAGGCCCACATTCCTCTCCCCTTTCCTTTCCAAAGCTGCTGTCTTTGTGCCCTGCGGAGCCCTCTGGCTTTAGCAGCCGAGGAGGCTTTCAGAAGAGCAACAGCGACCTCTGGGTGGGCCTGAAAGAAGGCCAGGAGCTGCCTTTGCCCAGCCCAGCCCACCTTTGAAGCTCTCCACTGAGTGGGGGCTTTGTTCCCAACCCCCCTCCCTTTCCTTAGAAGGACCCAGCTGCAGGACAGGGGTAGTTCTGCTCCTCCAAGGCACCTCTGGGACCGAGGCCCCCATGTTAGGAACCTCAGCTGGGGCCAGGTCTTGGCCAGAGAGAAGCAAGCAAAAGAAGGGAAGTGGAGTTGCAGAGCAGAGCCAAAAAGGAAGGTTGCAGTTCTTGGCACCTGCTCTGGTGTGGCTTCCCACTCTTCCTCTGAAAGGCGGAACAGCTACTCTTCCTCCGGGCTGGCCCTGGGGTCACATCCTGCTGCAACAACAGGGCTCCATCCGGTGCTCAGGAGCCGAAGGGGGGGGGAGAAGCTTGCGGTATTGGAGGGGGGGGGTTCATTGCCTCCCTCCGAGAGTTGCTTGCCTTAATGAGATGTAAATGAGAGGGGTGGAAAAGCCTTCCACTGCAGGAGGGATAGAGATGAGCAGCCCTGACGCACTGCAGAGCGGTGAGGGCAGCCAGGAGCCCTTTGGCAGAAGGCCTGCCGAGTGGACTGGCGGAAGAAGGAGAGAGCTGATGCTCCTCCCTCTCGCCCGTCTTTTGTAATCCTCCAGCCACACGGCAGGCAGGACAGCCTGCCCCCCCCCCTCTTTCCAAATGGACTGGCAGACGACACAGTTCCTCAGTAATGGGAAAAGCTCATTAGGGGTTCCAAAGATGCCAATGCCATTAATCCTGTGCAGTGCTGCTTGGCAATGCCACAGAGAGCACACCCATTCTGGCTTTTTCTCTCTTCCATGTTTTCTTCAGACGGAGCAACATCTAGCTTCTGTGTTTGCACATTCCTGCTAAGAGGAAAGCCAGCTAATATTCCCCTGGCCTGATGTTATTTTGGGGGTTTCGTCTCCAGGACTGTTCTGGGCTCAGGGCCTGGTAGCAGCTGAATGGATTGACAGCATGAGCAACCTGGGTGAGCGGATGTCTTCAGAAACCTCAGCACAGAGAGGACTCTGGGGCTGTGCCTCTCCTCCCTGACGTGCCCAGTGTGCCATCTAGGCATCATAAAGGGCACCTTCCATTTTGCTTGGCCTTTTTGTTGGTGCAGATTTGAACAGCTTTCTTCCTCTCCATACACAGACATCCTTCATGGTGGATGTTGCACTGGTCTTCCCAGAGCCTCCTTCATCTCCCTGGCAAGAACATTGTCTGGAAATAAATCTCCAGCCATGGGGGCTGCTCCAGGGTGGGTGGGGTCTTTTTAAAATCTTCCAGGCGTGGATAAAAATGGGTCAAAAGCAGCAAATCCATCTATATAGGCAACTATCTGCCTGTCTCCTGTGGAAACCCTCTCCCTTTTACAAACACATTTGGTATTAATGTTTGCACAAGGATGAACACATGCTCCGCAAGCGAGTAGACAGGCACGCCTGTCTTGTACATACCTCCTCCGTGTGTCTTCATGCCTGTGTTCACACTGGGGCTCCTGCTCCTCCCCAGCAACGTCCTTCACCCAAAGCTCTTTTTTTGCATGGAGCACAAGGCTGACTTTCTGGCCGGAGGGCTCTTGTGGACATGGCCTTTTTCCTGTTAGACTGTTAGCTGATCGTTGTCATTGGAGAAGGTGGAGTACCTGAGACAGCATTTCCCCATCAATGTCGGCTGCCTTGGTGCAAATTTGGGTTCTTTGTCTCTTTAATGCCAGCTTGAAATGGACCTGCTGGGCAAAGAAGCAGTGCTTTGAGGAAGGCAGCTGCTGGCATTCTGCCCGCTGCAACTGGGCCGGGTGCCCATGTGCTTCAGTGCTGGCTGAAGAAATGAGGCAAACAAGCAGGGCTGTTGCTCCTCCCTTAGCAGTTGCCTCTTGGCAGAGATGGTAGCCTTTGTCTTCTCTCGTGTTGGCTCCGCTGCGTGGGATGCTGATGAGGGTGGGGCTGATGCTGGGGTTCCTGTTGGTGCCACGGGTGGGCTCTCAAGAGCCAAGAGAAATCCGAGAGTGTCTTCGGGGGCCTTGTGCCCTGGGCTACCTGCTCCGAGTTCTGGGTAGCCTCCCTGGGCTGCTTCATTTGGACTGGCGTGAATGCAGGATGCTAGGCTCCTCTGCCCAGCTGCTCTTGCTATCACATGCAAATGTGGCGTTGCCACTGACTGGATGGCACTGTGCCAATGAGTTTGCCATCCCGCCATCTGCCCGCCCTCTGTGCCTCCCTCCCTCCCTCCCTCCCTCTTGATACCCTCCTCCTTCTGCCAGCTTGACTTTAATTAACATGCAGATTAATTTATTTTTAAAGCTGAAAAATTAGAGATGTCTGTCTACCGACCGGTTGGCAGTATCCTCTTGATGGGGAAGGACTGAGAGGGTGATGCTCACACCTTGGTGCTGAGGAAGGGGACAGCCCTATCATCTTTTGTTAAAAATAACCCTGCCGCCTCTTCTGGAGAGCAAGGGCTTTCGGAGAGGCAAGGAGCCCCCCCCCTTCTGCTGGGCTTCTTCCAGTCTGCAGGGAGCGAGGCAAGGCTGGGGAGGGGGCAGTTCCTGTCTGGCTCCTTGATTGGGAAGCAGAGCTGCTGGAAAAGTCTCCACCAAATGCCGTCAGGGTGGCAGTGCCAGGAAGAGCCAACTCTTTTAGGTTTGGGGATGTTTCCTTTAAAAGGGTTTACGTTTCATGCTTCCCTTTAATTTCATTTTGTATATTTAAAAAAATGCAAAGCACCTGCAGCAGCAGTGCATACATCAGGCAAAGGGTCTCATGAGAAGTGAGCTGCCCACAGCCCCTTTTCACTGCTGAGCCGCTCTGCTGGGTGCCAAGGCTGCAGCTGGGAAGGGCCAGTCTGGAGCTTCTCAGCCGGCCAAGCGCTTTGCTCTCTAGTGGCTCTTCGGGGGTCCCTCTCACAGGCCAGGAGTCGGACCCGGCAGGGTGAGGAGTTTGATTGGCAGGGAGCAGAGCCTGACAGGCCCCACTGCCAATGGGGAGCCTGGGAAGGTGGCAGCTCGCAACTGTCTTCCTTTGGAAATAGCTTTCAGGGGGCCGTCCCAAGTACGGCTCTGCTCCAATGTGCTGTGGAAGGCTTTCTGTCAGAAGCCCTGTCTCCCCCCCCCTCCCCTCCCCAGGTCTCCTGCTCTGCTTGGCAGATGGAAGGCAAAGCTCCCCGAGCCTTTCTTGGGGCCGGTAGCACGGTGCTGAAAACAGCCATTTCCAGTAGCAAAGTGAGAAATCCTTAAGAAATCTCTGATTAGGCTACTAAACAGATTAAATCTGACTCCTTGCTTCTGGTGGAAAGAATTAATTGACTGCTCCAGGGAGGGAGTGCAGCCGGGCTTGGCTGCTCTCTGGCCTTTAACCCTTTCTGCACTGGAACAGAAAAAGGGCAGAGAGGGTGAGCCACAACTCTGGGGATGCATCTGCAAGCCGAAAAGGTCTTCCTGGCATTGGTTGCCTTTTGGGCACTTGTCCCTCTGCCCTTTTTCTACAAAGGCCTTTTGTGCGCTTTCTTTAACTGTCAGGTGACCTGCCAGTCTCTTAGACCTCTGCTACACCCTCTTGTTACCTGGAGTTTCTGGTCAGCTCCAACTGTCAGCTGTGTTCGTCTCTTTGTGCGTTTCTTTGTTTGTCTCATTCTTACCCATGCGTTGGTGCTCTGATCCTTCAGGCCTGCTGTAAAAAGCTCACACTGTTTTAATCAAGTATAGCTGTTCGTGCTTACACATCGTGGTGTTCCTTTTTGGGGAAAACAGAATTATGCAAATTCTGAGAGAGAGAACGCGCGTCAGATGAGCCATTGCAAGAGAAGGGACATCTGCAGTTTGGGACCGCTGCACGAGCTGCACTGGCCTTTCTGCCTGGGTCAGTTTCCTGGTGTCTGAGCCTCAAGTGGCAGAAGGGCCTGTTTGTCAGAGGCTTTGTCCTCTAGCCTGGGCCTCTCTTCCCTCCACTCCTTGGCTGAAAGCCCACTGCCTGACCCCAGGCCTTCATTAAAGGGAAATTACTTCAGGTTCTGCTTAGCCATTTGGATGTGTTTCTGCCTTGCAGGTTCTGAAGAACGAGACTTGAAGTCCAGAATTGTAACAGGCCATTCCAAATCTCCTCTGTGAAATCTCCTGAAAAGACCTGAAAGAGAAACACCCTCAGGAAACTGCTTTGAAGTCTCTGCAAGCAAACAAGCGTGAGTGGACTTTGCTCACAGCTGCCCTCTCTCCGTAGGAATGGAGTTTGAGTTAGCCCAGGGCTTTCGTTGAAAGGCAGAACAGGTCCTTCCCGGAGCTGGGTTGTCATTGGAGAAGGGACATCGTCTTGGCTTCTTCCTGAGAGGGTGATTGAGATGGGTGCCTATCCACATCCTCTTTAGCTAAGAAGCCCTAGAGAGAAAAGACTGGGCTTACTTTTCTAGCCTGCCCTATCTATGTTTCCTGGTAAAATACATGGGAAAATCCCATTGGAGGAAAATTCCACTTAGAGTTAGGATTAAGTCACCATGAACTCATAGAGCAAAATGGACATCGCCAACAAATTCAGAGTGCTTGCATATGGTTAGGAGGGCACTGACTTTTCTAGCCTGCCCTATCTATGTTTCCTGGTAAAATACACGGGAAAATCCCATTGGAGGAAAATTCCACTTAGAGTTAGGATTAAGTCACCATGAACTCATAGAGCAAAATGGACATCGCCAACAAATTCAGAGTGCTTGCATATGGTTAGGAGGGCACTGACATTTCTAGTCTGCCCTATCTATGTTTCCTGGTAAAATACACGGGAAAATCCCATTGGAGGAAAATTTCACTTAGGGTTAGGGTTAGGTCACCATGAACTCATAGAGCAAAATGGGCATTGCCAACAAACTCAGAGTGCTTGGCTATGGTTAGCAGGGCACTGACTTTTCTAGGCTGCCCTATCTATGTTTCCTGGTAAAATACATGGGAAAATCGCATTGGAGGAAAATTCCACTATACCATTTCCTACAGGTGGTTGTCCAGTCTTTTCTGAAAAACGTCCAGTGACAAGGGACTCAGAATTTACGAAGGTAAGCCATTTCACTGGTTAATTGCTGTCCCTGTTAGGAAGTTTCTCCTTATTTGCAGATTGCTTCTCTCTTTGATTGGTTTCCATCCATTGTTTCTTGTCTTGCCTTCGGGCGCTTTGGAGAATAGGTTGACCCCCTCCTCTTCTTTCTGGCAACCCCTCAAATACTGGAATGCTGCTATCATGGTCCCCCCCCCCAGTCTTTCTTTTCTCTAGACTGGCCATTCTTAAATCCTGCAACCATTCTTCATATGTTTTTATCTTCAGGCCCTTAATCATCTTAGTTGCTCTTCTTTGCACTTTTTCCATCTTTTTTGTGATGTGGTGACAAAAATGGATGCAGTATTCCAGGTGTGGCCTTACTAAGGTTTTATAAAGACATCCAAAGATGGCCAGCTGTCTCTGCGTGAGAGGCTGGGTCAGGCCACATGATGCACCTTCAGCTTCCAAGTGGCCCACTCAGTTTTACCTGTGCTGTTAGATGGGTGCCTTTCCTTGGCGTTCGCCCACCCCAGCCCTCCCCCATATGCAACTTTGGGCCCACAGTGAGTCAGTAGCACGGTGGACGGAATAAGGAGGGTGCCATTTCAGAGGGGAGAGCCATCTGGGTTTAGGGTCAAGTTACAGTTCAGAGGCTGTACCCCACAGGCCCTGGGCAGCCCACATTTTTCAAAACATTAACAGTAAAAAGTAACCTCAAGTTCACTTTGTTGTGGAATCCGCTTCTGTCAGGAAACACCTCTTGAAGTGAAGAACCTTAAGGGGACGAGATTTTCTAGCCACATACCAGCTTGTCAGTCTCTTCTTTGGACTCTGCTGCAAACACTTTGCTGCTTGACCTGCTGCGTAGGAAGCCGACTGCTGGCCAAAGCAGAAAACGTGCAAAATGCTGGCCGGCTGAGGCAGCAACAGTGAATGTCGGCTTGGATGCCTCACTTGGCCCTCGGACGGGGTGTGTGTGGCATCTCCAAAGAGGCTGCCTTGCAGACAAGGGTAGACAGAATCTGGGACTTCTAGCGTAACTCCTTTTCTGCCTTTCCTCAGACTGAAAAACTGGCACACGGCCAGAAAGATTGCAAGAGGAACCCAGAGATGGAGATAGGAAGTGCTCGTTCAGTGGAGCAGGAGCAAGCCAGACTGCATGGGAATTCAGTGGAAGGGCAAACCATGTGCTCAGGGCTCCAAGACACCTGGCTCCAGGTAAGGCAGCTGCTCTGGGAAAGCCAGCCTTTCAGATCCTCCACTGTGCTCCGAAAAACATCAGAGGACCCTGGCTGTCCAGTGGAGGGGAAGTTTCTCCCTCCTGCGTGACTGGAAACAGAGTCCATCTTCCCAGCACAAAGGCTACCTTGCAGACCAGATCAACCAGCCCACCAAGAGCTAGGGCCCGCTTGGTGAAGCTGTCAGACTTCTCTGCCTTGAATAGAGAGGTGTCTTCCCTTCTTTTGTGCAGCTCTAAAGGCAATTCACAAGTAACTTTGGAGGCCAGGCTTGCTGTGAAGAAGTGGAGCAGAGATGGAGGTTGGCAATGATTCCCTGCCCTTATTTTTTGTTCTTATCGGTACCTTAGTAGGAGGACAGCAGTGAGCAAGATCAGGAAAGCGGACGTGGAGCTGGCCGTCCACCATGCTAGGAGCACCCTTTTCCCAGACACTAATCAAGGCCCATTGGAGTCTCTGGGTTTTGGCCTCCTCTCTGAAAGGCGAGGCTGTTCCCCCAGCTGGTGGGAGGGAGAAGCTGTTTGCGAAATCACACCCTCCAGGATACTCCAGAAGAAGCTCTAGCAGGAGACCCTGTGTAGGTAGGTGCCCGCCTCCAAGAGGGGGCTTGGGCCCAGAAGACAGTTGAAATGGCTGCTGGAGATGCCCGCCTCCCCCTTTTCAGGGAAGGACACGAGAAGAAGCAGCCTGCATGGATAGGGCCCTTGGTTGAGCGAATCTTGTTTGGATGAGACTGCTGGCCTTGGGCCACTGCTTGTGCTCTCCAGAACCTGAACCTGAGCGTTCTTGGGGAGAGGCCTCCGTCATTTTCTTTTTCTTCCGCTACTGTAAATTCCTGGACATACTGAGGTTCGATAATGTGTTAGTTTCGATTTTGGCCCTGCCCAATTCTGACCCTTCTGTTGCTCTTTCTGAGTTCCTGGCCACATTAGTTAGTTAGGTCCCGCATTACAGTATCTCCCCAGAAGTGAGGTGACTAGAACCTTAACCCTGGAAGACTTCCAGGGTGGGCCCTTCCCAGCTTCCTTGCCTGTGTCCCCCTTTGTCACAGCACGGTCTCTGGCATAGCCTAGCTCCTTCCAGAGGAGAGCCCACCTGTCCCAGCCACTCTCTTGCTTACCTCGTTTTGAGCTTTTTTCAGGCTGCAGAAGACTTTATAAAGTTGACCTGTGTCATTTACAGACTTGCCATTTCACTGCTGACCTTTGTCCTTAGATAAATTCTAGAACCCTCCCATTCCAGTGTAAATCCCTCGGGAGGGAGTTCCTGCAGGGGAAGAACATTTCTCTGCATCTGCTTCTTGCTTTTCAACTGTCTGAGCCAAGGAAAATGTGGCATCTGGATGACCAGCTTTCCCAAAGCTTCCTGAAAGTCAGTGGGCACCCTGACCTAGTGCAAGAGATCAGTTCAGAGGCTGATGGGAAAGGCCCTTCTCTTTTGTAGCCTCGGTACTGGCTACAAAATGAAGTAGGAAAAAAGAAATGTCACTGCATAAATTGAAAGCGAGCCTCAAATATTTTTGCCTGAAGTCCCACTCAGGGCTTCACTCACTCCATTTGTCTCTGGCTCCCAATAGAAAGCAACTGCCAGCTGTCCACATCTGTCACGGAGGCCCCTCTGGGCTCTTGGCTACTGGCCAACCCTTGGATTTGAACTGAACTAATTCAGCTCTCCTGCCCTGCCCTGCCCTACCCTTTCCTGGGTTACTCCAGTGCTTCAGCAGTTGCATTATCAAATAGGTGGTTTTGTACTTGATCCAGAGCTGGCTTTGTGCCGGATACCCATTGGGTTTTATTTTCAGTGAGGGAGGAAATGCAGTTGGGGATGGAAAGGGTGGTAGCAACCCTGGTCTTGGGAAGGGGAAGAAGGCTGCACCAATGAAATCTCACCCTCCACAATGACTCTGGCTTGGATGGCCTTCCTGCCCCTCTGGACTCCCAAGAGGCATCTCCCTCCTTCCTTCCACTTTCTCCAGATGCTCCATGGCAGTCTTGGGGGACAGCTGGGGCAAGCTAGGAGCTCTCCTACGACCTCTGTCCCCTCCGTTTCTCCCGTCAGTCCCAAGAGTTGACCAAGGCTGGGGAAGGCTGGCAGCCCCCATAGGCGCCTCCCTCCCTGCTGAGAGGCTCTCCCCAAAGGGCTTCTCCCAGTGTGTAACCCTTTCCCTTCCAACAGCCTCAGAGAGCCAATAATGGTCGCTCTTGACAGAACAAAGGCATTTTAAGGGCTCTGAAAATGACACTTAATGCATTTTCCTTCTGTCAGGCTGTCACCGTGCCATGAGTTGCTTCTAATGCCTGGTTATCAAAGTACATTTTCAAAGAGTTGCTATTTGCGGATCTCTCCACTGAAGCTTGCTGGGGGAAGAAGGGGGATTGCACAGACACGGGTGGGAGGCTCCCCTTGCTGCCCTCCAGCAGGGCCAGGTGGACAGGCCCAGTGGATGGGCTGCTTGGCCGCTGCCCCAGCTCCAGTGGGAAAAGGCCCTTGCCAGAGTAAAGGCAGAAAGCATGTGTCAAGGCTGTAGAATTGACAGTGTGCAGAAGATCACAACCCCTTGCTCAGCCCTGGGAAGGGCGGGCAGATGGAGCTTAGGAATACTGAGATGTGTGCCGGACTTCAGATGCAACCAAAGCTGTCGCCTCGAACGAGAGATGTACCGCCTGTGATTGACAGGGACAGATCTTCCTTTGCAAAATTGAGCAAGCTACTTTTTCTCAATGTTCTCCTGCTTGGGGCAAAAGCCGATCAACGAATGGCGTCGTGTCTCTGGGGCCTCTTTAAAAAATGATCAGATAGTGGAGATTTGGCCAGGTTTGTGTTCAGAACCAAAGATTGGCTTATGGAGGCCATGCAGCCAAGTCCCTTCTCAGAAGGCATCACTGGCCGGAGGACCTTCAGCTGCCATGCAAAGCGATCTGGTGAACAGTGGCCTCTTGGACGTGACATCTCCACAGGCTTCCTCTCCTGCTTTTCTTCTGCCTGGAAGCAGCCAGGGATAGTATCAAGCTCACGTGATGTGTTAGTACTGCTTTATGCTGCTTTGGTAAGACCACATCTGGAATGCTACCGCATCCAGTTTCGGTTACCACAATACAAAAAAGAGGTTGAGATGAGAAAGTGCAAAAAAGAGCAACCAAACGATTAGGGACCTGGAGGCTAAACTTAAGATTGAATGCTTGCAGGAACTGGGTATGTCTAGTCTAACGGAGAGAAGGACTAGGGGTGACATAGCATCTTCCAATATCTGAGGGGCTGTCACAGAGAAGAGGGGGTCAACCTATTCTCCAAAGCACCTGAAGGCAAGACAAGAAACAATGGATGGAAACTTATCAAGGAGAGAACCAACCTAGTTACTAAGGAGTAATTTCCTGATAGTGATTTCCTGTTAACCAGTGGAACAGCTTGCCTCCAGACATTGTAGGTGTTTCATCACTGGAGATTTTCAAGAAGAGATTGGACGACCATTTGTCTGGCATGCTATAGGGTCTCCTGCTTCAGCAGGGGGTTGGACTAGAAGACCTCCAAGGTCCCTTCCATCTCAGTTATTCTGTATTCTGTAAGGATGGATTCTGGCACTTTTCTCCAGTCAACTTGCTGCTAGTTTTGCAGGTCACTCCTGCCAGCAGAGTGCAAAGTGAGGACAGTTTGCACAGGGAGAGGAATTCTGCCCATTCCTTGGGATGGAGGCCCAATTTGTCAGCGCCTCTGAGACAGAAACCTCGCTGGCTTTTGATATCCCACAATGTTCCTGTTCTGTCCTAAAATATGCATTCTCACTGCATATAAACCCTATATAATCTTCAGGTTTGCTTTCTAATTTTCAGAGTCAAAGTAAAACAAATTGGCCCACATTAATTGTCTGCACAGCCACCCAAAGCTTTGAGCTGTGATTTATGAGCTCAGAGCAAGCACCATGCAACACATTTTTCTTCATTTATTTTTAATGAGTATCTCAATTAATTTTCCAGGAAACATCTTAATGATGTTGGAGATAAATGTTAATAAGGTCTGTGCCTGTCAGGCCCCAAAGAGCCTCCGGGGTGGAGTATTTCAGAGGGATCCTGCCTGTAGTAAAATGGCAAATGGTTCTGTCTGCCAATGGAGATGGATTTCAGGGCCCAGCAACTTCCTTCTTGAGGCTTGTTTTTGAGCAAAGCGCAGGGCTGATGTCAAGCCAGTTTTGTTTGTTTCAGAGTTTCTAGAAACCAAGGACTTACTAGATATTGAGAAAAAGTCTTCTCGTCCTTCAACAGTGGTGAAATCATTGGGAGTCATTGTCCTACGTTCCACCGGCAAGTGCTGTTTCAGTGGCCATGCCACAGCCAGGCCTGAAAACCCTCCCTCCAGAGGTTGCCGCCCACCTCTGACTCTGGGCGGCTTGCAGCACAAAAATGGCAAGCCTCTACCTCCTGGATTAGTGCCAGGCCTCCAAGAATGGGCTTAATGCCAGGAAAGGTGCCACATTCTGAAAGAGGCTATGAATCTCTGCATGGTAGAGCGACGCAATATGCATTGAAGCCAGACTCTGTGGAAAAATCCATGTGCTGGGTATTGGGTCTCAGCGCTCAGTACCAGGCCTTCAGTTCTGCCAACCCAGAGGATTAATAAGGCTCCCAGGAGCCCTGAATTAAAGGTCTCTCCCAGCCAGGAAAGCTGCTAGCTTCTCATCAGGCCACAGATATTTGCTTTTTCATGCATGGAAGGAAAGAGGAGGTGCCCCATTGCGTCCTGGCAAGGGGAAGACTGGAAGGGACCAGCTGATGGCATTCGGGTTTCTTCCTCGGCCTTCCGTGAGAAGCAAGTGGCCTCCTTGCAGATCCCAAAGTGTCATCCAGCCCAGCCTCGGTTCGGATGCCTCTCACAGTTTATGTGCAGGAGGACTGGTGCTTGCTTTCTCGGGCGCCTTGGTTTCTCCTGGGCCAGGCAGGCCCTTGTCATCGAGCAGAGCAGGGGGCACACGCCAAATCTCCCATGATGAGGCTGTCCTGAGTGAGCCAGGCCACAACTGTTTCTCTCGAATTCCCAGGCAGCATTCTTCTGGAGCAGGCAGTTCAGAAGAAGGGTGGCACTAAGAGGCCCCAAGCAATACCTTTCCTCCGTGGAGGCCATCCTCTGTTGCGAGGCCGGCTCTCAGCCAGGGAAGCAGCTTTGAAACCTGCTTTTTAGCGAGGTAAAGATGAAAGAGCTGGGTCTATAGGTATGTTACTGTTTTTCAGCTTTATCTGTTTGGGCTTGTTCCATACAAATGGACTCTAGTACTGTTTGGATGGACATTCTGCTGGACTTTAGCAGAGACCCCTAGTTTTCCTTGGCAGATGTACATGCATTGGGGAAAAGTTCCTCCTC
Source organism: Vipera berus (assembly GCF_964194415.1). Classification (NCBI taxonomy): domain Eukaryota; kingdom Metazoa; phylum Chordata; class Lepidosauria; order Squamata; family Viperidae; genus Vipera; species Vipera berus. Next base: position 153,322 of record NC_138213.1, on the reverse strand, counting down.
CCTTTCTCCACATAGCCTCTGCAGCCCTGCATGGTGGGCTTGTGCCGTACCTCCAAATTAAGGTCATTTTCAGCCAGTGGGGGAGAAGATGATGCCATGGTGGGAGCCTTTCTTGTTGCATAGGGAGGAGGAACTTCGGTGGTCTCTTTCCCTCTCACCCCAGAGGCTCCCCATCTTGACCTCTGAGTGATGCCATTTCTACAGAATCCAAGCAAGGCTGCCCTCCCTGGGCAGTTTCAGGGTTGCAGCACAGTAAGCTCAAGAGGATGGGACAGCATCAGGCCCTGGAGATGCTGCTCCAAGAGTGCCAGGTTCTCAAGGCCCAGGTGAGCTTCAGAACTCCCTTCTACTTCCCCCGGAAGCCAGGGCAGCACCTTATTTTCTCTGCCTCTGTATACTTCACAGCTCCGACAATCTAAGGCAGTGACCCAGGAGCAGGAAAGAGAGCGCTCTCTTCAAATTGAGCGGGACTGGCATATGCAGGAGCAGTTGAGGCAAGCAGAGACTTCTATCCAAGTTCTGGAAAGCAGCTTGGATCTTTATAAGAAGAAATACCAAGCTGCTCTGGGCCAAGTTGGCGAGCTAGAGAGTCAGATGCAGCATCTGGAAGAAGAGGTGATCACTAGTCAAGTTCTCCCCTGATGGTGCTGAGAAGCTGAGGGCAATAGACCGAACAACAGCCTTTCTGCCACCATCCTCACCCTAAACTGCTCTGCTGTAGGCCAGGAGGAAGGCTGCCATGCGTGCAAAGAAGCTGGGCAATCTTTGGAGTAGCGGCCAAGCAGAGGACGGCCTTGGGCAACTCAATGCTTGGGAGACGGGCTGGGCTTTGCAGCTCACAGGCCAGCGAGACCAGACCATCCAGGAGCTTCAGGAACAATTGGCAGTCAGCCACAGCAAGGTGAGTGTGGCCACAGCCCTTTTCCTTCCACTCTATAGAAGGAAAGCTGGCGTGTGGGGGGTGGAAACTCTGGTGTGAACTGCAACAGATGTCAAGCTTCAAGTCTGTGGTGAGAAAAGGGCCTAGGATTTAAATCCTGGCTCTGACACACAGAAATCTCGGGAGTGCTTGTCCTATGTTCCACAATAGCCTGATCTTTTATGAGTTCATGATGTCTTATTTACACCCAGCCTTGGCGTGTCTGGGAAGCTTGGGCAGGTGGCTGCTGAGTGTGTGTGTGTGGGGGGGAGGGGTTTTGCCGAAGGAGCCGTATTGCCTTGTCTGGTGGGAAGCTGACATATGCAACATGCTGGTTGTTCCTCCCTAGAGGAGGCTCCTGAGATGGGCTCTGTTTCAGCTGCAGCAGCAAAAGGAAGCCGTGGCTAGCCTGCGCCGAGAGCTTGCATCTTACAAGTTGACTCACAGCTGCTCAGATACAAAGTACAGAAAACAGATGATCAGCCAGGCAATACTTCATCAGGTAGGCCTTGTACCGATAGTGCTGGCCAGCTGGAGCAAGCAGTGGGGGACCTGTCACAACAGGAGCAAAAACCTAGCAACCTTTGTCTCGGTTGGACTTGCCTAGAGGCTACAGCAGGCAAAAGAGGAGGGTTTGCAGCAGCAGGTGGAAGCCTACCAGGCCCTGGTGCAAGAACTGAAGCTAGAGCTGGCACGGGAGGCTGAGCTGAACAGCAAGACCTTGAAAGGTAGAGGCCCCCTCCCTCTCCAGTCCCCTCAGCTGGTCCTTCCCACACTAAACCCAGCATGTGCAGCCAGGGGTCCCGGCTGACTGGGCCTTGTTTCAGATCTGGCTCGCCTGGAACTGGCTGTGCAGAGCCTGTGCCAAGAGGCAGCAAAGGAGCAGAATTGGCAACTGCGGGAGCTGGCTGTGCTGCAGCACCACGCTTGCCCAGTGCAGGCCCTGCTGGGACAGAGCCATCAGCTGTGCACACAGAAGGAATGGGTGAGCGTAGCTGCTGATCTGCCCAGGGATACCAGCTGGGGAGGGCTTTGCCAGGGGAACATAGACACTCGCTCATGCCCCTCCTCTTCTCCGTGCCATTCAGAAACCGGACAGGCTCCTTCAAAGGGCATGGGCTAATTGCAGCATCTTCTGGGACTGGGCCCATCCCTTGAATGCTACCTCAAAGGAGGCCAAGCAATGCCGAGTGGTCTCTCGGCCTGGTGTGACCCCAGTGCTGCAGCCAAGGAGGCCCAAGAGCCCGGAACAGTTCCGGAAGGCTGGTAAGAAGGCTGGCTCCAGGTGTGTCGGATGGGGTAGATCACACGGGGGCCAAGAGGGCCAATTTGTGGGTTGCTCCTTCCCTTCTCCCTTCTTCTCCTTGCTTGCTCACCAGCTGATAGGCAGAAATTCTATTTCATTCTTACTTAGAGACGTTTATCCCATTTTTGTAATGCCTGGGCCAAGTGCTTCCGAAGCATCAACTGCCGAGAGTGGCAGGAATAAGACAAAACTTCCAAGTTTCTGTCGGTGCAAAAAAAGTATATCTGTAATCCTGGCCCAGTCCAAACATGCTGGTCCACGGGAGTCCAAGATCCTGGGGCCCTGCCTGAGCCTTTCCTTCTACCCGCAGCAATGAAGGTGGCCCAGGAGCAGCCGTGGGAGAGTGACCTCGAGCCTCAGCGTCTTGGGAAAGTTGGCTGCCCACTGGAGGTTCTCCTTGGAAGAGGCCGCCTAGCTGAAGCAGAACTGGAGCAGAAAAGGTCTCTTCCCTCGGCTGAAGCAGGCCAGGTTGGGGAGGGGACCTGCCTCTGGGTAGCAGATAACCGACTGCTTTCCTCTTAGCTTCTTGGGAGGAGGTGGTCCTTCTGCTGCTGCCATCTCTGCCAGAGAACTGCTAAAGGAGCTGATGGAGGAGCTGAGCAGGTCCGAGCGGCAACCTCTGGAGCTGGAGCTGTTGCGGCAGCAGGTGAGCTGCGTGAGGTGGACAGGAACAAGCCCTTCCCCTGGAGAAGCAAGAGCCTGTTTCTCTGTCCCGGAGAGCACCTGCCTTGACCTATGGCATCTGGAGAGCCACATCGCTGGGATGGCGATGACGGCCAACTTCCCATGCAGTTACAGGAGACGGAGTGGAGAGTGCAGGGCCTGCAGGCCTGTGTGATGGAGCAGAAGGCAGAGAACCGTTCTCTGCAAGAGCAGCTGACCAAGCAAATGGCTGCCTTGGGGCTGGTGCATGGACGCTTCAGGCAGGCCCGGCTGCAGCTGCAGCACCAGGCAGAAGAGGTGAGTGAGCCCAGAGGGCTGATGTCCAATGGCTGGGCAGCTCCTGTGTCCTGGCAGCACCACCAAACATCAGCTGATAAAAGGACCAGAGATCTCAAAACCCTCAATAAGGGCTCCAACTTCTGCATTGCTCCTACCCTTCCCAGCCTCTCTCCCAACATGAAAGGTGGCAGGCGTTCTGGAGGGGCCACGTTTTGCCTGTCCTTGTTTGGCAGGAGCAGTTCTGGCAAATAGGCATGAGGCCACCAGCTGGCATTGCATGGAGGACAGGGATAGGGCGAGTGGGGTGGGCCCAGCCTGCCCTCTAGTGCTGGATGCCGTAGGCTCTGCCCTCCAAGCTTCACTAGTTCCCTATTTATCTTCCTAGCACCAGCACATCTTAGCTGCACACTCTCCACCATTCCACACTATTTGTAGCTCAGACTCCCCATTCTTTCTTCCATGCACTGCCTGGCCCCCAGGAGGGCAACCAGGCACTGGGGAGGGAAATGACCTCTTGCCTGTCCTCTCGACTGGCCTGTTTCAAGGAGATCTCCAAAAAGAAAGAATTCTTGCATTGCCCCCGTCCTTGCCTGCTGTCCCATGCATTCCACCCAAGAGGGCAGAAGGGGGAAACAGTGATTGTCAGTCAAGGTCCTGTTACTCCCTAAAGGTGGGCAGGAATCAAACCAGAAGCTCTCTGTTGATGGAGCCCCAGCCCATTTCGCTCAGAGGGTGGCTGAAGGGGCGCTGGCCCTGAGGAGCGTAGAGTGACTCTGGTCTCTAGCCCTTCTCTGCTGTCCTTGGCTGGTCATTTGCAGTAGATCACTCTGGATCACAGCATGGCAACCAACCCAGATCGCTGTTTTCTTCACCAGCAGATAGAATCCTTACTAATCTCCTTGGAGGCATCCCGTGCTGGCCACCACTGGCTACACCAGGAGAGCGAACTGGTGCTGGCCAATGTTCGCCAGTGGGTAAAGGAGCAAAAGTAAGTGTCAGAAGTGAGCAGAGGACAACCCAAAAGAGATGGGTGCTTCTGCTGTTTGCTAGGGATCAATCTGGGGCAAAGGGGAGGTGCCGTCTGCTTCCTCAGCGTCATCCTTTTGTTACAGGCAGGTGAATGAGGAGCTGGGCCACAAACTCCGAACGCAGATCAAGCAAATTGCCCAGCTCACTGGCGAGAGAGAGTGAGTGAGAAAAGCTGCTCTTTGGTGCTGGGGTGGGGTTCCTTCACACACACACATATGCTTTGTTTAGGATGGACTGAAAAATGGCTATGGGCACCTTTAAATTCCAGGCACCTGCAATGATGATGGAGGTTAGGGTTACTTAACCCTGGGTTCTTTGCACCCCTTCTTCCTCCCACAGCCTTCTGCATCAACTATTGGAGAGGCTGCAAGAGGACAACCAACAGCTGAAGAATGAAGCCAGTGAAAAGCGCATTATATGTGAGCGCATCAAGGTGAGTGCCAAGAACCACCAGACTGGCAGGAGAGCAGATGATGCCCAATTACAGCCCACCTCCGATTTCCTTGATTGGCCAAGTAGCAGAGGGAGATGGAGATTACCTACAGCAGGGGTCCCCAACCCCCGGTCCGCAGACCAGAACCAGTCTGCAGCCTGTTGGGAATTGGGCCATACAAGTAGCGGGTGAGTGCGTGAAACCACCCCCTCTCCCCCCGTTGCCAGTCCATGGAGCTGGAAAGGTTGGGGACCACTGGCCTAAAGGAAGCATACTTTGACCTGCTCCCACAGAACCCTCTTTATTGCAGCAGACTCTTAAACACACTGATCTGCATCTTAACAAAAGAGGTCTTGGTCTTGCTGAAACCTTATTGCTTCCCAATCGGGCAGCCTACAATCAAAAAGAGGCTGCAAGGTAATGGATGGGAGAGAATTGGGTCTCCAGCTCCTGTTTGCAAGTAGAAGCAAGTGGACCAGGAGAAATAGAACGCTGGACTAGGATGGGTTGGGTCTGGCCTGGCCTGGCCTGGCCTGGCGAGTGGGTCTAAACATGAAGTCTTTGGTTGCAGGCTCTCCACAACAGTGATTTGGAGCCACAGGCTGTACTGCGACAACTCTGGCACATACTTCTGTTGTGAACAAGCGCTTCTACTCCCATTGCACTCATCTGCCTTTCCAGGGGCCAAAGCCAGAGAAGGCAGATCTGGAGAGAAGATAAACCATGTCCAGAAAAGCTGGTCTACAGCCAGAAGTGATCCCTTCCTGCAGACCCAGCTTTGCTATTGAGGCAACTTATCTAAGTGCCCCATTTGTAGCAGCTGTCATGATGTCCCACTTCTACCAGAGTACCACCCTTGCTTGAAAAAAGGACCCATTCTGTTGACACCAAAACAACAGCCACCAAAAAAGTCCAGGAGCAACAATGTTTATATAAACAATAAAATGATATCCTGATCTCAGCAGCATAAGGGTCCGGCCAACAGAGCCAACGCAAAGCTATATATAATGCGGAGGTGTCCATGGCTAGAGGCCAAAGCGTGCTGGTGTATGGCGAGGGGTGGCAAGCCGGCCTTGCTCCTTGCGGCCTGGTGTATAAATCTTTGTGGATCTGCAAAAAGGGGCACAAACAGGAGGCTGAAGTGAGCAGACTACACCAGGCTTGGGACTCCGCCCCCCCCGGAAGAGACGCCCACAGGGCCATACCTGGCACTGCCCACTGGGTTGCAGCGCTCCTGTTCTTCCCTGCGGGCACGGAGCTGCTCTTCCGCGAGCGCCATCTCTTCTTCCATGGCAGAGGCTTCTTCCTTGGCTCGCCGCCGGCTCTCCTGAAATAGAAAAAGCAACCACGCAAGGCGTCATCCGTCGTCTTCCACCTTGCTTTACTATGAAACGTGGCCCAACCCAAATACTGTTGTTACACAGACCTGATGTTTATATCGTGATTGATGAGCAGGGGTATTAGTTTTTTAAAAAAAGTATTTCCAAGCAAGAACTGCAGCCTGCCAGAATCAGATCCAGTTGGCTTTCTTTTGGAGCAACTAGATGCTCCCTCAGCAGCTCATTCTCACCTGACGAGACTTGCCAGCATGCTTGATGCTGTAGAACATGGGCCCCAATTCAGCCAGCCATTCACCATCCACCGCTGTGACGCACTGCATGTACTCCTGCAGGGTAAAGGCAGAGGTGAGGGAGCCCGTAGTGGGGAAAAACAGGTCCACCCCCACCTGCCAGAATCATCGGCTGCAGGCACCGTTCTCACCTTGGTAGTCATCACCAGTTCATGGTAGACAATATAGTCGGGAGTGTAGCCCATCCCAAAAAGCGAGCTGGTAGGGTGCAAGTGGCAGCGCATCCCCGTGCGGATGTTGACATATTCCCCGATGCCCTGTAGCAGAGCAAGAAGGTCAGCGTTGCCCGACTCCAGTTCCTTCGTAGGCCTTTAACTGCTTTAGGAAATCAACCTGAACACAAAACCGGCCTGGAACAGCCAGAAGACACTAGAGAAAAGGGGGACGAGCACTTGGGTGCAAGCGATGTGGAAAATCTGTAATTAATCCTCCATGCTGAGACAGGAACATGGGATTTTGGACACGGCATTCCAGGAGAACATCCCTTCGTGGACTGGGTCTGGGTTAACCAAGAGAACGCCTGACGGAGGGCCACAAGTTTCATACACGAGGGTCCTACATTTGAAGGGTCCCAGGAGTCGTGCCCACTTTATGCAACGTTCCCCCCACCCCTCAAGTTAGCTCTATCCCTGTTGATAGTCAAGGATGTCCTCAGAACCTGGTTATGTCTTCAGGCTTGGGGTCTCAGTAAACATGGGACTTTTTAAGGTGGCTTCCCTGTGGTTGCGCTCTGTGTATGTATGTGTGTGTGTTTGTGTGGTTTGATTTTTAATGATGGGTGTTTATATTTTTAAAATGAGTGTTTTGTAACAACTATTTTTACATTTTGGTTTTATTATTTTCTGCTGCCAAGAGTCACTTCCAATGAGATGGGTGGCTATTGTATATCAATTTGATTAATAAATAAATAAATTGAAGCTTCCTTGGTGCTGGATCCAGACCTGGCCTGCACCTTCTGAGACTCCCAAAAATGAATCTGGCTGAGGACGATGGGGGAGGAGACAAGCCCAGCAAGCGGCAAGGCCGCCTTGGGGGTGCAACAGATGGGGCAGGGCAGCAGCAGAGCCCCTCCTCACCTTCAGTCTTGCAGCCTGGTGAAAGTAAGCAGCACAGATGCACTTGCGAACCACATCCCAGTCAGTGCCACAGGAAGCCAGGCTCATGTGTTGCTGTACCATGATGTCCTTCAGCTGTGCCCGCACCTCCCGCACCTGGAAAGCAAGGGCCAGAGCAGGTTCAGCTCCCCCCAGAGTTGCTCTGCGCCCAGCTGGCACCTCTTGGGCCTGCTCAAACGCCCACCTTGCGCATGGCCTTTGCGTGAACAAAGTGCTCGTTGCACCAGAGCGTGGAATAACTATTATTTTTCCACTGCAGATAAACATTGAGGTAAGTCAAGTGGTCGCTCTCGGGAACAGCAAACTTTTCTCGCACCTGGTCGCTTTCTTCCTCCCGACCCTGCAGAGATGGCAGAAAGAAAAGTGACAGATCGGGAAGACCACTCCTGACAGCAATGACCCAAAGAGTCCCTGACCCACCTTTGGCCGGTAAAAAATGGCTGGGACCGAGAGCATGGAGACGATCAGCAGGATCTCAGAACTGCAGCCCATATCACAAGAAACAATCAGCATCTTGGAGAGGGCTGGATCGAGGGGAAACTCCACCATCAGGCGTCCAGTCGATGTCAGGCCACCTGGGGGGACAGTGATCTTCTGAGCCAAGCCCCACAGAAGAAGCACAACCTCCCCACACACACCTATGGGGGAAGGGTTGTTCCACCCAACCTGTGTTATCAAGCGCCCCAAGAATCCACAGCTGGTACATTGAGTTGAGCATGTTGTCTTCTGGAGGGGGATCCATAAAGTGGAACTGCAGCAGGTCCTGCACCCCCAAAGACTTGAGAAGCAGCACCACGTTGGCCAGATTGGTACGCTGGATCTCGGGGACAGTTGTGCTCAGCAGTTCGTTCTTGTATGCACTTTGGGTGTACAGTCTGCTCGGGAAAGAGAGCAACCACCTCAGTGGAACAGCCTGGGCCACGGCAGAACCAGATTTGGCAGCTGCAGCCAAGCATTGACTGCAGCACCCTCTCACTGCAAGGAGACCCTTTGGATACGTACAACTCCTACCTGAAACACTGACCTGGGCCTGTCCTTCCAGCTCGGCCAGAGCGCTGATTTGCATTAGCCTGGCTGATTGGATAGATCTGCAGAGCATCCATGCCAATCCGTGGATTGAAGACCTGAGATGTAACAAGTAGGGTAAGTCGGGGCTTCATCCCTAGGACTTTACACGTTCCCTAAGCACGCTTCCTTACCTTCAGTTTGCAATATCCGGAGTCAATCACAAACATGATCCCATCAACCGTCAACGAGGTCTCTGCAATATTGGTCGCCACAATACACTTTCTGACTCCATCTGGTGCCTGCCAAGAATCCAAGTTTCAAGATGCAGCTGCCAATCCATCAGCAACTTTGAAACACTCGCTTCCCCCAAGGAAAGGCTCTGAGGGGGTGGCTTTTGACTCCAGCATCTTTGCTTTCAGAAGCTAAGTCCTGCAAAGGCTTAACAATCCCTTTGATTGAAATGGCCTGTATCCACAGCTCCTGAAAAAGCTTCTAGTTTCTACTTCCTAAGAAGAGAAAGATGTTTGACTTCTCAAGCCATGGCATAAAATCCATCTATTCCCAGGACTCTCACTTTTGCTGCAGATCAGGCTGCTTGCCAACTATTCTAATTTTGAGCTTGGCAGAAGCCATGATAAGACTCTTCAAGCTTCCAGCAACCATTGCCAAGTAAATCCGAGATTGTCACTAGTGGAAAAGCAACAGGCTGTACCTTCTGGAAGATCTTGGCCTGCAAATCTGAGGGTAGCTGAGAGTAGATTGGTAGCACGGCCAGGGCAGGAGCATTTTCCAGCTCTTCCAGATGTTCCACAATCTGCTCAGACGTGACCTGCAGGACGAAGTGAGGTGAATATATATGCATTATAGGGCTGACTAGGATCTTAAAACACGCCCACAGATGGACTCACCTCAATGTCCTCCTGGCCTGGCATGAAAATGAGGATATCTCCAGCGGCACTGGAGAGGTGGACCTGCAGGGCCTGCTTCACTGCTGCCTCCACATAGTCTTCTTGCGGAGTCTGAAAGAGCAAAAAAGAGGCTGATGCACCCATCCAGCTGTCAGCTGGACGGCCTGGTCCAGGCCTCTGACTACTTCTATACCTTGCTGAAGAGAACGTCAACAGGAAAGGTGCGGCCTGGAATGTGGAAGATGGGCACATTCCCAAAGAAAGACGCAAACTTCTCTGCATCCATGGTGGCCGAGGTAACAATCAGCTTGAGATCTGAACGCCGGGCTACCACCTATGAAAGGACAAGATTGTTGCCAAAGAGCAATATGAAAATCCCAAATTTGCAGCCACTCATTTTGCATTCTTTCTTCCTTTTGCCCAATGAAAGTTTCAGAGTGAAAGCATTTGCTTCTCGGTTCTTAAGGGATTCACCACTTCAGTTTCCTAACTAAAGATATCATGGCTGCCTATGCAATAGGTTGCTTCTGATCAGCTGCCTCTTTGCAACCCCCAATATAACAAAATATTGAAATGGGCAGCCAATGCATTTCAACCAATTGTGCTCACCTTCTTCTGACCCAGCAGCACTACACAGAGTGTGGCTGAGGCTGGCCACATTAACTTTAGGAGGAGTTCCTAGTCATTTGTAGAGCAAAGAATCATTCTGAAGATTGTACTAGAAACACCCTGACAGAGAAAGATCTAAACAAGGGACTTTGTAGGTCGTCCAGGCCAACCCTCCCTCTGCTCAAACAGGAGACCCTGTAGCACACTATATTTAAGAAGCAGCCCATGAAACTGTTGCTTTGAATAAGACCACTGATACGCAGGAAAGATCTTTGGAGACAGGTGAAGAAATGCTGCCTAGGGAATGGGAAAGGAAGGAGCCTCGCCCCACCCCAGCTGCACAGGGGGTGGAACAAGAGGCTCAGAAGGGATCCTCCCTGAGTTCATAAACTGTAAAGGCAAAGTTGACTCTCAAGACTATGTTAATATAACCTTACAATAAAAGAATGAGCTCGTTTGGTCACGTTTCCTGTCTCGTCTACCTGGTATGGCTGACAAATCTGCTCTGAAGGCCCTATAAAGCCAGGCTGCTAGGAGCAGCATCTCTAGAGGGCTCTGGGTTGCTACCTATGGCAATGCTGCCATACTGCTGAATGGATAAAGGCTGAGCGAGGTTGGCAATTACAGCCTAAGCAGGTGAAGGACTTGAGCAGGCCCAGGGCCACTTTCACTGAAACACAAGCAAGGAGCTCTTTATCCCTCAGTCCTCTAAGCCCTCAAAATGGATGACAACGCTCCACATTAGCAGCTTTTTCAACAAAAAGTTGGCCCTCTTAGGATAAAATCAAAGAGGGCTTCAGACATACAATTGAAAAGATGCTTCCCATTCAGGCAGTTCTGGGCAACACAGGATCAGGCTGTCAATGCTGCTAATATTGGATGTTCCCACTTTGACAACTGATGAAAATGCAGCCATTTTCTCTATTCCCTTAACATGCTTTTTCTTACTTTAGACGTTAGGTGCAGTGGTTGGGGGTTGGGATGTAAGCTCAGCTAGCCGTAAGGCTGTGGTGGGAACCCAAGGACAATCTGATAAGGTTTTGGGGACTGTGGAGCTAAGGAGAAAGCCCGGACTTTAAGCTAATTGGAGAATGTGATTTATGGCAGTTTATTGGGGGTGGGAATTGCACTTTGTTACTTTGTATTAGGGGGAAAGGAATTTAGTTTTTGGGTTTAACTATGTAGTGCCCATACGTTATTTCCCAAATAAAAGATTCTTTAAGGAAAACAATGCCTCAAAGTTCTTTTGAAGGGTTTCATCTATCGGAACCATGACACAGGCGGCTCTGGGCTCCAGTGAAATGCCCACAGCTCCCAAGAGGAGAAGCTGGAGTTGCTTGCTCACAACTGCTGCTGCCGCCGCTGCCACCACCACCTATTGACCGGCCACACCTAGAATGTTTACAACACCCACCCACCCACCCCGGCTTCCTGGGAAATTAAAAGTGGGGCTGGAAGAATATCAACATGCCTAGCTTTACCTACTAAGAGACAATTTCAGCCTTGGTCCTAGCTCCACCTTATTATCTACTCTTCAATACCCAGTAGCACACACACCGGCATGTATGTTTCATCCACTACAGGAGCCCTGCCAGAAACCCTGGGCAAAACCCACCCTGCAACCTACTTCTCGCAGGAGCCCAAACAGCACATCTGTGTTGAGTGAGCGTTCATGAGCCTCGTCCATGATGATGGCACTGTAGTGATCAAGGTCAGCTTCACGCAGAGACTCCCGAAGCAAGATCCCATCCGTCATGTACTTAATCACGGTGCTCTCTGAAGTGCAGTCCTCAAAGCGGATGGCATAGCCCACCTGGCCCAGACACAAGGCCCAAAGGTGAATAAATAAAAAATAAAAAAACTCTCCAAGCAGGCCAGAAAGGGCCCAGCCCCCGTGGCCCTTGGCTGGCCTCTGAGTGAAGGAAGCCAACCCATGGCCTCCCCCAGATGCCCATTGGCCTGCTGCTTACCTCCTCCCCAAGGGCCACATTCATCTCCTCACTAACACGCTTAGCCACAGACATGGCCGCCACTCGGCGTGGTTGTGTGCAGCCAATCATTCCATAGTCCGTGTAGCCATCCTCATGTAGGTACTGTGTCAACTGCGTTGTTTTGCCACTGCCTGTCTCTCCCACGACAATCACAATGCTGTTGTCTCTGTCAGGAGACAGCAAGCTCTGTCACTGGCTGCAACGATGCTGCATAAAGACCCTTTACCCCCTCCTGGATTTTTAAATTTACAAAATGCCCTGATATTCCCTACAGTGTTTAATACAGGCATTCTACATCATTTTATTTGCCAGGACTTATACCAGAATTTACTGGATACGCGACAGCGTAGCACTGGCTTCAGTAGGACACTGCCCTCCCATCCCATTGTCTGTTCCAAGAGAAGTCTTGGTGAAAGCTAGAGGAGAAAGGGAGGGAAGTGCAGACCTGACAACTGTCAAAAGCTCTTGCTGAACAGCAAAGATGGGCAAGTACTGCCTCTGCTCCACAATCGACTTTTTCTTGGCAAACTCGCTGCTTGCCTCACTTTTCTCTTTCACATGTCCAGCAAACTTCTGTTCTGTCCTGCAAGGGGAGGGTTCAGAGCTTTTCATCCTTTCAGGTCACTCTACCCACCCCCCCCAACCAGATCTTTACAACTGACCTCCACCCTACCTGTAATCCACTGTGCCATCCTCAGCCAGGATTTGCCCTGATTCTTCCTCTTCCTTCTTTATGCCCATTATGTTCCCAAGTTTCGTACCTGCCAGCTCCCAGTGCCTGTGCTGGGCCTAAAAAAGCAACATCAAGCAGTTATGCTTGCCCTTGGTTCACTCCTGCAAAATAACAAGCCTGGTAACAAGAAACTAATGGTAGGAGCCAAGCCCGTGCACTGACAGAAATCTATTACCAAGCAAGAAATCAAGTGAATGTAGTTGCAGCTAATATAAACCGGTCAATTAAATGAGCCGTCACTGGACACACAGGCCCCCAAATGCCCTTCAGAGCAACAGTTCTGTTCTCAAGGTTAAAGGTCAGCCGTGTGGGTGCATCTCCAGCAAGAGGCGCTATTAGAGAAAAATGCTCTTTTCTTGCTGCTCCTTAAATCCCCTAAGACAAGATCCCACAGCACTACCACTGGGATGAGGAAGCCGCATAGGATCAGTTTGAAACGATTGGCCCCACAGGTACCTGGCTGCTGAACCAGGTGGGGGCACCTTTCAAATGATACCTCAAAAGCTTCCAGTAAACAATGCTGCATTGGTAACTTAGGTGCTATACACAAACAGCAGCTCTTACCTGCTGCATCCCAATCACAGAAAGTAAAGTTCAGAGGCTGCCGCCCCTTGGGCAACGCATTACAGCCCCCTCACTAGAAGGTGAGGAGAACCTAGACTTCCTCAAATTTCTGTATCTCTGGCTCCCACCAGTAATGGAAACCGGAGCTACAAGAGCCTTTGCTCAGCTTCAACTGGCTGCCAGCCAAAGCCCTTTGTGGAGAGTGCTACCCCACCTGGAAGATGGTATGTTTTTCTCCAGATCAGGGATTCCTCACCATTCAGTGCCCCCCCCTCCAGCTTCCTGCCTCAGGATTTCCCTCAGCTTACACAACTGATCCTGGGCCCCTTACTACAAGCCACTTGAGTGCTACATCTGCCTTCCCTGCTGTTAACGGTTATGGGGGGATTATATTATTTATTTTGCTTATTATTTTCCTTAAATCTGCCTTTATTCTTCTTACAAACAACTCAAGGCAGTGAACATATCCACCACACCTTTCTCCTTTAATTAACCCCCACAACAACAATCTTTGAAGTGGGGTGGGCTGAGAGGCTGGACTTGAACTCATGGTCTCCCGCTTTCTAGCCTGTTGTCTTCAACAACAGGCCAAACCAGCCCTCTAGGAAGGAGTCGGGGACCCGCCAGCACCCACACAGCAAGAGACTCAGCCAGCACCTTCTTTCGCTCTTTTTGCTCCCGGTGCTTCCGCACCAACAGGCTGCCTTTGCGGGCAATGATAGCCAGGTCAGAGGTGGCATCTTTGACAGGGATGACGGGCTCAGGCTGAAAAGAGTGAAAAAAGGGATAATTTTAAGGCAAGAAACGTCCATTGCTTCCCCCCCCCAGCATCACGTCATCTCACCTGCTTGGTGAAAACAATGCGCCCATCAAGAAAAGGAGGTACCAGGTTGTGCACCAGAAGATGCACCCGGGCAGCGTTATCCTCCTCAAAGTCCTCCTCCACCTCCAGCCGATGCACCACACCACTCGTCAGCATGCGGTTGGTCTCCCAGCGCTCATTATCCTGCCGAGCAAAAGGTTAAATCAGGCAGCAGCCTCCACTTCTGGGCCAAGCAGGCCTTGCAGGGCTCCCAGCAATGGCAGAGAACAAGTGGACTCTCAGCTTCTGGATCACAGCTGAGCCCCAGGCCCCTGCCTTACCTCATTGATCTGCCTGCGCTGAGCTGAGATGCGTGTCTGCTTTTGCCTCTGCAGGTGCTGCTCACGCTTCCTCACGTACTCCTCTGAGGAGGCAGCCAGGGGGTTGTGGAACTCATCGTAGCCCTCATCCATCATATACCAGTCCCGGTCAGCTTGCTGAATAGAAGCAAAAATGGTTACAAAGTTTCCCCAGAGAAAAACAAGGTATCTTCTCTTGTGCTGCTCACAGAGTTACAATAGCTCCCCCGCCCCCAGGCTGAAGAAGAAGCCCTTTCCTCAACACTACAAACAATTGCAAACAGATCTGATATCACACACACGCACACACAGCCGTTTCACCCAGAGAGGCAAAAAGAAACCTCCAAGCCCCAGGGAGAGGTCTCTTCCTAAGGGTTGGTCAGCTGGAACCTATTTCACCTCACACCCATAGCCCACACTTAGAAGGTGAAAAGCAGCCACAGCCACCTCAGTTTGTCAACCTGAGGTTTGCTTTGGTCTCATTCTAAGTTTCTTGCTCCATTTCTCCCCTTTCAGCCATTTTGCCTCAAATAGCAAAATAACCAAGAGGTCATCCCAGGGCTTAAAACTGCCAACTCACCCGCTGATCGTCTTCCCATTGCTGCCGTTCTTCCTCTGTTTCAAATGCAATGCCGTCTTCCCCATCCTCGCATCTCCCTAGAAACAGATCTGGTGAGATGCCGATTCTACCTTGGAATAAAGCAAGCCCGGGCCTCTCCCCATTCTTCATATCTTACCCCTGCCTCTGGAGAGCCAAGGGGGCCCACCCAAATGCCTTCGGTTGTCAGCCCACTCGTTGTATTTGTAAGTAGGGGTGGGCAAAGGAGTCTCCTCAGGACACCTGCTCCTGCTGGACCTGCAAAGGGCAACCACTGCAAAGTTCACGCTCACAACTCTTGCTGCCCAACCACCTCAGGCCACCTTCTGAGCCTTTAGCCCCACCGTACCGTTCACGGTCCCCCCGCTTCTCGCTCTCCCGAGGCTGAGCAGGGGTCCGGTGGCTCCGCTCGGTGTCCCGGCAGGAGGGAGACGGGGAGGGAGACTCCCACTGGGAGCGGCGGGACCCGCTGTAACCGCTGTCTTCCTCCTCCCAGCTCGAGTGCGACGGCGTGGCTGCATCTGAGCACCGGAAAGGAACGAGTGAGCGAGCCAGCCAGCGAGGAGCAAAGCCCACCCCCCCCCCGCCAGGCAGGCACCCCGCGCCAAGCACCTTTGGGTGGCTGCCGCGGGCTCTCCGGCTCGCTACTCGGGACACTCCTGCTCCTCTCCGAAGAGCCTTCCTTCTCACCACGGGAGCTGCGCCGGCTGCAGTCGCGGGTCTCTGTGGAGAAAGGCCGGTCAGTGGCGCAGGCGGAGGGCCCCGTGGGGCCGGCGCCGGGCTCGGGCTCACCTCGGTCCTGCTTGCGCTCCTGCTCCCTCCGGCGCTCCTTCTCCTTGGACGAGGCGAAGACGCCCTGCTCCCGCCGCTCGCGCTCCCGCTGCCGGCTGCGCTCCCAGAAGCCCTCGCTGACGCCCCCCGGGTGCGACGGCGTCTCCGCCTGGGCCGAGCGGTACTGCCTGCCGAGGAGGGACGGGAGCTCAGCCGGCCTGCCGGGCGGCCCCGGAGCCCCGACGGACCGCCGCCCGCCCCGCTCACCTGTCCCTGCGCCGGCGGCTGCCCCGCTCCGCCCCGTCGCCCGTCTCCTCCGGCAGCTGCCGGGGCGGCTCGCCCCCACCCTCCTCGGCCGCCCCGCCGCGGGGCCTCTTGGCGGACCGGTCCTCCCGCTCGCGGCGCTTCTGGGCGGCCAGCAGGTCGAGGCCCAGCAGGGAGGCGCGCGGCGCCGGGATCTTGAAGACGTGCTGCTCCTCGGCGGCGCTACGCCGCTTGACCAGCACCAGCCCCCCCACCTGACCCTCGGGCGCGAGCCCGGCCAGCCGGTGCAGCGAGGCCTCCTCCGCCGCCGCCGCCTCCTCCGCGCGCTCCTCCATGGGCCCCTGCGCGACGCTTCCTCTTCCGGACGGAGCGGGGCCGGCCGTCCCAGAATGCCCCGCGGCGGCCGTCCTTTTGGCCCTTCTTCCGCCATAGAGCCGCGGAGGGCCGATCTAGGCGAAATTCCGCCGCCTCGGAATTTCCTGGCCTGCCGTCGCTTGGGCTGGTTCCGGCCCGGTCCTTATGCACAGCGCGGCCAGGGCTGCCTGCTTGTTCTCGGGTGTCGGAGTCGGCAGGGAACCTTGGCCGTCTCCCGGGCCGGGCCTTCCTCCAAAAATGTCCCCTGGAAGACCGCGCGGGCTTGTCCGTGTGCCGGGCGGGAGCCAAGTCCGAAAAGTTTCCTGCCGTTCTTTAAAAGCTATTAGATCAACTGAGATCCTGGGAGCATTTGAAAGCCTGGGCTTGGCTCCAAGCCCGCGGTTGTCACCATTTGGTTTTTTGCTCGCAGAATATTTTAGTCCAGGCTGCCTGTTGATTTAATGTTTCTAGTATTTCTTGGGATTTGGGACTTTGTTACTGATACATTAATAAAGGTAATATTGTGTTAGCATTTTAGGATGCCTTCTCCTCTGGAGTGTAGGAAACCATATTTTCCTTTTCAGCCAAATCCATTCCCTTTGATGTGTGAAAACCAGCCCCTTTCGTCAGTCAGATAATAGGACTGTATTCTGAAGTCCTTCCGTGTTACAGAAACAAACCCGAGGGAAAAGAGGAGATGCAACCTATTTCAACAGCATCTCTTTTCTCCCATCTTAAACAATGTCTTTGAATTTGTTGCTTTCTGGTGGATCATTTATATTGAATGTATCATTTCTATACCCTAGGTCAGGGGTAGGCAAACTCGGCTCTTTGATGACTCATGGACTTCCAACTCCCAGAATTCCTCAGTCAGCATATTCTGGGAGTTGGAAGTCCATGACTCATCAAAGAGCCGAGGTTGCCTACCCCTGCCCTAGGTAAAAACCTGACACCACCACCCCATTAATGAAATGTTTTTCACTTTGCTTGATGTACTTGTAGTTTGGGAGGTTGAAAAAGCAAAGATATTGTTTCTCTCTCAAATTCAGGGAGTAGGCTTTTTTTCCAGTTCCATGCCATTCAGGTCCCTGAATTTGAAAGGCAGTGCTAGATATTTTTATGTAGTTTTGTATGCCACCCAGTACACAGGAATTGAGTAGCCAATAAATTTAGATAAACATTTTGTTACCAACCCTTTAATAGATTCATTTTAAAGCAGCTTACTTGGTATAAAGCACTCCCTTCAAAGGAGACTCAGCATCTTCTACTGCCTAGACTTAGACATGTGTTTCAAGACAAAATTAAATAACTTCCAGAGGAAACAATCTCAATAATGCTTTATTTTTGAAAAGCCAAAACTATTATGTGCCTTCTCCAAAACAACTGCTGAATAACAGGTTTCCTCTACTCAATGTGGTACAGGGCTCCCACAACCTTACAGGGTGAGAGAGACTGAGATTCAACAAAGGGAACACTGATACTATGTTCCTTGCTGACTCTGTCACACATTTCTACCTTCTTGTGCTTGTGTCAGTCTCATGACATCAGGAAAGCTCTAGCTTTTACACTTCCCCAGGAGAGGCTGTATGCCAACAAACACCCATTTCTCTCGTTACATGTCTTTTTTTTTAAAAAAAGCTCCAAATTCCCCCCCCCCCCAATCATTAATGAAGGGCAGGAAGTAGAAAGTGAATCTCAAATGACACATGTCCTCTCTTTCTGCTGGTCCAGGATGTTCACGGGGTCCCTTTTGTTACACTAACACTGGGACAGGAATCCTCAGAGGCTATGATCCGCTCCCACAGCATCTTGAACACTCTGGAATCCTTGTTCCCTGCTCAAGGCAAACAGATTTATGTGAACTCTTCTTCTGTCTCTTGGGGATAAAAAGGAAAATATTAACCCTTGGAAAAAATCTTTTCCTAAACAGTTTTTCTTTGCTGCACAAGTTCCACTTCCTTGATTAGTTAATTAATACTGCACGCCTGCTTGGGCTGCTCTCTCAAGAATCTAATTCCTTTCAATGTATATTCCTCATTGTGTACTTCCTTACTCTAGTAATGTCTTCCAATACTGAGTGAAAATTCCAAAGGAAGGGGGAAGGGAAATTTGCATTTTTCATAGTTTCCTATGAGCTGAAATCTGCAATATGAACCTTCTCTGCCTTTAGGGCTCACCTGGCTGATTGGGGTGCTATCCTGATGTTATAAATATTTAGGGACAATTTTTAAATCTATTAATAAAAGATTTATTAATGTCCTGTTTTCTTCTTGTTTGATATCCGTCCTTTTAAGTTCTAAATTAAGTGTTAACATGCTGATTTAACAGAAACGGAGTGGACATTCTACCAAGAGAAGCAGGTAGAAGGAAGAGAGCTTGCTTTTCCCTTGCAGATATTACACGATACTGCTGATGGAATAGTGTTTGCTGCCTTAATTAGAATAAAATCTTAATTTAGGAGTACCAAAGAGAGCTAAAATCCAATTGTTTTAGAGCAAATGAGAATTTAGTATTTTAGATCAAACCATGGGCCAAAAGAAACTTAGGTTTCCACTCACCTCAGAAGGGCCTCAAGTTCCTGCTTTATGGCACCGACCACAGGTGGCCCATGGTACGTGAGGGCTGTGTACACCTGGACCAAGGAGGCACCTGCCCGTATCTTCTCCAAGGCATCCTGGCCAGTGCAGACTCCACCCACTCCAATGATTGGTATACGCCCTAAGAGAAGGAAGGAAGGAAGCGTTTACAGAGAAGGAAGCCGGCGCCACTGCCTCTCGCGCTTCTTCTCGATCTTGTTACCTTGGGTGAGGGAATACATGTCGCTGACCATCTGGGTGGAGAGCTGTCGTAAGGGAGCCCCACTCAGCCCCCCCACTTCATTGCAAGAAGCCCCACGAAGGGTCTCGGGACGGTTCACGGTAGTGTTAGTTACCACCAGTCCATCAATGCCCAGCTGGAAAAAGGAAGCCAAAGGCAGAATTAGATGGTTCCCAGTTCCTTCCAATCCTTGGGGGTGAAGATGCCCCGTGACCAGCAGCATGCAGATAAAACAGAGCAGAGGCTGCTGAAGTCAGGAGCTCATAAAGAGAATGACAGCCTGCCCTCGTCCTAGTACCTCACTCACAATCCTGGCAATGTCCCGTTTCTCTTGACTTGTCAGGTCTGGTGCAATCTTCACCAGCACAGCCGGTTTGTGCTTACCTGGGAGGGAATCCCGCTCAGCAAGAACCTGCCAGAAACAAAGGTGATACTGAAGCTCCAGGCCTTGGCCATCTCTTCAACAGGCAGAACAGGACCTCAGCACATGCAGAGGCTCACAAGATGAAATGCTCTTGGGAAGGGAAGTAGGAGGAGCTGAACCCAAACGAAGCTGCTTCCAATGCTCAGGAGACCAGATAACAAAGATGGCCAGTCTAGGAAATAGGCATTCACTAACAATGGGTGGCCTGTTCCCTAATTGAGGCCCAATATTCTTTTAGACAGTGCTCAGTGAGTACGAGTGGGCAGCAGTTCAAAATGCATGCCAATCTGCTGGGCACAGAACACCCCAACAGGGAGATTTCTAAGGAAACCTTCAGGGCCAAGGCAGGACCCTACCTTTGTAAGTAGGAGGTGTAAGTCTGCTCTGCTCTGCAGAGCCCGCAATCCTGGCGTATTTGGGCTGGAAACATTCACCACCACGTAATCAGCCAGTGGACCCAAAACGCGAACGCCTGCAACGTAGTCAGCAGCTGCATCCACAGAACACTTGTTCTTGCCCAGATTTATTCCAAGGGGCATTCCCGCTTAAAATCAAAGAAAATAAAATGCAGCAGTAGCCCTGAAGGTAGAGGCAGCCCCTCTTCCCTAGGCAGAGCAGCATCAAGGGAGCACAAAAAGCCTCACAGGTTTTTCAAGCTGATGGGGGACAAGAGCCAAGGAGCACTCAGCAACCTCCCCTTTGGAACAGCAATCCTTCATGTGTACCCTAGGCGTCTTTAAGGCTATTCTAACTAAGCGTCTTTAAGGCTATTCTAACAGGCAGGCAGGCTTTGCAGCAGCAATGAACTTTTAATCTCAAAGCAGCAGACCCCTCTGTATCCAGGAATTTATCTCCTTTTGGTCTTGGATGGGGTGGCACCAACCTAAACAGACCCCGTGCGTAACCTGGGGTCCTTTTGGATTTACAGCTCGTGCTGGAAGAGCAGGTGGCAGCTGTGGCCACGAGGGACTTTGCTCAACTTTATGTTGTGCGCCAGTTACACCCTTTCCTGAATAGGGAGGCTTTCTGGTCACTTATGCCCTGGTCATCTCCCAACTGGACTATTGCAATTTGCTCTACATGGGACTCCCTTTGAAAACTATCTGGAAGTTTCAACTGATACAGAATGTGGCTGTGCTGTTAGCTGCAAACATTGGCAAGCTTCTTTAGCCCAGTGTGCCCAAATAGGATCCAAGTTGGAAAGGTAGATTAGTATTTATTTATGTATAAACAAGGAGACAGGCCTACAGACACAAGATGAGACCCTTAGAAAGGAAAGAAATCACCTTATACAGGTAGTCCTCGACTTACAACAGTTCGTTTAGTGGCCAGTTACAATGGCACTGAAAAAGTGACTTATGACCATTTCAGCATCCCCACGGTCACGTGATCAAAATTCAGATATTTGGCAACTGACTCATATTTACGACGGTCCCAATGTCATACAATCAACTTTTGTGTCCTTCTTATAAGCAATGTCTATAGGGAAGCCAGATTCACTTGTGTTACTATCTTAATAACTGCTGTGATTTACTTAACAACTGTGGCAAGAAATGTCATAAAATGGGACAAAATGTTTCGCTTAGTAACAGAAATTTGGGGCTCAATTGTGGTCATAAGTTGAGGACTAACTATATACAGTTCCAACATATTGTGCTTGGAATGTATTATTTCATTGGTATCATTTAACTCGCCTGCAATCCTGTGAGCGTGCTCAGTAGCTTTATATGTACCATATGAGGACCCAGATTGTTGGGGGCAATAAGCTGACTTTGTAATAATGCCGCTTGGGGTGTGTGTGTGAAAGCCCTAACAAGCAGGCATATACATAGAATGAAGGCTACTGCTAAGCTTGTAAGCCGCCCTGAGTCTTCGGAGAAGGGCGGGATATAAATGTAATAAAAATAAATAAATAACTAAAATAAAATATAGTATTTCATAGCATCCCAGTATGATCTTGTTAATGCTCAATTTCTTATTCAGGAGGTGTGTTTCTCACATTATAATCAGTTCACAAGTTACTAGAGTTTAAATCTTTGCACACATTTTGCCTTTAGCAAGACTGAACTGGTTCTTATCAGAAATCACATTTTTGCTTGTTACTTCAAACTACAAACTAATCAAAGGCACGCCTGAAAACATTGCTCAAAGCCCCTCCCCCCCGCTCCCATCAGCAAATTCCGGATGCCCCAAAACAGCGCATGTAATAATTTTGTTCCATGAGTTGCACTGGATTCGTTTTCTTCCAATTCAAGATGTTATAAAGTCCTACGTGGCTTGGGGCCAGGCAACTTTGTCCCACTACATCAGCCCGTCCCACCTGGCCAGCAACAAAGGTATGTTGTAGACCTGTCAGTTAAAGAAATCCGACTGGTGGGTCTAAGAAGAGACCCTTCTCTGCTGTTGCCCCTGCCCTGCAGAATAACCTCCCTCTGGAGAGGAGAGACTTCCACTCTCTTGGCCTTCCACAAAGGAAAAACATGGCTCTGTGGCCTTGCAGGGAGACCTCAGACGAGTATATACATGTGGAGCTGGATGGTACCGAGAGCCCTCCCTTCACCTTTTAAACTAATTTCTAGAAGATTTCAATTGTCCTTGCCTCCTTTTCGTTCCAAATTTCTAAACAAAATTAGGAATAAGTAAAAATTTCCCGACAGAACAGTTAATCAGTGGAATGGCTTGCCTCCAGAAGTTGTGGGTTTCCTATCACTGGAGGTTTTTAGGAAGAGATTAGACAGCCATTTGTTTGGGCAGCAGTCCTCAGCCTTTCCAGCTCTGCAGATCAGCGGCAGCAGCAGCAACGGGGGGGGGGGGGGGGGGGGAGGAGATGGTTTGGCACATGTGCCACTTGCGCAAATGCAACTTCTTGCACTCACGGACTGTTTGCGTAGCCTAGTTCTCAATGGGCCGCAGCCTGACATTGGGCTGCAGCCCAGGGGTTGGGGAGCCCTGGTATAGGGTCTCCCGCTTTAGCAAGAGTTTGGACTAGAAGACCTCTAAGGTCCCTTCAACTCTGCTATTTTGTTATTTTCTAAACTTTTAATTTTTATATCCTGCTTCAATATTTTAATGTTTTGCTGTATATCACCCAGTCCCTCCCTGAGAGAGATGAGTAGTTCAAACACCTGAATAAACAAACAATCAGGACAGGGGAGACCTAGCTATTCCTAGACTCACCTTCGCTGAGCTGGCGCTGAGCGGCTTGCCGGGCTCGCAGTCTGCGCTCCACCACCGTGTGGCCTTGGCTGTTGAACCCGTACCTGCGTGGGCACAAGAGCTTCAGTGGGGGCGGGCGGCCCTTCCCTCCGCCGAGCTGGCGGAGGCGCTCCATCTCCCCCCCCTTCTCCCCCGGAGCGCCCACCTGTTGATGACGGCCTGGTCCTCGGGCAGCCGGAAGACCCGCGGCTTGGCGTTACCTTCCTGGGGCTCCGGCGTGACGCTCCCCACCTCCACAAAGCCGAAGCCCATCTTGAAGAGCCCGTCCACGGCCTCCCCGTGCTTGTCAAATCCAGCGGCCAGTCCCAGCGGGTTCCGAAATCGCCGCCCAAAGGCCCGGACCTCCTAAGGGGAGTCCCGGGGGAGAGAAGCTCAGGCCCGGCCCGGCCCCTCCCTCTCCCCCTCAACCTCCCTTCCCCGTACCAAGACCTCCGAGTCGGCCGGGCCGGGCCGGGGCGCGAGGCCCCAGGCGAGCAGGCGCACCGCCAGCCGGTGGGCGGTCTCGGGCCCCGCCACGCGCTGCAGGCCCGGCATCAGCCACTTGCGGTAGAAGCGCTCGTCGCCCCGCGCGGCCAGGTGCGCGGCGAAGATCAGGCCGCCGCCCCCGAGCACCAGGGCGGCCTCCTTCAGGCGCTGCGGGGAGAGAAGCGGAGCGTCAGGGCCGGCCCGCCTCCCGCCGCCCCCTTCCCGCTCGCGCCTCCTCGGCAGCCCCGGGGCCGGCGGGGGCCTCGCTCACCCGCAGCGCCGGCGCGGCCATGGCGGGAACTCGGAGGAGGAGGGGAGGCCTGCCCGGGTGCTCCGACGCATGCGCGAGGGGCCCGGGGACGCGGCGGCCCTTCCGGCGTGAAGCCGCCGAGCCGCGCGGGGCTCTGGAGCTCCCAGCCGAGGCCGGCTTCTCTTCCCGCATTCCGGGCAAAGGTTCAGGCTCCTTCCCGGGGAAGCAGCCCCGAGCACGTTTCCCTTCAGTGCAAGTCAGGAGCTCCCGAGGAAGCCGATGAGGAGGCCGACGTCCACCGCGGCGATGCTCCCCAGCCCAGCCCGCCCTCTGCCTCACCGGAGACCCGCCTGGCCTACGGGCTACCTCCCGCTTCTAATCCAGCATTTTCGCCCGTTTTCGTTTTAGCGCTTTTTACCATACTTACTCTTCCTTTAGTTTTGGGTCGGAGATTCATTTCTCAATTAGCGTTATCCTCAGCCAACGCTACTATTTCAATTACCTGTTCAAAACCGCTGCTGTCCAAGTCTATTACTGCCTTTCTTTTTTCTGAATACTATGAAAAATCTGGTAATGTGCTTGGCTCTTGCCATGCAGCCATTCTGAGACACTCAGGGGTTCAAATTATGGGAAAGTCTAGCTTTAGTAAATAGAAATACCTCCATAAGGTCTCAACCATCTTTGAGTTAAAACATCACACACATCTAGGGATCTGAGAACGCATCGTTAATAAACAGCATAACCAGAGAGACTAAAAAAGGAGTCCCAAGTACCTTGACAGATATTCTATTTCTCCCATTTTAATTTCTGCACACAAAAAGTTCAAAAATCCAACAATCCCCTGCAGAGACGAGTGTTGACTCTTTTCACCTGGTGCAGGAAATGAGTTTGGGTTATACCAATCTGGGGAATACTTTTCCCCACCCAAACTTCAGGGGGCATCATTAGCTTTATTGATTATAAAATAACATCTGGAACAAGCAACCCCTGAAGGGAATCTTAGCCATTTCAGCATCCAGTTCAGTCTCTGTAATCTCTTGCAGTCATATTCTTTCCTACAAGTGATGACAGAATACATCTGGGCAACAATGAGGATCAACCATTTTTCTACTTGTTCCAGAGGCTGAAAGGGACCACTGGAAAACAGCATGATCTCCTCTGACAGTTCTCCTGTATCATATCCACCACGACAGACTCAGTGAAGATCACATTTGTTTATTCAGAACAGAGAAGGAATCAACCATCAAAATTATCCCAGAAAAGCCATGTGAACATATTACATATAGAAGCATTAGATGAGAAAACAGAGGTTTCCTCTGGGCATCATAGCAGCAGATGTGACTATCTGGTGCTGCCATCTATGGCTTTGTCCCACAGGCCAAACATGGACTAGTTGGGGGCTGCAGACCTAAATGTCTAATGATGGTCCCATACCCAACTTGCCACAGCCTGCTGAGGGAGTCTTTTCTAATCTCTAAGCCAGGTCTAAAATTGGTTTGCCTCACGGCATGTACCTGACTCTTCTGCCCCACCTCATGCACATCAGCAGGACCCTCAGGGTAGACTTGGCTTTGGCCTCCTTTCCCAGAGAAAAGCCATAACTGCATCAAGCAAGCACAGGCTTTAAGGCAGCCCTTCCCACAGAATATGCCCAGAAGGGCATAGTGGCTGTGCTGTCTTCTGTCCAAAGGAAATGCTACTCACATCACCTCCACACCCCGCTCCAGAGAAGAGATTATCTAGGGCTACTGAGGCATAGGGGAAAGGTTTCTTGCTCCCCACTGAAAGGGGCCCCAAAGGACCCTCCAAAACAGCACAATTTGGTGTAAGTAGAGCAAGAAGAAAGGCCAAGAGGAAGACAAGGAAGTGAGGAAAGAGCACCCATTGCAGCAACAGGGTATGTAGCTCTTAGGTTTTCTTCTTCAGCTCCTCAAACCTCCGGGACAGATCATCAAAGTCAATCTCATCTGAGGCAGATGTGCTGGTGCCAGCAGAAGCAGCAGGCAGTGTATCTGGCACAGATGGCAACTCTGGCAATACAAAGCGATCACCTGAACGGGGCATGGGGACTGGTGGCTGCCCCTTGGCTTCTGGCGTTATGCGGGGACCTGCAGCAGAGGGCAAATGAAGAGACATTGCAAGCCTTGGGCTGGGAGTAGCAGGAACAATGCCCAATCAATAGAAGACTCATTCCTACATGCCAGCAGCCTGCCTGGCGTAGCATGCTATATTTTCTCTTGTATCCTTTAACAAGAGTGCTGCTTTTGAGGCCTCTCAGGGCTGTGTTACAGGGTGTGAGCTTCCACAGCTCTGCAGGAATCAAACTGCTGCCACTTCACCCAGAGCCAAGTGTAGCAGCTCAGTGTGTCTTACCAGAATGACAAGCAAGGCC
Organism: Vipera berus; assembly: GCF_964194415.1. Classification (NCBI taxonomy): domain Eukaryota; kingdom Metazoa; phylum Chordata; class Lepidosauria; order Squamata; family Viperidae; genus Vipera; species Vipera berus. Next base: position 127,423 of record NC_138213.1, on the reverse strand, counting down.
TTGGCTTGTGCCCACTGACCTTCTCTGGACTTACCAGTCGCAACATGTAAGGACGGCACTTCCTTGTCAGTATTCCCATCATCTACCTGAAACAGGCACAAGTGTATTTGGCAAAAAGTCCTGGCATGCAGCACACTAAACACCTTTATTTGTATAGGCTGGGAGGATTCAGAAGGATATTTTTCTCCACCTCAAGAATCAAATCCCAAAGCTCTGCTGCTAGGTGGGACAGAAAAGCAATGGGGAGAGGACGCAGTGAACCCAGTCTCTTTTTCTCTAAGAAAATATTTCATCACTGTTGGAAGGGACCAAACCATGAAGGCAGGTAAGCATAGCAAATTAAAGGGGAAGTTCTGAAAAGCAACTCTGGCACCCAAACAAACAGAAAAGGCACCTCACAACTAATGCTTGACCAGAGCCTTAACCTCAGATCTCAGCAACAGAGGACACTAAGAATATACACAACTGTCTGGTGTGAGCTGTTCCATGTAGGCACTGGGAAGACGGCTATGCAAAGGAAGATGGGGGGGGGGGGAGAAGCAATATGCCCTAGTTTTGTCTTCCTGTCTCAGATTCTAAATTTAGTTTCTGCCAAACTGCAGCCAGTCTTAAACAGTTTGGTAGAATTTGTGGAACATGACTTTTTTGGGTCAGCTGAAAATGTGTTTTTCATTTCATGCAGAGTTTTAGAGGACTATATTTTTCTTGGATGACACTTACAGATTCGTATGTTGGAGGAATTGCTGGAATCGGAGGAGGGTGAAGGCTAGTGAATGGTTGGTAGGTACCCACAGGTAGCCCATTGAAGCTCTCCTACAGAAATTAGAATGCTCATTAGCCATAGCAGATGCAGCTCACAGAGATTAGGCAGCATGTTCAAGAAAGAAAAACTGCTGCAAACACACATGGCAGCATTAAGACAAAAACAAAACTACCCGCCTCCAGAGCCCTGCATGAATCGAGATTTAGTTAATTACCATCCCCTTCGGATGTGGGTAGGAGAAAGGAGGAACTGGAGATGGCATCGGCAGGGGCAAGACTCCTTCAGGACCAGGTAGAGGGGCCATGAAGCCACCGCTGTTACCTCCACCTTTCTTGATGTCATCCACAAATCCTACATCAATCAGATCTGCTTCTACACCTGTAGGAGCCTCAGCCTGAGAAACAAGATGGCTCAATCTCACAACCAGGAAAGATACTGCTAGTGTACAGTCATTTTTTCAGATTGGTGGCTAATACATATTGATTAAATGAAAAGAACTCTGTGACAATGTTTGCTTCTTTGAATTTTTCTGAACATTTGTATCTCTTTGCAACTGGATGTTGAGTTTCATGTGCCCTAGTAAAACATAAAATGACGTTTTAAATGAAGTAACACTATTTTACTTGTTTCATTCATTACCTAAGATCATCCAACATATGATATACTACTGCAAAATAGTAGTCCACAACTCAACAATTGGTTGCCTCACCCTTAGCTGCAGTTAGTGCAACCAAGCACTTCCTTAACCAGTGATCAGTTTCTCACATCACTGTGTAGGAATTCTGATTTATTTTATTTATTCCTTTATGGTGAATTGCTTCGGGGCAGTAATTGCTGAGCTTTTCTAACATGAACTGCTGATTTTAAAACTGCCACAATATTTCTTTGGGGTTTGGATATGGCTTTGACTTGGCCACACCAAAATATTATATGCATTCCTTTTCATCTGCCATCTTATTGATAGGCCCAGTGGAAGAAAAGTTTCCAATTCCATCTTTTTGATGGAGTAGGGGTTCCCCACAGGGCTGTGTTTTGAATCCGTTACTGTTCACCTTGACCCATGACTGCTGTGCTAAGCCTGCTACGAATCGTATTGTGAAGTATGTGGATGGCATGGCAGTGGTGGTTCTTATCTGAGCCGATAACCAACATCCTTATAGGGAGGAGGAAAAGGCTTTGGTGGACTGGTGCAATAAAAGTAACCCGCTTTGTTAATATTAATTAACATTTGTTAATAAAACGAAGGAGATCATTATTGATTTTAGAAGGAGCTGGCATAGTCATACTCGTTGTATTAAGGCTGCAGCTGTGGAGGTGGTCAATAGGTGGGGGTGCAGATAACTAACAATCTGACTTGGTCTCTTCATAGTCTTTAGTGAAGTGTGCAAACCAGCATTTGCATTTCTTGCATCGGATAAGGAGAGCACATCTTTTTAAAGAGGCATGATTGAGAGCATTTTAACAAACTGCATCACTGTCTGGTTTGGTGGCAGCAGTGCCTCAGATAGAAAGTCCATTCAGAGAGTGTAAGGACAGCTGAGATCATTATAGGAAGCTCACTTCCCATTATTCAGGATACTTATAAGCACTATATGCTTAAAGCTTGAAGCATTGTTAGAGACCCCACACACCCACTTCATTCTGTTTCTGTTGCTCCCCTCTGGTAGGTTTCGAAGTATTTATAGCAAAACTACTATTTATTTATTTATTTATTTATTTTTGGGACTTATATGCCGCCCTATCTCCCAAAGGACTCAGGGCGGCTTACAATAAAAAACAACAATACAAAAATTAAAAAATGAATTAAATAACAGCCCCAAAATAAATTAACTAGTTAAAAATTAAAACATATTTAAAAACCCATCATCAATCCAGGTCAGCCTGATGGAAGAGAAAAGTTTTGAGGTCGCGGCGAAAGGACCGGAGGTCCGGGGCCATCCGAAGCTCAAGGGGAAGCTGGTTCCAAAGGGCTGGTGCTCCCACAGAGAAGGCCCTCGCCCTGGGGGTCGCCAGCCGACATTGTCTGGCCGACGGCACCCTGAGGAGGCCCTCTCTGTGTGAGCGCACTGGGCGATGGGAAGTCGTCCCCGCTAGCAGACGGTCCTGCAAGTATCCCGGGCCTAAGCCATGTAGGGCTTTAAAGGTAAGTACTAGCTTTTTTAACATCTTTGTTCTTTATGCTATGTCTTATAAATTCACAGAATTCTTTTTTCTCTCTCACCATGCATATGTATAAGTTTGAACTAGAATGTGGTATTTCTCTGTGTCATATGTATATGCATAATGTGTTTTTTTAAGAGCTGAATGGAATGAAATTTCATTTTATTGAATGCTGATTTGTGTATATTTAAAGTGAATAAAGTTATTATTCTATTCTATCTTGTAGACTTGTTTCTGTGGATCACTGTTGCCATGGGACTTAGAAAAATGGCCTGAAATTCTTGAATTTCTCATAGGATTCTGATATGAATCAGAATTTATGCTTTCCTGATGTAAATCAGAGGTCCCCAACCTTTTGGGCACCAGAGACCAGTTCCATGGAGAGAGGTTTTTCCCTGGACCAGAAGATGTGTGGTTCTGTGTGCTGCCTGCATCCCACCGATGGACTTTGCTTGTTTGTGCGAACCGGCAGCTGGCATGCCGTGGCCTGGTACTGGTCCACGCACCAGGGGTTGGACCCGATGGAAATGATCTCATAGCAAACCAGGGGAGGCACAATTATTTTTCTATTCTAACATGTTTGTGAAAATAAAGCTTGAATCAAATATTGGCACAATTTGTTCTCTGAGACTCCATTTGTGGATTACTAGAACTCAAATGAAGCTCCAAAATTAATATTAATACAGGCAAAGTGAAATTTTCACTCTTTTTCACACAATTGTGGCAGTCGAGAGACCTTCCACATCACACTAGAATGAGGAAGCCTCCTGCACTTCTACTTACCATGACCACCGAATCTGGTTCATAGGGCACATTATAGTTCTTGGCAATCTCAATCAAGTATCTCTCCACCAGGATTTTAGGAGGTGCTTCTACATTCAGTTTGTGTATTAACTAGAAAGCAGGGAGGAGGAAAAACAGTTTGTAACCACCACAGCTAAGCAGGGCTGACAGTTTTTATCAGGAATCACCCAAAAAAGAAAAATACAAAATTCTAAGAAGATGCTATTGCTTCTTTGTACGCATCATCAAAATTCTTACTCTGTAAAACCTGTTTTTGAGATACACTTTATACAGCCATCTGACCATCAATTGCATGGCTCTCCCCATTCTCACCCTGTCATTGACTGTCCCAATCTGGTTGCTTCGACATAGCTTGCCATATTCTTTGCTGTATTTGGCACATAGCTGATCAGCAACCTAGCACAGAAACAGAACAATTAAAAACTCATTGGCTATCTGTAAAGTGAAGCACTACAGCTCTTTCCAGATCAGAAGGCCTAAGCTTAGAAGCAGAGGAACCAATTTTAAATATCAAGCAAATCAAGAAAATTCTCAAGAGATTTGGAAAGTTATACTATCTTCACTTCAAAGAAAAATAAAGAGAAAGCAGACTGTTCTGACAAACTGTCTTGAACCTTTCAGAAAATTGGCCAATAACCCAGAGTCTGCTTTCTCTCACATAGCTAGTACTACTCACAATTTTCAGCTCAGCTACTTCTGACTGTAGTCGAGGAGCTGCCCAGATGAGGGTAGACACTGCTTCTGCCAGGCCAGGGTCCAGCTCCCTGAAGAAACAATATCAAGTCATGCAATACATAGGTCCAAAACACTCTCTCAGAAAGCAGGTTTCCATGTGAAAAGGATGCCAGAACACTGCCTTTCCTCTCCCAGAGTTTTCTTTCTGCTACCTGGGCCTTACTTCATTGAATGAATGAGGCCAAAACGAGCTAAAAGCAGGTCACAATACAACTCCAAGATCTCCATGGCCTCCACTAAATAATCTTCCCGAATAATGTGCTCCACACGGATGCGAGCCCGTTCATCCTTGCCAGCAGAAAGATAATCAGCAATTTCCTTCCTGGCTTTCTGGGCCAACTCAGCTGTAAAATAGGGAAGAGGAAAGTCATTGCTCAGTCTGCCCTGGGACAGGCGCTGGGATTCCCCCGGGGTAAGAGGGCCAGGCGGGAAGTACCACAGCCCCCCCCCTCAGCACCCTTCGCCTTCGGGGCCAAGGAGCCCTTTTCCCGTGGCGCCACCCCAAGGACGAGGCAGCTGGACAGCGAAGGGGCGGCGGGAGAGGCTGCTTCAGGTTCGCCTCCACTTACTTTTCTTTTTCTCCAACAACTTCAGACGATTGATGACGAGACGGAGATTGACGCGCAAGCGCTCAGCCTTGAACCCGGAGCCCAGCATCCCGGCCAGTCCGGCAACTGGAGGGCGAGGCGGAAAACGTTGGTCTTTCGCGCCCGAGACCTGCGCCGCCCGCCCGCCCGCCCGCCGCTTCCGGGAAGGACCCGAAGAGGCGACGCCGGCCGCTTCCGGCCTGCTTGGGCCGAGACGCCGCCCGCAGCGAACTCCTCCGGGCCCTGGGCCGGCTCCCCTCCCCGCCGGGGCTCTCCAGAGGCCCATAAGGGGCTCCACGGGAGGCAGAGAGGGAGACGCTCACCTCCGACAAGGCCGCAGCACGGAAGTACGCAAGCGGACGCCGGAAGCAGCCTAAGAAGCGGCGCCGCGCGCCGGTCTTGGGCGGAAGGCGCCTCCTGCAGGGGAACGGAAGCAGGAACGGGCGCTCTGCGTCACTGCCCTCAGTGCCCCGGCGGCTCCCTCGGCTCCCGGTGAGGGGTTCCGGCGGTGGGGACGCCTTCACACCTGCCCCGCCTGGGGCGCTGTGCTGGGCCGGCGCCCTCCAGTAGATGCTGCGGCGGGGGCGGCTGCCGGGGGCGCTGGAGCGCCGCCGGGGAGAGCCCGCGACTCCCTCCGGCTCCGCCGGCCTCCCCACGCCCTACCCGAGCGCCTGGCGGCGGCTACGCTACCACCAGCCCGGAGCCGCGTCCCGCCGTCGGAGGCAGGCTCCAGCGTGGCGCGCGCCCGACGGCCGGCCGGTCCCCGTGCACGAGCCGGGCGCTCCCGCCGCCGCGCCGCCATCTTCTGCTGGCGCCCCGCCGGGCGGCTCTTTGTCCGCCGCCGCTGCTGCTGCCACGCCGCGAGTCGAGCCCGGCGACGGAGGGCGGCGGCGGCCGCCAGGTGAGGGCCGAGCCGCGGCGGGCTCCCGAGCGGGACGGGCGGCGGCCCCTTGCGGCGCGGCGTGACGCGGGGCTCTTCTCTCCGCAGGGGCGCCCCCGCGGGGGGGGCAAGCCATGTCCCGCCGGAAACAGGCCACCCCCAATAAAGTGCGCTGTGAGTAACGGGCGGGGCTGCGGGAAGGGGGCCCGGCCCAGCGCCCGCCTTCCGCGCCGGAGCAGCGCCCATGGCCGTGGCGGCGCTGGCGGGCGGGGACGGCCGGGCAGCCCCTCCGCGTCCGCTTCCCGGGGGGCGCGGCGCCTCCGGGCTCGGAGGGCGGCCCGGGTGACCCGCCCTGCCGCTTTTGTCCGCAGGGGAGCAGGTCCTGGCCGGCCTGGAAGAGCATAAGCGGCGGGCGGCCATGAGGAAGAGCCTCCCGGTGCTGCAGGGCGTCCAGCCTGCCGTCATGGGGCAGGAGCCGCCGCCGCCCCCGCCGGAGAGAGCCTCCAGCAGCAGTGAGTTGCCTCCGCTAGCGGGCGGGGCGCGCCGGGTTGGAGCGGGGTGGGGGAGAGCTGCGCTCTGCCGCCCTGCCTGCCCTCCCGAGCCACGGCTTGCGTTGCAGGTGAGAGCGAGGAAGAGACCACCCAGGACGAGGCCTCTTCTCCGGCTTCTGAGGAGGACGGAACAGGGGGGGCTGCGGTGAAAAAGGAGCAAGGGTCAGCGGAGCAGCCTGGGCAGCGCAATCCTGAGATGCAAGCCCAAGAGGCAAGTGCTCCTCCCCCACCCGTAGCCAGGTTGTGCCAGAAGTGAAGCCAGGAGGCTTCCCCAAATACTAGCCAGCCCACACTTTCGGTGGGATAGCTTTTATGTTCCTCTTCTTCATACCAGCCTACAGAGGTAGATCTATGGGCTGCATGACTTGGGTTTTCAACCTTTGATTAGGCTACGAAAATAGGAAGTCTAACTTGCTAGAGCCAGGTGGAAAAACCCTTCAAATGAGGTTGGGAAAAAGAACACCCTGGCTTTCAAAGCTCGCTCAAGAATGTGCACAGGACATACCATGGATTAAGTGTCCTTTTTTCTGTTCTTACAATGGAATGACTTTCCCGTGTAGTCACTTGGTCCAGACCAGCAGCAAAACTGTGTGTCATGCTTATGGTCCTGCCTGTTTTTTTCCATCAGCCTTCTCTCTCTTATAGATGGGATTCGGCACTAACCCAGATGCCTTGATGGGACTCTCTCGCTGTCCTCTTTGTCAGCTAGAATGTGGCAGCAGGGAACAGCTTGTGACTCACGTGTACCAGGTATCTATCTTGAGGCCATTCTTCAAGCGGACTGCCCTGCCCTTGCTTCTGTCCAGGCTGAGCTTTCTCATTCTGGTTGGGAAAGGTGTAGTATTTGTGGGATGCCATTTCACCAGCCATCCTAGGGAATGCCTTGTGGGTATCTCTCCTTCAGTCCCAAGGAAGAGGGATTTCTTCCATGGCTTGGCTTCAGCCTGCCCTTGTAGGGACAGAGCAATTGAGCCTTTACCTCACAGCTCGGCCTCGTTTGCAGCACACAGCGGCTGCAGTCAGTGCCAAGAGCTACCTGTGTCCTGTCTGCAGCCGAGCACTCAGCTCCCCAGGGTCGCTGGGTAGGCATCTCCTCATCCACTCCGAGGACCAGCTATCCAACTGTGCAGTATGCGGGGCACGTTTCACCAGCCACGCCACTTTCAACAGGTGAGAAACTGCAGCAGAAGGAAGTCAGAAGTCTTACTTTGGTAGTTCTTGGCCAGCATAACCCAAGTTGCTATAGGATATCCTAATGGAACCTTGGGGGAAGGTGGAGAAGCTTCGCCCGAGAGATCTTTTGGCCAACTACTTCCCTCAAGGATTCATGGTTAATCTCCAGAGGACACACAGGCCATGAGGCTGACTCGAGAGAGTTCTTGCCTTCGCTGATTCTTTCTCTTTTGTAGTGAGAAGGTGCCGGAGGTGCTGTCTGGAGATTCCTTGCCTGCTCCTCCCCCAGAGGGCTCTTCTAGCACCGAAGAGAAAGCTGCTGCTCTCAGCCCTGCTGTGTATCCTGCTGGCCTCCTCCTTGTGTGCAACAGCTGTGTGGCTTACCGCAAACTTCTGGAAGCTCAAGCCCCAGGGGTGCGCAAGTGGGCCTTACGGCGGCAGAATGAACCTCTAGAAGCAAGGCTGCAGCGCCTAGAACGAGAACGTACAGCCAAGAAAAGCCGTCGGGACAATGAAACACCAGAGGAGCGAGAAGTGAGGCGTATGCGGGACAGGGAGGCTAAGCGCCTGCAACGGATGCAGGAGACAGATGAGCAGCGTGCACGACGCTTGCAGAGGGATCGCGAAGCCATGCGTCTCAAACGTGCCAATGAAACCCCTGAGAAGCGGCAGGCTCGCCTCATCCGAGAGCGTGAAGCCAAGCGACTGAAGCGGCGGCTAGAAAAAATGGACATGATGCTGCGTGCTCAGTTTGGCCAGGACCCCTCGGCAATGGCAGCACTGGCTGCTGAGATGAACTTCTTCCCGCTCCCTGGCGGAGGCATGGAATTGGACAGCCAGTTGCTCAGCAAAATGTCCTTTGAGGAGCCAAGCCCCAGCACACTGCATTGAATTCTTTCCCTATGAACTCTTTGGACTGGGTCTTTTTGCTATGCCAGTGGACCTGGAATGTGGCCAGCAAAGTGCTTCTGCTCTCTGGGTGCTATAGATCACAATAGAAATGGGTTGCAGGGAGGAGACAATAATAATAATAATATAATAAAAGTTGGAAGGGACCTTGGAGATTACTACTCCAACCCCCTGCTCAGGCAAGAAACCCTATACCATTTCAGACAAATGGCTGTCCAGTCTCTTCTTAAAAACTTCCAGTGCTGGAGCATTCACTGCTTCTGGAGGCAGGTTGTTCCACTGGTTAATTGTTCTTACTGTCAGGAAGTTTCTCCTTAGTTCTAGGTTGCTTCTCTCCTTGAGTAGTTTCCATTCGTTGCTTCTTGTCCTGCCTTCAGGCACTTTGGAGAATAGCTTGACTCTTTGTGGCAACCCTGAGATATTGGAACACTGCTATCATGCCCACCCCCTCCTTCTCTTCATTAAACTACACATACCCAATTCCAGCAACTGTTCCTTACATGTTTTAGCCTCCAGTCCTCCAATCATCTTTGTTGCTCTTCTCTGTACTCTAGACAGTCTTAACATATCTTTACATCGTGGTGACCAAAACTGGATACAGGATTCCAAGTGTGGCCTTACCAAGGCATTGTAAAGTGTTACTAACACTTCATGTGATCTTGATTCTATCCCTGTTAATGCAGCCCAGCACTGGTGGCTCATATGTAAGTGATTGTCCATTAGGACTCAAGATCCCCCTCACAGTTGCTACTATTGAGCAAGGTACCACCTGTACTATACCTGTACATTTGTTTTTTCTTGCTTAAATGTAGAACCTTACTTTTTCACCACTGAATTTCATTTTGTTAGTGCCCAGATCCTCCTGTATCTTAAGCCCATCTTCCTGAGTGTTGGCTACTCCTGCCAGCTTGGTGTCGTCTGCAAATTTTATGAGTTCCCCATCTATCCCCTCGTCCAAATCATTGATGAAGATGTTGAAGAGCACTGGGCTAGAACAGAGCCCTGGGACACCCCACTACACACTTCCCTCCATGTAGATGCAATTCCATTGAGGACCACACGCTGAGTACAGCCGGGCAGCCAGCTACGAATCCATCTGGTGGTAATGCTGTCTAACCCACATGTTTCTATCTTATCAAGTAGTAGGTTGTGATCTATTTTATCAGATGCCTTACTGAAGTCCAAGTAAATTATAACTACAGCATTCCTCTGGTCCACTAATTTTGTCACTTGGTCAAAGAACGCAGTAAGATTTGTCTGGCATGATGTTTTTGACAAACCCATGTTGGCTTTTAGTAATGACTTGGTTTTCCTCTAGGTGTTCGCTGATTCGTTGTTTATCTTTTCCAGAATCTTCCCAGGTATTAAGGTCAGGCTGATAGGTCTGTAGTTTCCTGGATCTATTTTTTCCCCACTTTTGAAGATGGGAACTACATCAGCTCTTTTCCAATCCCCTGGTAGTTCCCCAGTGCTCCAGGATCTTTGAAAAATGTTCAGTGGTTCTGAGATCACATCTGCCAGTTCCTGGAGAACCTTGGGGTGTAATCCATCTGGTCCTGGTGATTTGAACTTGTCTAGGCTGGACAGGTCCTCGTTTACCATTTTCTTGCCTATCTTGTGTTTCTAATCTGTTTTTATGGTACTGTTTCTGATAGGTTGGACTGTTTCTTTTCCCTTTGTGTAAAGACAGATGCAAAAATCGAGTTAAATAGTTCTGCTTTCTCCCTGTTGCTTGTCACCTTCTTGCCACTTTCCCCCACTAATGGACTAATCATTTCCTTCACTTTTTTCTTGTTTGGCTCTATGTCTTCCATGCTTCTGGTCTTGTGTGCTGGTTGCATCACAGTATGAGGAGGGAAGCTGGAAGGCTCAAGACTACATCTCTCCTCCTCTTGGCTCCACACCACCAGTAGTCTTTGTAGTCTGCTTCTTCAAAGTCCAACTTTCACATCCATAGCATCACAGGAAAGATTTACCTGTATAGTGTTTTTTAATCCCAACTTGTAAAACAGAAGTGCCCAATTCAATGAGCATACTTAATATTGACTGGCCCAGTCACCCAACCAGCTTTTAATTATGATCTAGGTAAACATGACATCAGAACATTTTTTCCAAAGATTTCATTGCTGCCTATCAAGTGCTACTCTGCAGCATATTTTTTGATGCTGGTTTTATTATTGTCAGTCAATCCTGAAAGGCACAAGTAATCCACCATACCTCAGGATCTTCACTGGCAATTCTAAGGCTGACCCCTATTCCTATTATTAATTTGATGGTCTTTATACTTAATTGTAGCCAATTGACTTTGATTACTACTACTTGCAGAAAATTTCCTTTTAGATATTGGGAGTAGTGTCATCAATATAGCACAGGTGCTTGATGTTTCTTCTCCAGTTTTAAAACTCATCTTCCAATCTGGTCTTCAATAAATATCCAGCATATAGGTTGAATTAGGGATGAGTATACAGCCTTGTCTCTCCATGTTTCATCAGGAATACAGCTTCCTGACCTGTGTGTAAATTTCATGGATAGACTAAGATGTTCTGGGATTCACGTTTTCCTAAACACACTTCACAGTTTAACATGGCCAAAGGCCTCCTTTTAATCAATGAAGCACACCCTGCTTTTTTATATATTGATTCCTCAATTATTCAGTATGGATAGGCAATTCTCTTGTTCCTCTGCCTTTTCTTATGTAAGCTTGAACATCTGACATTCCCCTCTTCATTCGGGGCTCTAATCTGTTAGATAATCCTCAGAATTATTTTGTTAAATGTGAAATTAACACTGTGCAACAGTTTGCACTAACTATCTTTGGTGCTGGTTTGTGGAATGAACTCATTCAACCTGGTTTTCACTGTGGCATTCTCCAAATTTGCTGTAGTTCAATTAAAATCTTTACTAATTGCTACCAACTTAAGATAGTAGTCTAATCCCTAGCAACTTAATGAGTACTTTACCACTAGAGGTTCTTGTAAATAGAGAATATCTTCTCGGATAGTAATATCCTTACTATACAGAATTTCCTTCCACTTTTGTTTGATAGTTTTTGAATCGTTACTTGTAGTCATCTACATCTTTAAGCAAGCCAATTTGAGGTTGAAACAGGTCAGAGATCTTTTGTAAAACATTGCTTCTGCATGTCTGTTTCATCTTCAATGTCTTTACAATGTGGCAATACTACTAATCTCTTCTAACAAATTTCTTAAAATTCTTTCATGAACTCTCAGGTTCAGATTCTCTTGGCAATTTCCGCTGTCTATTCTGCCATTGTTTTTCTTGTGTAATCTTTGGCAGGCTTTTTTCACATTAATCTTTTAACAACTTACACAGTTCCTCCGGCTTCTGGGCAGTAAGGTCTTCCAAGCAATACTCATGTTCTCCTTGAAAAGGGTGGGTATATGAAGATGAAACATATATTCTCTTTGAAGAATGAGCAGATAAGTCACTGTCTAGCATGTTTTAGTTCACAATCTGTGATTTAAGCCTTTTAATTTTTCCTTTGAATCCTAAATGCTTTTATATTGGCTACAGTCTAAAAAAATCCAGACACATCATGAACCAACCGTTTTGACAGTTTTTTAAAACTAGTGAGCTTTGTTGGCTATAAGAAAAATCCCCAAATGCATCTTACAGCAATGTCTTTATTAGGCCATCACACAAATATGCAAACTGTTAAGAACGTTGTTTAAAAACTCAGTTGTTTGGGGACAATCCTAAGTGCTGTCAGTCTTAACATATTACTTGCTAACAGTAAAATAAGCTTAGAGAACTGCATAGGTTTTGATGAGCTGCTTCTGCCAATTTTGACCGTATCAGCACCAGTCTTCCTCCTTCACACTGAGCACAGACTATACAGAAGACAGCAATAACCAGTGAATGTCTTTGGCATCCATGTGTCACATTTGAAGACCAGCTGTATTACCAATATGGGGGAAGCAATGCAAAATTAGGGAAGGAGCATTCTTCATCTGTCCCTGTGCAGCACCCCATTCTCCATTAATAAACCTACTGTGAATATTACTAACCGTTACGTTAAATTGTCAAAATGATGCTGAGTTATAGTTAGCTTTCCAGGGTAGTATTTGCTCCACAGGGTAAACAGACAGCAAAAGAAAAAACTATTGGCATATTATTAGGTACATACATGTGTGCACATGCATATATATGTGTATGCCATTTATAGCCAAGTTAAATGAACACATTTGAAGAGCTTAACAATAAAAATACAGCCTGCATTTACAGCAATATTAAATCATAAAACAGGAAAAAGGATCTCACCCCAAATACAAATATACAGTACATGTGGATTTATTTAAAACAGATACAAAAAAGCACAATAAAATAGATTATCCTCCTTAAACTGCAATGTAGCATTAAAGATCAGGGAGGAGAAAAGCAGTTGGGAGTTTGGCTGGTCCTAAGGCGTTTGCCAGTATATCACTGGCTAGAGTAAAAATAATGATTGGTTCTAGGGCTGCAACATGTACAACTCTGGTGGCATATGGCATTCAGTCCACGCCAGCTAAGGTGCTATCTATTGGAGAGGTCCCAGGGAGGAAGAGGGACCCTCAGAGAAGCTTCTTGTGGGCCTGCCCTGGCCCCATCATGATTCCCCTTTCATGAGCCCTTCAAGGAGCTCTCCTTTAAGGCTAAGATGTCCTTGAAAGGGGCAACAGAAGCAACTCCCAAGAGGAAATGGCATCTGACAAATGCCCTGTCAAGAGATGAATTGTTCTTAGGGTTCGTGGGCAACAGGACAACATGGGAGATGTCAACCCCACAGTATTGGGTATTAGGCAGCCTCCCCTGCAATTGCTAGAATTGGGCACAACTTTCTGTAGTGTCACATGAGAGAAATAGCCTATTGCTCTAGCTGGCTCTCTCAGGTCTCTGTGGGACTTACGGAGCAACGACTAAAGACACATCTGCAACTCTCTTGTCCACTCAGAAACATGCCTCTGAAAACAGGATTGTGAGCAGTCTGCCACATAGACAAAACTTTGGACCCACGTGGGTGAGCTGTCCAAAACTGAGGGGTTCAGTTTCAGCAACTACGGACAACTGGCACTGCAGCCTGGAGATAACTACTCATGTTGAGAGAAAGGATTAAGCTTGTTTGCAGCCATAAAACTACTGCCCCTTTATCTGGCATCAGAGGAGAACTCAGTACAGAGATTAATCAGGAGGCACACAAAGGAAGTTCAGGGGACCCTGAGAGGAAGTTAAGAAAGGCAGATATGTTGGACAAAAGGTGGTTAGGAATAGTGCAAAGTGCCCGGGTCTTTAGGAGAACACAGCAAAGAACCCGGCAGAGAAAGCAAGGTCACCTTTCATCTAGAGAGAGAGGGATGGGCCGAAGTAGAATCTCAGCACTCAACACCTAGCAGAATTGCCAAGCAGTGGAATTGAAGCCACCCATGAGAAATAAGCCAGGGTATACATTTAGAATTATTAGAAGTGGCTGTTGTAACAGCTGTTTTGGGGGGAGATTTTGTCATCATTATACCAGACAACACAGTAAACCTCTGCCTAGAGCTAAAAGCACAGTAACAAGACAAGATGCTCAGCAAGGCACCATAAAATGAGGCAATTCTGCATCATTTTCAGTGCAACAGACTTAAAACTGTTAGCCGCTTGCCATTTTTGCTTATTGTTTCCTAAAATATAAAAGTCTACTGCCCCTTTTTAGTCTCTGTTGAAGCTGGCAATTGATAAAGGACACTTTCCTCAACCATAGCCTTTGTATGCCTGCAAAAGCAGCAGCTATACAGTTGAACTCTAGCTCAGCAATGGATGTTTGAGAAAGTACTGGCAGCAAAGGGAGAAATGGAATGCAGCATTAATGGAAGAACAGTATTACCTGGGCAGGAATGTTATAGCAGAATGGATGCAGAGCCAGCAAACTAAGGGGTCTGCCAATATACTTTATACTGCACAAATCCTTGTTCTGCTTCTACTTTCCCTATTAAAAAAGGCCTCAGCTCTATGTGGCAACAATTACAAAACTATGCACTGGGTAGCAGATTTGTTGAACAGGACTGCTAGATGTTTCTTCTCAATACAATAAGATACACAAATATCTCCCTAAGGAGACGTGGAGACTCCCAAACTGGACTACTGCAGTGCCTAGACCAATTAGTCAAAGTATCTTGACTAAGACCTGAGCAGAAGACTGGACAATTCTTAGCTCCCATACTGACTCTTTTTCTCTCGGTGAAAGTATCTTGCTACCTATGAGTAAGTGTCCAATTAAAGTGCTTGCATCTTAAGGGACCTGGTGATCCCTCTCTTCATCTCACCTCCCAGAATGCAGGGGAAGATGGGAAGAAGTTCTGCCAGTAGAATGGTTTAGGCACACAGCTGGAGGAGCTGGACATCTCTTGGGCATCAAGAGAATCTGATTAATGGCCAGACTATCCAGCATGGCACTGGTTCACCCATCACCAGAATTCACTTCCCTGCATTTGAACGACCCTCTATGGACAATTTGACTTCCTGGGGAATAAACGAAGGCCGAAGCAGGGATAAATGAGGCTCCTCCACTAATTTTTGAAAGCTGGGACCTGCCCAGCCATATACAGAAATGGGTTCTAGATAGGATTCCTGGGATAAGCCTAACACTCCTACTGTCCTCTGTAATGGAGTCTTCTCCCTCACCTGATCTTGTGGCTCCCGAAGGATTATCCCACTCTGCTCTGGCTTCTCTTGGATAGTGCCCCGAGAACTACTTTGTGGAACCAACTTCCCATTCAGGCTTTGTAAACTTATGGAAATACAAACATCTCCCACCTGAAGCTTATGACAAGGGAGGGAAAAAAGCCGAGCAGTCCTTTCTGGGCTGCAGGATGACCAGCCTTGACCATAAACAAAGAAAGGGTGCTCAGGAGGGACATCAATGCTAACTTTGCTCTGCT
This sequence comes from Vipera berus, assembly GCF_964194415.1. Taxonomy (NCBI): domain Eukaryota; kingdom Metazoa; phylum Chordata; class Lepidosauria; order Squamata; family Viperidae; genus Vipera; species Vipera berus. The sequence goes on along the minus strand of NC_138213.1, from coordinate 111,944 downwards.
GCTCTCCAACTACAAAATGCAGCATTACAAAGCCCTGCCAGGGGCTTTCCTGAATGTCCACCACTGTGCTGGAATCGATCTTGAGGCCACCACTCACCTCTGCACTACGCACAAAGTCTTGGGTTTGAAGATCCTCGACTCGCTTGAGCTCCCCAGTAGCCAATTGAATAATGGCTCCTTTCATGAAGTGGGAGGGCAGGTGGCCCTGGGAGTGGGCAAAAACTGTTTCCGGCTGCACCTCTTGGGGTGCTATGTCAGGGCTCACTCTTTCCAGGCCTTCCTGAACTGCAGGCTGAAGGGGTCCTAAGACTAGTTTGCCATTGACCAGGGTCAACCTTTTGAGAGTTTGCCTAGAGCAGAGTTGCTTCTCAGGTGACTTTGCAGACAGTCTTTGCAAATGGCTCTTCGCAGCATTAACTTGTACCGGGTTTCTCCCCGACTCCTCTTTCTGCTCTGCAGCATTACGATGGGACAGGTTAAGAGGGCTGAAGTTGTCCTGCTGAGCAGAACAAATAGGATATTCTGAGAGAACTCCCACTACCCTCTGCACTTCTAGGTCTGGGGTACTTGGCTGAGATGGCACCGATACCTCCATTCTCAAGACCGGAGTACTTGTATTGTACTCTTCAACAGTCCTTGGCCACTGCCCTTCAGCTTCACTCTCCATTGCCCCAACAGACCTTTGTGGCCCATTCATTGTGAATCTTTTGGGATCAAGCTGCTTCTCCTGCATAGGTTGGTCCGGGTTCAGACCAACGGCAGCCTCAAATGTCGAGTAACCTGCTGGCACACGGGACATCTGGTAATAAATTGGAATCTGACCCTGTGAAACATCCAGAAGGTGGCCTCCAATATGAGGTTGCAGAGGGCCTGAGAATGAAATGGAGGCAGAAGTTTTGCCAAAAGTGTGGGTCACCTGTGAGGAACTGAGGTCATTGGACAGATTTGGTGCGTAGGGCACAAAGTGAGGGACGTGAGAGGTGGCGAGGCCAGCAGAAGATGACAGCAGGTGGCTGGGGAGGAAGCCATGAGGCACGGCGTAGGGCAGTGAGTAATGCGACCCCACAAATTGCAAAGGGCTGGCAGGGAGCTGCGTGTAATGGATGGGCGGATAGGGGACTGCTGGATGCTGCCGTTGCTGGTGGAGCAGCTGTGAAGTCAGGCCGTAAGCAGCAGGCAGCGGGCTCACGTTCACCACCGGGGCGAAGGTGGTCGGGGGCGCAGCCACCTTGTACAAGCCGCACTGGTCCACAGTCAAGCTGGCCACAGTTTCGCTGGGGTGGTCGCCGTCACTGGTGTCATCACCGCCGGGCTCACTGTAACGCGAAGGTGCGTGACCCGGTTTGCCCGCCGCCGCCTGAGGCCGCTGCGACGAGGCCGCCGCCGCCGGATCGCGCTCGGCCGACCTGCCCGGGTCGTCGCCGTCTCCCCCGCTGGCGGACGCCGGTAGCTCTCGCTTCTTGGGCGGGAGGCGGCCCTGGCCGCGTTCCTGGGCCGCCCGCATGGCGCTCGCTGGCGGAAGGGGGGCTTCACCTGCGGAGGCAAAGAAACCAGCAGCGTTAGAGGCGCGGAGGCCAGAGGGGGAACGCGCACACCCGACGCCCCACTAGCTCACCTGCCGCCTGGGCGCCCGCCTGCCGCATTTCTACAGCCGCCGCCGCCGCCTCGCCCGGGCTCCATCGCGCTGCCGGCCCCGCCCTCCGCCTCTCGGCGCGCCGGAAATGCTTCGGGTGTGATGCCAGCGAGGCGCGAGAGGGCGCGCCTAGATGACGTCACTCCCCAGCCAGCGGTCGCCGTAGCAACTCCACAGGAAGCAGTTGGCGACGTGACGCCGACGCTGGATTTCGCTCGCCGGGGCTGCGTTTTGCTTCGAGTACCTGGCGAGCCGCTCCGGTTCCCCATAGGCCTGGTCAACCCGGCTGCACTGGCTTAGTTCTGCTCTACAGCTGAACTTTTCGTAACAGTCTAAGGTCGCTGCGAGCGCCCCCACCCCCACCCGGGCGAAGGGCAGCCCCGGACAAACCTTCCGGGCCAGCAGTAGACACGCACAGCCGCCGCCGGGCTGGAAGCTCGTTTGGACGTTTTCCCGTTTCCTCCCGGAAATGGTCCCCCGGCGCCTGGCCTGGGACGGAGGGTTCGGACCCGGGATTTCTCGCGTCTTCTCCAGCGGGCTGGTTCTCGCGGTCCGCCCCGAGACCGTGGCTCAACGCCCGAACATTTAACAGGAACGCCGTTGCCCCCTTCCTCCCCCAGGCGCAGAGGGACCTGCTCCGGCAAGCATTGGCCGGCGGGGCCATTCGCGGCGCCTCGTCACACTAGTGGAGGTCCCATTCTTTCCACTTCACAGGCGCCCAGGAAGAGATGTGACCCCCGGCGGAACCTTCATACTCGTCGGCGAGTTCCTGCCGGGCGGTTATGGCCGGCGTGACAGCCGCGGTGACTCGGCAGGCGTCTGACGTCATCAGTGACTGCCGCGGAGCGGTCTTCGTGTTCCCCACCTCGGACGCCTCCGCTTGAGAAACGAGTCCTGCGGGCGGCTGCCGCAGTCGCACGCGCAGCTAGAGTTGCCGGGACCGCGAAAAGGGATCAACCCGGGGGCCGTCCGCTTAACAGTCTTAACGAGTAACCGCCGCGTCCAGACGGAGATAAACTAGCAAGTGCCGGCCGCAGAATTCCTCCGCCTGCGGTATCGGTGCTTTGGTTCCGCTGCCGCCATTTTGGATGCCAGGCTCCTGCCTCTGTCGCCGCCATCGCTGCAGGGACCCGGCCCGGTGAGTGGGCGCTCGGAGAAAGGTGGGGGCCGGAGCGCTTCCCCCCCCCAAAGGCGGCCGGCGCGTCTCGAGTCTCCCTTCGCGGCTGGCCGAGCTTTTCCCGGCGGGGGAGGAGCGGGGCCCGGGCTCGGCTCAGCCCCAATAGTCTCCGGCCGTCGTGCGCCGGTGAGCCGGCCGGGCCCCGAGGACGCAGCCCAGGCCCACCTTCGCTGTTCCGCTCGGGGGAACCCTGAACGACTGGTGGAGCCATCGGGGAGGGTTGACAGCGCGGCCGAGCGGGAGGCTCTTCTCCGGAAAAGTCTGATAGGCTATGAGGCCATCAGGGACTTTCGACCCTGGGACCGGCCCCGGGGATTGCTCTCCGAGGAGAAGCAGTTGGTGTTCTTTTTGATGGTGTCCACCTGAGTGGCCGTTTTGCTTGTTAGCGTTCCGAGTGTTCTGGTTTTTTTTCCTCTCACCCAAAGTGGTTCAGCCTCGGTTATTCTGATTGCCTTCTTCCAGCTCATTCTTTTTTCCGAACTGGTATACAAAAGCTGTATGTAGTAACCTCGACAGAACACGTCTCTAAATTTCCATGTTGTGGAGGGGAAAGCTCCTAGGAATGTTTATGACATTTTTCAGGAGAAAAAAGGGAAGTTTGTCATAAGTAAACTCCTCTGAAAAGAATTTGATTTGAAAAATTTGCCTGTGTCTGTGAAAATGGATTTTGTAAAATACTATCTGGGTTAGTTCATCACAATACATTGCTGGTTTTTATCCATGGTTTAGTGAATGTATAGCATGATACAACACCAAATAAACCATAGCATAACTTAGTACATTCTGGGAAGCATCCTGCTGGCAGATTTTGAATCCTGTTCTTCTTTTGTGAGCTCAAGGTGGTACATGTAGGAGTCTCCTTTTAATCTTTCCCCCACATGACCATCTTTGATGTGGATTAGTCTAGAAGACAAAGGCAATGAGTATTGTTGAATTATAGAATTTTAATCTGGGTCCCCCAGATTATGTATTAACCATTAAATTCCACTAGCTTTCAGCATGAATATTCTGGATTAATGCAGTCAATCAAATCATAGCCATGGGAGCTATATTTTAGGGTGATAATAAATCTAGCCCCAATACATATTTGTACATAGGATTCCCATTACATTCTACAGAAGCATTACTGAAGATATATCAAGTAACACTTTGGTGTACCTTCACTAATGCTGCATCTGCTGAATGGCTCCCTAAGACACACACTAGATCTAAATCAGGGTTCTTTAAACTTGGCCTTTTTATGACTCATGGACTTCAACTGCACGCTGGCTGAGGAATTCTGGTAGTTGAAGTCCACAAGTCATAAAAGGGCCAAGTTTGAAGACCCCTGATCTAAATAATGAAAATAGTTTGGAAGCTGTTAATACAGATGTCTTTGAACAATCCTTTTTGACTTCAGTTGGCTGAGCCCTATCTACGAGCAATGGGGAATAGTCTTAGATTTGTCATCTTAGATTTAAGATTTTGGAAGAGCTAGTCCTAACTCTGAACAAAACTTGCTTCTGATAGCTGGGACAGGGAGCGGTTGATAATTAACAAAGTTTTTGGATCTCATAACCAGCTTCCCTCATACTGAAAAATAGTGTGATGAGTTTGCCCTGATGATGTGAAAGAGTTTGCAGATATGTGTAAAGACGCATTAATCTAGAGAAATTGCTAGACAAGAAATCACAGATAATTTGTAATAACCACAAAGAAATAACATCCATTGAAATAGCCCTAAACACGTAGATTTAATTTATAGACACTTTAAAACTGTACAGAGTGAGACGCGGTGGCTCAGCCTGGGTTAGGATGCTGAGCTTGTCAATCAGAAGGTCGGCAGTTTGGCAGGTCGAATTCCGAGTGCCGCGTAGCAGAGTGAGCGCCTGTTACTCGTCCCAGCTTCTGCCAACCTAGCAGTTCGAAAGCACGTAAAAATGCAAGTAGAAAAATAGGGACCACTTCAGTGGGAAGGTAACAGCGTTCCGTGCACCTTTGGCGTCTAGTCATGCCGGCCACATGACCACGGAGACGTCCTCGGACAAGCGCTGGCTCTTCGGCTTTGAAACGGAGATGAGCACCGGCCCCTAGAGTTGGAAACGACTAGCACGCATGTGCGGGGGAACCTTTACGTTTACCTAAACTGTACAGTATTCAAATAATTACAGAATAACAGAGTTGGAAGATGATCTAGTCCAACCCCCTGCTCAAATAGGAAACCCTATACCATTTCAGACTAATGATTGCCCAATCTCTTCCTAAAAACTTCCAGTGTTGGAGCATTCACAACTTCTGGAGGCAAGTTGGTTCCACTGATTAATTGTTCTGTCAGGAAATTTCCCTTTAGTTCTAGGTTGCATCTCTCTCTGATTAATTTCCATCCATTGCTTCTTGTCCTGCCTTCAAGTGCTTTGGAGAATAGCTTGACTCCCTCTTCTTTGTGGCAACCCCTGAGATATTGGAACACTGCTATCGTGTCATCCCTAGTAGTCCTTTTCATTGAACTAGATATTCCTAATTCCAGCAACTGTTCTTTATATGTTTTAGGTTGCAGTCCCCTAATCATCTTTGTTGCTCTTCTCTGCACTCTTTCTAGAGTCTCAACATCTTTTTTACATCGTGGTGACCAAAACTGGATGCAGTATTCCAAGTGTGGCCTTACCAAGGCATTGTAAAGAGGTATTAATACTTCACGTGATCTTGATTCTATCCCTCTGTTAATGCAGCCTAGCACTGTGTTGGCTTTTTTGGAAGGTGCAGCAGACTGCTGGCTCATATTTAAGTGATTGTCCACTAGGACTTCCAAGATCCCTCTATTATTACTATTACTATTGAACAAGGTACCATCTGTACCTGTGCATTTGGTTTTTCTTGCCTAAATGTAGAGCCTTACTTTTTTCACCATTGAATTTCATTTTGTTAGATAGCGCCCAATGTTCAAGTCTGTCCAGATCCTCCTGTATTTTAAGCCTATCTTCTGGAGTGTTCTGCCAGCTTGGTGTTGTCTGCAAATTTGAGGAGTTCCCCATCTATCCCCTCATCCAGATCATTGATGAAGAGTACTGGGTCTAAAACAGAGCCTTAGGGTACCCCCACTGCATACTTCCTTCCATGTAGATGCAGTTCCATTGAGGACTACATGTTGAGTGTGGTTGGTCAGCCAGTTACGAATCCATTGCTTAGTCACAAAGTATCCCATCACCATTAGCCTGGCTGTCTTGTGCTAATTCAGCCCAGGTGGTTTGTTTATGGTTCACTGCACTATATTGCAAACTGTAACATTAAGTTAATGCGGTAGTTGCTGTTCAGTCTTTGGGCTGCTTCTGAGCGGGCCTGGGTGTCTTCAATTAGCAGAGTGAAATTAAACACAGATAGCAGAAGTGAAATCTCTCAGTTCCATTAACATGTTCTATCTCAATCTGGTTCCTCTATTCATTTAATTTGTTATTTAATTGTTATGTTCAGAGGTCTACCCTGTACAGTATAAGTGCCAAGCTGATAGGTCTATAGTTTTTATAGCTTTTCACAATATATTCTCTTCTCGGTGAACTTACTTTAGAAATACAGGATGCCCATCTGATTCCAGTGGTCCTCCTGGACTAGCATTCTTTTGCTTTACCATGCATTTCACTGGTATGTTCCTAGGAATCGTTCAACTGTTCCTTCTCATCTAACTCTACAACAAATTTGACTTCTTGTGATGTTTGATAGCTGCTGGTTTTGTAAGGTAGTAGAAAAAATAAACATGGTTTATGTTATGAAATGTAACAAGAACAAATGATGTTAATGTTTCCCTCAAGACTTTCATAAAGGTGGCTCTGTAACAGCCCTTGAACTGGGGTGTGAGGAGGATCTTGTGGAATCAGTTTTGGATACCAACTATTCCTCTGAAGGAGGACTTGCAAGTAATACGGGAGGGATTGATACTAGCTCTGAAGGTTCTTCTTTAATAAAATGAATCAATCCCACACGATACGTGGTAGAATTAATTACCTAGTACTTATTTGTATTGATTAGCATTTCTGGCAGCTTCTTGCAGTTTTAAGCAGCATATAGTCTTGACATTACATCCATTCACAATTACATTATTGTCAAAACTATGGCAATGTGTTTTGTATTATTAACATAATTTTGAAATCAGTCTAGAGCTTTTCTAGAGCTCCCATTTATATATTTATTTAACTATATTTATTTATTATTTTTTAAAAGTAGTCTTCCTCCTTATTGCTTCCCACCCCAATAGCATTTATATTATTTTTCTGGGGACAACTCATCTCCCATAGGAAAATCTCTCTTACTTAAAAAGTGGCTTGTGAAGTTACATGGAATCATTCGGGACTACCAGTAGTACTTGGCTTACCTGTATAGACAATTGAGATGGGAATTGCCATCGCTAATCAGCAGGTAACCATGGGGACTTACAATAGCAGTTACAGCAATCCCTTTACTGTCATTAAACAAAGACCTCATAGATTGTTAAGCAAGAACTTCATATGGCCTTGACTTTTGACTTCCTGATAGCTTCCTAACTGACTTTGATTTTGGGAAGCTAGCAGGCAATATCAGAAATCAAAGGATTGTGGCTCATTGCAACATGGTAGTTGCAAGCTGGGGGCTGAGTGCCCAGATCGCAATGACACAGTCATAGAGACCCTGCAACAGCTGCAACTCCAAACATTGATCATAACTACCAATTGTAGTTTGGTATTCGAATAGTCGCTGAACAAGTGGTCATAACCTGAAGATCACCTGTATCCTTCTGGAAGAAGCATATCCATATTTTGAGCTGCTCTGAATACAGAAGACAGCATTTCCCTTTTTTCCAAGTAGGAAATACAGATACATTCTATTTTAATTCTAGGGGGCATTCTTTGTCAGCAGTAAAGGTATTGTTATTTCCACACATCCATGGGTTGCACTCTGCAGAATAGTGTGAGACTGCTGCTTAGGACGGCAGTCCTGAATTAGCCATAAGAAATACTAGAAATGGAGACAAAATTACCCAAGAGGTTGTTACTTATGTGTCTGCATCTATTGATTTCATCTATTTTCCATTTATTAGAGGATGCCAGCCCCCATCAGACTCCGGGAGTTGATCCGGACCATCCGGACTGCACGCACACAGGCAGAAGAAAGAGAGATGATTCAAAAAGAATGTGCTGCTATCCGATCATCCTTTCGAGAAGAGGACAACACATACCGCTGTCGGAATGTAGCTAAATTGTTGTATATGCACATGTTGGGCTATCCTGCCCACTTTGGACAGGTGAGAGCCACTTTTGGCATGGTAAACAGGGAGGTTTACCTCTGTCCTGGAAATCTAGACCCTGGACATGAAGCATTCCTGCAGGATACTGGAGAGCAAGAGGTTCTCAGTTTCCATTGATGGCTAAAAAATATTTCTTCACATTATATACAGCATGGATTTTGTTTCATGGCAGCCCATGTTACTTCAGAAAAATAGGAGAATGGGTATTATTTTGGCAAAAGGCCCTTCCCCAGGTTGGTGTCTTTCAAATCAGACTTCAGGTATTGAGTCAGCTTTGATCTGACTTGGGACAAATAGATCACCCCTCCTACACCCCCACCCCCGATGTGAGATGATGCACCTTTACCTGTTCCTCATGCCATAGCACTCTGCAGAATTTATCAAGCACATTCTGCAATTTGTATAAGGGTAAGCAGAGGCAGCTGCAGACTCCATCCATTATTATATAACATAACATAGCACAGTGTTTTCCTATTGCCTGATTGGTGTGGCTGTTCCTTCAAAACTGCTCATGGAGCACATAGTGAACCTAGCTTTGCAATATTGCTGTAGCGGCAGCCCCTGCAGATAGAGAAAACCGGTGTTGAGCGTGCACATTAAACCTTTAAACCACACCTGTTTATTCCTATCGGTCTCAGTTATGCCAAAACTGCATCAGTATGCAATTAAGGTAACTTAAAGCTTTCTCATTTAATTTCTCCAAATCTTTTGAGATGGTTCTCAAAGTGCTTTCAAAATATTTGAGGTCCTGTGAGCCCAAGGACAGCATGGTAATTCACATTTTTGCATCTTCCTCACCACACCTCCAACATTTAGGCTGATAATTCGGATACATACTTGCAAGCTTTTTAGGATCTAAATGCCATCTATAAAACATTTTGTAAAAATTCTCTCTTAGATTTTGAGCTTGAGTAAATTTTACGTTCCTCACCCAAATCTTTTCCCACGTGTCCATTCACATTTTTGACTTAGTATTCTTGATGCGGATATAATCATTATGCTATGTGATAGGTGTTACTTTTTCTCTTGACTTAACCAGTTTTCTTATATCCTGTGGGTTTTTGTTTTGGGCACAGGTGGATTTGATATTCACGTTTGGTTTTTCTTTTTTGTAATTGTGTTTTGAAAACTAATAAAAGTGAGATTTTTGTAATGTTACAAGCTGTACTTAGCCTAGAATGGGGGTTGAGCTAGAAGATTATTGTTGGTTAGCCTGGCACTTGGTGGGGATTGTTCTGCTTTAATTATGTTTTTATTGAATGTTGTAAGTTGCCTGGGATTTCCATGTGAGATAGGTGGCCATGTGAGTCCTATACTGTATATACGTATTTGCATACATGAATACTGTAGGAATCTACAGTCCTTTTAATTGGCTTGCCAAGGCAAGGGAGTAGCATGCTGAATTGGAGATGCCTTGGGCATTTCCATACATTTGCAGCTTATCCTTTTCTAAGGGGAATGTTGTTTTTTGGTCATTGCTGCCCTGTAGACACAGATTTTATTTCTCCTGCAGCAGCCGAGGCTGATTTGGGCATTGGAAACACAAGAGTATCAGGCAGCCTGTGTTCTCCAAGCTTATTCACAGCCTTGAATTTTGAGCCGGAGATCACTTTGGCCATGTAAAGATCTTCCTGTAATAAAAATGCTAAAGCTTAAATGTGGCTTCCACTATCCCCCTTGCAGCTGGAGTGCCTAAAGCTGATTGCCTCTCAGAAGTTCACAGACAAGCGCATTGGATACCTTGGAGCCATGTTACTCTTGGATGAGAGGCAGGATGTTCATCTCCTCATGACCAATTGCATCAAGAAGTAAGGCTGCTTGCTTTCCTGGAACAGGGTGGAAGTAAGAAATCTTGATCTAATGCTTGGGACTTGATTCTGAGCAGTCTGTGTTCTCCTACCAGACAGAAAAGAGAAGCGTTCCTGCATAGAATGTAAGAGACAGCCAGGTAGTTGAATTGAGCTGGAACAGAGCACAAACTTCCCACTCTCGACATGTAGGCGTCTGGCGTATCATTATGTGCACAAGGTGACTAGGGTTTCTTGGCCAGAGGCTTCCAGAGACTTTAACTCTCTCTGTTGGTTGAGAAACTATTTCATTTGCAATGCACACATTGGCAGGTGAACGTTCACAGTTGAGTTTGGCTGTCCAGAGACAACATCAGATGCGCTTCCTCTCTGGTTCTTGGCTTCTTCCTGGTAGTTCCTTAACCTTTTGCTTTCTCCATCTGCAGTGACCTTAATCACAGCACGCAGTATGTGCAGGGCTTGGCACTCTGCACCTTGGGCTGCATGGGCTCTTCTGAAATGTGCCGGGACCTTGCTGGGGAGGTGGAGAAGCTTCTGAAGACTTCTAACTCCTACCTGAGGAAAAAGGTAAGTGACGTTTTTCTGCCGTTAGTGGGTTTTTTCTTACATGCAGACTTTGGCTTACTTTATTTCAACTATCAGAGGAAGGAGGCTGTACTTACGGAAGCATTGCCCTAGTTATTGCCTTTCTCTTGGCAGTGTCCTATTCTTGCAGGCTTCAAATGTTTCTGCCCAATTTTGTAAATTCCAGAACTTGAATTAAATCCAAATAAAATAGCCTATTTCTCTGGGGAGCCCTGAACAGGTACTTAAAGTATGCTGATCCCTCTCATTTATTTGCAGGCAGCACTTTGTGCGGTTCATGTCATCAGGAAGGTGCCTGAGCTGATGGAGATGTTTCTGCCAGCCACAAAGAATCTGCTGAATGAGAAAAACCACGGTAATAATTCTTTTTAGCCACAGCATCTTTCCCTAATGTTATGCTGCAGTGGCCACATAAAACATAGGTTCATGTGCTCTTTCACACAGGTGTCCTTCACACTTCCGTTGTCCTCCTCACTGAAATGTGTGAAAGAAGCCCAGACATGCTTGCCCACTTCAGAAAGGTGAGACCATATGAGAGTTTTGTGCAGTTGGGTTCCTGTTCTTTTCCTTTGAGTGAGAAGAATAAGCTTCTGGTCCTGATTGTGGCAAGAGGGTCCCTGATTGTGTGCCAGAATGTATGTTTCACGCCCTGTACACACCCAGGATAAGCAGCACCCCTTTCTGCCTGTTAGAGTATCTTTGGCTTGTTCTGTTTTATAAACTAATGGCCTATCAGACATAACCGAAAGCGAAGTGTGCCAAGGCAGGAGCTGCTTCTGCCATTGCTTCCACCCCTTAGCCCTGAGGTTGGAGAGGACCAGCCTTTGCCTGGCACCAGTGGATGCAAAGGAAAGAAGGCATTGTCCCGTGGGGAAGACTGTGATTGGGAGAGGAGAACCCTCAGCGTTTCAAGTCTGAGGCCAGGCTGGTGGTGGTGGTTGATGCTGCAAGCTGAGTCTTCTCTGCCCAGTATTTACCTTCATCTCTTTTGTCCCCTTTCTCTGCTTGGAATCCTGTTCTGGTGGGTTAGAATGAAAAGGTAAGAAGGTGCTTGCGTTCCCTGCTGCCTTCCTCCCCCCCCCCCAGTGCATGCTTTGCTATAGGCTGGTAGAGGCAAATGTTCACCTGCTGCTCCTCTTCTCTGCTGGATTAACTCTGCTAGTCTAGACTTGGAGAGACTCGCATTGCTGTAATCGCAACACTTTGCTAAGCAGAGAATACCCATTTTTCTGTGGGAAAAGAGGCAGGGAGAAGGATGGGCTGGGTTCCAAACATTTCAGGGCTGAATTCAGTGGGCTTCCATTAATAGGAGCCACCTGAGCCTGTTCAGAGATTTTTGTCCTTATGATGACACCCCACTCCACCACTTTACATATTGCCACCGCAGCCTTTTTGTTTGTTTGTTTGTTTCTGTGCTGAGGTATGGACTGCTGCCATCGTACAAGACTGCAGTAAAAAAATATCCCTAAGTGTTAAATATGCTGGGGAGAAGCTAAGTAAAGGGGATTTTCTTTGTGAGAGATTCATCAAATAGAACCAGCGGTCATAGAGTCCAAAATCAAACTCCTGATATCTCTGTGTTCTTTTCAGCTTGTACCCCAGCTTGTTCGCATTCTGAAAAACCTTATTATGTCAGGCTATTCTCCGGAGCATGATGTTTCGGGTATCAGTGACCCCTTTCTGCAGGTCAGTTGTTTTGAAGACAGGGAGCAGAATTGGCTTGCTGTGCAAGGCATCTTCAGGAACCTGAGACAACAGATGTAATCTTTTCCAGGTTCGAATCCTGCGGTTGCTGAGAATTCTGGGCCGAAATGATGATGACTCCAGTGAAGCAATGAATGACATTCTTGCACAGGTGAGAGGGTTATGGACAGGTGGTTGGGAAGTCTTGGGCTGGAAACCAGAAAATTGTAAACCATCCTTTGTATTCCAGGTGGCCACAAACACGGAAACAAGCAAAAATGTGGGAAATGCCATTCTTTATGAAACCGTCTTAACTATCATGGACATAAAGTCTGAAAGCGGCCTGAGAGTACGTCACTTTGGCTCTTTGGGTCCTCAAGGAACAGTGGCTGCCATATTGGAGCATCGCTTTTCCAGGCTTCCTCAGGAGCACCAGAACTTTTCAGAAGGAAAAGTCTGATTGGGGCACCAGTGGGATTTTAGCTATATGCTTTAATTCCTTGGTTGACCAATCAATGTATTGCCTTGCTATTCCCACTCTGCGTCCGTCTGTTTCTCCCCCACACACACCCCCGGACATTTTCTATTGGAGAGCGGGAAATTATGACAGGGTTCTTCGTGACTTTGTCTCTCTCTCTCTCTCTCTCTGCAGGTGCTGGCCATTAACATTCTTGGTCGGTTTTTACTCAATAATGATAAGAATATAAGGTAAGCCTATCGATGCATGTTATGATTGGAACTGGCCTGACATCCTGGTCAGCACCAGGCATCTCTTAAGTGTTGCCAGGAACGTATTTTCTGCTCACTCTAATACAGTAGTTCAATCTAGGTTCTTTTGCCATGATGAGATATTTTTATTTCTTAGGTGACCAAAATTGATTCTGGGAGCTTTGGGTAGACTTGACTGCCCATTTGCTCTCTGCAGGAGCCCTTCAGTGTGTTGCAATGCAGAGCAGCTACCATCATCTAAAGTATTCATTTCTTGTTTCTCAGATACGTAGCTTTGACATCCCTGTTGAAAACTGTGCAGACTGACCACAATGCTGTCCAGCGACATCGGAGCACCATTGTGGATTGCTTAAAGGATCTGGATGTCTCCATCAAACGGTGAATGAAGCTGGAAGGAAAGGCTAGGCTGTGATTACAGATTACTCTTTAGCTGCCCTGTGTTTTTTCTGCCTTTTTTTTTTCTTTTTAGCTAGTCTTTCCCAGAGAGCCAGCTACTATATCCAAAGTACTGTTTTTTTCCTGGGGTGACTTCTGCCGCATTCCGCATGCTTTTTATGTCAAGATGTGGATCTCAGCAGTCCTGGAGATCTTTGGAGTAATCTACCCACTGTAGTAAATTTCTTTGTCCTTTTCTACGGAGAAAAAAATAATAATGCGTCCTAAGAATAGCTTGCAGTTTTGCTTATTGTTTAAACGTTTTGTGTTGAGAACTAAGTATTCATTGAAAATCTTATCAGATTTGGAAGTCTTGGAAGGCAGGGTAGAGTTGTAAGAGCCAGTGGGGTAGGTGGGGAAAGGCTATAAAATATAAAATATATTTTTTCAAATCTCACAGTATTTTACAGATGCCACAGTTTCCCACAATTGAAAAAATAGAAATCTTTGCACTTTCAAGATGCGTCAGCTTAGGTCATATTCACTGACGTCTTTTTCATCCCTTCTAACATTGAGAATTTTGCTTTTGCATCAAAAAAGAGATCTGCCTTCTACAGAATTTCAGCTTTGTGGAATTTTGAGTCTTCTTGGGACAGATTTAGTAAATTTATTATTTATAGATAAGAGATTTAGGATGTCAGAAAAAAGAAGGGCTGTCTAGCAATTTCTCATGGCCTGTTAATGAACATATGTAAAAAAGAATGGATATCTTTTGCAGTTTTAATGGATCTCTTAATTTTTCAGTGACTAGTTAATGCAAGTTGTATTGGTTGATCATTAAGCTGTCCTAGCAAATTACTGTTGTTGAAGTATTGAAATGTCAGAGGTTGGTAGTCATTACTGCCTTGGAGATGATCTCAAAGTTTAGGAAATTATCAGAACTGGGAATTGAAATGCACCCATGATTGATTGTGCTTAGCCATTTGGGGACAGGGAGGGTTCTTTATGGGTTGGGACCTGTTCAAAATTCGATAACTTCATTGACAAGGAAACAGTCTGGCCTCTTGATTCATGCAGATGCGGGATGGCACTTGAGAATGACTTGGTAGACGCAACTCACTGAGAAGGCACACCCACCACCCCAGAAATACCCTCGGGTGCCATGGTTCTTACAGGGACCCAGCTTCTCCGTTCTGTCAGGTGAAGTTGGGGTGTCATTTCCTGATGATACCCTGTGACTAATGAATTCCTTTCATCTTTCCCAGGCGTGCAATGGAACTCAGCTTTGCTCTTGTGAATGGGAACAACATTCGGGGAATGATGAAAGAGTTGCTATATTTTTTGGATTCTTGCGAGCCAGAGTTCAAGGCTGATTGTGCGTCAGGAATATTTCTTGCAGCAGAAAAGTAAGTTTTCTTAAGAGTTTCCTTTAATTTATTTCTTGCCACCCGTTTTAGTCCTACCACCAACATTTAGAGCATGGGTGTCCAACCTTGTAGCTTGCCTGAGCCACACTGAGTGAAGAGGAATTTTCTTGGGCCTCATATAAAATATATAATATAGTTATTGTATATAAATCATATAATGTTAAAAGTTTACAATCTTGTGAGGCTGCATTACTAGCTGTCTAGGGCCGCAGGTTGGACTTGCCTGATTTAGAGGCTGTGTTGTAGAAAAGTCTGCTGTCTGTTAGCTTTATCTCAGAACATCTAAAAGGGCTACCTTGGTTTTTACTGCTGTCTAGATCAAAAGCTGTTGACTGGAGAGACCTTGCACTAAGCAGAGGAAGTAATGGAGTTCTTTGCCCCTTGCAGTGAAACTCTCTTCTTGCTCTGCCACCCTACTCTTAGCTGTTGTACTGACTTGAACAGTTACGTTAAATTGCAGTACATTGGAGAAAGGGTGGTGCATTTGTGTGCTGGAATCATGTTGTTAGGCCATGCTTCCTGCAAGATTGCCCAGATGCCATTGAGCACCAAACTAAGGATGATGATCATCGCTCCCCCTGAAATCCCCCTCTACCCCGGTGCAGGGTTTAACTTCAGTTCACAAATGTCTGCAACACAATCGAGATTACTTCAGTATTCCGCTTGAATATGTGGAGAAATTGGGAAATTGTTGAGCAGATAGTGGCATACGATCCTCTCTGAACATATGTTTGTTGATTTTCCAGATACGCTCCTTCTAAACGCTGGCACATAGATACCATCATGCGAGTCTTGACAACGGTAAGAATTTCTTCTATAGAGGCTCACCGTGATTTCACATATGCCTGGCAACAGGCCTTCTGGTGCGTCTTTGTTCAGTGGTGCTGAGTGGGATCTTGCTGTGCTCATCACAGTCTGACTGGCGGCTGCTGTGCATTGAAAGAGGGCCGGGGGCTCCCCTGGCTAGAGATAGGCAGAAGGGCCCAGTTAGCCAAGCATGCCACAAATGGCAGGGACTGCACTGACTGGGAGGTTGCTTCTCAGTGTGATTCAAGTGCTGCCTATATAACCCTGGATGGCCTAGGATGTTCCTTGATGGACTGCCCGTCTCCTATAATATCTGCCAGATTGATATGATGGGCATGTTTCTTTCAATTAAATAGTGCCATCTATCTCAGTGCTTTCTCTGACTCAGTGCCAACCCTTGGAAATTAGATTCTCCCAAGATTCGAACAGCCCGTCCTACTGGTGGTTCAAAGGGCCCTGAGGACCTGGCCCTTCACATGGCCTTTGACAAATGTGATTGAAACCCCCCCCTTTTTTTTTGTTCCCATCTGAGTTTGTTAGCTTCTGCTGCCTCTGTTCTTTTTATTTATGCTTTTTTCTTGTTTAAAATGTTTTTAACAATTAGTAAAGTGCCCAGAGTCATTGGGAGTCAGATGGCACCTAAATTGCATACATTATTTTTATTACTTGCAATGGCCATCTGCAAATAATGCAAATTATTGGAGATCATTTTAAATAGTTTGTGCTGTGTCAACCTCTTGAGAAGCTCTTTCTCCCTCTTGGAACTGCAAGGCCACTTAAGAACCCCTCCGCACTTTCTCTGTTTATTTTTTCAATGTGCAATAAAACATTAGCACAAAATTCTTTCTGAGGATCTGCCATTGCAGCAGTCTTTGGCTGGCGACAGCAATTGGGAATGGAATTTCCATTGCTAAGTACCATAATGCAGTTGTAAAGCGCCCTAGTCTCCCGCAGTCCTGATTGCCATCATTAACTGAATCCCACACCTATTAGGCAAGGCAACCAAAGACAGTAGGGAAGCCAGCAGGAAACTGCAAGGGATGCTGGATGGGGGAGGAAGTGGCAGGGGGTGCAGGGAAGGGTGGAGGAGCATGTGTGGGGGGCATAGATCAGGGAGGTGCAATGAAGGTTGGAGGGTGTGTACAGGACTGCTAGGGCAGTGCTCCCCAACCCTTCTGGCTCCACAGAGTGGCAGAGGCAGCAACAGTGGCGAGGAGGGGGATGGTTTCACACATGCAGCCTAGATCCCGCACGTGCACAAATGAAGCTTCGCACACTCGCCTGCCACTTGTGCGGCTCAGTTCCCAACTGGCCACAAAGTGGTACCGGTCTTCGGAAAGGGGGATGTGGACCTTCGTGCTAGGGGATACATGACAGACACTGGTTGGAGAAGATAGGGAGATTTATCCCAGCGACTTGTGGCCTTCCCTGCCGGCCTGGACACTGGCAGGGAAGGTCACAAATAGCACCACATGTGACAACCAGTGGTGAGCTCAAATGAGTTGCCAAGTGCCCAGATCTTGATCGTGCATATGAGAGGGGTGGGAATGGGCAGAATTCTTGAGGACTGGTCATAACCACCATTTGCTCAGTGCCATTGTAGTTTTGAACAGTTACTGACTGAGCTGTTTTGAAAAGAGTTGGACACTGGAATTTTGCAACTATATTATGCTGGTATAGCATTTTATCAGTTTAATAACTTATCTGACCACTTTAAATCGGTTAGACTAAAAGTGCTTACATTCTTTTATATTTTTATATAACACCTCCTCCCCACTTTAAAAATGGAGGAATATAATTTGCTGGTCCAACTTCTGTAGCTTCCCCAATAGAAACCTCTTTCTAAGTGCCAAACTGTGACTAAGGAGTAATACCGTCACCTTTCCCCACCCTCTCCAGGCAGGGAGCTATGTTCGTGATGATGCTGTGCCCAACCTTATCCAACTCATTACCAACAGCATAGAGATGCATGCCTACACTGTACAGAAACTCTACAAAGCCATTCTGGGAGATTATTCCCAAGTAAGTCCAGTGGCAGTGGGCGGGAGCACTCTTTTGATTGTCTCCAGGCAGAGATCATGGCTGAACTGTCACCTTCTCCTCTGCTAGCAACCCCTGGTACAGGTGGCTTCCTGGTGCATTGGTGAATACGGAGATCTCTTGGTATCCGGTCAGTGTGAGGAGGAGGAGCCAATCCAGGTTGGTTGACTGGAGAAGGGAAGAGGATGGTTGTGGGCGTGAGCTTTGGCCAGGTGGCTGCTTTCCCAGCTTCCTTACCCCTGTCCAAACCTTTGGTTTGCCCAGGTCACAGAGGAAGAAGTCCTTGATGTTCTAGAAAGTATCCTCGTCTCCAACTTGACGGCATCAGTCACACGGGGCTATGCCCTCACTGCCATCATGAAACTCTCAACGCGGTTCACTTGCACAGTCAAGTGAGTTCTTGGGTTATGGAAGAGGTTGGGCTTTGCAGTTGAGTCTCTGGAGCTCTGCTTAAAATCTTCTGAAAAGAGCCAAACTCTCCTGGAAGCTGGCATTTGGAAGAGGAGTCTCCAGCGCTGTGTTCTCTGTTGAACCTCAGAGATAACTTGATGACAGAGGCCAGATGTTTACATGGGCATCCATTCGGTACCACCAGGGCCATGATATTTGTGTCTCGACCCTGCTGTAGTGAAAGGCTTGGGACTGGCAGGCCTGCTAAAGTAAGCTCTTCTCTGCTACCTTCACCATTTCTTCCTTCCTTCCCTCCCTCCCTCCCTCCCTCCCTCCCTCCCTCTCTCTCTCTCTCTCTCTCTCCCTCCCTCCCTCCCTCCCCCTCTCTCTGTCCCCCTCCCCACAGTCGCATTAAGAAGGTGGTCTCTATATATGGCAGCAGCATTGATGTGGAGCTCCAGCAGAGGGCAGTGGAGTACAATGCCTTATTCAAAAAGTATGACCACATGAGGTGAGTACTGGAGCCCCAGGTGGTGTCGCCTTGAGATGCATGCATGGAGACTGAAGAGTGACTCCTGCTGAAAGATAGACTTGATATCACAGCTCTTCGTGCATTATCTTGGCTCAGTCGGGTGCGAATAGCATCCAATAGCCCACTGCCTCATTCTTCCAAAGCATATCACAAACTACTATGGCTTGTACTCCGGCAGTTGCAGAGTATGTTTGTCATCTCTTCCAGATTTGCAGGAGTCTTGTTCATGGAAAGCAGCTGGTCTTTAGCTGCTCTAGCTAAGCCATTAGTTTTCCACTGGAATTTTTGGAATACATTGTTGATGTGTATGAACAATGGAATATATATGCCTCTAGGTCTGAGGCACAACTTTATCTTAGAATCACTCTGAGGCCATGAATGTCCTCTCTGAACTAAGAACACAAATCAAACATTGTATCATTACAGAATCTAAATTAAAGGATTCTGATCAGTAGGTCAGCCTAACATCTTCACAGTCATGATGCATTTTTCAGAGCTAGTAAAAGAGCTCTTTACTACTATACCGAAATAATGAGCTGCTCTATTGAAGAGCAGATATTTCTTTGGAGGATAGTTATCGTCTTCTAATTAGTTTAGAAGTCACATTTGCTGTTTGGGCAGATAGTAGTAAACAACATAAGATTGTCTGAGAAACACATCCAAATTTTAAGGATATTTATCCTGCATCTCTCAGAGTGTATCAACTGTAACTGCCCACTTCCTAAATTCTTTCCAAAACTATATCTCTGTCTGGGTTTACATAGCCTATTATACCCTAAGACCAGATAAAGTAACCCTGTTCTTGTATTTGTATAATACGTTATGCCTAACAGAAAACCCCTATTATTGATGTGTTTGCCATCTCCTAAACATACGTCACAAGTGCCTGCCACCAGCTGAAAGAGCTTAGCTGATGGCTTGATGTGCCTCTGCTACAGAAAGGCTTTTTTTGTGGCCATTCTTGTCCCTTTATCAGAGAGATCCTCTGCAACAGGGGCAATTGCTTCTACCCCAGTCCTCCATGTGAATAGAACCATAGGATTAGGGTTGCCTTGCTCCCTTGCAGGTCAGCACTGCTTGAACGTATGCCAGTTCTGGAGAAATTGGCAGCTAATGGTCCTACAGATGTTACTCAGCCCAATGGGGAAGCAGAGCCAACAGTCTTGGAGACCAAGCCACCTCTGTCCAGCTTGCCACCAGCCAGCCAGGTAAGAAAAGTGAATGTTTTGTGGAATTCACACTGTTGACAACAGTGGCTGCAAGAGTGGCTTAAACTACCATAAGATAAGTTGATGGTTTTCTTGCTATTCCTCGTCAGAAATTCCCCTGCTTAGCTCCTTCCCTGGGTGTTTTCTTCTGAGTTGCATGCTCTTTTGTCCAGATAGGTTAATGGGTTGTCTCGGTGTTTTTCCTTAGGCCAATGACCTGCTGGATCTTTTGGGAAGCAGTGACATCACTCCTGTCATATCAACGGCCCCTTCCAGCAAGGCAGCTTCTGCTGGTGGAGAGCTGCTGGACCTCCTTGGGGATCTCAATCCAACAACAGGTGACATCCTGTGTTTTCAGGTGGGAGAAAAACAGGAAGTTGGGAAGCCCAGGTTTGGGGAGCCATAGGGCTTTCTGTGTTGCTTTTGCAGGTCTTCCAGCTCCTGCCCCACAGATACCACAGCCTCCATTTTTGTTGGATGGACTTTCTTCACCACCCATCTTCAATGATATACCTGCTGGTGAGAATGTAGAACGCTCTGGACTTGAGGAGCTAGGCTGATATATCAGTCTGACTTCCAGAGCCATTGTGGTATCATGGGGAAGGTATCAGACTAGAAACGGGAGTCTGTGATTTCTAGTTCCACCTTAGGCACAAAGCCGGCTGGATGGCCTTGGGCCAGCCTTAGGAAGGAGGCAGGGGCAAACCCCTTCCAAAAACCTTGCCAAGAAAACTGCAGGGACCGGTCCAGGCAGTTGCCAGGAAACCACTCCAGAAGGAAAAGCCATGCTTTCTCCTACAGTGTGGTTCCTCGCATCCCTGCCCGTGAGGGTGTTGGAATCTGAGCTTCTAAAAAGTAAGGAAGGTTTCAGGCAACCCTAGGACTTGAGCAGTGCTGCTTCTCCACAGGCATTCCTCCAATCACAGCCTACAACAAGAACGGCCTGAAGATTGATTTTGCTTTTGAGCGCTCCAATACAAACCCCAGTGTCACCGTCATCACCATACAGGCGTCCAACAGCACTGATTTGGACATGACAGATTTTGTTTTCCAGGCTGCGGTACCAAAGGTGGGTCAGGTCTTTCAGGTGGGGATAAGGCTAAACTAAAATGTGGTTTGGCCATCAGAAGACTGTGTTGCAAGCAGACTTGCAGAATGTTTCTGTGAGGGCTTGCTTGCCATTGCTGAGGAATCAGCGTAGCTCCCTTATTGGTTCCCCTCTAGACATTCCAGCTGCAGCTGCTGTCTCCAAGCAGCAGCATCATCCCAGCATTTAACACAGGGACCATCACACAGGTCATCAAAGTCCTGAATCCGCAAAAGGTACACAAGTGAGGCGGCTCTCCAGCCTCCCTTCAGATGGTCTTTAGCAGGGGTGGGCCGGTTGAAGAGGGAGGCATGAAGGAAGCAAGAGAGCCTTGGGCAAAGGAAGATGTGGCTTTTGCTGCTACTTCTTCGCTGGACTCTTCTCTTAGTATCTTATTTGGCCAGGGCTGGACCTTGGCACCTCTCTCCACCCCCTACTCAGTTTTCACCTCTGGTTTTTTGCAGCAACAGCTCCGCATGCGGATCAAGTTGACATACAACCACAAGGGCTCGGCAATGCAGGACCTGGCAGAGGTCAACTCTTTCCCCCCCCAATCCTGGCAGTGAGCTCTGCTCTCCTCACCCTACCTGGTTGGCCAAAGGAACGTTGGGCAGAGCCTGTGACTCCAGAGGCTCCCCAGCCTCCCTGTGGCTGGGGGAGCTGCTGCTGCTGCTTCAGAGGAGGAAGAGGAGGAGGAGGACTGACCTTGCTCATCCTGAAGCATCTCTCTTTCAAACCTTGCGCACTCTCTCTTCTCTTCCTGAACTGCTGAGCCCCATCCACCACAGATGCCACATTCCCTTGTTTGGGGAAAGGGAGGGGGCACATTGGGACATGTGCTCTCTCCCCCCCTCCCATGGGAAGGGGGCTGCTGCTGCTGCTGTTGCCGCCTTGTGTCTAGCAGATGGGTGGGTGAGATGGGTTTGGGTTTGGCTTGGCTCCTTACAGGGTTACCATCTTTAGACACTTTTGTTCAAGGAAGCTGGTGCCCTTTTCTCCTTGGGTTCCCCTGATATTGGGGCCCTTTTCTACACATGACTGCAACCTTGGTGAGCAGTAATTTGAGCCCTGTATGGATCTGCTGTTCTGGACAGAAACACTGCTTAGAGGATTTGGCAGGACAATGGGCAGTGAAGCCAAGCCCATTTTGGGCCAGTGCCTCTTTGAAGAAGCATCATGATGGACAAGACTGACTGCTCTAGCAAGTCATTTTTCAATGTGCCCCAATCCCAAATCTTGGATATCCTTTTGTCTGTTCCTTGGCTGTCAGCTGTGGTAGGATGAGTAGAAAGGAAGAGTGTGATCCTGGGCAAACTGCTTAGAGATGGGGGGGGGGGGCATTAGCTGCAGAAAGACTCATCTCAAGACTCCACTGCAAAGCTGCTTCCCGCTCCCACCCCCCTTTCATTTCCTGAGTCTGTCAGTCCTGGGTTCCATTTGAATTTGTTCTTCTGGGACATTTGTGTTGTATCTGTAATACTGGCACTGAAATAAAGACCATCTGGTTTAATGAGATGTCCTGCTTTTAATAACTGTTTGGGAACTTCATGTCCAAAATGGGGAGTGCAGTGATCCAAAGGTTCAGCAAGATTTCACAAGAACTAGTCCTAATGCAGCAGTGAAAGACTAAGCGAAGTGTTTATAAAGGAGTCCTTTGTATTCCTATCCTGGATCCCTGCCTGCTCTGCAGAAAAAGCAGTGGATCTGCTTCTAGTAAGTATGAGGGTTTTTTGTTTTCCAAGGACTGGACATCATGGCATAGCAAGTCTGTATACAATAGTTTATTTATCAACCAGGTGATGGTATTGTACTCCTTCCCCAACAGGCTACTCTGAGTCAACTCCGCCCTTCTAGGGCTTATGATGTTCCCACTTAAATATTTTTACTGCTCAGCCCTTTATACTTGAAGTCTTTTATTACTGAATTCAAACAAAAATGAGGGGTCCTTGGTGCTTCCTGAGCTTGCTTGTGTTCTTGCAGACATTTCATTACCCTAACTAGGTAATGTCAACAGTGCTAGTTTGCTGTCAGTTTACATTCTGGTGTCTTGCCTGTCTGGGTGGGTGGTGAGGCAGTCTTGGGGATTCTGTGGTTGGGCTGTTTGGCAGTTTCTTGACTGGGGTCTTGCTTACTTGATTGTTGGTCTGAAGTTGACTTTGGGAGTTAATGTATGCTGATCTGAGTGCTGATTACTGGTAGAGAGGTGCTGGAGTCTCTTTCTGTTTTGGACCGGTTGTCTCTTTTGCACAGTCTGTAGATGTTGTTAATGTCTATGTGTCTATTGATGGCTGGTTTGTCAAAGTATCAGGATTCTAGAAATTCCCTGGCATTTTTGGATTTGGCCTGGTCTAGGGTTGTCACATTTTCCCAATTGAAACTATGGTTAAATCTGTCTATGTTGTGAAATTAAAGAATTTTAATCATGCATTTTGACTGCCACTTGGTGTTCATGGATGTGTTCTGCCAATCTTCTGCCTGTTTGTCCTACACAGTGGCTGTTGCAGCTCTTACATTGTATGTTGTAGATGACTCTTGTTTTTTCTTCTGGGGCTTCTGAGACTTTTGGTTTGCTTAGGATGTTTTGAAGGGCTTTAGTTGGCTTGTGTGCTACGCTGATTCCATGTGGTTGTAGTAGTCTTCTGTTTCTGAGATATTCTTGATGGCAGTGTAATTCTTCAAACAAAAGTCTTAAAAAAAGGCTTTTCCAAAGTTCTGGTACCAGTAGTAGTTGGGATGAGCTGCTGTTTCACTGTGGTTGCTCCTTTCCTAGTTGCTATTCAGCTTCAGGCAGGAGTCCCACCAGAATGCACTGCTCACGCTAGCTTGATACAGCTACCCTTTGACTTAGGACAGCCATTTAGCAGCCACAGTTATGATTGGAAAGGGCATTTTATGGGCCATAAAGTACTCTTCCCACACAGTCACACAGCCACATTTCAAGTGCTTGGCAACCAGCTCATATTTATGATCAGTAGCCAAGCACCCCACCATCAAGTGATCGCCATTTGCATGTTTTCTGCTGGCTTCCCCACAAAGTCAGTTGAGAAACCAGTAGGGAAAGATTGCAAGTGAAAGGGATAAAGGGGAGCTGAAATTTTTAGGATTTTAGCTCTGTTCCTGCAGCCCAATGAAGAATTCCCTTTCATGCATGAAAGCAGCTGAAATCCTTTGGTGGGCTGCAGGAAATTTTAAGAGCAAAAGGGCTGCCTGCCAAGAGGATTTCAGCTCCAAACCTTCTGACAGGCATCTATCACTCTTGTCTGCTTAACAACTCAGAAAATTGCTTAAAGACTACAACTGAAAGAACCAGTTGTACCTGAGCAGAGAACAAAAAACAGTCACTGACTGCTTCACTCAACTGAGATGCTAGATCCGATTTATTCATAAGTCAGGGACCACCTGTAGCTTGTGCTCCTGGCAATTAACTAATAGTCCTCTTGCCTTCTTGTAATAACCTGCCAATCAACTATATTGCTCATCACCTTTCTCATACATCAGGGGTGTCAAACTGCTGGCCTGTGGGCCGGATGCATCATGCCGAAACCACACCCACCCCATTGCTGGCAATGGAGAAAAAGTTGTGATATGTCACATGACATTGCGAGTTTGACACCCCTGTACATCCTTCCTCACACTGTCAGCATTTTCTCTTGTAAGCTAAGATTCACCACTGTGGCTCACCTGTCACAGGCAACTGCAAGACTGGTTTGTATGCCTGTGAGTAAAGTTATGCATGCATGAGAGAAGTGGGGGTGCTAAGTGTTTCTGACTGGCTGCAAGTGCTATTTCAAAGTTCAGAGAGCACCCCCGGGTTTTCTCCCTCATAGCATAGCTATGTTGTAGTATGCGCTCTTTGTGCCACAGCAAAAGCTCATGCCAGGTCAAAGACACTAAAGAGTTACACCAAGACTCAAATAGCTGGAAGGGAAGGACACTGAGAGACTAAGACACGTGTGACTTTTGTACCCACTAGGCAAAAACACAGTGGGTTGTGATTCAGTGAATGTGCACACCCACCATCAAGCAGTTCAGCATGTTCTGTGAGCTCAGAAAATTGTCTTAGAAGATTAAAGCTTGATGATTAATTCTGGCATGTGGAGTGAATTGTACAGTGGCTGAAAACAATCATTTGCTGCCACAAGGAAAGCCATGTCCAAATGAGAAGGGTACCTTAGTCCATCTGGTTACGTAATGAGTAAATCTGTCTGTGATGTGTCTGAATCTCCCTCACTCCTTGTATAAACCAACATGCTACAACTGGAGTTAAGCTTTGCAATCCCTGCAAAACAAAGTTTTGGGAGTTCCTGAAGAGTAACTACCTGACACAAGCTTGAAAGAAGTTATTTTGTCATTTAGCGGTGGCTCAGTGAGTTAGGATGCTGAGCTTGTCGATCAGAAGGTCAGCAGTTTGGCGGGTCGAATCCCGAGTGCCGCGTAACAGAGTGAGCGCCTCTTACTCGTCCCAGCTTCTGCCAACCTAGCAGTTCGAAAGCACGTAAAAAATGCAAGTAGAAAAATAGGGACCACTACAGTGGGAAGGTAACAGCGTTCCGTGCACCTTTGGCGTCTAGTCATGCTGGCCACATGACCACGGAGACGTCCTCGGACAAGCGCTGGCTCTTTGGCTTTGAAACGGAGATGAGCACCGGCCCCTAGGGTTGGAAACGACTAGCACGCATGTGCAGGGGAACCTTTACCTTTTTATAAGTAAAACAGAAAAGGAGAAATTGGGATCTCACATCTAAGACTTTGTCCAGCTGTTGTGCTTTATGAAGTATAAATAAATGTATAGCACAATTATAAACCAAATTCTCGGATCTTGTAATAACTTGTGCTATAAGATACGTTTAAGGCAGCCTGGGCTGAACGGGGTGGGGGGGTGGGGTGCCTTTTGGCCAGGGGCCGGTCCCATCTTCGGATGGCCCTGCAAAGAAACATGGAGCAGCAGATGCTCAGTGCTAAATGTAGCAGTCTCGTACAATCTTTCTTGGACAAGGTTGACCCTGGATTATGTTTGGAGGTCTTATGTACTGCCCTAGATTTGAGGCAGAACCTAGAGGGCAGTTGGGAAAATACAGGCACATGTTCTCCCCAGAAAGGTAGAAGAGTGCAGATCTTTTGACCACCCAAGCTGGGAAAAGCTCTTCAGTCTCTGCTCGGCAACTTCATCTTCCCAGCCTCCCAGCTCTCAATTGGAGCCTCGTTGGGGCTTAAAAAGAGCTACAGCAAGATCCCAACGAATTGCTTCATAGGGATGTGCTCAGGGCTGGCAGTTTCTGGGCGAGGGAGAAGCAGCAAAGAGGCTCGCTGGCTTTGAAAGCGAGTTCCTGCAAAGTCCGGGGCAGAAGTGCTACAGGGGGGGGAGGGGGCTTCGGATGGCCACAGCTTTCCTTCCGGCCCGACCAGGCTCGTCCCTCGGGGTTGCTTTGGCTTGACAGTCCCGGCTGGTTCTGAAGTCACCAATCAAAAGGGAGGCCGCGGTGGCCGCCGTGAAAAGCCCCGCAGATATTCCTGCTCCGGGTAAGCTGCACTCGAAGCCGCCGCTCTGCCGGCCATTGCGGCAGAAGAGCGCTGGCACCGAGCCGCGGGCTCCAGCCTCACTCGGGACGGCCTCCGCTTAGCCAAGCCGGGCACCGGGCGCTGGGCTTTCCCCCCGAGGGCTCCGCTGAAGCCAGCGGGTGCCCCTCCGGGCTGCTCGAGGTAAGTACTCCCGTCACGAAAGGAGGAGGAGACGGAACAGGTGGGAGCAGGCTGGCCAGAGAGCCCGAGGGACGGAAGGCAGCCTCGGGGCGCCGCCACAAATGCCGGGCCATCCCTCGCTCTCCAGCCGAGCGGGCTCGGCCCCGCTCGCCTTTGCTCCCAAGACCAGCCGGAAGGCTTTTCCCGGCCGCTCCATCGGCCGCCCTTCCCATCGGGTCCAAGGGGGGCAGCTGCAGCCCTCGCCGCCGGCTCCCCACGCAGACGGCCCCGGAGACCCAGGAGGCTCGGCCGCCTCTGCCAGGCGCCGACAGCTGCCCTGCCCCGCGCAAAATCCCCTGCAGCCCCTTCCGTTGGGCGCCAGATACCGCGCGGGCGGGGGCATCCCGACAGGGCAAGTAACCAGGGCAACGGCTTGCCTCCAGAAGTTGTGGGTGTTGGCTAACTTGAGCAGGGGTTGGACTAGAAGACCTCCAGGGCTCCTTCCAACTCGGTTAGTCTGTTAATCCAGCAGCTCAGTCCGCTGGGCGTCGGGGCTCTCTGGCGCCGCTCCTGTGGCTCGGTTCTTAGTCCTTGCCCCGCCGGTGCAGCGGCTGGGACTGCGGAGGCTCCGGCCCGGCCCCTCCTCCCCTCTTCCGCACAGAGCCCTGCGGGTTCCGCCAAGCGGTGCCCGCCGCCCCCGTGCCGTTCCCGCTTTTCTGCCCGGAGGGAGAGCCAGGGCAATTGGGCGCTTTCAGAAGGTTCCGGGGAATCTCTCGAGCTGGAGGTCAGTCGGGAGCCCTGTCCAGCAAACGAGGGAAGAGCTCCTTGGCGGGCGGAGGAGCTGAGGCAGAGGGGGCGTCGGGCCGGTCTGCCCGCCAGCTAGCGAGTGCCCAGCGAAGCCTCCGCGGAGACAGCCGCGCCCCTGCTCGGTCGCAGCGCTGCCCTCGAGGATGGGCCCCTCAGGATCTGGCGCTCCCCGGGGCCGTGGGGGTGCTGAGCGTTGCTCTTTCATTTAGTTTTGGTTAGGTTTATGGCTACTTCTTATTATATTGCTTTTGTTTTCTCAAGCAAGTTCAAATATAATGTAAACTTGGCATTAGATACAGATGCAGACATAAAATCAAAGAACTGGAAGGGACATCGGAGGTCCTGTAGTCCAACCCCCTGCTCAAGGCCTTATACCACCCCAGCCAAATAGTTGTCCAATCTATTCCTGAAACCCTTCGGTGATGAGAACAACAGGAACCCCGGGAGGCAAGCTGTTCCACTGATTAATTGTTCTCAGTGTCAGAAAATTTCTTCTTACTTCTAGTTTGGGTCTCTCTTTAACAAGCATCCACTTATATTATTTCTTGTCCTGCCTTTCAGTGTCTTAGACAATTAGTGAATCCCCTCTTCTCTGTACTGGAAGACAGCTATGTATCTCAGATAAAACAGTTTAACAAGTAAAATATTTAATAAACATATCATAAGACACTTAAAATCCCAACTTACTGGTTTGTTATTAAAAGTGTTGTTTTTATAGCAATAGTTAAAAATCTGGCCGATGGCTCTGAAATCTTAAGATTTTCATCTGCAAGTAAAAATTTTAGATGTCCACAACTATTTCTTCCTGGTTTGGATTTTAAAATAGGGCAGATAGCTCCCTACCATATGCATTTAGGTAGACATTGTCTGTCTCCACGTACTGGCTCTCTTTAGCAGAGCAGAGCTCAAAGTCTAGAATGACCTAGTAGTTGCTCAGCTAGGAGGGAGGGAAGGCTGAGGCACCCAGGAAAACTCTGAGCTGACGGCAGATGAGGAGTTCCCCAGATGTTTGCTGTTCCAAACAAAATCAGATAAGCCAAGCTGAGTGGGGCATGGGTAAACTTTTCTTCATACGACACAAGTGCTGACAACAATTCATCAGAGCATTTTAAGAGCGCTCCTGCATTTCACTATTAACATATATTATAATGCTGTACCATTCCAAAATTCATACTGGTCAATTGTCAGCTTCTATAAAAGTCACTTTAAGTTATTGTGAGGCACTACTATGTTACATTTGGTCAAGACAGTATCAAATCCATGAGCAAAGATGTCTCAGAATTGTTTACATGGCTCATGTCCAAGCTCAGTTCTTTTGTTTGGCCATGTTATTCTGGTTTCAAATATTAAATACATAACTATCCTTCATTTCTCTAAGTATTGGTATCTTATTTTTGTTACATTTTCTTTTGTGGTTATATGTATGACAAAGGAAAAAAGTGTCTAAAAGAGAGCAGATTTTGTATATTTTCCAAAAGAGCTGAACACGTCCATCCCTGCAAGTTAGAAGAGAATCTGTCCCAGTGCAAGAATGTAGCAACAGAGAGTGAAACCAAAAAGCCTTTCAGTGTGCATGTAGGAATGACCTCACTGTTGAATACTCATAAAATAGCCAGAAACCTTATTTCCAATAAACAATCATGCTTTGCTATTTAATCCCTTTTCAATTTTCTCCTCTGCAACAGTCATCTTTCAGCATACATTATGTGCAAATTCTCAAGAATAGTTCTGCACACTACAACCTAACTGCATTTTTCAGTGCTTAGCCAAAGTTTTAACTGTTGTCAGTTAAAACAATGCCTTTGTAGAATTGGTCTCAAGACTTTTAATTCCAAGCACTCAGCCAAGGATGACTGAATTGAATAGGATGCTAAATTATGTCTCAAAAGAATAACTGACATTTGTTCCCCAAAAAATTTATGAAGTCCACCCCATGGAGAACTTTGTTCTTTGCATCCTCCCCAGCTGAGGAAAGAAATTTTCATTGATGGATTAACTCTCGAGAAAGTCACAGGAACAATTTCATGTCAGGTTTTCATAAAATTTCCCTGGTGGTTATTGGCTGTTCATTGAAGGTGGAGAGGTTCTATCTTTTTCATCCAGAAATCTGATGGAACATAACTATTTTCAGAAGTAGTTAATGATCTAACTGGCTCTTAGATAGGCAGTACAGGGACACAAATCTCAATCTTTTGAAATCAGCTCACTCAGCAACCTACAACAGGTTGACTTACAAGCCAGTGCTTGTCCTGTCCAAATGTCTTCTATTGCAATCAAAATGCCATGAAATGAATGCACAACCTTTGAATTATCCAGAATGCAGGTGCGGTTTTTGAATATTTGCCTGAAGAAATCTGATCAATATATCCATACCAGCATTTGTCTCTGATCACAACCTTCATATTCCATGTGCCATGCAATGTAGTATTTTAATGTCCAATTATCTGATATTGAACCTTGAGTGGAATTTGGAACTGTCCTATTTTCTCACCTTAAACTAAATCTTTTCTGATAGATTTGCATGTTGTTTATTATGACAGTTGTAGTTCAGTACCTCGAGGATTTATTGCACCTTGGATGTATCTGGAGTGTCTTGTCAACATTTACCCTACAATCCCAACAGGTGCATTTAGTTTGTTCAGAGAGCTTGGTAGCCTTCTATTACTCTCCGTGGCCCTGCCTGTCATAGGTTATGTGGGTGGTTAATTCCAGATGCTCATGTAAGTCTGTTTAATAGAGTGCCAAAAAGCTCCTTTATATCATTTGACAATTTTCATTAAAATATAATCCTAATTCTCTGGAATATGATTCCTAGCTATGCCATTCCTTCCAGTAGAGTTATTTGCAGGAATTTTATAATTATAAAAAATGCTCAGAGAAGTTAATAGCAAGATGATAATAAAAATATGAAACCATACTGACAATATAGAAGCAGGTCTGTAAGACCCTAGTTTAGCTGCAGGTTAAAAGCCAAAGGTCATGTTTCTCCAAATTTCTTGCTACTTTCTTTGATCATTCATTTTTATTGTGCTGACTACAAGTTCCTTTGGGAAGGTTCTGCACCAGATAAGACTGGAAACAAGAGATTTTGATAAACAGTGCAGTAAGGGAATGAAAATGAGTATATCCCTGTTTCTGGAATTAAAAACTAAGCTAGGAATAATATCCTTGGTGTAGTGTAGCAGTATAAATTAGTGTTTTCCACATTGATTCTAGCAAAGCAGGCATAATTATAAGCAAGAGGAGTAAGCAAAATAACAAAATAATGTTTAAAAAAATCTACTATAGCTTAGAGAAGCTATCTAGTCTTAAATGTTGCACTTAGACTAACCATTTCCTCATTCCTCATCACTGCATGACAAATGCAGATCACTGTTTCAGTCTCCAATACACCCTTTATGGGAACTGGAGTCATCTTCCAATGCAATCCCAAGTTGCCTGCACACACCCATGCGAGGTCTTGGAGGTCTACTTCATCTGCTTTGTGAGATCTGGGTTTCTACTCTCTGTTTCTGCTGTGTCTCCCTGATGGTTTATGAGGTTATTTGCTAGCTCTGGGTGGGATTGAACTGTCCCTATTTCGTGGCATTTAAAAATATTTTATGTAGTTATCAGCTGCAGCATGGGGCTTCTGTGGGGAGAAGAAAAAGCAACGATAGACTTAAAATTTGGGGTTGGCTGCACATCTAAATAAGAAAATTCAAGGCCCACAGTATTTTACAAAAATTGTTTCGTGTAGGAGTTAAGATCCATAAGCTTGACAGTGAAATCTACTAGAAAAATAGGTGAGGAAAGGAAAGATTCTTTAATTCTTGAACTAAATGATTGAAGAAGCATATTTTTGTGTTCTATAAAATAGTCTGGCGTCCTGAAATAACAATTTTAATATTTTTGAACTTATTTCAGTTTTAGAAAAGAGTATATTGAAACTGCAGTCACTCCAGCATTTTAACAAGAAGGATAACTGGCCCAACCCAGAAATAGCCCCCACCTCCCATAAGGTCACGTGTTTCCTGGAGGAAATATGTGGTTTCATAGTTTTCTGTGTGGCCAAACGTGAACCAATCAACATCAAATTTGTATGTTTCTAAAAGTATTCAACGGTCTAGTCAAGTTGAATGAATTTGAAATGTATTTTTTTATTTTATAAGCAGTAGAATTTTGAGAAAATGAATAAAAATGATCTGATTTAGACAGACAAATGTTCAGACAGTGTTTGGAAAGGGGGACATTTGTGTCATTCATACATGTTAACTGCAATACTGTTTGTTTTGGGCTTTGGGCTTTGTGTGTTGTGCTTTGTAGGAAGAGAGCTGTGTTAAACTATGGTAGCAAAAGAATCAGGAGACTGCATCTCACAAAAACTTGCGCTTTTAAATAAAACCTGTTAGCTGGAAACCACCTGATGTTTTTCAGATCTGCATTGTCCTTTCCTGAAAATATATTGAATATTTGTCAAGCAGATAATAACTTCTGTTTTCTGTTCATCTTTAGCAGAAAATATTCACCATCTATTTTTCAGCAGGTGAACTTGATGTAAACAGTTTAGAACCAAATTTTCTAAGCATAAGGCAAAGAAGACTTGCTAAAGAAGATTTAACCTGAGTTCTGCCAAAGTAAGTCAACATTCATTGACTGTTTATCAGAGTATGACAAGTACTGTACGTGCATAGGGTTAATATCTAGATTTCATTGTTCTTGTGTTTTCACAGTGCTTACAGCAGCACACAGATGTCTTGCCAGTTGTTTTTTTAGAGATCTGTGAGAGTTCTCACACAGGTAGGGAAAAACAAGATCACAACAAATCCAATGGTTACAAAATCAAAGTTCAGATGGAGGCAAAACAGACCAACCAAAGTAGGGCTACGTAGGGTGGGAAGAAAACTGAATAAAAGAGGCTTTGGCCATTGTTTTTATACATTAAGCTTGTTCTCAAATCACACCAGTTGCTTAAATTCTTCGTTTATGGATTCCTAATATCCTTATTATCTATAGAATAGAATCTATATAATTCTCGCGTGCTTGTCTTAGGTAGTTCATTCCTGCCCATAGGGTGATGCTGACATATCATCATGATGAACCTTCCGCCTTAATCTGCTGATATAAGGAAGGTACAAGGCATCTGGGGGAAAGTGTCTGTCTGTCTTCAAAAACATCTGATCAGAATTAGCATCCCTATGATAAAAGATCAACTCTCACAGAGGGAAGGTTCCCCAAGAATTTGTGTTGGGGCTGATGCTTTTTAATTTGTTCATAAATGATTTGGAAATAATTTACTCGCCAAAACCAAAGGGACCCTAATCATAACCCTCCTGG
Source organism: Vipera berus (assembly GCF_964194415.1). Classification (NCBI taxonomy): domain Eukaryota; kingdom Metazoa; phylum Chordata; class Lepidosauria; order Squamata; family Viperidae; genus Vipera; species Vipera berus. The sequence continues at coordinate 79,410 of NC_138213.1, read as the reverse complement.
TAGCTATAACATACTCTAGAGGATTCATTTTCAGGACATTTTGCCATCGGTTACTCCCAGAGTAACCCAGTCAATCTTGAGACAATGTAAACCCTATTATCAACTCAGGAGTGTTTGACTATCTCTAGAAGTTGCTAGGATGGACCAATGAGGACATTGGAAGGACATTGAAAAATATAAATTGCCCATAATTGTTTTCTGAAAGTACAGATAGAAAAAACCTGGCCTGCTGATTCTTTGGGGCTCCTGTCAAATCTCCTGGAAGTCAAGCCAATGTATTCGTTCTGTACTAGAGTGCCATCAACAACTTTTCTTCAAGCTGCAGAGCCAAACCATCACAGAATGGACAGCCACCTCTTCAGCACAAAGATGGGGGCAGCTGCCTTACCTAGGAAGGGGGGACTCCCAAGTGTAGTGGTTTTAGCTTATTGTGATTGCTTCATATTCCAGGAAGTGGAAAAAGGGTGAGGTGGAGCCACAAGCACCCTGCCCTTGGTAGTGGCCTCTGTGCAGGTCATGAAATTTCAGCTATATATTTCTTATGTTTAAGAAACTCAGCCCCACATTCAGGACAAGGAAACAATAGAAACATGAAGAACTTGGTATTGCTTGATGGGCTGTTTTATGGTCAACAAGGAGAAAAAAGGCATACATATATAAAAGTTTGGCCTACAGTAGAAATCAAGCCAAAATCAAGCTCTTTGTCTTTGCAAGATTTAAAGGTTAAGCCTTTTCCTCCTGCTTTTCAGGGTCAACTGACTTTGGGCAATTCTTTCCACAGACTCATGACTGAACAGACTTCCTCCTTGATTGCATAACATCTCTGGCCAAAATGCTGATTCTCACCTTGCAAGTGTCCACTGCTATCCCAGTGCTGCTTAGGGTCTCTCACCCTTTGGCCTCTTGGGAAGCCAGTGCAATTGTTCCATGAAGCAGAGCGACAGGAATGGGCCAGTAGTTTTACTGGCACCTTGTCCAAAGATGGCCATTTCTTTTCTCACCCCTCTTCTTGGCTTCAGAATTATGGAAATGGCCATCCTTGGAGAAAATGCCAGCAGGACCATTGAACCATTCCTGTTGCTCTGCTTCATGGAATCATTGCGCTGGGGGTATTGGTCTGAGAGGGCATGTGGTAATTTTGCTGATAGTATAAATAAACTCTAGGCTAGCTGGCAGCTGCTGCTGCCCCCTGTAGGACCTCCTGGCCAACATGAAACAGGAGGAATGGCAGAAGGCCCATCCCTTCTGAGAGTGCTTCAGGTGCCAGCTCTTCCTCCACAAAGGTGCATTATTCTGCTGAGGAGTTGGCCTCTCAGAAAAAGCCTGCGGCTGAAGTCAACAGAGGCCTCCGGTTTCTATTTGCTTAACTCACTGGGGCTTCAAGGCCATAGAGGGGAAGAGGCCATAGACAGCAGGCTGTGCAAGTGAATAGTAATAGAAAAGCACATGTCAAATGCCAGTGATGAAATTAGTCAATATTGACTTTGGCTTCAAAGATGGATTTGGCGCAGGAGGAGATGGAGATGGAAGAGGCTTTCAGCTGTCTGCACTCCCTCCTTTCCTGTGCTATGGAGAGTCTTCTGCTGTCTTGTTCCTCCTGCTCCTCCTACTCAAGGCACTGGGTGGGTGCCTGTAGCTGCTGATGGACACAAATAAGATTTCTATCAGTACAGCTTGATGGATGGCCAAGAATGGACATGGGGGAGGCATTAAAGCAGCTAAGGAGGAATGAAATTTACTCATTAGGAAAGAAATGAGAAAAGATAGATAATGCCGTGTTGGGGAAGGCTGCTACTTTGTTCCTTTGCCTGACCTATGAAGTGCTTCAGTTAAGTCCAGCCACTTTGGGAACTGAAAGCAGAAATCTTCCTGGGGTCTCTTTTTCCTTGCTGATCTGGGGCTGGGAAAGAGCAGGGAGAGGGGAATCAGATTCATCTTGAAGATGGAACATGCAGGGGCTGTTCTGATGATTGAAAACCTGACACAGAAGGATTGTCCAAAGCAGGGCAGGGATGCTTGCAGAAACCTCCACATATTGAAAAGAACAGAGCTGGAAGAGACCTTGGAGATCTTCTAGTGCAGCTCCCTGCTCATGCAGGAGAACCTATACCATCTCAGACAAGTGACTGTCTAGCCCAGGGGTAGGCAACCTCGGCTCTTTTATGACTCATGGACTTCAACTCCCAGAATTCTGACTCAGGAATTCTGGGAGTTGAAGTCCATGAGTCATAAAAGAGCCGAGGTTGCCTACCCCTGGTCTAGCCTCTTCTTAAAAATCTCCAGTGATGAAGCACCCACAATTTCTGGAGGCAAGCTGTTCCACTGGTTAATTGTCCTCACTGTCAGGAAGTTTCTCCTTAATTCCAGGTTGCTTCTCTCTTTGATCAGGTTCCAACCATTGTTTCTTGTCCTGCCCTCTGGTGCTTTGGAGAATGATGGGCTTTGTAATTATTTAATAAGCAGATGGTGTTGGTTTGATGGAAGGATGAATCAGGTGGAGACAAGGATTTTGTCTGTTGCAATCTCCACTTATTTCACTCCTCCTACCCCTATCATGTTGGGCCTGTGGATACAGTATCACACTGGCAGTTCCTCGGTTCCTTCATCTCCAAGCTAAAGCAAAGGAATTAGGCTTTGGGGCAAGGTACATGTGTGGGATGCAGCTGAAGTAAGAGGGCTGCAGGCTACGAAGGGCTTGGAGAGCCCGTCATCTGTGTTCCTGCCACTGCTTGACACATGAGTCCTTGCAGAAGCAGCACCAGAAACATGTGAATAATCTCATTTGCACGTTGGAAGAATGAGCAAAGATGGCTGCATCAAGGCCTTGCTGTCCCCTCCATTAAGCAGATTCAAGCCTGAGCTGTTTTTTGGATAAAATTGTGGAACGATCCTGGGTTGCCCATCTGGGGGAGGACCATGACTGCCTGTGAGGGTTGCATGACCTTGTCTGCTGGAATCTGAAATTGTGGAGGAAGACCTCCACAAGACTTGAGAAGGACGGAGAAATAGACAACTTTCCTTGGAAGTTGGTGGGGCACTGACCAGGATCTGGCAGAGGACAGATGCTCTATCAGGCAACCCTCCACCCTTGCTTTCTTTTCTTTGCCTTCAGTGTTGGATTCTTCTTGGACTGGCTGAGGATCTGGAGACTCTGGCACATAAATATTTACCCTCAGTGTCCACCAAGATTCACGAAAGAAAGTACTTTAGAGGAAGGTAGCCAGAGTCCTATTCTTGTCTGTCAATACAGCTGCCATCTTTGCAAAATGTCAGGATTCAGAAAAGGATCATACTCAGCCATTGACTTCTTGTGGATTTACTCTGCTCCACAAAAAGTAGAATTCTGGAGAAATATGAAATCCCTTTCCCCTTTAGATATTAGTGATGGTTGATAAAGTGGGTAACTGATGCTTGGAGGAGAGGGCAGATATGTTGACAGTGTGTGGTGCCTTTCCATTCCCAGCTGGTGCTTAGAGCATTTGGGATCAATTATTGTGTTTTGCAACGTGGAGCTGATGAGGTGGGCCTCATGGATTGCATCAGGCTGCCTTAAATGCCAGGCAAAGCCTTGGACCATGCCTGAAGTTAACTCTTTGGGTTTCACTCCCATCATCGCATCACGTAGTCTCTTCAGTTAGATTCTGAAGGTATCCACTCTTCCACCCATGGGAGTTAAGTTTGGCTTTTCCTGACCTTGAGAGCAGATGGATCTCAGGTGCTAGGCAAGCCAAGAAGAATTCTACCCAGATTGGATGGTTGGCTCTGGAAGGGGAGCAATGTGGTTCCAGCAGACAGTTTTGGCCCTTGTCTGAAAGAGTTAATGTGCAGCCTGTGTTTGTTCCAGATGTTTGGAGCCAGATGGAGTCAGAGTTGGGGGTGTCCCTGGGTGGGAAGTACAGCCCTCCACATCAGCCAATAGCTGGAGGACTCCAGGCTGACACCCTGTTCTCGATTCTAGGCGGCTGCAGGCTTGCCATGCATAAAAGGACTTGTGTTCTAGCACTCTGGCTCTGCCTCTCAGTTCAACCACATTGGAAGCTCCTCAGCTCATCTTCACCATCACACTGAGCTGCAGCCACATCTTTGGGTGTCTCAGGTAAGTCACCAACGTCTGGGGTTCCTGAACCAAGAAACCCTACAAGTAACAATAGAGGAGAATCTTTGTAGCTCAGGGTTGAAATGAGGGGTCCTTACTGCTCTTTGATCTTGGTTGTTTTCTTGTATATGTTTCATTAGCCAAACTAGGTAACATCAGTGCTAGCATTGAAAAGAAACAGGTTCAAAGACGCCAACAGCCCCACTACAAATAAGTTTAATCGAGGGTCATTTCAAACTTTGTGCAGCATTTGGTGCTCTCTGAACTCTTCCTAACCTTCCCTCTTGCCAGAATGCCCTCTCTCATGAAGACTGTTGGGTATGACCTGGCCTTGTACAGGCACAGTGCCTGAGAACCCCAAAAGGAGAACAAATAAACCAGAGGACAATGCCAGGACCAAGGAACTGACCTACAGTTTCCCTTTTGACTGGCAGCTCCAAATGGAGTACAACCTGAGAATACTGGATGATTTAATAGGCCGCAATTACTCTTTGGGTAATCATTTCCTTAGTCAATTTTTTGCAATTTGTTAGGAAAGCTTTGCCAATATTTAGTTCAGATGTGGCTTCTTGTAACTCGTGTCCATTATTCTGGGTCTTGTCCTCTTGAAAAAGAGAGAAAAGGTCTTGACCTTCTTCTGCATTCATTCTTTTGTAAATTGGGGGGGGAGTTCTTATTTTGCTCCTCCCCATCTTCTCTTGAGGTTAAACATATTTAGGTCCTTTAGGTCCTGTTTTCCCGTTCCCCTGGTCAATCTTTTGTCCTCAGAACTGGTTTCAATTTCTCTGAAATGTTGCATTGCAACCGGGACTGAAGGCAGGGCGTCACTAGGGCAACATGAAGTGGAACAATTCCTTCTGATGTCAAGTTTGCAACGTATGGGCTTTTCAAGTGACTCTGAGGGATCAAATGTTATTGCTTGACATCTGACACTTTGAAAACTATAGGATGCAACCTAAAACATTTTTGTACACAACTGATACATACTCCCTTAACATAAGAATATAGGAAATGATCTGTGGTTTTTTCATTTATATCTGAATATTGTGTGACTTCATTCTAACAGATAGAACAACAAATTGGTTTTAGGTGCTTTATCAGATTTTTTGTAATGGGTTTTCATCTCCTGGATTTGGGAGGGGAGCAGCTGGATTTATTGCTTTCCTGACAGCCTTCAGAATTTGAACTTGGATTATCCTGTGCACAAAGGCCCAGCTTTTCACAGGCCAAAGTTCATACTCCCAGAGTGAGTGAGGAGGGGAAGGAGCAGGAGAGGTTCAAGGATAGCTCTGCTGTGCTGCAACACCTTTCTCTCCCTGGTTGTGCTGTGGCTGCTAAACTGGTACCTGTACAGGACATAAGAGGGAGCCTGCTAGCATCACCCCAGGTAGCCATTTACTACCCCCCCTCCATTTCTCTGCTTCTGGGATTGATTGCATAGTGGGTTTTGGTAGCTAATGGCAGGGAGAGGGACAGCTTTGGAGTTGGCATCAGCCTTGTTCTGTGTCCCCTGTAGGGTCTCCCTTCCCGAGATGGACTCCTGCCTGATCCAGGTGAACAGCAACACCTGCCTGCCCTCTGTCCTAGATGTTCATGTCAACCTCAATGGGAAAAGCCCTTCTTTGCCCAAGAGAAAAGGCCGCAAGCCCCACTGGGCGGTCAAGGCTTCAGAAATGTCTAGAAGGACTTTCAATCCCATTCGAGCCATTGTGGATGCCATGAAAGTGGAACCCAACCCCAGGAAAGCTCTGATATCTTTGTCCATAGGTGAGTAGGTTGATTAGGCTAGTCCAGAGAGACTCTGACCCTAACCCTTTTTGATACTGTCCAGCCACCAACAACCTAGGCATACTCACCCTCTACTTTTCTACAGGAGATCCAACTGTCTTTGGAAACCTTCCTACAGATGATGAAGTCACACAGGCCATGAAAGAAGCACTGGACTCTGGAAAATACAATGGCTATGCCCCATCTGTGGGTGAGTCTCTGGGCTCTGTGGAAAAATCCAAGGCGAGGCAAGGGGAGCACTAACAGACAGTGGCCTTGAGGTCCCACCAAAATCATTTTTGATGCTGATAAGGAACTTGGTCAAAGGGGAGGGCGTCTGCTATGTGAGCTGAAAGTCCCAGAGTATCTTATTAATTTGTGGGAATCCTTAGCAAAAGGATGGGGGAGGGCACTAAATAACATCCTGTGCAGGCTTCTAAGACTGGGATTCAGGAAGTTCTCATTTTAGAAGTCTTTTAAATTCAGCTATAGCACTGAACACTAAACTCACCCCACCTCCCACCTATCACAGGTTACCTGTCTTGTCGAGAGGTGGTTGCAAGCTACTACAATTGTCCAGAAGCACCTTTGAAAGCTCAGGTAACAATACATAGTATGTTGAGAAAGAGTAAGAACATTTTTGGGGAGAGGGGCTTGGGTTTTGGCTCCCCACCTAATTTCAATTGTGTAATAATCATTTAAGGTTCCTATGGCTCTGATCTTCATGTGGGTCTGTTGAACTGAAAGCCATGAAATGCCCATCTGACTCACAGTGACTTCCTTCCTTCCTTCCTTCCTTCCTTCCTCCTCCCTCCCTCCCTCCCTCCCTCCCTCCCTCCCTCCCTCCCAGGATGTAATCCTGACCAGTGGCTGCAGTCAAGCCATTGAATTAGTTTTAGCAGTCCTGGCTAACCCTGGACAGAACATCCTGGTGCCACGCCCTGGCTTCTCTCTCTACAAAACCTTGGCTCACTCTATGGGAATCGAAGTCAAATTCTACAATCTCTTGGTAAGCTGGACCTAGATGTGGGAACCCTTACCTTAACCTCCCAAAAATGAAACAGAATCAAGGTTCAAGGCTTGGAGAGCTGGGCTTTGATGGAGGAGTTCCAAAGAGAGCTGGAACAATTGCAATATCAGTAGTCAAAACAAAAGCCACATTTAGGGTGTGCAAAAGAATAGCTAGAAACCCCTGCAATAGCATATTGGGTGCACCAAATAAATTGTTGGAGAAGAGAGAGGCTTTGCAAAAATTAGAAACAAGCTCTGTCTGTTCAGATTCCTTTTTTTGCACAATTCCCAGAGAAAGAGGCAAGTTAGAAATAACTATGATCAAGAACAACCATTAGATCAACCATTATTTGTTCCTGGATGTGTAATCATTCTAATGTTTATAACCAACATGTTAAATTGCTTGCTTAGAAACTTTTGTCTTCTCCTCCAACATCTTGCAGCTACTGATCAACAAAACTTCATAGCACTCTTCAGCTCTTGATTGTATGAGCTGTAAATTGGGATCAAGAAAGCAAGCTTTTCTTATTCAGCACCGCATTTCTTTGGCTGGCCACCAGTCCCTCTTGCCCTCCCCTTTACCTACCCATCACTTCTGACCCAGGCAGGGAGCAAAGGCCCCATAGCCAGAGTGAAGATGGCTATTTGATTTCAGACTTCCCCATTCTCTCTTCATCCTCCTTTCCATTTTGCCACCAGCCAGAAAAGTCCTGGGAAATTGACCTGAAGCAAATGGAATCTCTGGTGGACAACAGAACAGCTTGCCTGATTGTGAACAACCCATCCAATCCCTGTGGCTCTGTTTTCAGCAGAAGTCACCTCCAGAAGATTCTGGGAGGTAATTCTTCTGACAAGCTTTGAAGCTGCCTCATGCATGTGTCCCTGTGCTAAACTCTATGCTGCTTTGCATGGAGAAGAAAGATCACAAGAGGCTCCAGGCTACGGAGCCCAACCAAGTTGTGGGCATATGGTGACCTGCTAAATGTCTCCCTTCCTTCCTTCTGTTGCCCAGTGGCATCCAGGCAGTGTGTCCCCATTTTGGCTGATGAGATCTATGCAGAAATGGTGAGTGAGGAGCAGCTTTCATCTGTCTAGAGGAATGGAGAGATGGCTGGGAGGGGAGCAGGGGGCTGGTTTTGCTGGAATAACACAAACCTTAGAGACAATGGCAGGGGTGGCCTTTAAGAGAGGCCTGCTGTCAGAGGCTGAGTATGGGATGCCATTTTCAGAGTTTTGACCAGCCACTAAATGGGATTCCTCCAACTCATCCACATTCAGGTGTTTGAAGACTGCAAATATGAGTCCCTTGCAAAGCTGAGCACTAATGTCCCGATCCTGTCCTGTGGAGGCCTTGCCAAGCGGTGGTTGGTGCCTGGCTGGAGGATGGGATGGATTCTGATTCACGACCGCCGGGACATCTTTGGACAGGAGGTAGAGAAGTACATACTTGGCTGCTGGGTTGCCCAGGTCTGTTCCAATTGGGAGGAGGAAGAGCTGGCCCTTTTGGTTCAATTCCAAGAGAAAAGCAAGGCCCATTCAGGTGATCTCAGACCCAACCATTCCCTGCTTTATGTCTTGCTGCCCCTCTTCATGTTGGGCAAGAGAGCCATGAAAAGCCTGGTGGATGGGGGACCGACCTATAGGCAGGAATCTGATGCTTCCCTCCCCCTCCTTTCTCTGTGTACCTTAAAGATCAGGGAAGGCCTTCTGAGACTGAGCCAAAGGATTTTGGGGCCCTGCACAGCTGTCCAGGGAGCCCTTGGGCATATCTTCCACCACACATCCCCTGAATTTTATCACAACACTCTCAGCTTCCTCAAGGTAGGCCTCAACTGTTTCTAAGAACACATTGCAATAGAGTTGCTTATACCCTCAGAAAGAAGCCAAGACAGACTCAGTTCCCACTAGGCTGAATGGGTCAGTCGTGATGGGGAGGTTAATAAACTCAGTCTCAAGGGCACTAAATTTAATCCCAAACAGGTCCAGTCAAGTGCACTCACTCATTTTTGTTGTGGGAACACACACACCTGGTCAGTTGACCTGTTTTCTGACTTTGTTCTCAAGAAAAGTAGCAAGACAAAGAAAAGGGAGAAGCCAAGCTCCCACATTCAGAACTTGCTGCCAACGCCTGCAGCGGAGCATGCTTCTGAAACATGGGTGCAGCAATTTTTTACTTTTTTTATTGAAATAAAAAAGACAGTGAAAGCCAAGTTAGTCCCATGATTGTACAACTGCTGTCTCACTGCCCTGAACCCAGCAGTGGTTCCTTTCTGCCGAGCAGGTGACCTGCTATGGAAGATTTGAGCAGTGATCTTCTCTCCAATGTGCTTTGTTGTTTTCTGTAATATTAGCTCTAAGGTTTAAAAATGGGACATTAATATATTTCTGCAAAGACACTGAAGGGAAAGCATATTTTGTTTTGTTTTTCACCAGTTTGAAAGCGAACTGCTACCAAAGTGGTTTCAATAAAAGATAATATCTACTGTTTTTATTCCTTTAATTGGGAAATCTGGATACTAGAACACTTTCTGCTACTAGAAAAGATAAGAGTCAAAAGGGGTTTCAAAAGTCAGCAAGCACAGCGTCTGCAGCTCTGTGCGGACGTGAAGGGCTGTGGAAAGAGAGCAGAGGTCTCGCTTTTGCTCTCCTTCATATCCCAACACAACTGAGCAGGATGCGCTCACATCACATTTGTTCCAAGCAGAGATTCTATATTTCACCTTTCTGGCAGTCCAGCTAGTTTTTGAGGTAAACCATGTTTAATCTGTCACTGTTCTCTTTGGTGGGCCTGGCCAGTTGTCTGACTGAGGAGGACCAAGGTTTCCTTGCCTGCGATTTGATTTCCTTCCTCCCGATTTGCTCTTTCCAGTCCAATGCTGCCCTGTGCTACGCTGCCCTCTCCACGGTCTGTGGACTGAAGCCGATCCGGCCCCAGGGAGCCATGTACTTGATGGTGAGCTGCCTGCCTGCAGTGGGCAAGGGAAGGGCTGTTGGAGTGGGAGGCGCTTTCTTTCCTTCCCCAAAGACACCCCAGGCGGGGCTGTTCCTTGGGGGAGAAGGGAGGGTCTTTGGCTGTGACCAGTTTTCTACCCCTGCGGCTCTAGGTGGGGATTGAGATGGAACATTTCCCAGATTTTGAGAATGATGTGGAGTTCACAGAGAGACTCATTGCGGAGCAGTCGGTCTTCTGCCTGCCTGCCACGGTGAGCTTGTTTCTCCATGGGAAGACGCTGAATACCGGGATAGTTAGTTCTCCTGATGGAAACTCTCAGCCTGGCTTCAGCTCTCCTCTCAGCTACTTCTCTTTCCCCTAGTTCTTACTCTTGCTAAAAATGGGCCCAGCTCCATATTCCTGGAGGCTGATATGAAAGGTGCTGCAATATCGTCTTCTGGCTAAATCCTCGGCTGGAGACCGCCATGTTCCTTGCTTCACCGTCTCTTTCTCCAGGGGATTTTCATATTAGAAATAAATGGGTTGGAATCCTTCCCTCTGGAGCTATATCTGTGGCTTGTTATCCTGATAGCCACCTTGGAGGCTATGGGAGATGAAACGGGAACAAGCTCTTCTTTAAAAACAGAAGGAAAACTGTATCTGGCCTTGGACATGGGGTCAAGGTGGAATAAGCACAGTGGGATTTGTAAGAAAATAAAATAGCTGTTTCTACTGGTTACCCTCCTGTCCCAGCTTTCCATTAAAAGGCCCAGTGATAGCAGCAATGGGACTGATGTGCAGGGCATTAACCCCAGTGCTCTGCTTGGGAAGATGGGAAGGCCCAAGGGAATCCACTGGCTAATGGCTCAGCTGTCTCTCCTGGCAGTGTTTTGAATACCCTAACTTCTTCCGTGTGGTGATCACCGTGCCAGAGGAGATGATGGTGGAGGCTTGCCAGCGTATCCGCTACTTCTGTGAGAAGCACTATCAAGGGGCAGAGGGGACCCAGGATCTGGAATGTGACAAGTAGGCCTGAGCACGTGCACCTGATCTTCTACTCCATCTGCTCCGAGTTTGCTCCCTGAGCAGCTGACTCAGCACCATCATTCTTGTTCTGGACTGTGAACTGCTAGGGCCTGGCTAGAAGTAGGCTGTCAGTGACACTCCTTCCTGCCCAGCAGGCTCAAGGAACTTCAGCAGCAGCCCTGGGCATGCTTGACAGCTTTCAATCACCCACTGAATGATTTCTAGAGCCTACAGGAAGCTGTGAGAAAGAACCTGCATGCCTGCTGGAAGCCAGAGCAGAAAATGCCCAACTCTTCCACAGGCACAGAACTTACGCCTGTGCTACACAGACCTCAAAAAAACCTTATGTCTCCCCCACCTCAGAGTGCACCTGCAATCTGTTTTCTTGTACACACATTTGAAGTTCATAAGTTATTGTGTTTTTTGTATGAATAAATGCATGGTAAATGTCTGACTGTGTGCAAAAACTATGCAAACTCATCTTGCAAATGGAAAGGTGTGTTACTTGGGCCAGAAGGGAAAGATGCCACAATTCTTGCCAGTTTCACTTGATCAAAGCACTCAAGGACAGATCGATCCATTCGTGGTTCTCTCTGTTGACTTGTTAAACCAAAAATCAGCTCTTGCCATTCCACTGGCAAACTCAAAAAAGAGGAGGGCGGTGTGTGTGTGTGTGGGGGGGTGTTGGAGGGTAACTACCAGGGACAAAGAGGAAAGTTACTGTTGCTGCCTCAGTGAACAGTAACTAATTAGAGAGATGTTGGCCTGGAAGGAAATGGGGAGCTGGAAGCCACCGAGGCGAACTTGTTTGAACTGTCAGGAGCCAGAAACTGCTATGTTTTATGCACAGCAAACATGCGTAAATTGGGGAAGGGTGCCTTCCTGGTGAGTTGTGTGTGGATAGAGGACATCATTTTGGCCCCTTCTGGGACTGGAATTGGGTTGTGCAGATTGATCCTAAGTCACTCATCTTCATTTAGTCTGGCAATGTACCCCATTCCAATCCCATTGATATTGGAAAAAAATACCTATGTTGACTTAGAAAAATTATTTCTCCATATGCTGGAAAAGTTGCTTTGAATAGGGTCAGCAGCTTGAATTTTATAAAAGAGCCACTAAGAAGATTTCTGTAAAAATCTTCTAATATGCAAGCTAAAAATAAAAATTATAATATGATCATAAACATTTTAAACATTCAATCATTCAATCCTATCTCTGAACAATAACAAGATGGCACTTTCTGCTATTGTTGTCAGAGTGCTGGATTACTTATCTCTGGATAGCTACCAGATGACCTAGCCTTTCCAAGCTGCTGCTCTGTTTAACTCTCCCATCAGGATTTCCTGGAGGGATTTTTTTTCTGGAATGTTTTCCAACAGCTCACAGCTGGATCAGACCATTTTTGGCTCCTCCTGCAAACCAAATTTGTCCATGTTATGATCAATTTCTGGAGAGTTAACCATGCTGATCATCAGGCATTGGTGAACGCTTTACATTACTTGTTTCCAAATTCTGCTAGATGATAACAAGTAAATGAAGCCAGCTGGTCCTGGTGTCAGCTCTGGGCCTTGCTGAAGTATTAAGGATTTGCAGGGAGCTTTAAAAAAGAGATAGAACCAAGATTACATGAAGTGTTAGTACCACTTTATAATGCCTTGATAAAACCACACTTGGAATATTGCATACAGTTTTGGTCGCCATGATATAAAATGGATGTTGAAACTAAAAAGAATGCAGAAAAGAGCAACAAAGATGATTAGAACTGGAGCTGAGGCTAACACATATGAAGAACGATTGCAGGAATTGGGTATGTCTAATTTAGTGAAAAGAAGGACCAGGGTGATATGATAGCAGTCTTCCTTGACTTCAGGGGCTGTCACAGAGAAAAGGGAGCCAAGCTATTCTCCAAAGTTCCTGAAGGCAGGACAAGAAGCAATGGATGGAAACTAATCAAGGAGAGAAGCAACCTAGAACTAAGTAGAAATTTCCTGACAATTGGAAAAATTAATCAGCATAATGACTTGCCTCCAGAAGTTGTGGGTGCTCCAACACTGGAAGTTTTTAAAAAGAGTTTGAGCAACCATTTATGTAAAATAGCATAGGGTTTCCTGCTTGAGCAGGGGTTTGGACTAGAAGACCCTTCCAACTCTATTATTTTGTTAGAGGTAGGAAGAATAGAATAGAATAGAATAGAATAGAATAGAATAGAATAGAATAGAATAGAATAGAATAGAATAGAATAGAATAGAATAGAATAGAATAGAATAGAATAGAATAGAATAGAATAGAATAAAATAGAATAGAATAGAATAGAATAGAATAGAATCTGGAAGGGACTTTGGAGGTCTTCTAGTCCAGCCCCCCCCCCCCCACACCGCTGAAACAGGAGAATGGAGGGAAGAGGAGAATGTGGAAAAGGCAACACCTGGCAAAGGCATGCTGCTTGGAAATCATTTGCAATTAACTTTCCTACCACCTTTATTCTTCTGGCACGTGATCCCCCGGAGAGCTGGTATGCATGGGACCATCTCTTCTGCCAGCAGAGGAAATGGATTTCACATTCTTCCATCAGTATGATCACCCATTGGCTGTCTTTCTTCCCTTTCCCTGGACCTCCTGGTTATGACAACAGTCCTATGCAGGGCCCTTGTGTTTCCTTCAAGTATCATTGTGCCCTGGCTGGTGGGCAGAATCCCAGGTCTGGGCTAAGTGAGGCTGATTCCTTCCCTGCCACTTAGGGCACCTGGGAAGAAAGGGAGGTAGCTTACCATCAGTAGCCATTCAGAGTTGTTACCTTGGCCCTGGCATGCCCCAAATTTTGATTCACAATGCATTCAGCCTGAATTTTTGCCTAAACTTTGCATTCAGCAAGCCTGTTTTGTCCATTTGTTCTGCAGATATAGCATGAGCAGGATGAAGGTAGTCTGGCTTGCATTCCAATAGTTGTCCTAGGCTCTACATGTGGGAAGAGAAGTGTAGAGTGCCCTTCCTGGGCTTTATCTATGGGTCACCCTCCTCAGGCATTTGTAAGGGCATCCCTATTTCTTCTAGCACCTGTTGTTTCTGTACCATAGAGGATGGCCTGAACTAATGAGGCTCCCTCCCCATTACCTCTCCTCCCCTTCCCTCCCCCTTCCCTTTTGGAGTCTTTTCCTCCTAGCAGCTCCTTCCCACAGTAGTGTATATTGAATCACAGCTGGCAAGCAGTGTGTGCTTCCCCTGCTCTGGGAAGGGACAGTTTTTTCCCCAGCTGGCTGCAGCCAATACAAAAGTTGTGAGCTCCTGTCAACTTCCAGAGGCTCAAGAGGTAAGTGAGACAAGTGCTAAGTAGGAAATGTATAATCTGGAAGCGGAAGACCAAGCTGCACATGGGGAGAGGACCATAAGCAGAGATGTGAGATGCGGCTATTTTCTGTTAAATGAAAATAGCAGAGGCCACACTGAATTACGAACCTCGCAAAATTAACAAGTTTCAGATGATAATCGTGTTTACAGCAGCTACATTCTGCTTCATTGATCAAGCCAGCTGTCCATGGATCATGGCTGGCAGTAGAATAAAGGTTGGGTTGTTACACTAAAGAGTTAGAAATTGCCATCTTAAAATTTTATGGAGCTTTCCAAAATTCGATTGGATCTCTTATGAGATCCTATGACTGGATATCAAGATTTGCCTTGTCATGTAAGTTCTACAGAAACTAGTGCCGTGAGAATTATAATTTTCTGATCACTCTTGGACTTCCTTTGCCTGGGAAAAGGGTGGGAAAGTGATGTCTAGCCCTATTTCTACAGTACAGGGGTTCTCAAGTCGAATATTGTTTTTAGGTGTGATGAGCAGAACAACACACAATATTCCAAGTACCGGTATGATTGTACAGTTTACAGGACACTTACCACAAGCAACTAATAGCAGCAGCTATTAAGACAACAAGGAAACATAGTTTAGCATTTTGACGCTTGTATTTCTTCTGCTCTCACTTCCAGGCAGCCATGTTGAAGCTGAACAAGACTGACATTCTGGTGATCTTAGCAATTCAGGTAGCAGTTCTACTCTGTTTCATTTTTCAGCTTCAGCACACTCCTCAGGAAACGTTGACCCAGAAGCATGTCCTCATCCTCTCCTCTTGGAGGTCTGGATCATCCTTTGTAGGGCAGCTCTTCAGTCAGCATCCCAGTGTTTTCTACCTGATGGAACCAGCCTGGCATGTGTGGGCAGCTATGTACCAAAACAGTGCCAAGGTCTTGCACATGGCAGTGCGGGACCTTATTTGGTCAGTCTTCAAGTGTGACATGTCCGTCTTTGATGGCTATATGAATGACCATAAGAATAAGTCTGCGCTCTTTCAGTGGGAGACCAGCCGGGCTTTGTGTTCTCCCCCTGCATGTGACTTTTTCCAGCGCAGTGACATCATCTCCAAACACTCCTGCAAGACACTCTGTGGAAATTATCCATTCAGCAAAGTGGAAGAGGCTTGTAAGACATACAGCCATGTTGTTTTAAAGGAAGTCCGTTTCCTCAACATCAAAGTGCTTTATCCTCTCCTCACTGACCCCTCCCTGGACCTCAGAATCATCCACCTGGTCCGTGATCCCAGGGCTGTTTTCCATTCCCGTGAGAATGTACCAAATGAACTTGCCCGTGATACGAAGATTGTGGTGAGGCATAATAATATGAAGGGCATGAAGCCCTATGCTGCCATGAAGGCAATTTGCAAAAGCCACATTGACATATACACCGATATCAAGCAGTCCCTCAAAGATCGCTACCTCTTGGTGCGCTATGAGGATATTGTTAAGACCCCCTTGGCAAGAGCTGCTCAGCTGTATCAGTTTGCAGGGCTTCCTTTCCTTCCCAGTCTTCAGTCCTGGGTGCAGCACATCACACATGGCCAAGGCCTCGGTACCAAGGTCTTTGACACTGACGCCAGAGATGCAATGAATGTGTCACAGGCTTGGAGAAAGACTCTTCCTTACCTCCAAACAGCAATGTTACAAAATATCTGCAAGGAAGCTATGAAACTTTTGGGTTACCGGCCTGCTAGATCTGAGGATGAACAAAAGAACATGGCATTTGATCTCTTGGCCAAGTCGAATATGAAAACTGCCTGTCCAGCTTCCAGCAGCTTAAAGCATTACAACTAGACTGCCCCAGGAAGCTGCAGCCTGTGTAGATGGATCCCAACATGGAAGAATGAGGGAACACCTGGAATTTGCCCTGAGAGCAATGTTGGGAGTAGCTGATAAGGAACCAAAAGCACCCCAAAACCTTCCGGAAGTGCTATGCTTCTATATTTACTTGTCCCATCAGTTCACAATCTGCACTCAGTCTACAATCTGGTTGACAGCTGGAATGCTTTCCATGGCCATGGATCTGTTCCCGTGACCTGGATTCGGGCCCTGCTTCATTGTAGATAATGTGGTTTGTACTTATTATTTAAAATACAGCTTCTTGCCTAATATTCAGAATATTTAGGTCAATGAACTAAGAAACATGGCTGTAACAGAATATCTATATGCCTGTTCTGTAAAACTTTATTGTCAGATACACGTTGACGATTCAAGAACGGCTGCAATGATAATTAACAATAAACAGCTTACTATGCAAATAAAAATTGCAAAAAACAAACAAACAAAAAGAACTGTCCCTACTGTAGCAGCTTTGGTGATTTTCACTCCTGGCATGAACTTGCCCTGAACAACAAACGTTTATTTACATTCCCTATTCCATATTTTGTTTCTAAGTTATTCCTGGCTCCCTCTCGGCCTTTCTGCAAGTCCTCATCATCCTGTCTGTTCCAAAGAGGACGGCAGTCTGGACGCCGCCCGGTCCGCAAGCAGCTGGCCACGGCTGCCACTTCTCCACTGTTCTTCAGAAAAGCCTGAGTGACCGTGGCCAGGTCCACGCCGAACTCCCCCATTAGGCGCTCCATGTCCTTGACCGCCAGGGCTACGGCGGCCGACGGGGGCCCCGGGCGCCCCTCCGACTTCGGGGAACGGCGGCTGGGGGGCACGGCACCGACTTCACAGATCTCCGCCGTCCTCTGGGCGGCCGGGTCGGCTCGCGATTCTCTCGAAGTTCCAAGGCCCGAGGGCCCGGGCTTCGCCCCGCCCGATGGCTCGCCATCTTCCTGGAAGGAAAGCGATTCAGAGCGCGGCTGTCAGTCGCTGGGAGGGTCAAAGGCGCTGCCAGGGGGAGGGGGGAGCGCAGCGGAGGCTCCTCGGAGGCGGGGGCAGCAGAAAACAGGATCAGAAGTTGCACTTTCTCGTCCATTTTGGCCCACCGAGGCGCCCTTGGACGGCCAGGCAGCCTTGACGGCTCCGCTGACCATCGGGGGCCCCGAAAGGCCCGCCCGCGGGGGGGGGGGGCGAACTACCTGCTCGAACTCCTGGTTGGCTAGCCGGAAGAGCGCGGGCACCCTCTGCCGCTCCATTGGCGCTCTCCTAGAGGCAGGCCCCGAGGCCGGAGGGAAGGGCCGCTTCCCGGCTGCTTCGGGGTCTTCCTTCGCGGGCGCCGCAACTCCGCCCGGAACCTCGCAGCGCTCCAGGCGATCGTCGCCCTCCGGCCGGAGGGGTCGCCCCGCTGCGGCTCAACGCCCCGCCCACTCATGGCCCCGTCTGCCCGCCCTTTCCTCGCTGGGCGGAAGTCCCTATCGGACTTCCGGCCGGCAAAGATGGCGACAACGCCGAGCCTCTCCGCCTCGAGCGAGGCCGAACCTCGCCTTAGCAAGAAGTGAGTGGCGCTTCGCCGGCCGCCCATGCTGCCCCTGGCGCGGGTGTTGTCGGGGGGCGGCCCGGCTTGGGCTCGGCGGCTTTTGAGCGGCGGCCGCAGACAGCCGAGGTGGGTGGCTGAACGGCGGAAGGGACGGGGGGCGCGCGGCTGGGCGGCGCCACTAAAGCCCCCGGCTTTTCTCGCAGCGAACTGAAGCGGCGCCTGAAGGCCGAGAAGAAGGCGGCCGAGAAGGAGGCGAAGCAGCAGGAGCAGGGCGAGAAGGCTTCGTCGCGACGGGCCGACGCCGCGGGCGCGGAGGAGGAGGAGAATCTTGACCCCAACGTGAGCGGGCGGGGAGCCTGCGGCCGCGCCTGCTTCCCCCCCCCCCCTCGGCAACGGGACAGCAGAGCCTCCAGCGTGGTCGGCCTGACTCGCCTGCCGCACGTGGGCCCGGCCGAGTGCCTGGCTTCTAGCGGCTGAAAGCGAGTCCGGCGTTGCTCGGGGCAGGGAGGGCGGGAGCTTCTACTTGCGAGATCTTTTCTCTCCCCTCTAGCCTTTTCGTCCTTCAGAAGCCTTCCCTCGTTGTCTTGACAGCAATACTACAAGATCCGTAGTCAGGCCATTCAGCACTTGAAGGGTAGCTCCGAGGATCCCTACCCGCATAAGTTTCACGTGGATCTCTCCCTGACAGACTTTATAGAGAAGTATACTTTCCTACAAGCAGGGGATCATCTAACCAACGTCACAGTAAGAGTGGCAGGTAAAGGCTCATTTGGGATACTGGGAAGAAAGCAGTTTCAATGATGATCTTGTTTCTGCCTCTCCCCCCCCCCCCCCCAAGATGCTGTATTTTAGATTAGAGATAACATTCTGCTTCAAAGTAGTAACAAAACACCTATGGGTGTGTTTTCTGATGGAAAACCAGGAGATGTCATGTTCTGTTAAGGTTCTTTTGGAATGGAAGAAATGTGATATAGCCATTAGGCTATGTTATTCTTTTCTAGGTCACCTTGCCAGATTGTCCCTTGATGGAGAATTCAGGGAATAATTTGCTGGGGGTGTCTTTTTGCTTTTGCTCCTGGCTTGCTCATCTGTTGTGTGCTTTTTTGTGATCATATGACATCTCTTTTTGGTTCTGTTTTTGGAGGTCGGATCCATGCAAAACGTGCCTCTGGAGGAAAGTTGATATTTTATGATCTTCGTGGGGAGGGAGTTAAATTACAGGTGATGGCAAACTCCAGGTAAGCATTAGTTACTTTTTTCCTGATTGTATATTTTAGTTTTGCTTTGGTGTGTATATTTGAGGATGAGAGCCAGTTTGATGTAGAAGTTAAGGCACCAGGCTAAAGCTGGGAGACTGTGAGTTCTTATCCCACCTTTGGCACATAGCCAGCTGGGTGGCCTTGGGGGAATTTACACACACCCAGCCCTAGGAAGAAGGCAGTAGCAAGCCACTTCTGAAAATATTGCCAAGAAAATGGAAGGTAGTTGTCCAGGAAGTTGCCAGGAGTCAACAGTGTCTTAAACGCCTCCCTCTCCCCAAACTTTTGAGGAAAGGTAGAAAGAATATGAAAATAAAACCATGGTCTGATAAGTGGTCCAAGATTGCATTAAGTAATAGTGTCTCAAATACATACATTCTTTCTAGAAGAGGATTAAAGCAAAGTTAATCATATAACTTCTTGAAAATATTGTGATGTTTCTGCATGTTATTTTAACTATTTAAGAAGGGTTGTGAGTTCAACCCCCCCCCCCTTTGTTTTAAGAACTATGCTCAAAACATTTTGATAAGGTTTTGAGCTCTTAGCATTTTGAATATTGTGCTGATTTCCATTTTTTTAAAAAGTCAGAATATCTTAATACGTTAATATGTTTAGTAACATTCCAGTGTGCTTTATTAGTTAAACTAGGTAGGCAACTCAATATACTTGTGGCACAGGGGAGTAAAGACCAAGGTACTACATAAGGAGAGGCTTGTTAATATTTCTCAAGTTGTAAGATAAGATAACCTTTATTGTCATTTTTTTTACTGTGGGCACAACAGCACACATCAAAAATGAAATTTAGTTGCCCGCTCTCAAAGTGAACACATACATGACACACATCTAAACCTCCTATATACAACATATATAGAGACCCACAACCCTACATATACATAACAAATAAATATTATGCCCCTTAATGACTGTTTGCTACCTCTGGAATCCCAGGGAGTATATCTTAAATGTCAGTTGTTGCAGAGCAGTAGTAGAAGAGGGATATTGTCCTACTGTCCAAGCTTGTGAGTTTCCCAAATCCATCGAATTGTGTGATATACAATGCTGCACTAGATGATCACTTAGCTTGATCCAATCTATCTAAACAAGTTCTTATGGCATGGCAATCAGCGTATAGTACCTCATTAAAATAGTTGTATGCAGGTAAATTTATAGAACAAAATTCAGATCTTGTAACTAAATCTGAGATTGAAATGAGTTCAATTTCTTTTTTTTTTAATTGAAAAGTTTTAAAATACATTTTATCTTTAACAACCCCCCCTCCCCCCGCCCCTACCTATCCCTCCCTACCCCTCCCCCCTTTTCAATTTCTTTGCTAGACTTGGTATGTAAATACTTTTTCACTATTGGCGAATCAATAGTGAGCACCTGCTGCCAGCATCAACTTCCCATCGTCCTGTGCGCTCCCATAGAGAGGGCCTCCTTAGGGTGCCGCCGGTTAGGGAGTGCCGGCGGGTGATCCCCAGAGGGAGGGCATTTTCTGTGGGCGCGCCTGCCCTTTGAAATGATTTGCATGTGGAACTCCGGACCGCCCCCGATCTGCGTTCATTTCGCCGAGACCTGAAAACCTGGCTTTTCGATCTATCAGGCCTGGACTGAAGGGGTTTTAGCTTTTTAATATTGTTTTAATTGTTGGGCTTTAATTAATTTAATTCATTTTAATTTTATATTATCTTTTTATATTGTCTTTTATATGCTGCCCTGTAAACCGCCCTGAGTCCTTCGGGAATAGGGCGGTATAGAAAACTAATTAAATAAAATAAATAAATAAATTTGGGGGGGAAAAATCTTTATAGAAGTTTCCCCCCTGCAGTATAGAATAGAATGGATTTTGACTATTTCACTGATAAGGCTGAAAAGATTTACCTAGAAATGTTTTTTGAATTTTAAAAATTCTTTTAGAAACTACAGATCTGAAGAAGAATATATGTGTATTAACAACAAGCTTCGCCGTGGAGATATCATTGGGGTCCAGGGGAATCCTGGAAAGACAAAGAAAGGGGAATTGAGTATTATTCCTTATGAAATAGTTCTGCTGTCACCGTGCCTACACATGCTCCCTCATCTTCATTTTGGGCTCAAAGACAAGGTATCAGACATGCTGCTGCTTTCGCTTGACAGCCTCCAAGAGTGTCTCCTTGCTGCATTTTACTATCTTTATTTTAATTTATTTTTAGGAAACCAGATTTAGGCAGAGATACCTGGATTTAATTCTTAATGATTTTGTAAGGCAAAAATTCATAATTCGAGCAAAAATCATAACATACCTTCGAAACTTCCTGGATGAACTGGGCTTCTTGGAGGTGGGTGTTTGTTTTTAAATGTAAAAAATGATGTATAGTAATTGCTTGCAGATATCTCAAAGATTAATCCTTTATAGCAATTTACCTTGAGTTGTTAAGCTTAAATTATAGAGCAAAGACACCAAATGCATATAAATTGTCAGAATAAAAATACATTTATAAGAGGCTAGGCAGGGATGTTATAGAAAAGATTGTGGTTGGGTAAATGCTCTTCCAGGTCCTCTAACACAGCTTGTTGAGGATGGTCATCATGCTTCAGTACCACTGTTTGGTTCAGAAGATACCATGTTTCCTGTATGCCCATATAATAGACGTGGAGACAATGGCAGCTGCAAAGTGGTAATTTAGAGAAGCAGTGAAAAGGCATTCCTTCCTGCAAACATCAGTAGTAGCAATGGGAAACTCAAATCTCTGTGCCCGAGAGACAGTTCCCGATAGAGAACTGTTTGAATATCTCTGAATAACTTCCCTTCCACCAGTTTCGTCTGGCTGTTGAGTACCTGGACGAAGTGCCAAGGGTTAGGTGCCCTTAACAGTTCATTGGGCTGTGAGACAGATCACTCTCTATAATACAACACAGAATGTTCTGACTTGCAAAGTAATAATGGCTAAAATTACACAATTCTAATTTGACACAGTTCTTTAAACAGAGAGTCTTAAGGCTTGTCAGTCATGCTATGTTAGATCTTTTTAGTAAAGCAATCATTTAAATTAGATCTTTTTAGTAAACTAATTAAATCATTTGGAGCTAATTTTATGGTTTTGTTCCTATACCTCAGCATACATTGCTACTTCAGTGTCTCATCTCATTTTCATGATTAATAAAGTGTCTTTTAGATTATGTTCTTATTGTAGACTTTTTCTCACTGCTTCTTTGCCTGGAATTTGAATTCTTTAGTAGGCTGGATTAGGAATATTTTCCTATTTGTTTTTCCCGTCTTATTTGTCTTCAAAATCAATTTCTCTAAAGTTCTTTATAAACGTAGAGACAATATTTTCTGCCTATTTTTTGTTCCCCAACTAGATTGAAACACCTATGATGAATATCATACCTGGTGGGGCAGTGGCCAAGCCATTCATCACCCACCACAATGAACTGGACATGAATTTGTACCTAAGAATAGCACCAGAGCTCTACCACAAGGTGAATAGTTAAATCAGGCAAGCAGTGGCACAGATATACTTATATATCTTTTTCTGACATGCCAATGCAAAACATACGTATGTTTCTATATGCTTTGGAATCTGGTTCCATATATGGGGCCTTATCAAAACTTAGAAAATATCCAGGTTAAATAAAAAGGTAAAGGTAAAGGTTCCCCCGCACACGCGTGCTAGTCGTTTCCGACTCTAGGGGCCGGTGCTCATCTCCGTTTCAAAGCCGAAGAGCCAGCGCTTGTCCGAGGACGTCTCCTACAAGATAGTAAAAGATATTGTGTGATTTAATGATTTGGAAATTGAGTTAGGAATGGGAAAGCCTGGGTTGAATTTAACTTCAATCTGGAAAATCACAGGATTACTTTGAACTACATACTCTTTCCTAATCCAAATTCAAGCTCTGTTAAGTAGACCCAGTATTTTTTCTTTGCTTTTTAAAAAAATTCTAGTTTCTGTTTTCCCTCAGCCTCCACAGATAGAGGTTGGTTCACTACTATTAATTTCTATGGTGCAAAATCAGTGATTTTGGCTGGTATCTGAAATCAGGGATGGGAAGCAGATTCTTTCAGATGCTTGAAATGGGAAACATCAAACAGATCCGTGTTGCTTCTGGAAGCAATTTGTGATCCTGTGGATATGTCTTCTCCTACTGAAAAGGCTCTTTAACTGGTATATTTCAGATGCTGGTGGTTGGTGGAATGGACCGGGTCTATGAAATTGGGCGTCAGTTCCGGAATGAAGGAATTGATTTAACCCACAATCCAGAATTCACTACTTGTGAATTTTACATGGCGTATGCGGATTACCATGATCTGATGGAGATCACTGAACAAATGATTTCAGGTTGGTGACAAGTGTTCTTATTTTAAAAATGCTTAGTAGGTCATTTGAAGTTCCATTTGGAAAAGATAAATTAGCCAGGCTAAAAGGACGGTCTTCTCCTGTAGGAATGGTGAAACATATCAGTGGTGGATACAAGGTGACTTACCATCCTGAAGGCCCAGAAGGCCAGGCTTATGAAATAGATTTTACACCTCCATTCCGGAAAATCAGTATGGTGGGTGAATTGGAGAAAGCACTGGGAGTGAAACTGCCTGCAGCAGATCAGTTTGACACAGAAGGTGAGAGTGGAAGACATTTTATCCCCCTCTTTAGTTTAAAGAGATCCTCATTACAGACAGTAAGCATGGGCCTGCATTCTAAGCTTTCTTCTGAGACAGATCAATTATTTGGTTTAGATTTGACTAGACAGTGTTAACAGTGGGCACTATGGGGTATTTTGCTGTACACCTACTTGTTTCTAGGGATAGGGAAAGCATGACTAATTAAAGGCCAAGCTAGGGGAAGCACTCGTGTGCAGTATTGTCATGTCTGATTTCACATTATGCATGCAGTGTCTCGTTCATTTTTTGATGCTATCTGTGAAGAGCGAGGCGTTGAATGCCCACCCCCTCGGACAACAGCCAGGCTCCTAGATAAGGTAAGAAGGGGCTCTTTCTCCTGATTCTTACTTGAGGTGGATCTCAGAAGGGATCCCACTGAGTTGGGCTTCCCAAAATCTTTATTTTATTTATTTATTTTAATCCCATTTATATCCCGCCCTTCTCCGAAGACTCAGGGCGGCTTACAATCTAAGCACAAATCAAATGTGCTTAGCAATAGCCTTCATTCTATGTATATGCCTGCTTATTAGGGCTTTCGCGCCCCCCAAGCGGCATTATTACAAAGTCAGCTTATTGCCCCCAACAATCTGGGTCCTCATTTTACCTACCTCGGAAGGATGGAAGGCTGAGTCAACCTTGAGCCTGGTGGGATGCGAACCTGCACTAATTGCAGGCAGCTGGTGTTACTTAAGGAGGCATCAGCCCACTGCTCCACCAAGGCTTTTACTTGGTGTCTTTCTTACAGCAGTTCTCTGAGATGGTAATTCAAAGTGTTATTGTCTTTTACGGGCCTCTGAGAAATGGTCAAATAAAGCTTCCCCTGAGATAGGTGATATTTTGACAATGACAATGGGTCCTTTTTTAAGGTTTGCTTATTTGTTTAATAAATTTATAAACTATTGAGTTACATATTTATTTATTTGTACCCTGCCCTTATTATTTTTACAAATAATTCATGGCAGTGAACATATCTGACACAGCTTCCTCCTATTTTCCCCACAACAACAACAACAACCTTATGAGGTAGGTTAGGCACAGAGAGTGAGACTGGCCCAAAGTCAGCCAGCTAGCTTTTGTAGCTAACATGGAACTTGAACTCACAATCTCCTATTTTCCAGCCTGGTGCCTTAAATGTCTATAGTAATGAATGATACATAATTAAAACAGTAATTGTTATTGTACCATCTGCAGTAATTACAGGAGTACTTATTGTGCAATAACAATAAAATATCCAGTTTAAATTGTAAACCAAAAGGATTATAAATAATTTACTGCATATCACAGTAGTCTAAGAAAACAAATACTTGATGCATTCAGTGGCCCTGGGAGATGCTGTAAAACTATGATCCTGAGGCTTTGCTGTGGTACAGCTATGTGAATGAACCTGAAAACAACTTAATCATGTTACACAATTTTTGACAGTGAAGAATTATTCCCAAACACTTTATTTATTTATTTTTGGGACTTATATGCCGCCCTATCTCCCGAAGGACTCAGGGCGGCTAACAAGAATAAAAAAACAATACAAAAATTAAAATTACCTGTTCCTATTCCTCATTTTTCAGCTGGTTGGACAATATTTAGAAGTCACCTGTATCAATCCCACATTCATTTGTGATCACCCACAGATCATGAGTCCTCTAGCCAAATGGTAAGGAAAAGTGCTGTGGTTATGTAAGTATGGATGTGCATGCATATAACCTACCCTTCCGACCCCCACTCAGACTTCATATAAAATAAATCGACATTTTGACACAAGTATGATATGTGCAAAAAATCACGCTGATTCTAGGGCTAAAGATGTAAGCAGTTGTTCAAATCTCTTGTCCCATCTCATGAAACAGAGTGAATGATGCAGACCAACTGACCTGGTGTCATCTGGTTGCAGAAGAATTACTTTTCTCTGTATGGTCTCCCAGTCTTTTCCTCTGGTGTTTATTCAGGCACCGTTTTCAAGCAGGATTGACTGAACGGTTTGAGCTCTTTGTGATGAAGAAGGAGATCTGCAATGCCTACACAGAACTGAATGATCCCTTTCGGCAACGACAGCTATTTGAAGATCAAGCTAAGGTGAGTGAGGGTATAGGCCTGGACTGGACCTGCCAGAACTGGGTTGTAAGTATCTTTGTGGGAATTTGTCATAACTTCAAATGGTCACTAAGTAACGTCATAAGCTGAGGACTATACATAATGGGGGAAGAAAATGCAGAGAGCTGGATCTCTCTTAAATAGTATGGATACCCCTGGTATGGGGATGGAAGTTACTGGATTGTGAAACTGATCTGTGGCTGGGTCAGCGTTACATGTAGCAGAGAAAATTCTTGAGTGGGAATTTTGTTTGTTTCTAAGACATCAGTACATCTCCCTTCCAAACTATTTCTGAGCTGCTTGCAAGAAAACTGAGGAGAAAAACAGCTTATACTAAATGCACTTTATATCAGGGGCTGTCCCAAAGTCCACCAGGGAGGACACAGATATATGAGGGCAAACTGTTCCACAGAAATGGGGAGGGAGCACCAATGAGCATGGTTACAGGATTAGTCCATCTGTGAGGTAGCCACATGAGTGAATATAGACCTGATCCAAGAAAGGAGGCAACTGGTGCCCTATGGGTCATTGTGCAAAGACTTTCCTGGCCATTGGTTCCATCTCCTGTTATAAGGAGCTGCAAATCCAGGCAGAACCAGGATGGAAGAGACAGCTGGAGAGAGATTGGTTTGAGGAGTGGTCTGTGTTTTTATTTAGAAGTGTCTACTTAGAATCCAATTATTGGAAGCAGAAATGGGAAATGTTTGTGTTTCACTGTTGTATAATGATATATTTATTTATAATTATAATTATTATTATATAATCCTAAGTCTTTCCCCCCAAGCCCCAGTTGCCCTGACTGGCTCTGTAAATGATCCTTGTCTTTCTATTCATTTCCAACCCAGGCAAAAGCTGCTGGTGATGATGAGGCAATGTTTATCGATGAGAACTTCTGCATGGCTCTGGAGTATGGGCTGCCCCCCACAGCTGGCTGGGGCATGGGCATTGACCGTCTTACCATGTTCCTGACTGATTCAAACAATATTAAGGTAAGCACTCCTTAATAGATGGCTACTTCCTGTCTGTTCAGGCCTGCCTGGGTGGAAGATGGATTGCTTCTTATATTCTAAGGCAGCAATTTTAGATTTGCTACTTCATGCAAAAGGAATAGGAATCATCCTTGTACTTTAATGTGCTCACTTTTGAGAACTAATGCACTGAAAACATGCTTGTGAATGTGAAAATATGTTACTTTAATGAAAAGCGTAACATTTCTTAAAAGACTTCCTTGTTTTTCTTTGAAGACATTTCGTTTTTCATCCAAGAAGCTTCTTCAGCTCTGACTGGATGGTGGGGAATGGAGGAAATGGAGGAGCTAAAGAAGCTTCTTAGATGAGAAGCAAAATGTCTTCAAAGAAAAACAAAGTCTAGTTACCTCTTGGAAAAGCACCTTTGGAACAATCATGACTTGGATGTCTGAGTATCTCCATAGACACTTCTTAAAAGAGCTTAGTTGGAAATAATGCTTATGTGGCTCTGAAGATTTCTAATGAGATCTTTTCTTGGAAAAGAAGCTCCAGTAAGTGACCAGAAATCCCCTTTTCTTGCAGGAAGTGCTGCTGTTTCCCGCCATGAAGCCTGAGGACAAGAAGAAGGATCCTTTGTCAGATTCTAGTGAAGGGACTTCAGTGTGACACAGCAGTTTGCACAAGAAGCATGAAGGACAGGGAAAGTCACTTCTAGATTTCAGTAGGCCAGGGCTACTGGGTTCCCCCCCCCAACCATGAATAAATGAAGTCTTGTTATTTTGTAGTAGGCACCTCATTGTAGCCACTAGCTCTCTGCTGTCTGCCATTTCTTTCTCCCATCAGATTCTGATATGACTTTCGAGATTTAAATCTACCTGTGATGGGGTTTGTGTTGTCTTTGCAGCCAAACTGAGAGGGTTGTAGGGACTGTCAATCCAGTTCCTGCTTGACCACCTTGAGTTCAGTCACAGCACATCTTAATTCCACTGAATGTAAAAGTTAGGATACCTAACTAATCAGTTAGGATACCTAACTGATTAGATGTTCCAGTTTAATTCTCCATGCGTTACTAGCTACATTTTAGTGGCTTACGTTGTTAAGCTAACAGAACCAAAAGGAGCCTTCTTCCTTGCTTCTTCCCATAAAAAAGCTACTCAATATTTATTCCATTCTGATAGCCCCAGGTAATGCTGCATTCAGAAATTGTTTTCATTATATTCAGCCTGCAGCAGCCTAGCTCATCAAGAGTTTGTGTTCATTGTTCTGTTTACACCATCCTGCATTTTACTTCTAGCAATTAGTTGGTACAGTAAAAGAATCAGTTCCCAGTCTATCAACCATCAAGTAATTGTTTAATGCAAGATATTTGACTTGGGTAGGGGGAAATCTGGCTTGGCAACAGTGCTTGTGAAAGAGATCAGTGTCCTTATTGGCCAGACATTAAGCATAAGCCAGCAGTGTGACATTTCCTAAAAAGGGAAAGGATATTTTGAGATATACTGACAAAGTGTCCAAACCACAGGAAGTAGAAAGAGCCCCGCTGTGAGAGAGATGGGCGGTTTAGAAATATGAAATGTAAATACTTCCACTGTGCTCTGCCCTGGCCATTCTCCATTTGGAATAATTTATCCAGTTGTAGGTACCACAGTTCAAAATGAAGCAGGTTCTGAAGAAGGCTCATCAAGATAGTGAAGAGTCTGTAAACCAGCCCTTCGAGAACAGTTAAAAGATTTGGGCATGTTTAACAATCAGGAAAATGCAGCCAATATGTTCGTAAATTGCCCAGAGCAGCTGCTGGGCAAGACGAGTTGGCAAACAAGCCTAATGCATAAAGCAAGATAGCTAAGCAGTCTTCAAAGCGTAGAAGAATTGTCACATGAATGAGTGGACTTACTCTCACCTTTTAATAATTTTCGTTAAAGAATTTTTCAAAAGAATAAAAACAACATTGAAGAGAATAGGGAAAGCTATGCTCCCAACATGGTTGAAACTCGCCACGCTTCCAGCCTTGACTAGCCACTCCCTGACGGCGGCGCTTGGCTTTGGGTAGCTCGCTCGGCTAGGATCGGAGCAACGCCACGCCCGTCTCACATGGCCGTGGGGGGCGGAAGGGACCCGTGGCGGGCAGCGCGAACCCCGCGAGGCCACCGAAAATCAGGGTCGGGTGCCCGGCACAAGCCCCTGACCGCGGTCTTCTTGCTTCGGGGGAACCTTCATTCCGTCTCGTGTTCCCGCCGGAACAGAGAAGCCGCTTCCGGTCCCGTTCCGCTCTCCTTCCGCCCTGGGCCATGTGGGACGCCGACCAAGTGGCGGCTCTCTGCTACCGCCATTATGAAGCGCGGCTGCCGAAGCAGGGGAAGCCGGGCCGCGGCACGCGCGAGTGGACTGAGCTGGCGGCGGTGCTGCGGGCGGAGCGAGCGGAAGGCGGCGGGGCGCCTCCCGGTGAGGCCCTCGACGAGGACTCGAGCGGCAGGCCGGGGTGGGCGGCGGCGGGGCGGGCGCCCGGCTTGAGGCGGGTGGGGGCGGGCGGCTCTTTCCCCCGTCGTGTGACCTGCCTTTCCCCCACCCGCAGCCGTGAAGGAAGTCGTGGCCATGGGAACCGGCACGAAGTGTATCGGCCAGTCCGAGATGAGGGAGACGGGTAAGCGGGGCCGCGGGGCTGGCGCGCCCTTCCCCAGGCCCTGGATGGGATGCAAGGACAGCCCCGGCGCCTTGTGACCCGGCCGCGCTGCTGCTGCTGCTTCTTTGCAGGGGACGTCCTCAACGACAGCCACGCGGAGGTGATGGCCAAGAGAAGCTTCCAGAGGTAGGTGCGACAGAACTGAAAACAGCCGAGCTCCAAGACGTGGCCGTCGGGAGAGCATCTTGGTTCGGGGCTGCCCTGAAAAGCAGTTTGGGAAGGCTGTTTCATTCCTGAGGGAGCAGCCAGGGAGAGTAGTCGGGCGCCATCTGAAAGAACTGCCAGCTGCTTGTCAATTCTTAGACTGAGCCCACTTGTACTCCAAGGAGCTTGAATGTGGCTATCTTGTGTGAAGGCCCTTCTTATTTCCGCAGATCCTTAGTTAAACCTGTTTTCTTACAGCTTCTGTCAACGCTTTGGAACCTTGCTGGTTGCAATCATGGATTCTGGTTAAGGTCTGCCTTTCTGGGCCAAATATCAAACTATCCTGTAGTTAAGCTGAGAAAGAGCATCTGAAAGTCAGAGGGTAGAATTTGGGCCTCCCTAATGCAATGGTTAATCAAATGTATGGTCATTAAGAGTGCATGGGACACCTTGGGAATGGGGAACACCATGGGATGCCTAGTGCAGGGACAAGACCATTGCCTTTGGCCACCCACTGAGAGATCTCATGCTCTTCCCACCCCTTGGAGTCCCACACTGCCCACACTCACCTCTTTCACGGCCTTGGGTGCCGGAGCCCTTGTCCAGACAGGCAGAAGCAATGGGCCAGCCTCTCTCCTTCCCCACCCAGCCTCTCTCACAAGTGGGCACGGCCCTACCCTGCCACTTGCTGGAATGCCAATGCAATTGCGCTGCCGCAGAGCTGGAGAACATGGCATGCCTTTTCCCTGTGCCCCTTGCTTGCATGCCAGGGGAGAACTGGCTGCCCCCACCCTCGGGGTGACCGTTGTGGCCCACAGGTGTCTTCCTGCCTGCCAGATCTGCCCAGATTTCAGCAATTGCACTGCTGCAGAGCTGGAGGGCTTGGCACATTTCTGCCCTATGGCCCTCCTTTGCTGGACGCACTCTGAGGGCTTTTCCAAGTCCTAATTGAACCTGCTTCCCAGCTCTGTCATGTTTCTTCCCACAACTCAATACTTTCCCATTTTTTTGCTGGCGAAATGGGAAAGCTGCATTGTAAAAGGAAGAAACATGCAGGAAAACCAAAGAAGAATCCTCCGAAGCTATTGCTTTCCCCAGTGCAGAGCAGGAGAGACCATTTAACTCCACGAGGCAACTTCTGGAAATGACTCACAGAAAGTTGGAAAGGCTGATCTTTTTTTTTCTTTTTAGCCCCATGGAGAAAGCTGACAACGGACTTGATCATTCCCGGAAGTTGCCTCATGGAGTTGCATGGTATCTCTTGCTCCGCACTGGGGAAAGCGGCAACTTCGGAGGATTCTTCTTTGGTTTCCCTGCACGTTTCATCCTTTAGCAATGCAGCTTTTTCGTTTCTTCAGTGAAATAAAAGTGCCTTGAGCTGCATGTGACAGAGCTGGAAAGCAGGTTTGATTAGGAGCCCCTCTTGCAATTTGGAAAAGGCCTCAGAGTGCATCTGGCAAAGGGGGGGCAGGGCAGAGGTGTGCCATGCTCTGCAGCAGTGCAATTGCTGAAATCTGGGTGGTTTAGCACTCCAGGTGGTGAGCAGAGGCGGGCTTGGAAGGGAAGGGGAGAGGCCAGCCCAGCACTTCTCTTGTCTGGCTGGACAAGGTCTCTGGCACCAAAGACTGCACAGGAGGCGAACATAGGCAGTGTGGGGCTCTTAGGCTTGCGGCCAAAGGAGCATGTTGTAGCATCTCTATGATCATCGGTAAGGGTGAACATCGTTGTGGTACTGCAAGATATGTGTCTTTGGGACCCAGTCTTAAATACGGGGATGATGTAACTGAATATTCACTTAAGTGAACGTTTGAGGAATACTTGTATTGGTTTTCTAAAAGTGATACTTATTGCAGGGCATTTTTAGGAACAGTGTATTGTAGATGTAATTAAATCAATGTAAACAGTGGCCCCAACAATAATGATTGTCCTAAGTTACTCCTGGCAGTTAACAGAGTTCCATTCTCAATTCTTTCTGGTCAAATGAGCCCCCTCCCTTGTATTTTTCATTCATCAGTTTACTGGTCTTTTTATTTTCAGTAGCAAAAAACAAGTTTTCATAATTATTTCACAAGATCTGACTGCTGGGCCAGCAATGGATTCTATTGCAAATAAAGGCTGTTTCTAAAGGAGGCAGAGGAGGAGAGGTTCTGGGGCTTATGGAGCAAAGGAACTGGGTGAGGTGGTCGGCAGGCCCAGAAGATGGGAGAGAGGCTTTTGGAGGAGTTGGTGCTGGCAGCAGCGTTCTCCAGGGGTGAAAAGTGAGGAAAAGGAAAAGGTGGAAGAAACAGGATCAGACAAAGTAAAGGAGGCAAGATTGTCATGCAGGAATACAAGCTAATTTGAGGGCTAATCCACCTGGAGCTCTGTTTCCATCTGTCCTGTTTGCCATCGTTCACTTCCCTAAAATGGAAGATCTATAACTTGAACTGGCCATGAACAAGGAGTGTGTATCGGAGCTGATGACACTTGGAGAGCTGTATGCAACAAAATTTCATTTTCATGTATGCCAATTGACAATAAAGTTGTTATTATAAGTGCTGGGACCGTATTTCTCTCCTATGTCTTCTAAGGATTCTTTCCTCTTGCCCATCAGGTATCTTATTCATCAACTTTGGCTAGCTGCTGTAGGTCAGGACCCTAGCATTTTCATCCCTGGAACCGAAAAAGGGAAATGGCTTCTCAAACCACTTATCAGCTTTGTTTTTTTCACCAGTCACACACCTTGTAAGTATTATTGGAATAGCTTCATTGACCTTATTGTATTTGGGAGAATTGCTTCTTTTTCTTTAATTGACTCCTTGGTAGGTGACCTAGTACTGCTGCATTTTAGAGTAGAATAGAGTAGGACAGGACAGGACCTTGGCCGCAGAAGTGGCTGGATGGGGCTGTCGGTGCCGGTGGGGAGTATAAAAGACATCCCCTCAAAATAAGACCTGGTGCCTCTTGGAGGAAAAAAAAAAAGACCTGGTCTTGTTTTTGGGGAAATACGGATATTGAATAAATATATGTATAAGTGCAGAAGTAGAAGTTCTAATCAATTTGAACCTCAAAAATTATTCCAATTTACATTTATTTTTGTTATAAGATCAAAGTGTCATTCAAACAAGTTTTTATTAGAAAACTAGCTCTATGGCTAATTTCTGGTAGATCCACTTTACCTGAAATTTCACTGATGCTTTCAGATATCCTCTCAGGGCTGGTGATTGAGTTTCCCAAACTTATGGTTTTGGGAGACTTCAATCTACCATCCCTGGGAGGAGCATCTGAGTTAGCTCGGGAGTTCATGGCTTCCATGACGGCCATGGACCTGACGCAAGTAATTCATGGACCGACTCATGAGGGAGGCCACACCCTTGACTTGGTTTTCTTATCTGGTCGGTGGTTAGATGATCTTGGTGGGGGCTCCCCAATTGTTATGCCCCTGTCATGGACCGATCACCATCTCCTGCGGCTGGTCTTCCGTTTTGCCACTCCCCACCGTGGGGTTGTTGAGCCAACCAGATGGTTCCGCCCCAGGCGCTTAATGGACCCTGAGAGGTTCCAGGCAGCACTGGGGTCCCCACCTGCCTCCTCAGCTCACAGCTCGGCAGATGCCTTAGTGGAAGCCTGGGAAAGGACGGCCACGGAGGCACTTGACCGAGTTGTACCCTTGCGGCCCCTGACCCGGCGCAGATCCCAATGGGCTCCATGGTTCTCCGCGGAGCTCTGGGAGATGAAGCGTCGGAGACGGGGCCTAGAGAGCGTTTGGAGGTCCAGCCGATCTGAATCCGACCGATTGCGACTAAGAACCCATATTAGGTCTTATCTCGCAGCGATGAGGGTGGCGAGGTCTAACTACTTCGCTGCCCTCATCGCGTCCGCAGATAATCGCCCGGCCGCCCTGTTTAGGGTGACCCGCTCCCTCCTTAATCAGGAGGTAAGTGAGGAACCCTTGCAGGGGCGCGCCAAGGAATTTAGTCAACATCTGTCGGACAAAATCGCTCGGATTCGGACCGGTCTGGACTCCGACTGGGCAGTATCGGACGATCAGGACACGAGCGGTCTTGTCAATGTTACCTGGGAGGAGTTCGATCCTGTAACTCCGGAGGAAGTGGACAGGATCATGGGGAGGCTGAGCTCCACCACATGTTTATTGGACCCGTGCCCTTCCTGGCTGGTTTATGCAGCCCGGGAGGGGACACGAGGCTGGTTCCAGGCGGTTATATCTGCCTCTTTGAGTGAGGGTAGTTTTCCCGCCGCCTTGAAAGAGGCGGTGGTAAGACCTCTCCTCAAGAAGCCTGCCTTGGACCCGGCTGTGTTGAATAACTTTCGTCCGGTCTCCAACCTTCGCTTTCTTGCGAAGGTTGTTGAGAGTGTGGTGGCGCATCATCTCCCTCTGGTCTTGGATGAAGCGGATTATCTAGACCCGTACCAATCGGGCTTCAGGCCCGGGTACAGCACGGAGACGGCATTGGTCGCGCTGGTGAATGATCTCTGGAGGGCTCGGGACAGGGGATATTCCTCTGTCCTAGTCCTATTAGACCTCTCAGCGGCTTTCGATACCATCGACCATGGTATCCTGCTGCAGCGTCTCAGGGGATTGGGAGTGGGAGGCACGGTTCTTCAGTGGTTCTCCTCCTATCTCCTGGGACGCTCACAGTCGGTGTTGGCAGGGGGGCAGAGGTCGACCGCGAGGCCTCTCGTTTGTGGAGTCCCTCAGGGGTCGGTCCTCTCGCCTCTCCTGTTCAACATCTACATGAAACCGCTGGGTGAGTTCATTCGTGGTTTTGGAGTTGGGTATCATCAGTATGCTGATGATACCCAACTTTTCATTTCGACCCCAAACCACCCCAGTGATGCCCTCGACGTGATGTCCCGGTGCCTGGAGGCGGTCCGGGTCTGGATGGGGAGGAACAGGCTTCGACTCAACCCTGACAAGACTGAGTGGCTGTGCGTACCGGCATCTCGGGATATTCAGGATATCCCACCCCTCACTATGGGGGGTGAGTTATTACCTCCTGTAGATAGGGCTCGCAACTTGGGAGTCCTCCTAGATTCACAGCTCTCCCTAGAAGACCATATAGTAGCTGTGACTAGGGGGGCCTTCGCCCAGGTTCGCCTGGTGCGCCAGTTGCGGCCCTATCTAGACCGGGATGCCTTACGTACGGTCACTCATGCGCTCGTGACCTCTCGTCTTGATTACTGCAACGCTCTCTACATGGGGCTACCCTTGAAGACCACTCGGAGGCTCCAACTGGTACAGAATGCAGCCGCGAGAGTTGTATTGGGAGTTTCCCGATACTCCCATGTCACACCTTTGCTCCGCGAGCTGCATTGGCTACCAGTTGTCTTCCGGGTGAGGTTCAAGGTGTTAGTAATGACCTACAAAGCCCTTCATGGCATGGGTCCGGAATACCTTGGGGAGCACCTGCAGCCGGCGTCAACTTCCCTCCGCCCAGTACGCTCCCACAGAGAGGGCCTCCTCAGGGTGCCACCGGTCAAAGAATGCCGACTGGTGGCCCCCAGGGGGAGGGTGTTCTCTGTGGGTGCACCGGATTTATGGAACCATCTTCCGGTCGAGCTCCGGATGGCGCCCGATCTCTGCTCCTTCCGGCGCGATCTTAAAACCCATCTCTTTAAACAAGCTGGCCTAGCCTGATGGGACGGGGTGGGATTTTTATAAATGGACTTCAATTTTTAATCTGTATTAATTTATTATGGGCATTGTTTAATCACGTTTTAATAATTTTTAATTTTTGTATCTAGTTTTTATGTATTGCCCTGTTCACCGCCCTGAGTCCTCCGGGAGAAGGGCGGTATATAAATTAAATAAATAAAGAAAGAAAGAAAGAAATAAATAATATAATATCTTGGCTCATTACACATACTCTGGCTAGAACACTATTAAATGTGTTCATAGAAAGTTAGTGGTGGTTCCAACTCAATTGTTATTTTTATTTATAATACTGTACTACAAATAAAAGCGGTACTGTTAGTATATTCCTGTTTATCAGAGGATATTTTTGTTCCTGTGCTTTTATTTCATGGAATTTGAAGGGAAATTACCTAGGTTTCTCGGGAAATTGCATAGGTTGGCCTCTTACCAAGACATCACTCCTTATCATTAGTGAATTGTTCTCTGTTGAGGGAAAATATGTCTCTTCCTCTGTTCTTTAACTTGTCCACCCTCCTGTTCTTTGTAGGTGGGGATGGCTCCATTATCCCAATGATGGAAATGGATGCCCAGCCACATTTGCTCCTGAGTCCAGAAAAAGTACCCAGAATAGACAGCAGTGACTGCAGGGCACATGAAAGCTGTAAAAGGGAGATTGAAGAAACAGTTACTGGCTCCTTTCCCAAGAAACCAAGAACGGATGCTTGCAATTCTTCCAATAATTCAGAGCTCTCAGCTGATCACCTTAGAGAAACCCAAATAGTGGATCTGCATAGAACAGGGGCCAAATGTGTCCGTGGAGATACAATGGATTCCCGAAGGCCAGGCATTGAATATCATACCATAGGGCTTCTACGGATCAAGCCAGGCCGTGGAGCCCAGACAGCCTCCATGTCTTGTAGTGATAAACTGGCACGCTGGAATGTTCTTGGCTGGCAGGGAGCACTTCTGATGCATTTCCTTCAGCAGCCTATCTACTTGTCAGCCCTGGTGGTGGGTCAATGCCCCTACAGTCTGGAAGCTTTGCACCGGGCCATTGTTGCAAGGTGAGTGAGTTATAACTAGGAAGACTATGATGGAACAGCACAGCACTTGAAGTTCCTCTGTTTGATACACCCATGCAACAAGATAGGGTACCTGTTCTTTTTGTAAATCCTCACCATTGGAATAGTTGTGAAAGGATGGCAAGAGATGTAGTTATCTGGAAGAGTAAACCATCTTTTTAATTTATGGAGATTATTAATGATGAAAAAGATGTGTGCACTCAGGCCTAAACTTTCTGCTTACTCTTATGCCAGTAAGGTCCTGGGTGACAGACATCTTAATGTTTTTGGAGAGGGGTTGTTTTCAAAAAATAGGTCTTCCTGGTAACAACTCTGGATGATTTTTTTTCAAGATTCTTTTACTTAGTCTGTCCCAACATATACAGAGAGAGAATGTCTGGGGCAAACTGGTAGAAAATAAATGGATTAGTGCAGCCATTTAGCTTCTTGTATTTTAATCTTCTAGCACAGTCTGGTTTTTTCCCCTCCACTCTGGTGAGTAAGCAACAAAATGAACATTCTGTCCTACGCATCCTGAATTTGGAGAGATGTTTGTATTGCAAAAATGTATGATCTTTTTATATTAAGCAAATTAAGACCCTGTTCATATTTTATTTGGTTATTGCTGATTACAACAGGAATAAATTAATTGCTGAGGGACAGAAAACTGTTCTTTCTCTTGTTTTCTGCTTCTCCCAAATCGTGTGCTGCTTCCAAGATTTAACATCAAGAATAGCTTTAATAACCCCACAACTCTCTTTAGAGCTTTAAGGTAAGGGATAGAAACCTGTTTAAAATAAGCAAAGGACAGAAGCAATCAGATAATTGTCTGTCTCACTTCCATTGCCATATTTTTAACTGCTTTGTGAAACACACGATTTGGCCTACCCTTGGTCTGTCTTTGCAAAATCTTACCTGTTCTGAGGATTCGTTTACGCTGATATAGAGGCTATGTCCAGAATATATTTGCTTTTTTACACCAAGTGGATGACCTTTCATTATTGCTGAATGGAAGGCGAGATTGGCAGCAAACAAGTCTAATATAAATAAATAAATATTATATTATTCCTCCCCTCCTTTCTAGGTGTCGTCCGGTCTCACATTTGCCAGAGGGTTTCCAGGTTCAAGAGTTGGAAATTCTACAGTCCCAGCTAAGTTTCATCCATAGTCGTGAAGCAGCCAAGTCTGGCCATGTTCTGGGACAAGGAAAGTTAGTGTCCTGCGGTGCAGGTAAGTGTCACGGCGGCTATATGAAGGGGGTGAGTTTGTGAGACTTCTCTTTTGCCCTTTCACATCTTTGCTTATTAGGATAGTTGTGGTGGGCTGGTGGGAACTGCATCTTCGATTTGTTACAAAAGCTGTGCAGGCTGAGGCTGGGTCTTTGAGCAAATTCCCATAATGACCATTTACAGTGATGTCACTGTGACATAGGAAAGGCAACTGATGAGCTAAGAGAAGAAGGTTTGATTAATGACAAAGAATGTGGTGAGTTTTTGTCCTTCTAATGCATGTTGCATATGCACCTACCTAATAAACGTTACTAATTGATGAACTGATTCCTGATTGACATTTTATTTATTTTGTAAATTGCCTGATTACCAACAGCTGTGGGCAGTTCATAAAAACAAAATTACAAGAATGCAGCAATAAAGAAGAAACAGATGACAAAACTGGCCAGCAGCAAAATATACACACTCCTCCAAAGAGGCTTACCCATCCTTGCCAAAGCCCGGGCAAAGAACCAAGTCTTTAGGGTCCTTTGAAATGCCAGCAGGGTGGGAACCATCCAGATTTGGGGGGAACTTCATTTCAGAGTGCAGGTGCTGTGACAGAGAAGGTGCACTTTCAGGGTCCTGACAGATGACATTGTTGAATTGAAGGAAACTGAATTATGCCTAGCCTGCCTGATCACAGCAGCCCTTGAAAATAATGTAGGCATTCCCTCAAATAGCTGAAATCACAATCAGTTCTGGGAACTTGAAAAGACTCCTGGAAATCAGCAGTTATTAAGAACCCCCTAGTTAATAGAAAGATGGTAGAGGACAGGAAGGCCTGGAGGAACGTTGTCCATAGCGTCGCGATGGGTCAGACACGACTTTGCAGCTAACAACAGTTAATAGAACTGTATGGTGAGTCCAGACCTTGAAAGATAGAATGAAGATCCTTATCAAGGCAACAATCAGGTAAACATAACTTAAATCCAGGCCAGGAAAATGGTCTACAAAACTTCTTAGACCATCCCCTTAATTCTCATGAAAGTAAAGAGGGAGGAAGTGAAGCACATTGAGATTCTGTTACTGTAGCAGTTCTAATAAAAGTAGCTACATGCTATTTATTTATTAGCCTTGCATTATTTATAGTACTGACAAATTATGAGAGTGACTATTTCTAAGCCTGTTCTCCAAGAAAACAATAATCTGAATCTTATGGAAAGTTATGAAAGGAGCTCATGGCCCTTCCTATAAGAAGTAAGAGTTGAGGGAAGGGACTTCTGGAAAAGCTGGTGAAGTAGATTTCCTGAACTGTATGTGTGGTTGTCAGTCTGAAGGAATTGTGTTGCAGCAATAGAGAGAGCACCTGTTTCTTTGAAAGTAACTTCTCTTCATCTCATTTTCCAGCTATCAGTTGGAGTGCTGTCCCAGAGCACCCATTAGATGTCACTTCATGTGGTTTTAGACAAGGGACCTCCAAGAAAAGGATTGGGAGTTTGACCTCCAGGTACATGTGCCTCTGGATCTAGGGATTCTGCCTAGATCCCTTTGTGTTGAGTGTGGAGTTCACACGGGTAGGTGTGTGTCTGTGGGGGGCGGGGGATTGGAAAATCACTGTATGTTCTCCCCCCCCCCCAAAAAAAAAAAAGGATTTGGGTGCTCTGAGTGTCAATACTTCATCCTGGAAGTCTTTTTGGGAAAAATATATGAATAATTTGCTTATTGTTTAGTTTCCTGCAGAGTTTCTTGAGGGTCTTATGTAGCACTGTATCTGACTTTTACAAACTGACTTTAAAATAAGTCTCTATACTATTGGATTCAGAGCGCTTCAGGAATTCATACTAGAAAATTGCAGAATGGTTTCTTTTTAAAAACAAACCATTCTCTGTTGAAAATGCCTTCCTTTTCTCTTGCCCTTACTGCTTATACTCTTACGCAGGCTCAGCTGTGGGAAATGTTTTAGCAGCCAAGGACTTTTAAACTTCCTGATTTTTGCTCCAATTTCTGTAGGGGCGTGAGTTCCTACTATCACCAGAGTGAATACAGCCAATATTTGGGGGTTACTTTTGGCCCCTTAAACCCACATTAGAAAAAATAATGATGTATGGGATGAGTAGAAGTGTGTTAAGGAGATGAAATGAAGACTTATATTTCTGTTTTGCCCCTTAAATCTTGTGAGTGAACAAGGCTGAATTTTTGAACTGTGGTGGCAGTGGATGATCTGGGGGGGAATATAAAATAGATGGGGTTCACATGTGGGAAGTTGTTTCCTCTGCCTGTTATAAAAGAATTTGAAAAACTGCCAAACCCTTTGCAAAATGTCCTAAGAAGGGTTAAGAATTCATTGTGAAATTCTGAAGAGTTTAGGAGACTATGAGATAATTACATGCAATGTGATGAGCTTCTGACTAGGCAGATCCACTTATTGATAATATCCTGAAGTTTTGCCAATAAGTCAAAGTGGTCTGCTTTGTAATACGCTTCTTGTGATTGGTGCTGGCCATGAAAGTCTCCATCAATATAATATATAGATTAGTTGATTGAATAAATAATTAAACTTTAAATGCACTCTTAATATTCTTTGTCCTTATTTTGGATCCAAGTTATAGTTATTAAATATTTGCTTGATGATGGATGGGTTTTTAATTTCCTGTTTCCTGTACCTGGCTTATTACTTTGGCATGTCAAATGCCTCTTCTTGCCAACAAATTCCTGTCTGCCTTTGCTCTGCCTAGAGCGCTATTGAAGTGTCCTTGTTGAGGTTCAGTAGAACAGCCACTCGGATGGCAGAATGGGATCATGGGGTTGATTGAGAAAAGGCAGAATTGGAGCAAATAAGTTTAAAACCTTGCATGAGCTAACAAGTGACATTTGCTGACTGTTTTCAGGAGGAGTGGATAAGCCATGCTGGTTGTATAGTGATCACGTCTTCCTAGGACAGTCAAGGCATAAATTGCTATTACCCTCTCCAACTTGTGGTTTATGATAAAGCAATTAATAAAAGTGTGCATTTAATAAGGAACAAATTCACCCAAGCTACATATCTAAACTTTGCAGCTGTAAAATGATTTGTGCTAAGGTCTAAAGTCATTTAGGAGCATGTAGAGAGGTGATAAAATAGCAAGGCTTGAAGAGCGTTTATACACCTTTGTAACTGGCAATTTTACAGCAGACAGCGACTAATAATTAGCTTTGAAAGGATAGAGTCTGACCAGGAAGATGAACTATTGTGATTCCCCAAAAATAAGACCCGGACTTAATTTTTTTTGGTGCCAAAAATGCATTAGGGCTTATTTTTGGAGACGGTCTTATTTTGGGGCAGGGGGTAGAGCTGCCCCACACTCCCCACACCTGCTTACAGGCCACTCCCCACTTGGTGACCTCCGCCACCGGTTCAGTGACCTGGCTGCCCACCTGCCTCTTCCCTTTCACTCCTCTCCCAAGCCTGACTGCTATGCTACGAAAGATGGACCTTACTCAGTCCCCCTCCACCATTTCAGAGCCAGGGGGGAGTGATGACGAAAGGCTCTGCCACCGTTGCACAACAGCAGCGTCTGCCGCTGGAGGGTCTTTCTTCAGTCCCATCGCCCTGGCTTGGTTTTTACACGTGCGCCTCACCCCACCTCTTGCAACCAGAGGGCAGGGTCTTAACTAGGGCTTATTTTGGGGGTAAGGCTTATATTAGGTGCACGCATAAAAATCAGGCTAGGGTTTACTTTTGAGGTAGGTCCTATTTTCGGAGAAACACGGTAGGTAGAATTAATTTAACAAATTTGGGTAGATTTTATAGGATGAAGCTCCAGCTGAGATAATAACAACTGCGCTACTCGGAACATCTTACATTTTAAGGACATAGCTGGTTGGTACCTAGGATGCTGGCAGCAACCCTTGTCAACCATTAGTGCCAGTCAGTTTGAGTGTTCAGTTGATTGAGTTTCATGTTTTATGAATAAAAGTTAATAATAATAATATAATAAGTTGGAAGGTGCGTCATCTAGTCCAACCCCCTGCTCAGGCAGGAAACCCTCTATCATTTTAGACAAATGGCTGTCCAGTCTCTTTCCAATGTGCATTTTTGCTGCTTAGAAAATGAGTAGTTTGTGAGAAACTCTAGGGTTGCAAACAATCTGTTAATTAATGTATGAGTGAGTATCTGATGTGGTCATTCTGGAGAGGATTTTATGATTGCTAAGAGTTGAGGCTCATAGTCAATTAGTAGGCATCTGCAGTACTCATGGTTAACACCTAAAGTGTTACAAGCACAAGTTGGATTTGATGCATGCAAGATTTATCCACCAGCCAGTCAATACCAGGCTATCATAAATGCAGCCTTCAATAACAGGATGATGCCTACAGTTACTTGATGTTACTGAGCACAAATATCACCAGTGTGTGTCATTTCTATACCCTCCAAAATCATTTGGGTTAGGTATGTGGTGCATATTGGTATGATACACCTGATATTTGATTCTGAACTATGAGGTTTAGGAACAGTTTTTAAAAGAATGAGTATCTTTCAGAAAAGAATTCAGATGCTGGATTTTGTTGTCATCAGCCAGCTACACCATTTTTGATCCCCCAACATCAATTCTCTTGGTCACTGAGCATCTTGCAGAGAAACATAAATATTGGAATAGTTATTGTTGTGATCTTTTGCTATGGGAATTTGCTAGAAAATATGTTTGATTGGAATTTGCTGTGTGCTCTTACTGACAGGTCTCGAATTTGTAAGGTGGAACTTTTCCATGCTTTTCTAAAGGTGGTGGCCAGCATTCCTCTGAAAAACCTGCCAGAAACTCTCACGTAAGACTTATTTCTTCCAGGACTTGTTCTAACACCACACTGATCTCTTCTTAGATCATGTCTCTCCTATTTCCCCCTATTCAGTGCATCCAGTTTTTGGTTTTCTGCTGCTGTGTATTGCATTTTTTGCTCCGATGCTCTTCCTTTGCCATTTTGACCCCAAATGTGCACATGAGGATTTTAAAGATCAACTTCTTTATACTGAGTATTCCCTGTTGGGAGTGCTGCTTTGCCTCATTCCCATAGCAGCTTAGCTTTTCCTGTGTTACCATCAATGATCTACTTGATGGAGCAGGTAAA
The DNA here is from genome assembly GCF_964194415.1 of Vipera berus. Lineage (NCBI taxonomy): Eukaryota > Metazoa > Chordata > Lepidosauria > Squamata > Viperidae > Vipera > Vipera berus. Next base: position 37,081 of record NC_138213.1, on the reverse strand, counting down.
TTTCTGAATGACAAGGGTTGACCCTGGTTATGACCAATAGTGCATTCCTTGGGGATTTATTTATTTAGCGTATGGCTGGTCACACACAGAATTAAAAGCACTTCATATTTACAAGTTAGAACGGTTAAAACATTTTTTTAAAAAAAGAAGCAATTATAAAACCTAAGAGGAAAACAGAAATAACATTTCAGAGTTTAATGTCGAGTTTGGAGATCCAGTCAGTAGCTGCCGTTGTTACGCAGAGGAAGTCCTTAAAATCTCCTGGGTATCTTCTATTAGTGCATTCCCTCACTATATGTTGGATAGTCTGTCGGGGAGCCCCGCAATCACATTGTGCCGAAGGTGTCTTTCCCCATTTATACAGAGAATCAGCACACACCCCATGAGTCGTTCTAATTCTATTGTATGTCACCCATATGTGTCGGGGTAGATTAAATCCTGGAGGTATACTTATTAGGGTTAATATGCTCAGAAATATCTTGGGAGGTATAGCTACTCCATGCTTCCATCCACTTTTGTATAGTGCTCTGATGTTCGGCCAGCAGCTTAAGCGCTGTGAGGAGTGGTGGATTTCTTGACTTCCTCGGGGAATTTTGATCACATGCTCCTCATGTTTTCACTGTGTCTGCCTTTTTCAAAAATATTTTTCAAAACCATAACTTGCCCTAAGCACATTTCCATGATCAGCAGGCAGCTGCTTTCTGCTTTACATTTGCACGAGATTAGATGAAATTTAAACTACCAAAAATAGTGGATTTGGAGTTTTTTTCTGCTCCTCTGAGAATGCAAAGATTTTATTGGGGTCCTTAAATATTGACAACTGCCACTTTCAGCACAGATAGTTCTTGGTTACAATGGCAGTTAGGGCTAGAATTTCCATTGCTAAGAATGCGATAACAGTCCTGGCTGTCCTCATTGTCATTATTAAGTGAGGATCAAGGATTGTTAAGCAAGGACCTCGTGTGATGGCAACTTACAGTTTCATGCTGGCTTCCAACAAGCAAAGTCAATGGGAAAGCTTGCAGGAAGCCACAAGTCCTGGCAGTTCAAGGCATTCCTGAAGCGAAGGTGTCATCTGGATTTCATGTAGGAGGTTGGGCACAGTATCCCAGAAAAATACTCATCTCTTGTCCTTTCCTGAATTTTCTGCTTCATTCCTAACTTGGATAAGGGAACCATATAGGGAGGATAGGCTGAAATATAGATATCCCTGCAGGTATCTCGTTGCCAAGCCATACTGTATAAGACTTATGAAGGATCATCTTTTGCATAAGTCTTCACAACTTTGCATTCTTGTCGTTTGGCAATTAGCTAAACCCAATCTCTCCAGGTTTGACATTCTGTTGCATAGCTCAGGTAATTCAGGTATCTCTGTCAGGTTTCTTTGAGGGAGCAAAGACCAGATCTTGGTCTTTAGAGCCTTTCCTGGAAGATGCCTCGGCACGAGAGCCCATAATGTCAGCCAGAGTTGCTAACCGGCAGGGACTGGTTAAGAGGCAACAGATATTATAGTAGCAGCCTTGTTATCTATCTACCTGTCTTGACTGTCTATATCAAATTTGTGTAGCTGCCCATCTCACAAGAAGCTTAAACTTAAACCGTGAATGGTGGAAAGTTGATGGTCTATTATGCAAGCTCTGTAGGGTTAACATGTTTAGCAAATCTTCACCTGGGTGATTTACCTTATAAGAGGGCCAGTTCTGTCAGAACCAAATTGAGAAATATTTGGAAAGCCTAGGTGCCCTTATAGAGGTGATTGCTTTTCTTCCCAAACTTTTGTGAAACTGAGCTTGCCATTGTCCAGCTTGTTTCTTTGCAAGGGAGTGAACACTCTCCCTGGATTCAAGCCATGTGTTCTGCAGTCTTTTCTGTGCAAGAAGACAAAACTGCCTGTGAGGTTTTCTCCTGTATACAGTAACATCTTTATAGCAAACAGATGGTTGCAGTTTTTTGCAAGACCCAAGAAGGCCACGAAAGGGTAGTGTTGAATGTTTGTCCAGTCACACCTTGAGCCAGAGCAGGAGTCCATCCCAAGTGTCATTTGCTCTCTTTAGAACCAAGAGACTACGGACATACTGGGAGTACAAACAAGCTGCTGCTTCATACCAAGAGGCATGGAAAGAACTGCGCAGCCAGGCCTTTGGTACCTGGGTGAGGAACAGCCACCATTATCAATACTTCACATGAAGGAGAGAATGGAACCAAGTGACTGTGTCTAACTTTGATGATGACTTTTGCATCTCTCAGCTGTTTGGCACAATTAATGCTCCATTTTATAGCTAATAGTAAGAGCATGTCAGTGCTTTTGGCACTATTCCTCTGAAAGTGAGGTTTTCTTCCAAAACACACTTTGGAATAAAGCATGTATGCTTTTTTCTGTTTGGCTGAGTATTTATCCTGTTTGTGTATGGAAATACATGGTGGATTTTCATTGAGATTCATAATTTTTGGTTAGGAGTCTCTGAGGCTAACCCCATCCTGAAAATGGGACAGAACCACATTCTGAATTTGGCAAGAAGGCATATACAGCTGTCCATGCTACCCTCTGGATTTGGATTCTCTAATATTATAACAACCCCTGGCCCCAACACTTCAATATTTACTCCCTGGATTGTTCTTTCTCCATGTCAGTTTTAAGGATATAATTTTTGACAGGGCCTTAATGAATTGTGACAAACAGTACCAGTCTGTACTATCGTATAGCCACTGTGATAGTAACATGGGATATCTTATCAAGAGGTGGCAAATTTCAGAGTTGTTAGAAAGGACAAGAAATGATAATTGTAAAGACACTAAACATGGAAGCACACATGAAAAAGCAAGTTCTCCAAAATCTCCAAATTCAGAAATGGTCCCAATCTCAAACTGATATGCAGGATACTAATGGACAGATAGTGACAGATTTAAGTTAAGATCAAACAAAAATTGAAGTGAGAGGTCCTTGGTGCTCTCTGAGTTTGCTTGTTTTCTTGCAGACATTTCATTACCCGAACTAGTAAAAATTGAAGTGTATATTGTATCCCTGTACAGCAGGACTATCAACATTCAAGGCACCTTAGAAATACTCCATATTTACAAGAACTTCTAATACGGGAATAAAAAATCAAGTTATATCAGCATTGCAGTAATTATCAAGTCCGAAGGCTAGAAGAATTGATGGTATTTTGAAATTCAGCAAGCAACAGAAGAAGAATCAGTAAAGGTTCTACCAAACCATACCAGCAAATCTGGAGATTAGCACAATGGCCCACAGGTTGTTAAAGGTGGTTTGATATATCAACACTAAAGAAAGGAGACTTAACTAAGAGTGCAGGCTATTATAGAGTTCCTTAACACTTAGAATCATGAGCTCAGATTAGTGTCCTGCATAAAAACAAAAAATCCAGATGTCAAGCTGGCCCTAGGAAAAAAAACCAGGGAATAAAGACATTGCCGATAAACACAGTATAATTAAGTCAAAAAATAATGACTATACTCAAAAAATGACTATGGAAAGGTGTGCAGTTGCGCCAACTAAGTCAAGCTGTGCAATGTCCCTAGGAAATTGGGGATTCCAGAATATTTGTCATGTGAAACTTATGTACAGGGTAGGAAATGCCAATCCAGACTCTGAAACAGACTGGTTTCAGTCTGGGTTATGGGCAAGGACAGAGACAGCTGTAGGTGGCGGAAGATGAAAACCCTGATTCCAGAGTTCCTTCCAGTGCTGCGTGTCCAGGAAAGACCTGCGTGACCCATCATGCAGCAAGGGCAAGCCTGTTGTTGATTACCTGCACTCAGCGCAGGCTTCATTTAAAAAAACAAAGCACTACTGCCAGCTTTTCTGAGAAAACTCCTTGGAATCTGGAACAGTTGATCTCTGCATTTGGATTTTTTGGAATGTGAACTGTGACTTGATTCTCCCACCTTTTCCTTTGGGCTTGGACTTAGTGCACTAAAGTTAATTAGAATTTGGAACTTTGGTTGTGTGTATTTGCACTAGAGGCAGTTAGCCCTACTTCTGAGTAAGACAAAACTCATACATCTGTAACTTGAGATAGAACGTATACTGAAAAGATGAGATTACAATTAACTACAGATACCAAATTAATGGCAACAGAGATAGCAAGCAGCCTTAGAATGGACAATGAACACACTGAATAGTTTCAGCTTTGGCTATCAACTGTAAAAGAATCAGCAGTTAGTTAGCAGACTAGTTCTTAGGAAAAGATAGGTAGAGGCTAGATTGCTATATACTTAAAAAGATTAGAATTGTGCAGGCAATGGTTTCTCTTTTGATACTATAAAGTAAAAAAATTGAAAGCAGGCTAGGAGGAATATTGGAGAAAATTTATCTGTGGTTGCCAAGGACTAATACTGACTTGATAGTACATAAGCACAAATGAAACCAATTGCCTCAAGTAGGGGACAGAGTTTCAGCCAGAGATACTATATTTAGAATAAAATGACACTATTCAGCTGAATAATTGCAAATTTAAGAAGGTTCCTTTCTATCTCCTAAGGGAATAAAAATAATTTTGCAACCTCTAGGGTGTCCCTGAATGATTTTGTATTATTTGAAAATGTATTTTATACACTTAATCTTAAAATGCTGCTTTATAAAAAAGGAAAGCTGAAATACATAGCAGTATTGCAAAATTTTTGTGACGTTAACTTTATTTGCTTTCTTAAGCAAAATTCAATAAAAGCAACACGCTATCCAAGATATCAGCATCCTTAGGATATTACAGAAACTGCCATTTCTATGAAACTGTAATTATTATGCTAATATTTAATTTCAAAATCCTTCTCCCATCATTAATTCTTTATCTATGGTTGCATCCGTATTTGGATAATGCCACTAAATATGTCCCAGCGGAAAGGATGAAATGGAATTTACAGCTATGGTTACACGTGTAATGGAAAAATAAAATTTTATAAATTACTAAGCTAACAAACAAAAATCTATCAATATATTAAATCAACCCAGTGGCAAATGAAAAACGCCCCTCAGGGTCATGATGAAGAACAAGAGGCTATTTACAAAGCAGCAGGATGGAGATGAAATCAGAAACCAAAGGTGTTTTCTCCACTGTAAGCCACGTACAAGAAGCCATCCTCATCTTTCTCCTTCTCATAAAGCTGTCCCATGGTTAAACTGTAAGAAAAAGCAGCAAGAACACCATCACATACCGACAAAAGGAGAATGTGCAAATCCAAAAACACTGGGTGGGTGGGTGGGTGAGAGGAAGGAGTGAGTAACCCTGCAGACTAAGCTTTTCTGCCTGATGAGTTCTGAATGTATGAATTTGGATACCTTATTAAACAAATCCATTAAATAAAGAGGTTTAAGCTATTTTCCACAAGAAATACACAGTCTTCTCAATTGTCTCTGGCTAGAGAGAAACCATAGAGAGCAGTTTGAGATAGCTTTTTTGTATTTTGGTGCAAAGTAAAAAAAAAAAAGGGGGAGTAACAGAGAATACAAGGTCCTCTATAGTGGATTAAATAGTGCAGTAGAACAAAAATGGAAACTTGATACCAGTTTCCTTAAATTAACCCCTAACCTTAATCTGATTTTCAAGTACAAGGATTGGGAAGTGGTGCACATCCCACCCTGATGTTTTGGCTCCCACAATCTTATGCCACTAGAGCTTGAGTAGAGCTAATAGTCGAGTCTCCATGATAAGCATGGAATAGGGACATCAAAACAACAGAACCAAACAGGGTTAATTACTGGGAAATAATTAATAAAATTTAACATGAATATCATCTAGGAAGTGTTAGCCCTACCTAACTGAGAGAAGAAATCTGTTCTTTAGAAAGTGGCTACATCTGCTATTCAAGGTTTTATAGGCACAGAAATGAAAGGCTGATTTTTGTCCTGTTACTACATACGACGCCCCCGCCCGCCCCTCACCTAGACTGCGGGACAGTCTTGTCTACAAAGAGAAATATGGCCTTCTCGGAGGGCAACTGGATCCGCTTCCTGATGATCCACATGAACTGAGCCACGGTTATATCCGAGGGAACCAGGTACTTCCTCTTGTCGATGTCCACAATCTGGGATCCAGAGACCTTTTCGACTATCACCTGCTTCGAGACGGAAGAAATTTATCTCGGCCGGGCCCCCTCCCTCCGCCCCCCCTTTCAGCCCCGTCACGCGTCGCTCTTTCTAGCTACGATCCGGCGGGGGAGGGGCGCGGCGCCTCCCGTTCCCTGGGAAAGAAGGGCCTGCCGGTCCTCGCAGAGCCGCCCCAGAGCCGCTGCCGGGAGGAAATGACAAGGCCGCCACCTCCGCCCGCCTCGGGCACCCCAGGCCGCCTCGAGCGGCCCCCGGGCGGCCCCCGCGCTCGAGCTAAGCCCGCTTCCCGTTCCGCCGACTCACCGGGACGCGGTCTGGGTACTTGGCCCGGATCTTGGCGGACTCCACGCACCGATGCTCTGCGGAGAAGGCGAGGAGAGCCGCGTCAGGCGGCCCGGCCCGCTCGCTCGCTCGCCCGCCCACCCCGCGGCGCGGCCCGCTTACCCAGCGCGTGGTCCTCCTTGAACATCCACTTCATGGTCGGGCGGTCCGGCGGGCGGGCGGGCGGGCGGGCGGGTCGGGCCTGTCGTCCTCCAGCAGCTCTTCGGCAGCCGCAACAGCCCCTCTGCGCACCGGGGGCGGGACTTCCGCCGACGCTCCGCGGGCGCGCCCTCCGCCGCGGCGATTGGCTGGCAGGGCGGCGCGCCCGTCGCTGTGGAGACGCGCGGCGGCATGGCCTGGCTGGAAGTGGCGGCGGGCGGCGACGGGCGACGCGGGCGGGTCCGGCTGTGCTCCCTGGCGGCGCTGGGGCTGCTGCTGCTGGGCGCGCTCACCTACGTGCCGCCCCTGCTGGTGGCCTACCGGAGCCACGGTGGGTTCGGCGGATGGAGCGCCCCGGGCGGGACTGCCGCTCGCCCGCCCCGTCTCACTCGCTCTCGGTCTCCCCGCAGGCTTCTGGCGCTCGCGGAGCAGCTACGCCGAGCAGCCCCGCGTCCGCTTCCGGCACGAGGTGCTCCTGGCCGCGCTGACGGAGGGCGGCGGAGGGCCGGTGGGCTGGAGCTCCTTCACCGCCTGCAATCGCCTGCTGGGCGGCCGGCTGCGCGTCCCGCTCGTCTCGGTACGGCGGGGGTGGCCGTCGCGGCGGGGACCGATCCCCCCGCGGGAACGCGCTCTTGGCCAGGGTCGGGCTCCCCGTCGTTGCCTGGCAACGGGCCACCGTCCAGGGTGCCTAGCTCGAACTTCGTTTAAGCTGCATCTGTCCGGAAGGCGCCACGGTGGCCTCCCAACGTTCCTTCTGTGTTCCAGGCTCGGGAAGAAGACTCTAACCAGGATGGAGTAATGGACCAGCTTCGTTTTCAGCTGGAGCTTCCGCTGCTCCCCTCTGAACGAGTCGTGGGGATTCAGCTCCTGCTGACTTTCTCCTACGAGTTGCACGTGAGTGTCCTCCGGTGGCAGCGGGGAGAGTCTCCCCAGCAGCCCTTTCGATAGGACAACTGGCTTGCATTGGTCGTTTAGTGGTTAACACTGCTGCCTATCCCTGGTTTTTGTTTGAAGCAGAACAGCATTTCTGTCCCATTAGGTGAGAGCTCCAGGCATTTAGCTTCAGCAGAGACTGAGATTTAATGCAAAACCTGGGCAGAAAAACTAGTGTTCAAGCAGAAGGTCAGGCCATACCCCTTAATTTTGCCCAGATAAATATTCTGCTGCTGAGAGGAAGACTGAAAAGGAACCTGTTGCACACCTAAAATGAATCTACTTTTAGAAACATGTATTGATATACAGTATTGTCGATTATCAGAAGCTCTGGATAGCTAATTATCATTTCTCTCCTGTAAAGCAGAGTGATAAAGCAGAGCCAGTTTGGTCTAATGGTGAAGGCTAGAAGCCAGGAGACCCTGAATTCTAGTCCTGCATAGGCACAAAAAAGCTGACTGGGTGACTTTGGGCCAGCCACTGTCTCAGCCCAACGTAGCTAACAGGATATTTGTTGTGGGGAAAATAGAGGAGGAAGGAGTATTGTCTGTGTTCGTTGCCTGGAGTTATTTATAAAAATAATAATGGCAGGATATAAATAAATATTGTAAGTTACAGGTCTGGAGAAAAACTGAGCAGGGAGCTTAGTTACAGTGCTCAGGATACTCAGTTTCAGAAAACACTAAATATTTGTTGTTGTCGTTAGCTGCGAAGTCGTGTCTGACCCATCGCGACCCTATGGACAACGTTCCTCCAGGCCTTCCTGTCCTCTACCATCTTCTGGAGTCCTTTTAAGCTCACGCCTACTGCTTCAGTGACTCCATCCAGCCACCTCATTCTCTGTCGTCCCCTTCTTCTCTTGCCCTCAATCTTTCCCAGCATTAGGCTCTTCTCCAGCGAGTCCTTCCTTCTCATTAGGTGGCCAAAGTATTTGAGTTTTAGCTTCAGGATCTGGCCTTCTAAAGAGCAGTCAGGGTTGATCTCCTCTAGGACTGACCAGTTTGATCGCCTTGCAGTCCAAGGGAGGAGTCTTCTCCAGCACCATAGTTCAAAGGCCTCCATTCTTTGGCGCTCAGCCTTTGTTATGGTCCAACTTTCACAGCCATACATTGCAACTGGAAAGACCATGGCCTTGACTATACGCACTTTTGTTGGCAGGGTGACGTCTCTGCTTTTTAGTGTGCAGTCTAGATTTGCCATGGCTTTCCTCCCTAGGAGCAAGCGTCTTTTAATTTCTTGGCTGCAGTCTCCGTCTGCGGTGATCTTGGAGCCCAAGAAAATAAAATCTGTCACTACCTCCATTTCTTCCCCATCTATTTGCCAGGAATTGAGAGGGCCGGATGCCATGATCTTGGTTTTCTTAATGTTAAGTTTCAACCCAAGTTTTGCATTCTCCTTCTTCACCCTCAACAAGAGGCTCTTTAGTTCTTCTTCACTTTCTGCCATTAGAGTGGTATCATCTGCATATCTTAGGTTGTTGATATTTCTTCCGGCAATCTTAATTCCAACTATTGATTCCTCTAACCCTGCCTTTCTCATGATGTGCTCTGCATATAAGTTAAATAGGCAGGGCGACAGTATACATCCTTGCCGGACTCCTTTCCCAATTTCGAACCAATCAGTGGTTCCGTGTCCAGTTCTCACTGTTGCTTCTTGACCCACATATAGGTTTCTCAAGAGACAAATAAGATGGTCTGGTACGCCCATCTCTTTAAGAACTTGCCACAGTTTGTTATGATCCACACAATCAAAGGCTTTAGCATAGTCAATGAAGCAGAAGTAGATGTTTTTCTGGAACTCCCTAGCTTTCTCCATGATCCAGCGTATGTTGGCAATTTGATCTCTATTTCCTCTGCCTCTTCGAAATCCTGCCTGTACTTTTGGTAGTTCTCGATCCACATACTGCTGGAGTCTAGCTTGTAGGATTTTAAGCATAACTTTACTAGCATGAGAAATGAGTGCAATGGTGCGGTAGTTTGAACATTCTTTGGCACTGCCTTTCTTTGAAATTGGAATGTAAACTGATCTTTTCCAATCCTGTGGCCACTGTTGAGTTTTCCAAATTTGCTGGCAAATTGAGTGTAGCACTTTTACTGCATCGTCTTTTAAGATTTTGAATAGCTCAGCTGGAATACTGTCACCTCCACTAGCTTTGTTGTTGCTCAGCTTTTCTAAGGCCCACTTCACTTCACATTCTAGGATGGCTGGCTCGAGGTCAGTGACCACCTCATTGTGATTATCAGGGACATTAAGCTCATTTTGTATAGTTCTTCTGTGTAATTTTAAATATAGGAAACTGCATAACCTAGGAAAAACGGGAGCATTTTTTTGCAGAATACAGGAACTCTTTCATGTAATTAAATTGAATGGTAGAAAAAGTAGGATAGATAAATGGAACTTTATTGATTGGTGCCAATTGGGATGGTTTAAAAGGCAATCATATTTAGAGTGCTTCCTATGTATAATGCAGTAGTGGGTGTGGTATACACAATATATTTAATTGCTGTTTCTGAGGAAATGTGCAGTTCTATTTATCTTCTATGTTGAGTTTATGTCTTGTGATTAGTATTGAAATAGAAATGTTATTTGTTGTGGATTGTACATTTTTTAAAATATTCTTACACAACAAATTTAAAAATTGCAACCACTTCTATTTTTTCAGGTTCTTTAAATCTTTGGGAATTCTATTGCTGCTTGATTTAAGTGCTAGATTCTATATTTCTCAGTAATTATAATCCTACTTTTTCTGATATGATGCTGAGATTGTAGTGTAACAATTCTCTCCCCATCTTTCTGATTTATTTGCTGCTCTCATTCCAGAGAATGTCCACTTTTGTGATGCAGAGCATGGCTTTTTTGCAGTCTTTTAGCCCTGTGCCAGGATCACAGGTGTTTGTAAATGGAGATCTCAAACTTCATCAGAAGCAGCCTCTTCACCATACTGGGCTGGATAGTAGATATAATGTGAGTTGTCCTTCCCCACCTCAATTTCTTCAGTTGGTTGTGTTATCCTTTGCCTGTTTTTTCTTCTGCAACTGCTTTGACTGAAGTCATATACTATATGCAGTGGACTCTGCTTAGGAAATTTGTGTTGCTAAGTATTCAGCAAGTTTGAAAATCCTATAAAATCTAAGGAGATGTCAGAAAATAAAGGTCATTGGGAGGCAAGTAACAGCATAAGCTGTGATCCTGATTGAATTTGTGAACTGAGATTTGTGAACATTTTTTCAAAATGTTTATTGATAATAAAAAGCTATGCTGATGTACAGGTAGTCCTTGTTTAGTGATCACAATTGAGACTGAAGCAGTAGCTGAGTGAAACTATGATTACAATCTTACTTCAGCTTTCCTTTTTTAAAATGTTAATTTTAAAGATAAAAAACTGTAGAAAAAAGTAGTGTTATATGCAACATTAAAAAGCAAACCCATAAAAATATATAAAATCTCTCCTTAAAAAAATGTTATTTGGATGCATATATTTGCATCTACATATAATCTTGTTTTTGCTTATTCATTAAAGTTCCAAGATAAGAGTTTGATAATATTAAATTGATTACATGACAAGTGTTGCTTTTTGGATTTTTCTTATACAGAATAATTATCTTGTGTTTTAAAATCCAATAAACCATGCATTTATCTTAAAAAATACCTTAGTTAAAAGGAAAATATATATAATAAATCCTTTCAAAGTATTTGATTTTATGAACATTGTCAGTGTATATTTGGTCAGTTGGCAATTTAGAAAATCTGAGCAATTATGAAAGGTTTTGTGTTTATATGAAACCAAGTCTTCTTTTTACCCAGTAGAGTATTACAAGAATACAAGCTAATCCAAGATGGAAACCTATTTGGTATCATATCATTTAGTATATGCCTAAAAGTATTTATCATAAATTCTGATATAAGTTAGCAGTTAGTAAGATCCTGTGTCCGATGCAAAATTCTCTTCACTATGACAGGTATCTGTGATCAATAGTACAAGTCCTTTTGCACAAGACTATGATTTTGTGAACATTGTTGAAACATATCACAAGAGGAATGGTGAGTTTTCACAGAATGTTTTAGGTTTTTGTACGCAAAACATTTTTGTCTTTCTTAGATCATTTGGCTTAATATTAATTATAATTATTTCCTTTACAGTTACAACAGTTTTGTCTGGTCCTGGTCCCATTTGGGTGACTGGAAGATCATCAGATCAACCATTTGTGATCCGGGCCTTCATCCATTATCCAATGGAATTGATTGTATATCCTTTGGCTACCAGTTGGTGATGGTTTTGGTTTTTTGAATGATGGGTTTATGGCACTTGGCCTCAACAACTGATACAACTATGGCTGGCTAACATTAGGCAACTGTAAGAAAAATGCCATGAAACTCAAACAGGATGTATCTCTAAAGAATGTTTCTAGCATTTAAAAAAAAAAGCTTAAAAGTGTTATGGTGCATTTTATGTTGCCCCGGGGAAAAGGAGATCTTGGAGATTCTCATTTCTTGACTGTCCCTGGCTACTCTTGGGGGGAGGTGGGATGCTTCCCAGTTCACATGACTAGCCAAAAGAATCGGAGGTGCACATCCTTGCCTTTGTATGAAGATGCTTCAGATTCTAAATAGTCCTTGACTTTTAGCACATATCAGCCAGGCTTCTGGGAGATGATGAAGTTTGCCTGGATGCAGTACATTAGCATCCTCCTGATATTTTTGTGGATTTTTGAAAGAATAAAAATCTTCCTTCTTCGAAATCAAGTGCTGAACGTAGTGCCGGTGTCTCTGCTTCCCCCACTGTTGTCCTATAAAGAGCACAAATCCTGACCAGGCCTGCAGAGGAGAAAGAACTTTGCTCTCAGTGGCCTCCATTGCTTTTGCATTTGGAAGATGAGGCTTTCCACAGGTTGGGTTCATACATTATTTTTCAAAGTTTATTGGTGGGTTCTCAGTGTAGATTTTCTTTACTGTCCTATTTTCAGAAATCTGTTTGTTATTATGGTCTATCAGATGCATATCAGCCATAATAAGTGGCAAGAAAAACCTTTTGATGGAAGTTATACAAATGAGTTTTACTGTCTGTAAGTACATAACTGAATCCCAGTGTTGATGGCAAAGTCCTCTAGAAGGAGTTAACTACAGAAACAAAAAGAGAACTCCATTCTTTGAAAAGACAGATTTTCTCTGCAAGAATACTGAAATAAAGAATGCCTTTGTTCTTTTTTCTCTGTGTTTGCAAAATCCCAAGGTGAAAATCAAGGGAATAAGGGCCATCATCAGTCAGAAGCTATTATTGTCCCAGAAAGCTTGGGTTCTTTCACATGGCGTGCAAGTCCAATGATAGATGGGTAGGGGGGGGAAATTATTGGCAAAGAAAAGGGTTACTCAGAAGCAAGTTCCAAATGGGTGCACTCCTTCTTGGAGCAGACCCTCTTTTATATAAATTTGAAAGACATTTTCATGTGAAAACTTTTCAGCCCTATATAGCAAAACATTTCAACTTGCTGCAAGTTGATGTGACTAGCAGTTTATTAAAACATAAATGTAATTGGACTAAGGTTAAATAAATTGGCTCAAGATCATCTTTCCACTTTTGCCAAACTTCCCCATTCCTTGCAAACCTCAGCAATGAAGAGAAAAGCAGAGCTTCTCCCACCTGGTGAAGCTGCTTTTATGGATTTAAGGCGGGGTGGGTGGTGGGAGGCTTCCTTTTCTCAACAGACTCTAGGGCAAAATGCTGCTTCTCGTCATGGAGAACTGCTGGCCTAGTAGGTTCTGGTAGCCCCGCTGCTTTAACTCCAGCACGGAGAGGTTCACTGCTGTGGGTTGGCCGGTTACGGTGGGGCTGGAGGGATGGAACCTGTCCATTAGGCACTGCAGCTCCCTCCGGGAGGGAAGAAGCGGCCCACCCGCCTCCATCTTCCATAGGGCCAGTCCCTGATTGGCGCCTCCCTCGCTGACGCCCCCCGCCCAAGCATCCCCCCCCCCCGCAGCCGTAGAGGAACGGCCACGTCTGAATGCCGCTCATTGTATGCGGAGCCGGCGCCGCAGCCTCACCTTCCTGTCTCCTCCAACTAGCCGCGACCTCTTTAGACGCCCGCCGGCACATACTGAGGTTAGGGGCCTGGATGGGGAGGGGCTGGTACCGGGTGCGTGTAGCGTCTGGAAAAGAGGAGGCTGCAGTTCCAGGTGTCGGGATAAGCGACGGTCGAGGCGCGCCCTCTTCCTCCGACGGGGACGCGGAGCTTCTTCCCCGCGGGTATCCATCCATCAGCTGGCGGACAATCGCGCCTGCAGTACCGGGCGCTGTGCAAGCCTCGACGCGGGTGCCGAGTGGCTCGCCGAGCGTCTGAGTAGGGACCGGGAAGAGCGTCCGCATCCGGACCTTGGCGTTGGCCGACACAACTCTACTCAGCTGCGCTGTTGCAAGCTCGGAATCCATCCCCTCTCCGCTCTGCGATTTTAGGCTAAATGTCATAGGCGGGCGGGGCCGGCCTCCGAATCCCAAACCTTCGGCGGCAGCTAAAAGGAGCCCCTTCCCATCAAAAATAGTTGTGGAGATGTTTTTGCTCAAGAACTCTCTGAAGACTTTTCCCCAATAGCACTTAGCAATAGCACTTAGACTTATATACCGCTTCACAGCCCCCAGTCTAAGCGGTTTACAGAGTCAGCATATTGTCCCCAGCAGTCTGGGTCCTTATTTTACCGACCTCGGAATGACGGAAGACTGAGTCAACCTTGAGCCGGTCAGGATCGAAGGAATCAAATTCCTGACGATGTGAGCAGAGTTAGCTTGCAATACTGAATTCTAACCACGCGCCACCACGGCGCTCTTACGTATTTAAAAACCTTGTACACAAAGAAAAATCATCTTCCTTTAAAAATCTTCTTGTACCTAAACAGCAATTATTTTGCTTCTGTATTTTACTTGCTTTATGAGAGTTAAAGGAAATCTGAAACCCAAACTCTTAAGTTTGTTCACTGCTGTAATATGAGAGAGAGGCTGAATTCTGTCCATGTGAGTTTTAAGGCCGGGTAGAGGAAAAGATACTAGTAAATAATGCATATAAATTGGAATAGCAGAATTCTTATCTAACCTGTTTATTAACAACCTATATATATTTCTTTTAGCTTTTCTCATCATTGTGGATCTACGATGCAGTAATCTGGGATTCTCCATACAGTTCATTTATTCACCCCCAATGTGTAATTTGTAAAACTGCTAAAGCATAATTCTGTCAAACTGATGCTTTAAAAAGTGGTGATCACCTTCTCTCCATCATTCCAGTCGTACTCAGCTTCACCCAGGATGCTGAGGCTTCGCGTTTCCAATGCCACAATTGCAATTATATTGGCAATCCAGACAGGATTTCTAGTCTTTCTATATATTCAACAAAGTGGCTTCATTCCCCGGTCTATGGAAAAACCTGCCCAGGTGCACATCCTCATTCTTTCCTCTTGGAGATCAGGCTCTTCCTTTGTGGGGCAACTCTTCAGTCAGCACCCTAATGTCTTCTATCTGATGGAGCCAGCCTGGCATGTGTGGGCAACCATGTACCAAAACAGCGCCAAGGTCTTGCACATGGCTGTGCGGGATCTCGTCCGGTCTGTCTTCAAGTGTGACATGTCGGTGTTCGATGCCTACATGCCCTGGAAGAGAAACAGAAACTTGTCTGATCTGTTCCAGTGGGCTGTGAGCCGGGCATTATGCACAATGCCTGCTTGTGAATTCTTCCAACGGTCTGATATTACTGGTGAAAGTGCTTGCAAAACTCTCTGTGGCAAGTATCCTTTTAGTAAAGTGGAAGAGGCCTGCAAGACCTACAGCCATGTTGTCCTAAAGGAAGTCCGTTTCTTTGACCTCAAAGTGCTCTACCCACTCCTTGCTGACCCCTCCCTGAACCTCAAAATCATTCACCTGGTCCGTGACCCCAGGGCTGTCCTGAAATCTCGGGAACAATCTGTCAAAGCCCTTGCCCGTGACAATGGAATAATTCTGGGTATAAATAGCAGCAGAGTGTATAACACTGGCTTTAAAGTCCTGCAGGAGATTTGTAGAAGCCACATTCAGATCTATGAAACAGCTAGTCAGAAGCCTCCATTATTTTTAAAAGATCGTTATTTATTGATCCGATTTGAAGACATTGTGCGAGATCCTTTAATGGAAATTACTGCAATGTATACATTTACAGATCTTCTTTTGACCCAGAAACTTGAAAATTGGATCTATAATATTACACATGGACAAGGACCGAGTAAAAAGAGAGAAGCTTTCCAAATCACGTCTCGAGATGCGCTCAATGTTTCCCAGGCATGGAGAAATGTTCTTTCATTTCAGAAAGTCCAAAAAGTGCAAGAAGTTTGTAGAGGTGCTTTAAATATACTTGGTTATCAATTTGTAAATTCTGAGAAAGAGCAGAAAGATTTCTCTTTAGATCTAATACTGCCACATCGGAGAACTCAGTTTCGCTGGGCATTGTTTCATGAAAACTAGATCAAATATTCCCTTGTACATTTGTCATATAACTTGAAAAGATTTGTTGGTTTCAGTACATGTGGTAATTTCTCTTAGAACTTCATTTTATCAAACCAAGGAACTGCATGCCTTCTGTTTTTTTCAAATTAATAATAATGGATAACTTCCAGACTAGCTTTATAAGGCAACATTGCAAGGAATTATTTTTCACCTGCATGTGGGTATAATTTTGATATGCTACAGAATCCCTTCTTGCTTTTTGTTTTTCTAAGTTCTCTTTCATGTGCAGGACTGCAATATTACTGAAAAGGAAAATGGTTGGTTGGAGGGGTGGGAAATTTGTCGCTCCGAAATGTTAATGCACTCAAACTTCCACATGCCCCAGGGAACAACAGGAATAGAAATCCAGTGACTGCAAGGATTTATTTCATTGCATATTTTTACAACCTGTATCTCCTTTATCTGTGTACCCCAACATGCCACAGCTCTAAATTTGTCTCTGCTTTTATTATACTCCTATTTTTTTGAATATGGGCATCCCTGATTATCTGTAATAGTGAGGATTAGTTCCTAATGAAAATTACATAGAAAATGTAATTATTTTTTGCAATATAGTTGGAAATCAATATTCTTGGGAATATTTTTATCATATTGAAAGTAGCAGTATCCAACACTGGGCAGATGAATATTGCAAATGTGTGCAATTTATGTTATATGCTAGCATAATAAATAGGGTAGACACCACAGATTATATGCAAAAATATGCGTGTTTAGTTTCTCATATATCTAGGTAGATACCTAGTAATCTCTTTTTTCATAAGTTTTTTATTGATTTTCCAATGTTACAATAGTATCTTTGAAAAACAACGTGGTGTCTGAGTTACAATAGTTCCATTTCATACAAATACATATTATTACAAATCTCCAATTTATTGTGACCAGTATTTCTTCTTTTTTCCTTAAATACATATTATCTCATCTAAATTAATATACTTATTATTATCCATCAGTTATTTAGTAGTTTTCTAACATTTGTCCATACTTTTGTATATTTTATATTTTAACATTCCATCTTTAAAACATCAAAACTCCTTATATATTTTTCCAGCTTTAATTTTGCATTGATATTAAAGTTAAACGTTTGAAGTTTCTCATTTTTATATTTCTGGGTGATCTCCATTCCCTTTACACAATTCTCTCCAATACCTGGTAATATAAGTACACTTCTTATATATCTTATTTCCATATCAACAAGTTAATAATACAATATAATATTCTTATTTTCATTATAATTTCCACATATTGAAAATTAGCCAAAATTTCTTCTATCTTAAAATTTAATACATCCTTTCATATCGCTACATCCAAGTATATTAATTAGATTGTATCATTCTTAACATATATATATATCTTAATCAATTTCATTTAAACAGCTCAATATTTCAATTTAACTGTTAATATTCATACATCTAGATTTTTTAAATTAGCCAGTCAGTATTTTTATTTACTCATCAAAACAATCTCTTATAGCCCAAATACAATCCTGTCTATTTTAGTATTTTCCGTTTCAAGCCTCTTAAATACGTCCAATCTTTTTCAATCTTATTCTTGCTTTTTTCTTTGCCATATCATTTTTCGCTTCTTTGCTTCAGGGTCATCAAAGAATTCTTGTGTTATCGTATCGTATTGAAGTGACCCTCCACTCTCCATTTTTGAAGGGTTGCGGGGTGTAATAAAAACACCAAATCTTCTCATTATTTTCACCTCTTGATATAATTGTCTGGACTGTATATTTTTTCTTCCATTTCTTTCTCATTTTGCTCTTCAAATGTCTGTGCTTGTTGAGTAATTAATTCTTCTGTCAGTGTATTTGATTGTTCAGTTTCTTCTGTTAAGTTCTGTCCCGATAAATTATTAGTTGTAGTCACAAGTAATTGAGTTTGCTTCTCCAAGACACTTTCTAGTTTTTTCCAAAAAGCTCTTATTTCATCACCGGCTGTAGAAAGGAACTGATAAGTTTGGTAGGTTGTTTTCATCATAGCATAGATTTGTTTTTGTATTTATTCCATGGTGGAGTTTCACATCTGGTATTCAAGGTTAGTCTTATTTTTAGAATGTCAGGTTGCAATTTTAGGCTTAGCCGCTGAGTGTCCCCCAAGTGCTTGGAAAATTCTTTTCTTTTAGGGAACTGTCTGTTAATTTCTTTCCAATTTCTTTCTTCTATTTTAGAAGAGCAGAGCCAGATTTTTAAATAAAAGTAGGAACTAAGGAGTAGGTTGTCCAAAGCTTTTAGTCCACAAATTATAAAGTTCTAGTTGAGGTCCAAATCATTTTTTCAACATTTTTTTTTTAAAAACACAGCTTAGCCACCACTAATTTGAAGGGAGGGTTAAACTCCCCCCCTCCCTCTCCACAGGGGGGACAGTACTTAGCAGCTCATTTAGGTGGAAAGAAGATTAGGGTATAAGAGAGGAATCTTACCCAGTCTCTTCCACGCTGCTTTAATGTTGCCTGGTGGTAAGTGTGACTTTGGCTGTCTGCAGCCTAGTAACCGGCCACGTTGCTATGGTCGGTCTTTCGTCCTCTGGTTCGAAGGGAATGCATGCACTAACGGGTGGGTTGCGGCTCCCCCGCGTTTCTGCAAAAGCCCCTTCTTGCTGGTCGCCCCTCCAGGGCGATTCTTCAGCCCATTTAGGACCCCCCAGTGATGCGAAACTGTACGTGGAAGACGAGAGCCATCCTCCAGACATCTATAACGGCAGCATTGGCAAACCGAAAGCTCTCAGATGCTTAGTAATCTCTCTGTACTACCTCTCTGCTAGGTTTTGCTGGTAAGGAGCTGGGAATAAAAAATAATTTAGATTGGAGAGGAAGAGGAGGTGGGGAGCGGAGGAGTGGCAAATATGGAGTTGGCAGATGGAAAAGTCTTAAAAAACACCCAAGAGGTTCACGGGAAGAAAAGGGGGTTAGAAGTAGAGATGATGGTGGCTAAAATGACTAACATGCACTTAATTCTAGCTGGTGCTGAAGATGGACGATTGGTTTTAATTTAGAGAAAAGGTGGTGGAACCTGCTTGAACAGAGGGGGTTGTTTATATTACTGAAGGGTTGTTTAGCCAAAATGGAATTATAATTACAGCCCAATATAAAATTTCTTTGGGGAACCGAAGGGATTCTCACGGGCATACAACACATCTGCACGAATTCCACCAGCAACTTCCAACAGCCATAATGCAGGGGAAGAGTTTTATCGCATATAGAGTATTCCAGAGCAGTTTGCCCATTCTTGCTGAGTTTACAGACTTAATGTACAGTCTTGATCACTTTGTGAAAGATTCCTCAATGTTATTTTTCAATGTTATTTTTCAAGCTTCAGCTTTCCATCCTAGCTCTTTTCCAAGCAACCCAACACGTTCTCCGTTGCTAGCAATATAGGAAGGGAGGCCACATTTTTCGGTAAGCAGTCCTAGAGCGAGTGTCTGAGTCCTGCAGTCAAAGAAGGAACAGGAGGCACAAAATGAAGTAATACCTTTTAATGGAATTTTAAGATTATTATTCTGTATCGAAGGTACATAGGCCTTTTTAATTTGGTTTAAGGGTTTTGAAGCAGGATTCCTCCTGTGTCCATTCTGTGGGCTGGAAAACAGTGTCATCCTGTTAATAATAAGATGTTAATAATAACGATACAGAACAATAACTATTGTTGTTGTTAGCTGCGAAGTCGTGTCCGACCCATCGCAACCCCATGGACAACATTCCTCCAGGCCGTCCTGTTCTCTACCGTCTTCTGGAGTCCATTTAAGCTCACGCCTCCTGCTTCAGTGACTCCATCCAGCCACCTCATTCTCTGTCGTCCCCTTCTTCTCTTGCCCTCCACCTTTCCCAGCATTAGATTTTTCTCCAGTGAGTCCTTCCTTCTCATTAGGTGGCCAAAGTATTTGAGTTTCAATTTCAGGATCTGGCTTTCTAAAGAGCAGTCAGGGCTGATCTCCTCTAGGGCTGACCAGTTTGATCCCCTTGCAATCCAAGGGACTCGCAGGAGTATCTTTTTTCTTTTTTGTACTGTCCATGGGGTTTTCATGGCAAAGATACTGGAGTGGGTTGTCATTTCCTTCCCACACGCGTACGGACGCACAGACAACCGGAATAATTTAAAAGAGTCAAACGGTCACAAATCTTCCATTCTAAACGCCGACGCGTTAGGAAGCCTTCCTTTTAAAAAGAAACCTTACTTCAACTTCCCGTTTTACGTAAGCTCCCCAGCGTTTCCATCCGAATTATCGATCAGGTCCACACTTTTCAAAATTTAGCAATTCTGCTAGTATCTGCTATTTCCCATATCGTTAACCAATAATTTCCTGGGAAATTAAGAAGGACGCAAGAAAATGTTTTTTGCATAGCAAGATAACTTTGGGAATCCTTCCGTCAAAAACTAAATACATTAAAAAAACAAAAAATAAACCTTTTTAACGGCATTTTTAAATCATTCTATATTATTAAAATTATCAATGTTAACATGCCAACGTGGGCCTTAATTCGCTTTAAGGCTTCCGAAGAAGGATTCGTTCTTCCGCGCCTGCGTCGCAGCAAACGGGCTTCCCTTTTAACATTTATATTAATAATAAGTCGTTAATATTCATATTTAATAATAAAGCATTAATAAAAAAGAGAAGAATAACGTTAAAGCGCCATGAAAAAGGTTTGTTTCGGCGGCAGCAATACCCCGTTTGACCCCAGGAGGGCACCGTTTTCCGTCCCACACCGTTAACATCGAGGCCGCGGTAGGTCTTTCGCCTAAGATCGGGACACCGAGAAGCGAAGCCCCAAAAGCGCAGAGCGTCAGCCAAAGTGTCGTCATTCTACGCTCCTCCAAAAGGGACAAGCCGCTTCCGTCGTCGTCCCGCGCACGTCAGCCGGCTCGTTCTTCACCTCCGAGAGACCTTTTCGGCCCGACGCACTTCCCGTCCGTCGATATCGGCCGTCCTCCAGGTCTTTGAAATAGGACCTATCCATGACGGCCGACTCGCGGTCCTTTCTTCTTAGTCATCGCCCAAGTTCCTTTCGCGGCGACCTCGCGGGCACGGCGGAATTCACGTCCGATCCACAAGTTAACAGAGCGTAGATTTAAAACGATTTTAAAAATATTTATTTATTTTGGCTGCCGCAACTCCCGCTTTGACGACAGGAGGGCAGTTTTCCGTCCCATAACATTACCACCGAGACGACGGTAGGCCTTTTCGAAGGCCTCAACCCCGCTATCGCTATGGGACGGAAAACATCGCCCTGGTACACGCCGGCGTAGCAGCCACCAAAATCAACCTTTTCAGTACCGTTTTAAGATTATTCTTTATTAATCATTCCTTATCAATATTAGGCCATCTTATTCTCCGCCTGCGTCTCAGCGAAAGGGTCACCCGTCCCCCTATTCATATTAATAAGGCGGTAATAATGAAAGAAAATAACCTTAAAACGCCATTTAAAAAGGATTATTTCCTTCGGCGGCCGCAATACCCGGTTTTACCACACGACGGCACGGTTTTCCGTCCCATAGAATTATCATCGAGGACGTCGTAGGCCTTTCGCCTAGTATCGGGACTCCAAAAAGCGAAGCTAGAAAGGGCAGAGCGTCCCCTTTCACAGAGACCTTCCCAGCACGGCGGACTTCCCGTCCGTTTAAATTACCGTCTCTCCGGACGTTTGAAAAACTACCTTTCCGTCACGGCCGACTTCCGGTCCGTTCCTCTAAATCACCCTCCTAACTTCCGTTCCCATTACGGCGAACTTCCCGTCCGTTCAAATTTGCAGTCCCCTAGGGCCTACACGTCCGTTCTTCTTTATCATCCTAACTTCCGTTCCCGGCAAGAGGGACTTCCCGTCCTTTCACATTTGCAGTCCCCTAGGGCATTTTGGTCCTTTCTTCTTTATCATCCCCCCCTAACTTCCTTTCCCATTATGGCAAACTTCCCGTCCGTTCAAATTTGTAGTCCCTCAGGACCTTTTGGTCCGTTCTTTTTTATCATCCTCCTAACTTCCGTTCTCAGCACGGCGGACTTCTCGTCAGTTCAAATTTGCAGTCCCCCAGTGCCTATTGAGGTCCTTCTTAATCACCCTCCTAATTTTCGTTCCTATCACGGCGGACTTCCTGTCCGTGTAAACTTACCGTCTTCTCGGGCGTTTGAAAAACTACCTTTCCATCACGGCCGACCTCCGGTCCGTTCTTAATAACTCCCCAACTTCCGTTCCCATCATTGCGGACTTTCCGTCCGTTGAAATTTTAATCCCCCAGGGCCTATAGGTCAGTTCTTCTTAATCAGTCCCCCAACTTTCGTTCCCATCATGGCGGACTTTCTGTCCGTGTACATTTGCAGTCCCCCCAGGGTTATCGGTCTGTCCTTTATCATCGTTACTTCCGTTCCCAGCAAGACGGACTTTTTTGTGCGGTCACATTTGTAGTCCCCCCAGGGCATTTTGGTCCGTTCTTCTTTATCATCCCCCTAGCTTTCCCATCACGGCGGACTTCCTGTCCCTTTATATTTGTAATCTCCCAGGGCCTTTCGGTCCGTTCTTTTTTATCATACCCACTAACTTCCGTTGTCAGCATTGCAGACTTCCTGTGCGCTCAAATTTGCATTCCCCGGGGCCCTTTTGTTCCATGCTTTTTAATCATTCCCTCCCAGCTTCAAAAGGACCTTTGGTGGAGGAGCGGGCTATTGGCTCCTTAAGTAACACCATTCCCTCCCAACTTAACAGGGAGCCTTGGTGGAGCAGTGGGCTAATGCCTGCTTAAGTAATACTAGCTGCCTGCAATTAGTGCAGGTTCGATTCCCACCAGGCTCAAGGTAGAGAGGGTTGGGGGTTGGGGTTAGGGGCTCCCTAACCCTGGAGCACCCCACTACACACTTCCTTCCATGTCGATGCGGTTCATTTGAGCACCACACACTGAGTACGGTGGATCAGCCAGCTACGAATCCATCTGGTGGTGATGCTGTCTAACCCACCTTTTTCTATCTTATCAAGTAGTAGGTTGTGCTCTACTTTATCAAATGCTTTACTGAAGTCCAGGTAAATTATATCCACAGCATTCCTCTGGTCCACTAATTTTGTCACTTGGTCAAAGAATGCAGTAAGATTTGTCTGGCATGATCTGTTTTTGACAAACACATGTTGTCTTTTAGTAATGACTTTGTTTGCATCTGGGTGTTTATGTTTATATTTGATGTTTCTAAAGGATATCCCTTTGAGATATCTATATTAATGTACATTGAATATTAAATTTCTAATTGAAATAAATTGTGTACTTTTTATTAAGAAATGATAAATATAAATTGATATAAAAATAAATATAATTTATTTTGAAAATGTATATTACATATTTGTGCCTTAAAGGTTTATCATTGAAAGTATGGATAAAATGGGGGAGAGAAGTTGGAACTCATGGAATTTATTGATTTGTTTGCCATCCATCTAACTTTGTAGAACTTTGTGCAAAGCAAGTCAGGGTTAGGAAGGGCAGGAGATTCCTCCCTTTCCTCTCCAGGTTGCAGGGTGGGGGGAAGCCCGCCCACCGCCCAGAGGTAAAAGAAAGGAAAAGCAGGTCTCTGGGGGCAACAGGAGACTTGGGTCTTTGCAGAGTCCAGTTTGCAATTTTGCTAACTTCCCCAATCACAGCTGCACTGACTGAGGTAGCAGTCCTGTGGGTGAGGAGGAAGGGTAAGAGGCCAGTCCTACAAAGGCCTGCAGGCCGAAAGGCAGTGGAGAAAGAAGGTTACGTTCCCTGGATTTGCAGCCTAGAGCCTCCCCCGGACGGGTGACCTGCCCTGCTGTGGCTGTTAAGAAGGAACTCAGGAAAACAGATAAGTTGTCCTTGAGGATTTTTTTTTCTTTTTTGCCGTTTCAGCAAGGTTAAGGCTTTTCCTTTTAAAGAGTTGGGGATGGAAATTGAGTAAGGTTGGGAGCCGAGTTGGGAGCAAGAGGCAGCGGGAAACACGGTGGGAGGTCGCGATGGCCACCACTCTCAATATTGCAGTTTTGGTGGGAAATAGCAGGAGGGACCTTTCCAAGGGCCTTCCCAGGAGCAGAGCTTGGCAGTCTACCGGGAAGGGCCCTTTCTGGCGTGCCTGCCAGGCCGTGCAGCAGAATCTTCGGATGGTGCTTGCGGGCCCCAGTTTATTTATTTATTTTTATTTTTATTCCATTTATATCCCGCCCTTCTCCGAAGACTCAGGGCGGCTTACAAGCTTAGCAGTAGCCTTCATTCTATGTATATGCCTGCTTATTAGGGCTTGCAGGCATTTAGAGACAATATAAGAACGCATGTCCTTTGGCGAACTTTTGATTTCTGAACAATCCTCTTGTGTAATTTTAAGACCGATTTCAATGGCATTAATGTTTATAGATTACAATGTTAGTGTTTTTTGTGAAGAACTTTGACGGTAGAAGAAACAAAAGCTGCCTAGATAAAAAATAACTTAGAAACAAATGTAAAATTAGAAATAACTATAAACATAGATTACATCTTAAACCTTAGCGTGCTACACTCTAGGAATAAACATAACTCTAAATCAAATTTTGCAAATCATCAGGCTTAATTGCCGTCCACACTTTTAAAATAAAAAAATACAGAAGCATAACTGTAACGGTGCCTGCCTGCAACAGCAGTACTTTTGTTTTTAAATCAAGTGAAAATCAGAGCAACATTACGCCACTGAAATTAGTTCAAATTAAGCATCAGTATAGGTTTCAGGTCGTAGCTCAGTCCAAGAGATGCACAATTACCCTATTCTTAAATCTTCTGAGATTCTTTTGGCAGCTACCAAAAGAAATAAATCTTTTAAATGGCATTTTAAGGTTATTCCTTATTATTTAAACCTTACTAATATTAATAGGGCATCGTAGTCCTCCTTAACTTGGTTTAAGGCTTTTGAAGCAGGACTCCGTCTGTACCTGTGTTGCAGCAAACGGACCTCCCGTTGCCCTATTAATAATAAGTTGTTAATAATAAAGATACAGAAAAATAACGGTAAAATGTCATTAAAAAGTTTTATTAATTGTGACCGGAACACAGGACGGCACTATTTTCAGTCCTCCAAGGAGTACAGAACAGGCACAGAAGAAGGAATCCTGCTTCAAAAGCCTTTAAAAGGTTTCTTTCTTTTGGTGGCTGCTGCAATATATGGTTTGACAGTCTCCCGTCCCATAGCATTAGCAATCGTGGGCATCGTAGTACGCCTTTTAGATGGCCTCAGTGCTATCTCTAAGGGACAGAAAACCGTGTTCTCCGTTGGTCCAAGCGGGTACGGCAGCCACCAAAAGGAATAAATCTTTTAAATGGCATTGTAAGATTATTATTCTTTATTAACAGAACCTTATTAATACTATTTAATTCTGTGCCTGTGTCTCAGCCATCTGTCACCCTATTAATATCAATAATGCATTATTATCAATATTAACATTAATAAGGTGTTAATAATAAAGATGGCGAATAATAACCTTAAAATCCTATTTAAAAGGTGTATTTCTTTTTGGCGACCGCAATACCCGGTTTGACCACAGGAGGGCACGCTTTTCCGTCCCATCGCATTAGTATCGATGCCCCCGTAGGCCTTTTGCCTAGGATCGGGACACCGAGAAGCGAAGCCCCAAAGCGCAGAGCGTCAGCCAAAGCGTCGCCGCTCTACCCTTCTCCGAAAAGGACGAGCCGCTCCCGTCGGCCTTCTGCGCACGTGCACCGTCTCGTTCCTCCCGTGTAATCTCTGAGAGACCTCGGGCCGGCGGACTTCCTGTCCGTCGATATCGGCATTCCCCCAGGACTTTTGTAATAGTACCTTTCTATCACGGCTGCCTTCCGGTCCTTCCGTTTTTGATCATTCCCCTAACTTCCTTTCAGAGAGAGACTTCGGCACGGTGGGCTTCCTGTCCGATGAAATCCGTCGTCCCCCAGGGCCTTTGAAAAACCACCTTTCCATCCCATAGCATTAGCATGGAGGCCATCGTAGGCCTTTCGAAGGCCTCCATTCAGCTGTCGCGAATGGAGGCAAAACAGTGCCCTCCTGTGGTCCAATCCGGTGTAGCAGCCACCACCCAAATGGCGTTTTAAGATTAATAAAAACTTATTAATATTAGGCCATCTTATTCTGCGCCTGTGTCGCAAAATAGGGCCACCCGTCGCTCTATTCATATTAATAAGTTATTACTAATAAAGAGAGAGAAAATTAACCTTAAATGCCATTAAAAAAGGTTTCTGTTTCGGCGGCCGCAATTCCCGGTTTGACCACAGGAGGGCACGCTTTTGCGCTCCCGTAGGCCTTTTGCCTAGGTTGGAAACACCGAGAAGCGAAGTAGCAAAGCGCAGAGCGCCAGCCAAAGCGTTGCCGCTCTATACTTCCTCGAAAAGGATGAGCCGCTCCCGTCGGCCTTCTGCGCATGTGCGCCGTCTCGTTCCTCCCGTGTAATCTTCGAGAGAACTTCTCGGCCCGGCTGACTTCCTGTCCGTCGATATCGGCCGTCCTCCAGGACTTTTGAAATAGGTCCCTTCCATGACGGCTGACTTCCGGTCCTTTTTGATCATTCCCCTAACTTCCTTTCAGAGAGAGACATCGGCACGGTGGGCTTCCTGTCCTTTCCACGATGGCCGTTTTCCGGTCCATTCTTCTTAGTCATCCTCCAACTTCCTTTCGCGGCGACTTTCTGGGCCCGGCGGACTTCACATCCGATCAACGTTAGACCGTAGATTTAAAATGCCATTTAAAAGGTTTATTTCTTTCGGCGGCCGCAATACCGGGTTTGACCACAGGAGGGCACGGTTTCGCGACCCATAGAATTAATATTGAGGCCGTCGTAGGCCTTTTGCCTAGGATGGGGACACCGAGAAGCGAAGCCACAAAGCGCAGAGCGTCCCCTTTTACAAAGACCTCGAAATGGCCGACTTCCTGTCCGTTCCTTTTAGTCTTCCCGGCCAACTTCCTTTCGCTGCGACTTTCTCGCCATGGCGGACTTCTTGTTAGCTCAGCCGCGCCTTCTGTTGTGCTGCAAAGATCGCGGAGCTCCTTTTTAGAGCCGGGGCCGGCACTCAAGGTATTTTGGCGTCCGGGTCCGGAATGGCGTTCCGTCCCGTCTCGGGGGTCTCCTCGAAGGCTGTCAAGCAAGGCAGCCGTTTGATGGTGTTTTCCCAGTGCCCCACTCCCGGATGTAGAAGAACGAGCGGTATGGCACTTCTCTGTATAAGGTCTTAATAGGTTCCTCTTAAAAGTGTACCCCGCTGACCCCCGTCCACCAAACGAAGATGTTTTCATTCAAGAATAGTTTTGCTTGACCTGCCCTGCTATTTCTTTAAGGAGATTGTACGTACGTACGTTTCTTTTTAATAATAATAATAATAGTTTCTTTTTAATAATAATAATAAATAATAATAATAATAATAGTAATAATAATTAATAATAATAATAATAATAATAATAATAATAATAATAATAATAATAATAATAATAATAGGAAGGGACCTTGGAGGTCATCTAGTCCAATCCCCTGCTTAGGCAGAACTTACAGAACCACAGAGTTTGAAGGGACCCTGGTGGTCATCTAGTCCACCCCCATGCTCAGGAAACCCTATACCATTTTAGATAAATGGCTGCCCAGTCTCTTCTTAAAAACATCCAGTTTTTGAGCATTCACCACTTCTGGAGGCAGGTTGTTCCACCGGTTAATTGTTCTAACTGTCAGGAAGTTTCTCCTTAGTTCTAGGTTTTTGGGTTGAAGCACATCATCACATTTCACATCATAAAGTGGAAATCGGAGCAAAATTATGCCACTGAAATTAGTTCAAATTAATCATCAGGTTAAGTTTCATGTGGAAACTCAGTTAAGAGCCGCTCTCCAGGGTCCTGTCACAGAGTCCGGTAGGTATGCAGAGAAGGCCTTTCCTAGGGGCCGATGCTTTACTTTCTGGCCGGGGGTGGGTGGGAGTCAGAAATGACCTCCAGGGCCCTCTTAGCAGCAGAATCCAAAACAGAAAGGAGGACACGAGACAGGCAAGCAGGTAGCTTTGCAGCAAGCAGGTGGCATAAGAAAACCCAGGGTGTTTCCGATAGTATTTTGGGTCCTATTGAGTCAGCACTGTTTTTCCGAGCGTAGGGGCAACTTCAGTAGCTATTTTGCATTTGTCTTTAGCCCTTTTTTGGGCAAAAAGCAGTCTGTGTAACACTTGTTGCTCCCACTTTCTAGAACTAGGCCGCTCAGTTGATGCAGGCACGGAGCTCTTCTGCGAAGACCTTTGATCAGCCTGCCCCTTGGAAAGTTAAACGCCAAGGTGACCACCCTATGCTTTCGGCCACGGGGGACAGCGAGAGGTTGGAGTTTAGAGGTAAGGAGCCGGTGTTTTGTGTTACGTGCCTACGGTCCGCTCTGATCTTCTCAGCAGCACTCTCCATCGCTTCTGGCTCTGCCAACGCTGTAACGATCTATTTTGTTCTTGAGATATAATGTGGCATCTGAGTTTTTCACAGAGGGAGTAACAAACTTTCCAGGCCCCTGCCGATACTTTCTTTAAAATCAAACATTTGCCTTTTAAAATACCGCCACAATGTTGTTACGCTCTGCCAGATTTTGTCTACGCTAGTTAGTAGCAGAATATCCACAGAGACCCTTATTGACTGAAAAGCAGTCCGGGAGCAGTTAGCCAGAGGGCTGCTCTGTAGTCACAGAGAGCCTTGTGAGCCACAGGGAAGCCCATCCTCTACGAGAAGGAAGCAAGAGGAAAAAGAAAAAGAAAACAAAACAATACATAAATTGTAAGCTTTTAAGCAACTCTATATTCTCCCCAAGTGGACTTTTTTCACCCGCAGTTTCAGTTTGAGGCTCTGGTGTCTCAGTTTGCCTTTCCAATCCACAAGCAAAAAATTTAAACAAGAGGATCTCATAATTCACTTCTCTTAACAGACAGGAGTAGAAGAGGAGTTGCTTCACCCACACGGCCTAGAGACGAAGGAAAACATCTATTGCCCGATCGGTCATGTCCTCGCCAACGTGGTCGGCTTTGGGAAGTTTCGTTCAACCAGCCTTCGACAGACCATCCACGGAAGACTTCAGGGGCTTCCTAGATCACGGTAGCCCCAGCATTCAGTCTCGGCTTAACACGAGGCGTACACCAGGCCGGCGCGGCCGATTCAGGAAACCACAAATTCCCACTCGGGTCAACGCGTGAAACCTGTTCGTTCAGGCAAGCTGCCGCCCTCGCTACTGCCGGGCAGGCCTCCTCGCCTGCGCCCTGGAGGCCAAGCCCTTCTGCCTCCCGGGATGCAGACTTGCTGCAGCTGTGCCTTTTTGTCTCCAAGCAGGTGGGTTCTTTTGTTCCGCTTTGATCTGCTCTGCTTTCCTCAACCCATTTTTTGCTGCTTTCATCTCCTGCCTTCTCTGTAAATCTATGTGAAAGCTGATGAGAAGTAAAGTTTTAGTATTTACCGAGAAAAAAATATTGTTATATGTATAGTCACGTGCTGCAGCTGTAGATGGAGAAATAAGTCTGTGGAGCCAGCGTGAGAGGATGGGGTTCGGTCTTTGTGGAAACCGAGTCGGTGGAAAGATCTGAAGAGACTCTAAAAGGACCAGCCGTCCGCAGGGAATATAAATCCTTCCATTCCCCACTATCTAATCAGAGGCGAAGCGGGTTTTCAGACGAGAGGCGAAACATCTTCAGAAATGAACGGGATTCCGTTCGCGTCTGGAAAAAGGATCTTTGGGATAACCACGACTCGGACGACTGAAACATACAAAGAAACCATTTGAAAATATTAAACACGGAACATATCGCTAGGGAAGAAAAAAATCATTTTTAATGAGAAAAGTACATTTGTGGAAAGTAAGCCTACATAGCACATAGATATATCTTAAGAAGGTAAAATATGACGTCTCATTCCAAATCCTATTTTGTATAATATATAGGAGTCCAAATAACATTAAATAATTAGATTGAAAAATCAAACCAGGAGTACTTTAATTTTTATTTTATCGATATAATTAAAGCCTAAAGGCGAGGATCTGTAGAAAAGGCAACAACAAACCAATATCGGGCGAAGACGCATTTGTCTGCATTCTGCAACGGCCAAGCATTAAAATTAATTTATTCATATTCTAAAGATAAGCAGGGAATTTTCAGAAAAAGACAATTGCTTGCGTGCGGAAGGGTCAGTCTGAATTTGCATTCCCACACGCGTAAGAAAGCACACACAACCGGAATAATTTAAAATAGTCAAACGGTCACAAATCTACCATTCTAAACGAAGACGCGTTAGGAAGCCTTCCTTTTAAAAAGAAACCTTACTTCAACTTCCCGTTTTACGTAAGCTCCCCAGCGTTTCCATCCCAATTATCGATCAGGTCCACGCTTCTCAAAATTTAGCAATTCTGCTAGTACCCGCTATTTCCCATATCGTTAACCAGTAATTTCCTGGGAAATTAACAAGGACGCAACAAAACGTTTTTTGCATAGCAAGATAACTCCGAATCCTTCCGTCAAAAAATAAATACATTAAAAATATAAAAAAAACCTTTTTAACGGCATTTTTAAATCATTATATATTATTAAAATTATTAATATTAACAGGCCAACGTAAGGCTTAATTCGCTTTAAGGCTTCTGAAGAAGGATTTGTTCTTCCTCGCCTGCGTTGCAGCAAACGGGTTCCGTTTTAACATTAATATTAATAACGAGGCGTTAATATTCATATGTAATAATAAAGCATTAATAAAAAGGAGAAGTTAAAACGCCATTAAAAAGGATTTTTTGTTTCGGCGGCAGCAATACCCCGTTTGACCACAGGAGGGCACCGTTTTCCGTCCCACACCATTAACATAGAGGTCTTTCGCCTAAGATCGGGACACCGAGAAGCCCCAAAAAGCGCAGAGCGTCAGCCAAAGCGTCACCATTCTACGCGTCAGCCGGCTCGTTCTTCACGAATAATCTCCGAGAGACCTTCTGTGCCCGACGCACTTCCTGTTCGTCGATATCGGCCGTCCTCCACTTCTTTGAACCTTTCCATCACGGCCGACTTGCGGTCATTTCTTCTTAGTCATCGCCCAAGTTCCTTTCGCGGCGACCTTGCGGGCACGGCGGAATTCACGTCCGATCAACAAGTTAGTAGACCGTCCATTTAAAACGCTACTAAAAATATTTTTTTATTTTCGCGGCCGCAACTCCCGCTTTGACGACAGGATGGCAGTTTTCCGTCCCATAACATTATCACCGAGACCACGGTAAACCTTTTCGAAGGCCTCAACGCCGCTATCGCTAAGGGACGGAAAACAGTGCCCTCCTGTGGTATACGCCGGCGTAGCAGCCACCAAAATAAATCAACCTTTCAAGTGGCGTTTTAAGATTATTATTCTCTATTAATCAAACCTTATCAATATTTGGTCCTCTTATTCTGCGCCTGTGTCTCAGCAAAAGGGTCACCCGTCCCCCTATTTATGTTAATAAGGCGGTAATAATAAAGAAAGGTAATAACCTCAAAACGCCGTTTAAAAAGGATTATTTCCTTCGGAGGCCGCAATACCCGGTTTTACCACAGGAGGGCACGGTTTTCCGTCCCATAGAATTATCATTGAGGACGTCGTAGGCCTTTTGCCTAGCATCGGGACTCCGATAAGCGAAGCAACAAAGGGCAGAGCGTCCCCTTTCACAGAGCATGGCGCACTTCCTGTCCGTCCCCCTGGGCCTGTGAAAAATTACCTTTCCATCATGGCTGACTTCCGTTCCGTTCTTCTTAATCATTCCCCTAACTTCCGTTACCAAGATGGCGGACTTCCTGTCCGGTCAAATTTGCAGTCCCCCAGGCCCTATTGGTACGTTCTTCTTAATTATCCCTCCAACTTCCGTTCCCATCATGGCGGACTTCCTGTCCGTTGAAATTTGCAGTCCCCCAGGGCCTATTGGTACGTTCTTCTTAATTATCCCTTCAACTTCCGTTCCCATCATGGGGACTTCCTGTCCGTCAAATTTGCAGTCCCCCAGGGCCTTTTGGTCCGTTCTTTTTAATTATCCCTCCAACTTCCGTTCCCATCATAAAGACTTCCTGTCCGTCAAATTTGCAGTCCCCCAGGGCCTGCTGGTCCGTCCTTCTTTATCATCCCTCTAACTTCCGTTTCCATCATGGCC